>NC_141616.1:51159112-51881612 GCF_047967505.1 Dipteris shenzhenensis | reverse complement strand
CCTCCCACCCTCACCCCACCCCCACCTCCCCCATTCCGACTCCCTCTCCCACTCCCACTCCCATCCTCCCACCCCCACCCCCACCCCCATCCCCACCTCCCATAATCCCACTCCCTCTCCAACTCCCACGCCCACCTCCCCTCTCCTACTCCCACTACCACTTCCACACTCCCACTCTCCCTTTCTCCCACTACCACCCTCCCAACTCCCACTCCCATTCCCACATTCCTACTATCAATTCCACATGGCTTCATGGATACTGATAAAGTTCTTGGAGTCAAACCAAAAGAGGGATGAGATCAACAAAGGACTATTCGGCATTTGACTTTGATTGTGCGGTAAAGCATTTTCATAAATGTAATCTTTCAAAATTGCTGTTGCCGCAACCATTGAGGCTCTTGTTTTGGGCCTTCCTATGTTTCCATGAATGTTAAATTTAACTCCATACTTGCTTTATTAGCCAAATTTTAATATGTGCCATGTGATAATCCTGTAATAATGCGATATGCATTATTGCAAACACTTTTTCCATTTATAGGAGGCCTTATCTATTGTCCTGAACTTCGCCTTCTCTTATCATTTACAAGAAAGCAAGATAGTCTTGTGAGTAGGTATTCATTTCTTCTGCTCTCTTTCCTTTGCCAGACATGTTCTCTATAGCCCTTGATGTCATGTAAGTTAATGGATCGCATACATCTACACTTACAGCATGTAGATCGCATTGCTTTTAGCATAACATCTTCATTCATTACTCTTATTCTATTTGGTTGCTTTTCTGGATCTGCTCGTTGTCGTTTCATGCATCTGTATGTCCATTTTGGGACCTTCTGTACATTCTTATTTGGATTTGTGTAGTTCTCCTTGTAAGATTTATTTGTCACGTTGTTTTCATGAGATGTTGCATCCTTGATCTTATCACTCTAAGAGTCAAATACTGAATAGTCCGTTGTTGATGTCATCCTTGCTTTTGATACATTCGTCAAACCATTTGTAACATACCCCATCTATCAAAAATGCATCTTCCGATAGGTTTGACTAAAAAAGAAGTATTTAACTATATTGGAGAAATATGGAGGCAAAGAGGGCATGCACCGGCATCTTTTCATACTTTGTATACTCTTTGGAAAAAAAGCTTTGGACATGTTAAAATCCCAAAGAGGCAAAAAATGTCAAAGTGCAATGACTGTGATGATCTAAAGTGAGCTCTTAAGAGTGCAACATCTCCAGAACAAAAAGAAGCTTACAAAAAAAAGAGAGAATTTCATCATGGACTTGTTCGACATTCTAGAATAAAATATGCATTTTGGAAGGAGCAAGCTATTTCTCACCGAAATGAGTACATGTGCATTATTGTCAATGGTATAGATCAATATACAACGACATTACCTCAATTCATTAACACTCCACCTAAGCTACAAGGAAAATACTTTTTAAAGACACATCTATGTGGAGTGTTAGTGCACGGATTTAAGTTTTTTGCAGACATATGGATTGATTCCTTGCATCTACATGATAGCAATCAAGTTGTAACATCCGTTATGAAGGCAATTCACAATGTGCATGCAAAAAAGGGTCGCCTACTAGCAACTTTGAGAGTACAAGTAGACAATTGTAGACAAGAGAATAAGAATGTACTCTTTTTTGCATTCTGCTCAATGTTAATCGCTCATAGAATCTTCAATGAGATTGAAGTTGGGTTTTTGTTGGTTGGGCACATACATGAGGATATCGATCAGGTATTTAGCATGGTTTCAAGAGAACTAAAACACAAGGATATGGAGACGATGGATGACTTGATAAGAAAATGTGGGAGGCAAGTTGGTGTCCATAAGGAAGGAACAGTATGCTCAATGGTTGAAAGGACGTATGATTGGAAGAGCTTTATTCTACCTTTCATACAAAAAGGTGGTGATGCCCTGATAGGTCATAGCGCTCCACACTATTTTCGCTTTTTCTTAAAGGATGAAAAACCAGTGATGCAATGGCAACACTATTCTCTTGATACAAAATGGAAACCTGAAGAACCTTACTCTCTCTTAACTTCAATCCCGAGCAAAGAAATGCATCCAGCATGGGCTCCTATAAAAGAATTCAGTGAGAAATCCAAAGGTGAAATAGAAGGCTTAAAAGCTTTTATTACATACAAATAGGAAATGCTCCGGAGATTTCCTGATTGGAAGCCCTCTTGGAAGGAACACACTACTATTGTAATTAGCAAGACCTACCAATTGATAAAGGACCTTGCAAAAATGCGAGAAGATGATATTAAGGCAGAACGGCCTTTATTTTGGCCAAATCTTGGTAATGACTTGCGTCCAGCATGTGGTCTCTTTGAAAATGAGTTTGAATCGCTGCTCCCACATCCATATTATGGACCCACGAAGAGAGAGTTTATGCCACAAATAGACATAAACGTCCATTGTTTTGTTACAGTTCGACCATCGGATGATGAACATGAGAATGTGAAGTTTTGGGTTGCAAAAGTAGTTGACGTGAGCATGGATGACCGGGGGAGAGCTACAACATTTATAGTAGTATGGTATGAGCCAAGGGGTAGGAAGGAGAACCAAGATAACAATACATTGTATAGTAGTTGTCTGAAAAAGGAATGGGTCCCAAACCATGATGCAATTTCAAGACTTTCTACAAAGACAATCATAGTATCCTGGAAATCAAGGTCAAAGAAAACAAAGAAGCACATGGGGTATGATGTAGAAGACAAAATAAAATTACCGCAACAAATTATTTCACACATTACAAAGTTCATAAAGATGCTCGTCCACGAGGAAGTAGAAGGAGATAGCGCAAATCAAGAATGCCCATGATAACACCATTCAAATATCGAGAAAGAGTGAAGGTGGTGGTGGTAGTCAGATGAGAGTGAATGAAGATGGCACCCAAGCGAAAAGTGATGATAGAAAGGACATTCTAAACAAGCAAATGTTTGGATCGCTCATTTCTGTGATGATAGAAAAGGACATTCAAACAAGCAAATGTTTGGATCACCCATTTGTACTAAACTCACTGTAAAGGAAAAAATAAATTATTGAAAATGCCACAAGAGATCCTTTGCACAAAGACTCATCTAGAGCAATATTTGTTGTAAAACTTATTATATGATAATGTAAAATTGCAAGCATAGTTATTGCTATTTTTTGGAGTACAAAAGAGGCTTCCATCATGTCTCATGTCTCATGTCTATATAAACCTTTTAATTTCTTGAATATTCAAGAGTGTTATAGTTTTCTGCATTGAAAGTAAAAAGAGTCTTGCAAGTCTCTTATGTATACATTTTTTAAATGTTGTGAATCCTCAACAGCATGGTTTTTCATGGATTTAAACTAATAACTCGGATTTTTTAATTTAAGAATATAATTCTTATAAACAAGATATACAACTTTAGGATTTAATAGTAGTTTTTGCATTATTAGTACAACATTGTAGAGAGATATTTTGAAATGTATTATGTGGAAATGGCAGTGCCAGAAAGTAAACTTTTGATTCTCGAATGAGATTTTCATGAAGTAAACTTTTCATTTGGGAAGGATTTTAAGGAATAGTCCAAAAGTAGACATATGAGTCCAAAATTAATGAAATAAGTGTTCACAGTTGTTGTAAAACTAGCAGGGTGGGTTTGGGATTTATCTATTTTTCCAAGATAAGTGGAATATATTTTCCTTAGAATGCATTTTCTTGTACTGTATTAGGCGTCCACTACTCCAAGACACCCCCTGATGTGCACACGTGCGTCTAAATCCATTCTGAAGATACTCTTGCTCTTCTTTCATCTAGGCACATCTTGAACCTGTAGCCTAATAGCTCTTACTAGATGAGAGTACACAAATATTTGTGGACTCTTATGTAACAAATTTCCACTTAGATTCTCCTTTGGATAGCTCCCACAGAGACATTAGGCTATAAAACTTATTCTCCCTTGCAACACATGATGAGGATCCGGGTGGCCTACAGAATGTGCATCCATCTACACGACATGGGCATCTATCTTTGTGGAGCAATGGTCCGACATGACCAGATCTCAAGTCATTCAAAGATTTCCAGGCTAGGTCAAAGTCTATGTGTGTTTTACAATAACACACATTCCTGTCTTTGAGTATCTTGACATACCAGGGCTTACAATGTTGAAAGCTCCTTTGCCCAATCGAAAGGCCAAGATATTGAGCTATAAAATTCAAATACGACTCCATTTGCTCACCCAACCACCCAATGTGCGGGAAATAAACTTGGTTGAAACAAAAAATTAGTCTCATGAAGTTAACTAAACTAAGTAATCTACTAGAAAGCAAAACAATTTCACTACTACAAAACAAAACAATTTCAACCACTAGGCTAGTTTAGTGTAGACACATAACTATACCAGCTTGGTAATTTGTCCATTGGGCTAGGGTAGGACAATCATACTACTAATTAAACTAATCAAGCTATTCCAAGCAAGAAGTTAAACCAAACTAATTTAACTACTAGTAAAATACATTAATTTAATACTAGGAAAAACAACAATTTCAACCACCGAGCTCGTCATCAAGTATTTTGGTTGCAAAATATTTTCTATTTAACCATGCTGGTTCAGGACAATCACATAACTACTATTTGATCTAAACCATCTCGATGATATATTGCATGATGTTTCAACCATCGAGTTGGTTTAGGACAATCACATAAGTCCAATGCAGTTACTAATATATGACTTGAACTAGCCCAAAAATTAAACTTAAATAATTTAACTACTACAAAACACAAAAATTTCATCCAACCATCGGGCTGGTAATTATTTTTATTTGTGTAATATATTTTTGTTTCAGCCATGCTAGTTTAGAACAATGATAACTCTCCGGTTTGTCCTAGCTCAGTAATATTTTCATGATGTTCCAGCCACTTAACTAGTATTTCACTACTAGGAAACATAGCAATGGGTTGGGATAATCACATTAAGTTCAAGCCATCCTAGTTTAGAAATTAAACAAGTAAACAATTCCAAAACTATTCACAGACAACCACTAGGTTGGTGAAGTATATTGCTATTCAACCACACTAGTTTAGGCAATCACATAATCGGTGTTTTATGTAAACTAGCAGGGTGATATATTGCATGAAGTTCAACCACCGGGATGGTTTATGAAAATAAGATTAAGTCCAAGCCAGCCCAGTTTAGAAATTAAGTTAAACAATTAAACTATAACTAATGCTTGACCTACACTAGCAGAGTGATATATTACATGATGTTCCTTGACCGTTGGATTGGTTTAGGACAAACACATTAAGTTCAAGCCAGCCGAGTTTAGAAATTAAGTTAAAAAATTAAACTATTCCAAAACTCATTCATAGACAACCACGGGGATGGTATAGGTAGCCACCACTGACTTGCATTGTTTGAAGCATGTGTATGATGTGCTTGTCCCACTGCTTGCCTACCATCTAATGTTTGCAGATGTCATTATTTGGAGGAACTCTCGTATTCTCATGCCAGAATGTTCTCACTTGGTTAATAACTTTCGCACTCAGGCTATCTCTCCTTTTCTTGCATTCTATTGAAGCCCAAAGACTTCTTAAATTGGATTATCCTGCATTGCTTTCTCTCTATGTCCAACCGTTGGAGCCATGTTGGTCCTTTTGATTAAAACAACATCTTTATCATTGTGTGCCCAAGCTGTTGCTCCTTTGTTTCAAAGGATACCAACATAGCCAATGCCGCCCTCTTTGCCAGCTGCTGCTTCTGATTTAAGCTATGCACCCTTTCACTTTCTATAGGCCATTTCTCAGGTTAGAGAGCATCATCTCTTGGGCATGCATACTCTTTGATTTTTAGGGTGTAGGTGAAAGCTTATGAGCACTCGATATTGGTATTCACCTAAATGTCCTGATGTTGCTGCCTTGAATGCTCCCACCAAATGTGAGACCATAGCTTGTGCTCTTCGCTCTAATGGCAATGATCAAATGCATGAATCTACAACCACTTTCAGTTGCTTCTCTACAAGAAGTCTTCTTCTTCTTATTGTTTCTCCCTTTTCAATCATTGCAAAAGTGCCTTCCATTTTTGTTTTGAAAATGTTCCATTTCTTTTCTCACCACACATTCTGCTACTTGTGCCTTGACCAAGATTTTTAGCTTTCTTATCTTGCAGCCTCTGTCTACTAGTTCTCTTGCAAGCCATGAGGAGCTACACCTTGCCATTGAATCCAAGGAGACAATCAATGAACCACTATTAGAATAGAGACTAGCTAGCTTGTAAGGCAAGTAAAGAATAGAAGATGAATTACTCAAGTAAAGAAGATAATGCAAAACCAAAAGAACGAGGTCATGTTGAGTTGCCTTTGCACAGGGCAGATTGTAGGGCGACAAGAGGAAAATGCACATTGTAGGGTGGTTGACAAGGATGCACTTTAATATTCAAAGATTTGTAGGGTGGGAGGTGAAAATTTTTGAAAGTGCGGGGGGATATCAAAACTTTTAGCCAGTGTAATTTCCCCCCTCTGACGATACACATAAGTGAAATTGGATATATACCAATTGCCCTCAAGAAAGTGCAATGTGACCCAAATTGCTTCAAAATATAAATAGGCAAAAGGGCACACTATCAGGTTTGATGTTGTATATTATGAAATGCAATGACCTTTCACATCGTTATGAGGCATATAGCAAGCAAGTGCATGGAAAAATAACCAATACAAAATTGTAAATAGTGTTGAATTTATTAAAAGATCTGTGAACAAGAATATTTTCAAATTGTTCCATTCTAGGGAGAATCTAGATACCAATATCAATGTTTTAAGACCACCATGTAGTAGTCTCGCTAGTTTGGATTCCAAATTTTCAATCCATTTTGGTTTTCAACAAATCAAGAAAATGTTATAGAGCATGCCCTCGAATGGGTGTGGAAAAATTTAGTACAATGTTAGAGGCCCCACAAACCATATCTATGGTTCTCAATTAGGTGTGTCCTTGGGTTGAGGAGAAGGTCACGTAGTGTAGTTTTGAATGATTACTTAGTTATATGTATGTGGAGAATAAAATTTTGATGTTTTTTAATTAATTGTTATATCCTATACTCTTCAAGATACATACTTCACATGCAACAAAGCACTTGTAATGCTTTAATGATGTCATTCCAAATATTTATTCCATATTTTTTTGGTCTCATGTTCATGTGTACTACAACTTAAAGATAAAGTTTGTCGATTTTCGTTGAGCAATGCATAAGTTATGGATCAGGCAAGATACCTATCTACAAAAAATGGCTTGAAACTCACCAAAAATGGCTATAGCCAAGCAAAAAATGACCCAACAAAGAGGAGGAGGAGCTTGAGATATTGAAGATGATGTAGAGTACTAACTATTGAGACTAATAGTGAGGCGAATGCATCTGCATTTGCATGCATGTGCATGCATGCAAAAAGGAAGAGAAAGGTGTGCATATCCATTGCATAAGTCTACATGACTCATATGATGATCATGATATCATGCACTCGTGTGGCAAGTTTAAGATCACATTCATCCATGTAATTGAAGCTAGATGAACTATGTTAAAGGGTCTGCCCTACTAGAAAACGCTGTGTTGTTTATGCTTTATTGTTGTGTATTTCAAGGAGTGTAGTGTTCACTGAGGTAGTCAAAAAGCCGAGCTACTAGAAGCCAGCCAAGTGGAAAGCCGAGCCACCACATGCGAGCCAAGCTATGTATGAGCACATAAATGCCAGGCGAAAGTGGGCATGGCATCGAGCCGAGGCGACCCATCGGCCGTGCAGCGGGGGCAGGGATCTTCCTCTATCTGCCATGTAGGCAGCCCCCCTCCTTCGTGCCTTGGCACGGGGCTACATGATAACTCCCGCCCCCCTCACAGGGGGTGCGAGGCACCAAAGAAATGCAACAGTCTGATCTCCATCCCTTGTGAAGGACATAACACAAGTAAAAACAACTCTCAGCAACGGATATCTTGGCTCTTGCAACGATGAAGAACGTAGCGAAATGCGATACGTAGTGTGAATTACAGAATTCCACAAATCATCGAGTCCTTGAATGCAACTTGTGCCCGTGGCTTGTCCAAGGGCATGCTTGTCTGAGCATCCTCACCACAACCACGCCCCTCACCCCTCCTCTTCGAGGGGGGCCGAGCGGCAGAGCTGGCCATCTGTGATGCCCCGGAGGGGGTGGTGCGGTTGGCTGAAATGGATCAGTGGCACTAAGTGGCGAGGTATCGCAAGGGTGGTCTGCCCCTCGTGGGGTGGGAGTTTGTAGATGAATCGCCCCAAGGTGCACGTGCCGAGATCAAGCTCACAGGGGGTGCCGACGAGCTCGTAGACAAAGTAGATGGTGGTGATCAACTGTGATGATGATGATGATAGTGCCTATCACTCAAAGAGGGGCCATATCTTATGATCATGCAGGGGGGATTGCCCCATCTAGCATTGAGTCCAACAATAGTTGTTACAACTTTGATTAGTGGCCTCATGTGCCCTTTGTATAATACTTGCCAAGATTGGGGGTTGTACCATTTGATGGAATTAGTAGCACGGTGACTTAAGAAATTACATTGTTCAGTTCATTGCCATATCATGAACTTCAACGACCTAACAAACTAGTTGAGTGGCATAAGAAATTTCATGATTGACATCTTTGCCATAACATGGAATATACAATCATAATACTCAACAAAGGAGAATAATGTGAGCCAAAAAACATAATCCAATAGGACTATTTTAAATATTCATCAAATCAAAACTTTGTACAATGTCCTTCAGAAATAAAAGCTATGGAGTTCTTTTTTTGAAGCCAAAATGAGATTGTTTCTCACAAGTGGAAGTTGAGGCATGTGCTATACGTTAGAGCATTCATCATCGACAAACAAGCATTGAGCAACTTTCTTATCTTTTAACCTTCTATCATACTTCCCATTTTGACATTCCATTTTAAATTTCTTCAAGCTATGAATTATTCAACTACCAATATAATCTCCTTGCTCACAAAATAACTCACTATAGATTCTTAAGGACAATCAAGATGTCATATCATATAAATACCATATGGATTTGCCTCTCTCAAAATCAGATTTTACTTTTGAAAAGTTCTCAAAATATGAAAAATAGACAACACTACTTCAAAGGTCTCAAAATATAAAAAAATGAAACATAGACAAATGTTATATCCAAGTAAACAGTGTCTCACTATGGGTTATCATATTGATTGGTAGTAGGCATCAAGGAATACTCAAACTCATCCCCCTCTATAGAACCTACATCCAATCTGGTTTTCTTTGAACATGATGCTTGCACAAGGGGCTCCACAATGGAATGCACAATACTGCTATCACTATCAAAAGAAAAGCAAGAATGACTAATAGCTTGGCATGCTTGCATAAGTGGTGTTGTTCCACATCCCATCTCCATGCAAAGGCCACCTATAGACACAACAAGATCAAAATACAACTCACAAAACTAGTGGATCCCTCCATTGATCTTTTAGCATGCCTATTCAATGAAGATCCTATTTGTTACATCAGCTATAATCTCGGTATTATCTAGTGTGGTTACGATGAAGTGGGAAGCCAGGGGGCTCGATAGTGCTCGCATCAATATGGAGTGCAATATTAAGGTCTAAAGAGCACTAAGGTTCTAAGGTCCTTTATGGACATGTGGCACTCAATTGGGCTCCAAGTGGCAAGCACTGGGTTTAAGGGAGATTTCTAGACACAGGCTCCAAAAGGAAGAAAATGAAGGGAACTCAAAGGGGGGTTCATGTATGAGAGCATTGGGAAATCACGGTTGGGTGGAAGAATCTTTGATGAGCCCTCTTTGTGGTGTCGTATCATTGGTATCAGAGCACAGCAAAGTATCACGATAGTTCAAGCCTTGATTGAACACAACGAAGTCACCTGCAACCTGCTACAAAGAGGAAGGGGTGCTCTTTCATGATATGCATGCAGCAGCACAATAGTTTGGGGTCACACGCGTAGAGACTTCCCTTCTCCAAGCATGGCATTAAAAACATGTCTCTAGCATCGTTTCTACTGCAGGGCCATGTGGGCATCATTTCTATTGCTAATCTGCTCATCTACGGGGCTATGCGAGCATCAATTTTTCTACTACTCAAAGGAACAGTCAGAGGTCACCACTGACCTTTAAGGGGCAACTTAGAGGCCCACACGCAATGGTGAATCGGTGTCAATGAAGTTTGTAGCTTCAGTGATCTGCAAGCTCAGCCGTGTGACACGAATCGATGAAGAAAGGACGACAGTGCCAGCATAGATGTTTTGGGGGGAGGCGCTTTAAGGCCTTTGTAAATCTCACCTTCGCAATTTGCATGACGCTGGAGTTCAGACAGTCTTATTGGGTGGCCGCATGTTTTATGAAGCATTGGAAGTTGGAATGCTGTCTTGGCAAAGTTTACGTAACTAGTATATCTCTAGAGGAGTCTAGACTCTAGTCTTGATGCTTTGCTGAATCATAGTTCCTGCGCAGCAGGGCTTTAAAGTTGATACAAGATTTCACCCCCTGAGGATCTGAAAACGCATCTATAGAGCTATAGAGATACAGAGAGGCCATCGCCACGCCATGCAAAGGTTTTAAAACCTTTACTCTTAATGGGAAAAAAAGCCACGTCACTCAAGGTCATAGACCTTTGTAAAAGCCATGTCACCATCATCTTTTTACCCCTCTCCATAGTATAAGACCTCCCTTTTTTTCCCCCCAAAGGATCCAAGGTCTTTTTTACCCCTTTTTCTCTTTCAAGATCCTAAGGTTCTCCAACATTTAGCCTCGCTGATTTCAAGTCAAAGACCGACGAGTTCGAGATCCAAAGAAGGGAAAGAGCGGAATTAAAAGGCAAGTCCGTGAATCAAAGAAAGTGAGATGACTTTCAAGACAAATCCAATGCCTCGAACAAATACCAGGGAAGTGGGCATCACATTTTTCTCTTTGACATAAAGCGCTTTGCTTTATAATTTCTGGAAAAAATGACAACTCCAAAAAGGGATGGTATGATTAGGGAGGCCGAGGAAAGGGCTAGAAAGGGAAAAGCAATAGTTGAAGAGGAAACACATGAGGAGGTACAAACTAAAACCCAAGAGGATAATGTGGAAATGGAGGATATTGATTACGGTGATTATGGAATCTGTATATGAAATTCACTAAACTTGAAACTCGAATGCAAAATATAGAAACACAGTTAGGGGTTATCAGTGAAACACTAAAAACCCTAGCTGAAGCTATAACTAAAAACCCTAGTTGAAGCAAAAGTGGCAAGACTTCCACCAACTCAGGAATACACCTCCTAAAAATCAAGTCATGGAAGCAAGTCTTTCCCTTAGAAATAAAGCCTATAAATGGTGGATGAGCCTCAAGGAGAGTGATAGAATTCCTAGGTATTGGACCGAGTTTGAACAAGCCTTCCTAAAAGAGGTTTTTACCGAAAAATGAATTAGAAAGGACGTGGGAGGCTTGGGACAATTGCACTATGGGTAAAAACACTCTAGTCCAGTACATAGCGAACTAAGCTAAAGGGAATTGATGAATTCCAAAAGATAAGGGGTTTTTTGAGAGGTTTAAAAGACACTTATAAGGTTGAGGTGAAAAGAAATTCTCCTAAAACCTTTGAGGAAGCCATTAAGTATGCCCAAATATATAATGATACGACGGGGAAACTCAGAGCAAACAGGTTTTGTTCCAAAGTTCAATAAATTTCCCAATTTGAAAAGAAAGGGGCACTTTAAGAAGGAGGTTCCTCAGGCACCACCTAAGAAACCTCAAACACAAATTCTCCTCTCTTGAAGAAGAGGATTATGAAAGGGCTAGGCAAAAAATTCTTTGCTTCAATGTTTGGGCAAAGACCATGCTGCTTAGAACTGGCCTAAAAATAAACCAATGGGAGCTAAAGCCCCAAATAGACCTCCACAAAGACAAGTACATGTGGTACAAGTGTTGCCGCTTAATGATACTGAAAAGTACATTGAGGTAGAGGTCTATCATGAGGATAGCACACACATGTGCTATCTATCATCGGCAATGTAGCAGTCCACCTTTGGTCCTCATGATTTAATGAGGATTTTTAATGAGGATGCATGGAAAAATTAAGGGGCAAAGAGTAAGAGTAATGGTCGATGATAGTGCAACAGATAATTTCTTGAACTACTCATTAGTTAAGAAATTAAAATTGCCTAAGAGTCCTGGTGCCCAAAAATATGTGGTCTCTTTGGCAAAGGACAATGATAAAAAAGTTTGGGACATCGTGATATATGGTGTAGAGGCGGATATTCAAGGCTATCAGGATGCCTTGGATTTCCAAATCATGCATCTCGACTGAACAAATGTACTTCTTGGTCAAGAATGGCTGTATAGTCTTGGGCATAGCTTATAGAGGAGTTATCTTAATAACTCCATTATGTTTGGAAAAGAGGGTAGAGTCTTCCAGATTCAAGGAGAACATGATGTGCCTAACTCTCGTCTTATTTGTTCGACAGAATTGGAATGACTACTACACCAAGAAGAATGCGAGGTATATCTTTGTGAACTTACCTTTATTGGTGATTTTATGTCTTCTACATCGGAAAGAAGTAATGTTGTTTTTGATAATGTTAAAAACTATAAATCTTCTTTTAATGATTTAATGTTTGAATTTAAAGATGTTTTTCCATCTGATTTACGTAATGGTTAACCTCCTAAGAGAGAAGTAGATCATAAAATAGATTTAATTCCTAGATCTACCCGTATTTGTAAACCTCCGTATAGGCTTAGTCAGACGGAGGAACGTGAGGTCGAAAGACAGTTGATGGAATATCTTAGGAAGGCCAAATCCAAACAAGTAGCTCACCTTGGTCTGCACCAGTTTTACTGGTAAAGAAAAAGGATGGTACTATGCGTTTATGCATAGATTACCAAGCACTAAATTAAATCACCATAAAAAATAAGTATCATATGCCTCATATTAATGAGCTCTTTGATCAATTGCAAGGGGCAAAATACTTTACTAAAATTGATTTAAGATCAGAATATCACCAAGTACAAATGAGGGAAGAGGATGTCCCTAAGACATCATTTCGTACTGGGTATGGGCATTATCAATTTAACGTGATGCCATTTAGATTAACAAATGCTCCAACAACTTTTATGACACTTATAAATAGTGTCTTAAGGCCATATCTAGGGAAATTTTCTATAGTATTTCTAGATGATATCCTTATTTATAGTAAAACCATGAAAAAACATTTGGAACATTTATCGAAAGTGTTCCAACTGCTTAGGGATGTAAGAAAATAATACAACGTCTATGCTCAACAGATAACAGGATCTTGTACGCAAGAGAGAAAACAAGATAGTGTGGAGAATCAAAAATTTGATTACTGTAGAACTGATATAATAGATGATGCTGCCTCCCAACCGTGCGCTCCTGTGAAAGAAGCTTCTATGGCGTGGTGGAAACAGTAGAAGATGGAGGCTGGATGCTAACGAATCAAGGTTGTTGTAGCCAGTGATGAAATGGGCTTCACGGGCTTGCTTTGATATAGCCACCAGTCGTAGTCCGTTAGGCTCAATTGGGTGACTGACCCAGTCCGCCCAAAACGGTTGACTGGGGGTCGGTCTTGAAATAGGCCATCGACTATACGATAGAACCGGTGCACAAAACAGAGCAACTGACCTATGATTTTCGTTCGGCCCATTCGAGACCATCTGAGGCTCTAAACGGGCCCCGCAACTCGAGAGTGGGCTGCCCTGGGAAATGCTCCATCTACCCTCAATGCGGTCAGTCAAGGGATGCCTTCCCGCACTTGCATATAGCCTAGTTGGTGGTGTGCCAACTCTATCTAAAGCCGTCCAGCCATCAGGCCACACATGGCCCCCATCTGGTGTCCAAACTAGGACCTACCGGATAACCAAGCTACTCAAATGCCTTCTCCTCATATGGGGGGCTTACAAGTAGAGTTAGCAAGTTCCCACATAGTTCCACGAGAGTGGAGCATTGATATCTAACAAGGGATAATTCACTCTTTGCTAAAGAATCCAAATGTGAATTTTTTGCAAAAGAAGTGAAATACTTGGGACATATAATATCCCAAGAAGGGGTACGTATGGACCCTGACAAAGTAAGGGCCATATTGGAATGGCCACATCCTACAAATCTAGAAGAATTACAAATATTATTAGGTTTGTCAAGATTGTATAGGAGATTCATCCAAGATTACACTAGGATTGCTGTTCCAATGATGGACCAACTTAAGGGGAAGGGAAGCACCTTCATATGGGATGAATCTCAAAAGAGAAGTTTTGAAAAATTAAAGGTAGCTATAGCGGCAGCTCTTGTCTTAAAAGTAGTGGATCCCAATGAACCATTCGTGGTTGAGACAGATGTCAGTGATTTTGCTGTTGGGGCAGTACTTATACAAAAAGGCCGACCAGTGGCTTTTGGAAGAAAAAAGTTAGATCGTGCCCAACGGAATTACTTGTCATATGAGAAGGAACTATATGCTATAGTCTATGCTTTAAAAAAGTGGAGGCACTATTTATATGGTGCAAAATTTGAGATCATCTTTGATCAAGAGAGCATTAAGTAGAGTTGTAATCAACCAAAGCTTAAAGGTAGAAAAGCTAGATGGGCTAAGTTAATGCAAGAGTTTGATATACAATTGACATATAGGAAAGGGAAGTTCAATGTGGTAGCAAACTCTCTTACCCGAATGCCAATTGTTAATGAATTGAGTTTTACTCAATTTCAGAATGATTTCCTAGAGTCCTTAAAGGGGAAATGTGAGTTTGATCCTGACTTCTCTAAAATATGGAAAGCAACTAAAAATAGGGATCCAACTAATCGAGAGGCTTTCACTGAGTCACATGGAAATGGCGACACACCACAGGTTGGTGATAAAGGACTCAAGTGGAAAAAATATACTATTGAAAATGGCTACCTACTCTACAAGCCTTAGAGTATGTGTCTCAGATGATAATGACATTAGGTGCCAAATCCTTTTTGAATGTCATGATAGTTCGAGTGCTGGACACCCGGGAATTCAAAAGACATATGTGCTTCTGAAAAAAGACAATTCTTTTGGCTTGGAATAGGTAAGGACATCCAAGATTATGTATTAAAGTGCCAAAATGCTAGGTGAATAACGCTGAACGCCTTAAGGTAGGAGGTCTCCTACACCCATTGGAGATTCCATCTGGCAAATGGGAAAGCATCTCCATGGATTTCATTGTGGGGTTACTTAGGACACAAAGGGGGCACAACTCTGTGTGGGTAATTGTGGATCGGTTGACCAAGATGGTTCATTTTATTCATGTTAGTAGTGAAGATGTTAAAACTCCAGAAATAGCTAGGCTATTTGTGGAGCATATCTATAGACTGTATGGGCTACCAGCCGGTATTGTTAGTGATCGGGATAGCAAATTTAACAGCCATTTTTGGAGGGCTGTGTTTAAGAGGTTGGAAACTTCATTGAATATGAGCACCACGGATCATTCACAGAGTGATGGTCAAACTGAAAGGGTCAATCGGATCATTGAGGATATGCTTCGAGCATATGTAAGTAAACAACAAACTAATTAGGAAGAGTATATGCCCATATTAGAATTTGCATATAATAGTGCCAAACATTTAGCTACAAGTTTCAGTCCATTCATGATGATGTATGAATTTCAACCAAGAGCCCCAATGACAGTGGGACTCGAAAAAGAGAAGGTTCAAGCAACCAAAGACTTTCTTGAGGATATGAATCAAATGCTTAAGTTAGCTAAAGATAGCATAAGAAGAGCTCAAGATAGAGCATGAATTTATGCAAACCCCCACCGTAGAAAGTTGGAGTTTGAAGTAAATGAGAAAGTCTACCTTAAGGTACCTGAATCTTCAAAATCTCTAGACAGGTAAATGTCAAAAGTTGTCTCTTAGGTATTGTGGACCATTCACAATACTTAAGAGGATTGGAGAACTTGCTTACAAATTAGCCTTACCTGAGGGATGTAGGGTACATCCAGTTTTTCATGTTAGTAGGCTAAAAAGAAAATTAGGAGATGATGATAATCTCATTGGAAATGAAGTCCTAGTTGAACTCATTGAACCCGCATCTTTACCATATGAACCAGAAAGAATTCTAGATAGACAAGAAAAAAGAACATGACATGCAATATGGCAAGAATGTCTGGTTAAGTGGAAAGATAGACCTGAAGAGAGTTCAACATGGGAAAGGGTAAGCAATATCCAGAGGAGGGTTCCCAATTTTGTTTTCAAGGATGTAAACCATTCTTAAGGGGAAGGGAATGTTACGTCAACCGTAATCCTCGTATTGTCTAGTCTGGTTACGATGAAGTGGGAAACCAGGGGGCTCAACAGTGCTTGTATCAATATGGAGTGCAATATTAAAGGTCTAAAGGGCACTAAGGTTCAAAGGTCCTTTATGGACATGTGGCACTCAATTGGGCTCCAAGTGGCAAGCACTAGGTTCAGGGGAGATTTCTAGAGACATAGGCTCCAAAAGGAAGAAAATGAAGGGAACTCAAAGGGGGGTTCACGTACAAGAGCACTGGGAAATCATGGCTGGGTGGAAGAATCTTTGATGAGCCCTCTTTGTGGTGTCGTGTCACTACCATCTTCTCTACATCTGGAAGATAGTGAGTCCATGAGTCACTCCTCTTCTTGATGTGAAGATCTTCTTACTTCTTGAGGGCTCAGCAAAAATATCTCACATGTAAGTACTTGCCTAGTTGGAAAGTCAATCCACCATGGGCAATTACTAAGCTCTCACTGGGACTAGGGTAAATGCAAGTGCTAAGGTTTTCCATCTTAATCCAATCTTTGCATTGAGTAGGCATCTCAGTCAACTTGTTCTCCTTCACAAGGTGTTGCAAGTACCTTCAATGTGGTAGAAGTTTATTACTTACCAAATGGACAATAACTAGCTCTCTCTCAAAGAAAACACTTATAGATCATTCATAAGTACCTGAACACAACTAGTTGCACAGACTTTGTAGAGTTCCTTGGTTCATGTATGTTTCCTCTCTTTGAACCTTTGATAGGGGCTTTGTTGTCACATGTCTTTAGAGAGGAGAACATACGGTTCCTACCCTCTAGCTTGATGTCCTCCATGTACTGCTGGAGTGTATAATTCACATGTAATACAAATGGATGGGTCATGGCACTGTGGGCACACGAATCCTTTGAGTGCCATGATAGACTGTGTCTCTATCTTCTCAAGGAATATCTCCGTGGCAAGCTAACTAAAAATGGTGCACAAACTAGTAGTCCCCATCTTTCATTACACAACAAGACAAGAAATTGACCATAAAGAAACACCTCACCCTCTAAAGTCATTATCTCCTGAGGGCATGAAATGCATATCCCTCATCCTCTTGTTTGCTTCAAGAAGAGACAATATAATTAGTCTCTTCTCCAGCCTCCTAAGTGCATTTGCTACACTCTTAAGCTTTGCCCAAGTTACAATGGAGTCATGACTCTCATATTCATATGAGCTTTTGGAGACAGTACTAGGGACTAACCCATAACCACAAGGAACCCCTGACCCAGTAAACCTAGGGAGTACGATACCTCCTAATTTTGACCTATGAGCTTGGAAACGCAGGAACACAAATGCTCTGTGTGCCCTGGCTACAAGTACTACTGATAGTGTTTTGACCTTGATTCAGCATACATCTAAGGCAACTGTGGCCTAGAACATATTGAAGAGTCAATATGAGACGCACAATCAGACAAGGATCTAGAACTTGGAGAATCAGCTCGCAGCAACTCAGAAGTTTAATGAAGGATAGAGCGGAGGAATTCATAACCCGAATCAAAAATCTACGTGATGAGATGGCTGGTGCTGGGATACAAAAGACTAGTGAAGGGCTAGCTCGGTGGTGTCTTCGGATATGTCCACCAAGGTTTGATGGATTGGTATCAGCACTTAACACTCAAGTGAGACAAGCCTCTACAGGAACCCATCACCGTGACGGTTGGTAATAACGCAAAATGCCCTATTGAGGGTACAGGTATAGTTTCATTTGTTTCTGTAAATGGAGATGTTAAGAAACTATCTAATGTGCTATATGTTCCATAAATCAAGAGAAATTTGATATCAGTTGCTTCCATAACTAACCTTGACCATGAGGTGAGGTTCAATAAGACAAGAGCAAAAATTATGGATAAAGTTGGCAATCTTGTTGGCACAGGAGTAAGAAGGAACAACCTGTATGAGCTAAGTGCTCTTACAACCACCACTGGAGTGGGCACAAGCAGACTTTGGCACAAAATATTTGGCCACATTGGATTTGCAGTGCTGAAGGAGATGTAGAAGCAAGGTATGGTTGCTCACTTACCTGCAGTAGCAAAAACCAAAGAACCATGTAAAGCTTGCATGATGGGCAAGCAACAGAGAAAGGCATTCCCACAAGAAAGCAAGAATAGAGCAAACGCTCCTCTAGAGTTGGTGCATGTTGACTTGGGCAGTAAGATGCCTACACAGGCCTTGGGGGGATCTTCCTATTTTTTATTGATTGTCGATGACTACAGTAGGAAGATGTGGGTGTACTTTCCTCACAAAAAGGCTCAAGCTTTTGGTAAATTGAAAGAATGGTTACAGCTTGTTGAAAATGAAACAGGGAGAAAAGTGAAGAAAATTAGATCGGATGGTGGTGGTGAGTTTGTTTCTACAGAGTTTGGAGATTTTTGTAAGAGCAAAGGCATCAAGCAACAAATGACGACACCACATATGCCTCAGCAAAATTCAGTTGTTGAACATCGAATGCGGACCACCATGGAGATGGGGAGGTGTATGTTGAAAGATGCTAGACTGCCAAACCACTTTTGGGCTGAGGCTATCAATTTTGCGGTTTACATTCTTAATCGCAAAAGGCACTCAAAGGTAAAACACCACATGAGGCTTACAATGATAAGAAGCCATCTGTCTCCCATTTCAGAACGTTTGGGTGTGAATGCTATGTGCATGTACCAAACAAAGAGAGAAACAAGCTACAACCAAAAAGCACCAAATGTATCTTTTAAGGCTATTATGAGATGAGAAGAAAGCCTACAAGTTGTATGACTGAGAGGCAAAGAAGATCATAGCGAGCCACGATGTGGTGTTCAGGGAGCAGCCACATGCAGTGGAGGCAGAGAAGAGCTCTTCCACTTTATCATCAAGCGAAGAGGTAATTCACTATGGACCTGTCCTAGGAGCTATAAAGGAGGAGGAAATATCAGATGATGAAGGTATAAGTCACCAACCTATTGTCACACCACTGAAAAATCCATTGCTGCGATGGGTAAGGCAACTCTACAATCATGATAACCAGATGCCTATGTCTGTTGAGTAGCATGCAGATGGACCAAGGTAGTCTTACAGAATCGAAGAGAAAAGGAGGGCTTCTGCTCACATATTCAATATGGCCTTGATGGTTGAGATTATTGTAGAAGTAAAGGAGCTTGTGAGTTTGGAGGAAGCACTTGCAGACCGAGATTGGAAAAATGCTATGCAAGTAGAATATGACAGCATCATGAAGAATGAAACTTGGGAGTTGGTAGATCGACCACCTAATAGAAAGGTTATTGGCAGCAGGTGGATTTGGAAGGTAAAGTACAAGGCCGATGGGATTTTGGAAAAGTACAAAGCTAGATTGGTTGCACAACGATTTTCACAGGTTGAAGGATTTGATTTTCAAGAATCTTTTGCTCTGACTGCCAGAATGACCACTATTCACATAGTATCATCCAGTGGCTGCTCATAAAAAGTGGCTAGTTTATCAAATGGATGTTAAATCAGCATTCTTGAATGGTGACCTCAAGGAGGAGGTGTACGTGGCTCAGCCACCAGGGTTTGAGGCCCCCCATTCTGAGAACAAGGTATGTAAGCTCAAGAAGGCTTTGTACGGGCTGAAACAGGCCCCAAGAGCATGGTATCAATGGAATTTTTCATAAATTAAACTTCAAAAGATGTGCCTCAGATGCTAACTTGTATGTGCACAGGAAAGGTGGAAAATCTGCTATTATTGTTTTATATGTGGATGATCTCCTTATTAAAGGTGACTTTGAAGACATGATCCAGCAGAATAGAAAGGCGTTGAGCATTGAGTTTGAGATGACAGACTTAGGCTTAATGCATTATTGTTTGGGGATTGAAGCCAAGCAAGATCTTCATCTCTCAGCAGAAATATGCAAGGGAGATCTTGAAGGCATTTGGTATGTTCGAGTGCAAGGAGATAGCTACACCTATGGAGGTAAATGCGAGGTTGTCTATGGAGGATGCCTCACCACCAGCAGACATCGGGAGGTACAAAAAGTTGGTCAGTAGTCTCATCTATATGTGCAACACCAAATTGGACATCAGTTTTGTTGTTGGCGTTTTGAGCAACATCAGTATTGAAGGAAAATTTTGTTCCTCTCCAGTTTGCTATGTACTCTCTATTATTTGTTCAATTTTTGTTCTGCTGTGCCGTGTAATTTAACATCCTACTCTTCTGGCTCTTGGTCCCAGGGCCTCTCTTCTACTTTCTCACCCTCTTGCATCTCCAAGTTTTCCTTAGTGTCAACTTGGTAACAATTTAGGTACAATACAAATGCTAAACATTCCTCTAGAAGTTTATATTTTCTATTGTATCAAGATTCTCTATTTTGCAAAAGTATTAATTTATCATCGGCATTTAAGCAAGGATGGTGAGATAGCCATTTGGAGCTTCAAAGTTTGTCAACATTTTTGGCAGATGATTTAATCAACCAATAGAATGACAATACCATTAAAAAGATTTTGCTTACAATATTTTTGGTTACTATCCTAGCAAGATCTGCTCTAGGGTAGAATATTAGCTTGATTAGACTGCCTATGCCCTTGCAATGGATGATTTCATCAAAGCTATGCTTATATATTAAAATAAAATCTTGGTGAAAGTTTATCGAGCTTGTTTCTTTAGTTTCATAATATTGATGGAATGTACTAGATTTTATATATTGTCTTTTAAATTTTAAAGAAAAAAATATAAATCCTCGTGAAACTTTAAAGTTTTTTGCAAGAAAGTTTCAATTCTTGGTGAATATTTCAAAGATTTATTTTATTAGGGAATAAATTTTTTTGAAAACTCTCAACTTAGATGTTCATAGAAACCACCATCTTCTTAGGTTTAGAGAGCCAACTTAAGCACATCAAGCCATTCAATCTGAAGAAGGTAGTCCAATTCAGTAGCAAGAGATGAAGCAGATGGAAGATGAAAAGGTAGAGGTCCAAGGTAGTCCATTCAAGGCTGTCACCAATTAAAGTTTCAAGGAGGGCCTCCCCTCTTATCTAGAGAGAATTTAGTTAAGTACAATGCAAACTTGCATCATATAGTCATCACTTTTTGACTATAGTGATTGTACATTCTATTGTTAGTAAGTTTTCAAACCCTTGCAAAGTGTAGCCACTAATATATTGCATCAATGACAGTAGTTGTATTGAATTTCAAACACTTGCATCATATAGACACTGATTTACTCCTAGGACTTAATTATAAAGGTATTGAATTTGTAAAGTTTACATAATATAGTCATTGCTTTACTCTATTGAGTTGTACCTTGTACATTTTGTTACAAAGTTTTTTAACTATATCTGTCCACTTCTGGTTCACAAAAGTCTTTGAATATCTCCATTTTGCATGTCTCTATGCAGCTGTTGAGTTATCCAGGATTTGACTTCTTCTTTCTTTTGGGGCCATCTTGAATGCTAGTTTTACTTGTGATGTTGCCACTTTTTTCTTACATTGCAACCTTTGTAGCATACATCAATAGAACCACTCGAAAATTTTTTTGAGACTGTTTGCGTTTTATGCTCCTGCAAAATGTTGTGTATGTTGGAAAAATGCTTTTTGTGCTATGCAATGAGACTTCTCCATTTCCTGAGTGGACCAAATTGTAGGGCATTTATATGTTTTGACAAAATATCGAAGATGATTGTAGACAGGAAAATATGTAAAATCATCATACCTTTTGTCAATTTGGTGAAACTAAAAATTATAGCTTGATAGACTTTTGCCAAGTTTTTATATTAATATTAAAGAATAGCTTTGATAAAAACATCCATGATTTCACATTCATCCAGCTTTATAACAAATTTTAGAAGTCCTTGTAACTCTTTAACTGTCATACCATAAAACTCAACCATTCTCCTTTGCACATGTTGAAGATAGTTATAATATTATTAAAAGAATTACATACAATGGTTCCCTCGTCACTTTGTACACCCCTTCATTCGCTCAATGAAAATCAATTAATTTCTCTCTTTTCCATCAGCCTCATTGCCGATTAACCTATGCAATAACCCTTAATAAATTAATCACAAGCATATCACGACGATTAATCTTATGCAGGCCCTATTGTAGGCCTTACCATAGGCTGAGGCCACCTTTGCCTCTTTGCCCCCCTCTCTACCCTCTTGCTTCGGGGGGGAATGATCTTTATAGTAGCTATTGAATTTTGGTGCATCACAAGCTCAAGAACCTTCTCGAGATGTCGCAGCTCACAAGCGATGCAATAGATTATGATTATGGAAACGTTCATTTTTTGCCCTCCCACCTTATCTTACTCATGGGTCACACCAATTAATTAATATAATTTATTTTTGAGAACGTTAGGGGGCCCTATGTTTTGGTTGAGGAGGCCTCTTTACTTCCACACTTCTTTAGGCTTTGGTAAGAGCACATGTTTTATCTTAATTTTAAAAGGTTGTTGATACTACTTTGAAAATGGAAGTGTAACCTTTCCTCCTTGCTTTACTCTTGTCAAGTGTCCCTTGGATTATGTTCACATCAACTTTATTGCTATCTACAAACTGCTACACAACATGGCTTTTGATTGTTTTATTTTTTTTTTCTCCTCTTGCATAGTTTTCACAATTATCGTTGATAATAAACCTTTCATTTGTTTTACTAGAGGGGAATTGGGATCAACATTTTCTTTCTAAGGCTCAAGAATTTTCCTACAACAACCACAAAACAAAAGAGTTCTTCTAAGCTCAATTTCTATTATCATGGAGTAAGAATTGTCTTTGTGTTGCATTCAAAATCACAAAAGCAAAATAAAACTTACCTTTCTTCCTAAAGTCTACACTTGCATCATCCGATGCTAGTTTTTAGTTCCACAAGGTTGCAAATTTTTCTATTTCAGAGTCTATGTCCTAAGGGTGTGGCTTTTGTTTTGGATCAACATCTCCTTTGTCTTCATGCGTCCAATTTCTTTCTGTAGTTGCTCTTTCAATTTAGAGCTTTTTGCTATTTGTTGCAATTTCATTCCCATCTCTTGTTGGTACAAACCTTTGTACATTCCTACAGTAGTAGGTTGAGTTTTGACAGATCCAAGTAGGCTCTTATTGCCATTACCCATAAACTTCAATAGTGTTGTCAAATTTAAAAATAGAGGAGTAGAAAATTTATTTGACACTCTGGGTAAATGCCTCCATTACACCATAAATCAATATGTTGTAAGCCTTCTATCCTCCTGTTCTCTGTTTGCATTGATGATTGCACCTACGTGTGGAACCATTCCGTTTTTTTTATGTAGGCACATACTCTTCTTCTAAATCATATGGAGATGGTAAAGTCTCTTCTTGCTGGACTATTCTCACTGGCATGGTCACATGTGATCATTTGTTTGAGCAACTTTGTCCCATTGCTTCACACTCTCGTCAACTTTTTATAAAACAAAGTGTTAACAATGGACTTAGCACGATAAATCCATGTTAATCTTTCATGGTGACGTTTAAAAATTCAAAAAATAAAGATTCTTAGAGGCTATCTACGAGTTTTTTACCATGGAATCTTGTGGTCTACATAAGTCAACATTAATAAGTCCATGTTTATCTAGGGTTTATCTTTCATATGGACGTTTACAATTTTAAGAAACAAAGATTCTTAAAGGTTAATTATGGGATCTTGTTATGAAATCTATCGTCGGCATGAGCAAGGACTGGGTGAGATGAGGGTGAGACCCGATTTAAAGGGAGGATATGATAGGAGCCTTAGATCCTAGTTCAACAAAGAAAAATGAGGAATTTGCAAATTTCTCACAAGGTCCCAAAATGAGTTCCCTTTTTTCCTAATGCAAGCATGTGAACTTGCAGTTGCCATATAGGAATTCCTTCATGACCAAGCTCCCACAAGATTTCACATAGCTCACACCAAGAGCACCTTAGAAGGTCATGTTGCCAACATACCCCTCTTTCGTACATACACATGTTGTAATTTTGAATTTAAATGTATCCTCCTTACATTTACATACCATAGTTATATTAGATAAGTATTTTCTCAAGCCCCTACTATTTGTAAATGGCTTGTAAGTACCCCAAATTTAATAGTCCCCTTCCATGAATGAACCTCCTATCTTACATATTTTACACAATGATCACTCTCAAATTAGAAATTTGGAGAAGACACCATCAATCACCTTTTGAATTTCAAAGTGAATTGTAAACTCACATTCTTTGCTACACGATAAAAAAGGAAGAGCAACTAAAGAAGGAAAGAAGTACTCACAAAGTTTGATGAAATGATACTAAATCTCATGAATCAAAGGATAATACATAACAAGAAGCACATATGTTGAACTTCCAATCTCTGCTCAATTTTTAGTTCACATTTTGGCAGTTTTGTGGACTGATCGAGTAACTAAGATTTGTCGAAAAACTCAAGTCCTTGAACTGTGAGAGGCCTTGAACTCTGTGCATGAGCGCGAGACTGTCGTCTGCTTAGGGGCAAGTCTCGATACTTCAGCGTAGCGCCCGAGATGCTGTGAGTGGCTAGAGGAGGATTCTAATGAGACCTCGATGTCTGGCGAGAGCGAGCTTGGTGAGAAGGAGAGAGACAAACGCATCGATGAAGTTGAGGGAGGTTCTAATGGTAAGGCACTCGCGGAGCCGTCACAGCCATCGTACCTCGACTCACTCACCAAATGGGTTGGAGGAGGCTTTTCAGAGCTTGACGCTATGAAACAACGAAAAGACTCCTGGTTGCGCAGTGTGAGCGAAGAGCTAGGGCAATTGCGCAGAAACCCTAGGGCAAACATAGGAAGAGGCACTTGGCGGTCTGTCGGTTTGAGCTACCTGATGTCAAGCCCGAGCTCACTAGATTGGCTACAGGGGGCCTCTATCTTTTCTTCACTGGTAAGATCCCTTCTCTGCGGGAACTTTAAGAGCTCCTTTCCTTTGAGTTTGATATCTCATCGCTTGGTTACTCAGCTTGTTTTCTAGATAAGAGGTTTTTTCCACTTTACATGGCCTCCGAGATGGTTTACAACAAACTCGTCGTCCGATCTTTCAAGTTTGCTGGTGCGGCTGTTCTTGTCATTTCGTGGAGCCCTGAATTCAACATCGATGAGTTTTTCTATCACGAGTGTCCAATTTGGATTGATTTCCCAAATCTTCCGTTGGTGCTCAGTGAATCGGTCGAGAGATTGGCCTCCTTGCTAGGGAATGTTCTCTTGGTGCCTCCTCACACAAAATCCATGGCATATCTGCGGAGAGCTTGGATCTTGTGGGATAGGAGCCAAGAGGTTCTAGATTTTGTGCAGGTCAAAATGTTTGGTGGAGTCCCATTTGCTCAACAAGTCTGCTTCGATGCCTTTTCTGATGCCTGCTACATCTGCAAGGAGACCTCTCACTTTGCGAGAAACTTCCCCCGTCATGCAGAGAATGTCAAGCTGACAAAGGACATCAATCCGATGGAGACACATGCAGAAGAAGGGTCGACACCAAAGAAGCACCAGAAGGATACATCGTCAAGTTTGGAGACCGGAGGACATGCAACCCTGCCTTAGACACAGGCATCAAGTTCTGATGAAGGTAAAGATATGCAGGACGCTGAACAGTGGAGGGTGGAGTTGGAGGGTGGTTGGCCATAATGGTAAGGCCAAAATTGCTTTATCATCCGAGTGTCCTCCAGACGGTGCCCTCTGTTCCGGACCCTTGGCACAAAGTTACTACTAAAGGCAAGTACTCAAAGCCTGCGGGTAGCAATGATGGAGGTACACGACATCCCCTACAGGAACTCAGTGGAGCGGAGACTAACAAGAACCCTAGCACTACTCTGGTTGAAAAAGACATGCCAGATGCATATCATAAGAAGCTACTACTGGACGAGTCAAAGGCTGATTAGAACCCGAAACATGCTAGTGTACCACTTACCCATTCGCTGTCAAAGAAAATCAAAGATGCCTAGGACCAAGGGCAAGTAAAGAGAATCAGTTCCACTTCTTTAGGGATGCCGACAAAGCCTTGGAAAACTAACGATGGCCGCCCAAGGGGCGTGGTCTATATCTGTGTTGTCGTGGATTGTTCGCGGAGTGTGTAACTCTACCAAAAAGAAGGCATGCCTTTAGACGATCAAGAAAGACAATCCTGATGTGTGCTTGGTTCAGGAGCTCAAATGTGGTCCGGCTGATCCATTTTGGTTTGCTTTTAAGATGTTAGTGACACGTCCCAGCACTCCTGAAACCCCTGATCTGCAAACAAACCACACACAACATCAGATCTGAGCAGGCTGCTCACCACCCAACCATGACATCTACGGGATATGATCCCGAATCAAAAGATGTCCCCTTCGAGCCACGAGCTGAGCTACTGGCACGAACTCCCAATCAGATTCAAACCAGCCTGGTGTCCCATACCACCAGGTGGCGCTGTGAAGCCCTGGATCTGTCACTGGGCCTTGGGCTACGCTAAGATGCAGGCGCGCGTCCGCGACTCAATCCAGGAACAAACTTGGCACCTAGGAACGAAGCTTGCTCCCAACTGCACACTGAGAACTGAACCCCCTGGGCCTCTTTTATAGACTCGGGCCCTGGCGCCAAAAATAGCGAAGATCTATAAATAGTTCGTACCCTTGCCGCTCAACCCAAGAATCAAGCCTGCCTAGCTCTAAGCCTCCCCAGGCTAACCTGAGCTAGTTCTGTGTACCTAGTACACGTCAGATACCAATCCGTGCACATGACATACTCCCCCTCCTCTAAGAACTCACTCTTGAGTTCGCTAAGAAATGTGGAAATGTTCTTTGGAGGTTTTGTAATGTCTCCCATGTTGCATCCTCCTCAATACGATCCTTCCACTTGATCTTGTATTCCGTGATAGTACGATTACGAATCTGTCTTTCACGAAATTCAAGAATACACTCAGGTTCGTGAGGAATAAAAGTCAAATCTGTAACTTCTATAATCTCATGAGGAGAAACAAGTTGATCATATGCACCCAAGACTTCTTTCAGTCTACTGACATGAAAGATTGGATGAACTTTAACATTAGGAGGCAATTCTAGTCGATATGCAACTGGTCCAATTCTTTTAATGACCTTGAAAGGACCACAGTATCTGGGGGATAATTTCGGAACCAAACCAATACTTAGGCTCTTGGATTCCTTCGGAATTCGCAAATATACCATCGTTCCTTCAGAGAACTCTCTAGGTGAACGATGTCTATTAGCATAAAATCGATCTCGATCTTGGGCACTCCTAATAGACTCCTTGGCAAACTGCAACATTTCTTGCATATCTAGCAAGAAGTTCTTAGCAGCATCATTTTGAATCCCTTTTAATCCAACCATAACTGGTGACTTAGGTTGAAACCCGTACATAAGCATAAAAGGACTATAACCTGTACTAGAATGCTTTGCACTGTTGTAAGCAAATTCAATCATAGGTAGATAATCTTCCCATGAAGACTGTCTCTTAGATACATATGCGCGAAGCATGTCTTCAACCAACTGGTTGACCTTTTCTGTACTGCCATCGGATTGTGCATGATCCGAGGAACTCATACTTAGAGTAGTTTCCAACTTCTCAAATACAAGTGTTCAAAAGGTACTTGTAAACTTTGAGTCCCTGTCACTAACTATGTCAGATGGCAAACCATACAGCTTAAACAAGTGGTCCACAAACTCGTGAGCCAGCTGAACAGCTGATATAGTTGTTCTAGTAGGTAAGAATCTAGCCATTTTTGTCAAACGGTCTACTATGACCCAAATGGAGTCATGACCCTTGCGCGTTCGTGGCAAACCAGTAATAAAATCCATGGAAATACTTTCCCATTTATTAGCTGGAATCTGTAATGGCTGTAATAAGCCCGCGCTTCTAAGGCGTTCTGCCTTAGTAACCTGACAAACTCGGCAACCTACTACATAGTTCTCAATAAATGCACGCATCTTAGGCCAATAAAAGGTATGCTTCACAAGAGATAGAGTCCTATGTATACCTGGATGTCCCGCACTAGGAGCATCATGACACTCCCAGAGAATCTTGGATTTAAGGTCCAGAACATCAGGCACACAAATCTTTTCATTCCGGAACAGCAAGCCGTTCCTAATCATCCACTGACCTCCCGCCGCCTGTACTATAGGTGGCACAATCCCTGAGTCCTGGTCAACCATGGAGCTCCCATCCTGGACTCTCTGCCAATAAGAACTGAAATGACTATCAGTTGCATATAGCCCTCTCAAGGATTGAAATAGGTCTGAGGATATTTCCGTAAATGACAAAGCATTTACAAACTTAACTCGACTTAAGACATCCGCCACACTATTCAACGAACCCTTACGATAACGTATTTCGAAATCAAAATCCTGCATTAGTTCTGCCCATCTAGCTTTCCTTCCTCTCAATTCTGATCCATCACACACATACTTAATTGACTGGTGATCAGTCAATACAAGGAACTTTGAACCATACAAGTAGTGTCTCCAAACCTTAAGAGCATACACTACAGCATAAAGTTCCTTCTCGAGTGTGGGCCAACGATATTGAGTGTCGTCTAGCTTCTTACTCTCGAAAGCTACAGGTCTGCCCTCTTGGAATAGAGCTGCCCCAATCGCATAATCACTCGCATCGGCCTCTAAAACATAAGGCCGGGTAGGATCGGGTAATGCAAGAACGGGTGCTTCCTTGATAGAAAACTTCAAGGTTTCAAAAGCCTTGTTCATTGCATCATTCCAAGAGATCGGCTGTGTAGACCTGCGTCCACGACCTTTCAATATGTTGGTCAAGGGTGCCGTGATACGTGAATAATCACGCACTGACTTCCGAAGAAATACCGTAAATCCTAGAAAAGAACGAAGTTGTTTCACAGTCTGAGGGATAGGCCATTCTAAAACCTTCTGGATACGATTCAGATCAATGCTAATACCTTCAGAAGAAATCTTGTGTCCTAAGTAAATGATCTCCTTCATAAAGAAGTCACATTTACTCATCTTGGCATAAAGCTTATGCTGTCTTAGAACAACTAAGACAACCCGGAGGTGTCCTATGTGATCCTCAAGTGTTTTACTATATACCAAGATATCATCTAAGAACACTACAACAAATTTGCCCAGAAAATCCCTGAACAAATCGTTCATCATCTGCTGAAAAGTAGCAGGAGCATTGGTCAAACCAAAAGGTAATACGAGGAACTCGTAATGACCATACCTAGTCCGGAATGCGGTCCTATCTATGCGTTTAGCATAGATACGGATTTGGTGATAACCCGTACGCAAATCAATTTTAGTGAAATACTTCGCTCCGGCCAAACGGTCTATCAAATCATCGGAACGAGGTAGAGGATAGCGATTCTTAATTGTCACTTTATTTAAGCGTTTATAATCTATATACATTCTCCAGGAAGAATCTTTCTTCTTTCTTAAGAGGACAGGTGCACCCCAAGGTGATTTACTTGGGCGGATATAGCCCATATTCAGGTAATCCTGAAGCTGTAAAGCTAACTCATCCTCCTCTACCTGGCTCATCCTATAAGGTGGTACACTGATAGGTTGCGCCCTTGGGACTAAGTCTATGCGATGATCTACTGCCCGTTTTGGAGGTAAACCTTCCGGGAGTTGAGCGGGGAATACATCCTTAAAAATATCTAACAACATTCTCAATTCACGGTGTTCAAACACACTTAATTCATTCTTGTTAATTATAGAAACAACAAATGAAGAAAGTGGAATCAAAACACACTGATAGACATCATAGCTGCATCGCAGATACAATAGGCCCCTGAGAAGAGGGAATTTTATCACACTGAATACAAAATTGGGTGTCCTTATCTACAAAAGAAAGCGTATGCTCCGTCCATCCGATCTGAATATTGTGGGTTTTAAACCACTCTATTGTGATCAACAAGTCTACATGCTTCAGATGCATAACATAACATGTAAGAGCTCCCGTGTAGGCTTGAATCCGGATAGGAAGCGCTTCAACCTTGCGATCCCAAAACTGCTTCCCAGTTGGAAGCTGCACCTCATAGGTGTGGTCACTAGGTACTGTGGACAGCCCCATCTTCTGCACAAATTTGTAATTAACAAAATTGTGAGAGCTGCCCGGATCAAAGAGAATGTGAACCTGTTGGTCCATAACTTCTCCATAAACTCGGAAAAGATCATGGGAACCAAACAACGAAGTATTGAAAGTACAATTACAAGAGAGTGGGCAGGTAATGACATTTACAGAAATACCTGTCATCGCGACTTGGTTCGCTCCCTTGGCTGCGGTACGTGGACCCGCCTGGAGCTTCGGTCCAAGCACCAACTTTTGGTTCTTGCGCTTTGGACACTCATTCTTGGTGTGGCCCCGCTCCTCGCAATAGAAGCATCGTCCTTCTTTCTTGAGCCTCAAAGTGCGAAGGAAACGGGCTTTATCATTCTTTGCTGGAGTCAAGTTTTTCTTGGAGGCGTTGTCCGTAGACTTCGTCTCCCCAGTACCAGTCGTATGCTGAAAGAACTTGCGTTTGTTCTTTCCACTCGTGTCGGAAACTGTAGTTGCTTTGGCACCGGCCATGGTATCATCGTATATGCGCGCATAATTCATGGCCTCCTGCAACGTTGTGCATTTGTTGTTCTTTATCTGCAACTTGTAGGAATCTGGCAAACCATCCACGAAGAAACCTAACAAGGTCACTGGATCCATCTTAGTGGCCCTGGTTTGTAGATCCCGAAATCTTTGAAGATAAACTTCAAAGGTCAAGTTTAATTTTGACATATCGAGGGCTTTAAGCTTGCCAACGATATCGTAATCATCCTCCTTCTTCAGGAACTCCTTCCTGAAGACCCCTTCAAAATCTGTCCATGTATCGGGCTTAGGCTGGAGTTCCTTCCACCATAGCAATGCTTTACCTGACATGAACCCTGCTGCAAGCTGGATCTTCTTTTCATATGGGTATGGGTGGAACTGAAAGTGTACCTGCCACTTGTGTAACCAAGTGTCAACTACCTCCTTCGTTCTAGACTTTTGATCGCCCGGAAAAGGGTCTGGAGTTATATTCGGGCCTAGCACTGAAGCCATGGCATCCACATGCGTGAGTGCCTGCACAGTGCTAGCCAGAAGGGTGAGAGTTGCTTGTATCCCCTGGAGTTGCTGTGTCAACCCCGATTGATTAGCATTGACCTGCTCAAATTTTCCATCTAGAGCAGTCGTAAATTCACTGAAGGCCTTTTTTGTTATCAGGTCATCATAGAGACCCTGATCCTCCTCTCCCACAGGAGTGTAATCCAAATCCTGCTCTCCCATGGTGAACTCGGGATTTGCAGCATCAGACATGACTGAAACCTGATTTAAATACGAGAACTGAGAGAAATAACTGACTGAAACGAAGCACAGAGGAGAATGGAGCAGAAGAAAACCGTCCCGAAAGATGTCGACGGAAAGAGATGCTGGAACCTGGCGAATCGGAGCCCACGAATCTCGAGACCTCTATGAACCCGCTACCGGATGCACGTGCTGCTGAAGTGGCTGTACGGTCTGCTGACGTGGCTGTACGGCCGCTGACGCAGGCCGTACAGATGCTGACGTGGACTGTACGGCATCCGTACAGTCTGCGGGTACCGTCTCGGAGCAGGGGTTGCTGATGCAGGGCTCGCTGCTGTGGGATCCGTACAGATGGCGCTGGCTGACGCAACAGGGTACGGCCGATGGCGTAGGCTGTGCAGGGTGTTCCGTACAGATCCGTACAGTGCTGATGCAGAGCCGTACGATGGCTGACGCAGGCTGGCGCTGGCAGTGTACGGCCGCTGCAGACTGTACGGTGCAGAGGTAGAGCTGGCGCAGGCAAGTACGGCTGATGCAGGCTGGCGCACAGTTCGAGGCACTGCTTCGAAACTCTAGGCTGGGCTTGTGGGTAGGCTGGTACCCTGCCCCCACCTATATAGGGAGCAGGGCAGCCTTATTAGGAAGCTCTGCTTCCAAAAAAGGCCGACCCCCCAGCTTTGGAGGGGGTGCTTTTTTTGAAAAAAGCACCCTCCACGCAGGCTGGTCGCACCCTGCTCGCAAGCTGGGGGGTGCTTTTTTCGAAAAAAGCACCCTCCACGCAGGCTGGTCGCACCCTGCTCGCAGCTCTTTGCGCCTCTCCCTGCACTGGCCAGGTTCTGTACAGCCTTGACGTCACATCTACCACCTCCCTCGCAGCCCTCTTCCCTCTCTTTCCTACTTCTCTGCTCTCTCTCCTGCTTCCTACAGCCTTCTCTCACAGGCCCCTTCAGGAATCTCGAAAACTCTCCCTCCTTTCATCTACCCTTTTCCTAACATCTGTTCACCCCTGCTAACCCAGGAACCCAGTAGAAAACGCAGCAACAAATTTCGAAATTTAGGGCATACCTGGAGGAAAAACTCGTCAAAAGTTCTCGCATCAGAAGTTCCTACCTCAGGAGTTGGCTCTGATACCAACTGACACGTCCCAGCACTCCTGAAACCCCTGATTTGCAAACAAACCACACACAACATCAGATCTGAGCAGGCTGCTCACCACCCAACCATGACATCTACGGGATATGATCCCGAATCAGAAGATGTCCCCTCCGAGCCACGAGCTGAGCTACTGGCACGAACTCCCAATCAAATCCAAACCAGCCTGGTGTCCCATACCACCAGGTGGCGCTGTGAAGCCCTGGATCTGTCACTGGGCCTTGGGCTACGCTAAGATGCAGGCGCGCGTCCGCGACTCAATCCAGGAACAGACCTGGCACCTGGGAACGAAGCTTGCTCCCAACTGCACACTGAGAACTGAACCCCCTGGGCCTCTTTTATAGACTCGGGCCTTGGCGCCAAAAATAGCGAAGACCTATAAATAGTTCGTACCCTTGCCACTCAACCCGAGAATCAAGCCTGCCTAGCTCTAAGCCTCCCCAGGCTAACCTGAGCTAGTTCTGTGTACCTAGTACACGTCAGATACCAATCCGTGCACATGACAGTTAGGATATGATCTCTTCATCAACTGTCGGGTAAGGGGTCGAGGTGGATGTGCTAATGCAGTTAAAACATCAATGGTGGCCAAAGAACCTTTTCACCACGAAGAAGGTTGGTTTATTGCTGTCAAGATTCAGATCGATAGCTTCTCTTTTAATGTTCTGTGTGTCTACACACCAAAGGATCCATGTGACAGATTTTCCTGCTGGGTTATGCTAAAAGAAAAGATTGATGGTCAGAACTGGCTCCTGGGTGACCAGAATTTTACAGAGGCATTTGAAGATCGGGTAAGCTGTTCGTCATCGACTCCCGGGCTTCTGGATTGACTAAAACTTGACTGGATGAGTCTTGCTGGATTTTCATGGTCAAACAGACGGAAGAGAGAAGAATTTAAAGCCTCTAGTCTGGATAGGATGTGTGCTCCCATGCAAGGGCAGTACCTGTCGATGACTTCGATCTCTGATCACATCCCTATGTGCTGGTCATTCAGTTACCCACTCAAGGCTGGTAGATCTCTTGATGTCCTGTTCCACCTTAATAATAAACGGCTGGAGTTTGAGTAGTTCTGCAACTAATTAGACTTGCTTGGATGCAGAACAGAGCCTTATCAAATGACCCATGTGTCAAATGTGATTTATGCATTAGAGCCGTGCTGCAGGTTGCCAAGGAGTGGGCCAAGCAACAGGCCAAGCGTAAATGGAGAGCTTTAAGCAGCTGACCTTGATCAAAGACGCCTTGAGATTAGCAGTTTTGAGTGACCCTTAGGACCACACGGTGGTGACTCTTCTTGCTGAATTGGAGCAAGAACTTCAGCTTGGTGAGCTGGACAGGGCAGAGGTAGCGCGGATCCATAGTAGGCAAACGTGGTTGAAACTAGGGGATTGCCCGTTGAAGTTATTCTTCCAGTCTCTCCAAAGGAAGAGGCTTCAGGATAGAGTGGATAAGGTACAAGATCTTAATGGATAAGGTCAAATGGATTGCTAGGGGGGAGGGGTCTGGGAATTTCTCAAAAGCAAAGATTTGATTGGTTTAGGGAGAAGCTGATCTTGAAACTTAAAGCCTGGAGTGGGCAGTGCCTTGGTTGGAATGCTCGAGCACTGGTGATAAAGCATGTTTTATCTACCATGTTAACTTATGTCACCTCAGTATGCCTCTTCCGTAAGACCGAATGGCAAGGTATTGAGAGAGTCCTCCAAGCCTTTCTTTGGGATGAGGATGGGGGTTCCAAGAAGAAGCATTATATTAGCTGGGCAGTACTTAAGCTCCCCAAGAGAAGAGGAGGGTTGGGCATCTCGGATGTGCCTCTTAAAAATGTGGCTCTTATCAACAAATGAATCCCTAAGCTCTTTAGTGGTGGTTTTACCCTGGGCGGAAATAGCCCATTGGTTCATAGAGACTAGCTCCAGCTATAGAGTGGGAGTCTAGAGGGACTTACCATGGTACGAGAGACTCTTCTCGAACTTCCCACTCTCTATTTAGGGTTTGTCTTTGCTACATGAGATGGTGATAGCTTGGAAGATGACAATTAATAAATACTCCTAGAAAGCCCTTGGTAGACTCAGAGGGGATTCAAGCCTTGCCAAAAATCTTTGGTGGAGCAAGGCTTTCGCGTCATTGTTTGATTGGGTGTAGCCATTTTTTATGAGGTTCAGGGACTTTTCTGTATATAGCTACCTTGCATGAACTCAATGGAATTTGACAAACTTTGTCTTCAAGTTGTAGTACACATTCCAAACTTGAACATGAGACCAAAAAATTATGAAATAAGGATCTAGAATGAGACTGTTAAAAGCATTACAAGTGCTATGTTGCATGTGAAGCATGCATCCTAAAGACTATAGGATATAGTAATTAATTCAAAATAATCAAAATTTTGTTCTATGTATACATGCAGCAAAGTAATCACTCAAAAGTACACTCTGTGAGCTTCTTCTCAGACCTAAATGAGAACATTAGGCATGGGTTAACGGTCCTCCAATGTTGAGCTAAAGTGATGTATATCCATTTGAGGACAGGTTTCATAACTTTTTTTTGATTCGTTGAAAATCAGAACGGATTGAAAATTTGAAATCCAAACTAGTGGGACTACTGCATGGTGATCATTGATAGTTGGTATTGGTATCTAGATTCATCCTAAATTGGAAGATGTTGAAAAAGTGTAATTTGTGTGTGTGAAAAGATATTTTAATAAATCCAACACTATTTACAATTTTGAATTATTTCTTTTTCCATGCACTTTCTTGTTATATAGCTCATAAGCATGCCAAAGGTCATTGCAACTAATAATACACAACATTAAACCTGATAACGTTTCCTTTGGTGTATTTGTCACATTGCACTTGTTTGGGATATCCAATTCTGTTGACGTGTATCGTTGAAGGGAGAAAAAATCGGTGGTAAAAATTTTACTATTCTCGTAAATTTTGAATTTTTACACCTCCCGTCCATCAAATCTTGAAAGATTGAGTACCTACAACCTGTCCCCATCTTGCAACCCGCATATATCTCGACGTGATCTTGCACGGACTTTGGTTTGTCATTGTCTTCTTTCGGATAAGTTGTCTTTTATTCTTTGCTTACCTTACTAAGTTCTTTGGGTCTATTATGGATTGATCGTGTCCATGGCGTCAATGGCAACATGCAGCTTATCATGGCTTGTAAGAGAGGTAGACAGAGGCTGCGAGATAGAAAAGCTGAAAAGCCAGGTCAAGGCATAAGGAACAGAGTGCGGGTAAAGGAGGAAAGTGCATGTACAGTATCAAATTGACAACGGAATACACTTTTGTAACATCTGCGAATGAAGAAACAACGAGAAGAAAGAAGACTCGTTGCAGAGCAACAAGAAGCGGTTGCAGATACACATTTGATCATTGTCATCGGAGCGAAGAACACGAGCTGTGGTGTCACGATTGGTGGGAGCATTCGAGACAGCAACATCAGGCTATTCAAGTGATTACCAGTCTCGAGTCTTCACAAGCTCTAGCCTGTACGTTCATAGAGTAACAATCCTATCAACACCTCGAGAGATACACGTCCAAGAGATGATGCTCTCTAACTTGAGAAATAGCCCACTGAAAGTGAAAGGGGTAGATAGCTTAGATCAACTGGTTACAAAGAGTGCAACATTAGCTATTTGGTATCCCCTGAAACAAAGAAGAAATAGCTTGGGTACACAATGTCAAAGATGTTGTCAATCAGAAGAATCAACATGGCTCTAGCGGTTGAATGTAGAGTAAAAGTAATGCATGATCATCTCGATCCGAGAAGTCTGTGGACTTCAACAAAACGCAAGAAAAATAGAGACAGCCTAAGTGTGGAAGTCATTGCTACAGTGACGACGCTTTGGTACAAAAATACGAGAGTTTTTCCAAATAGAAAGGACATCTGTAAGAAGCAAACGGGATGCAAGGTGTTTTAGGAGCATATCATACACATGTTAGATACAACGCAGATTAGTGGTGTCTTAATTAGTCCGATTGTTGTTTGTGATTGAGCTTTTGGATAGTTTACTTGTTTCATTTTTTAAACCACGCTTGGAATAAACGTGATTGTCCTAAACCAATCCGGTGGTTGAAACATCATGCAACCGTAGGTTGATTTAGCTCAATCGTCAGTTATGTGATTGTCAAGAATTAGTGTGGTTGAACAAACATTAGTTGTTGTCCAGTCTGGTGGCATGGTTGAGTAGAAATTAATAGCAATATATTGTTATTTTACTAAATCAGTCCGGTGGTTGGAACATCATGCAACCGTTGTTGCTTCAGCTCAATCACCAGTTATGTGATTATGGTTGAACAGACATTAGTTATTGATCATCTCAATAGTTGAAATTATTGTGTTTTTAATATTTAAATTCGTTAATTTAATTTCTTGTTATTCAAGTCATATACCATTGTTAAATTGTGAAATTTAGAAATATATTGTTATTTTCTAATTGTGAGATTCATAAATGAAAAGCAATATACTTGTTATTGTCTAATATGTGAAGTTGAGACCGTCAGGTTAAACCATCTCGGTGGTTGAAATTGTGATAGTGTCCTAAACTATTCCGATGGTTGAAATTGTGATTGTCTTAAGTATGTCCTAAACTAGTTCGGTGGTTGACTGTCCTATGTCTTAAAGTAGTCCGGTGATTAAAATTGTGATTGTCTTAAACCAACGCGATGGTTGAAAATAATTTTGCTTCATTATATACTTTAATTAGTCTATGTTTTGTCTTCTTTTAGTAGTAGCAAAAAGGGTTCTCATTGTTTTGTTGTTCTCGTATGTTGGGTCAACAGGCAAAGTTGCATCTCATGTTTTTGGATCAGAATCTGGACATTTCAATTGGGCAGAGGAGCTTTGAGCATTATAAGTTCTTGTACGTCAGGAAACTCAAAGATGGGAATGTTTGTTGTTGCAAAATACATATAGACTAATACATATAGACTTTGACTTGGTCCGGTAAGCTATGAATGACTTGATTTGGTCGTGTTGGAGCATTGCTCCATGGGGGTCGATGTCCATGCCTTCCGATGAATGCGCAGTCTGTAGGCCATCTGAATCTTCATTATGTGTTGCAAGGGAGGGCAGGTTTTGTAGCCTAAGGTCTCTGCGGGAGCTAGTGGTTTATCCAAAGGAACACTGTGAGTGGCACAGGATTGAATGCATTTGCGGCACATGCAAGCATTGTAGGTTGGACCCAGTCTAACTTGTCAAATCTCTTTCATTTGTACAGGTTGCTTTTCGAGCCTTTTTTGCCTTTTTTAGATCTGAGGATCTGTTTTTGTTGTTTCAAAAGTCTTTCCGGGGGTTTTGGCTTGCTCCAGATGCGCAAGGAATACCAAACTTTGCACCGTATGTTAGTGGGGCTATGTCATTTAGAGGAAAGACAAATAAAGAAATCGTGAATTTCTTTCGGGGTCTAAAAGTGAGCTTCCTTTTTTCCTAATGTGCATTTCATGTACAGTCATTTGCTTGATTCTTTCACGCCTAATGTCAATATCCTTGCTGACTCACAGGATTCCAGGTCAGTGCAACACACGTACCATTTCTACACATTAGTAGCCTATGTTTATTCTTGCATGCTTGAAGAGGTGTAATGTGTTGATACGAAACTGTTGAATTTGGGACCCTTGGATTGCAGTTAACCCTAGTCATCTATTGTATGTAGAATCCTTGTGGACTATTGACGATGCTTATGCATAACCTTGTAGATTCGGACCATGGAAGGGAGAGGAGGACGGGAGTTGCATCAAGTTTTTCGGCCTTATGCTAACCCTTGAGAATCACCTAAACATAAGTAATGTGAGTATCCAATGAGTATCAAATCTTCAAGACTTTTGTAGTCATGCTTACCTCGTGGTGGCAACCCAGGATGTTAAGCAGTTGGTCAATCAAGCTGCTAACAACCATGTAGAAGTTCTTGTTTTGGACTCGTGGAAGGTGTCAATGGTAAATTTTTTTAGTGCTACATGCTCTTCTAGTGGTAGCAAGCTTACGTCCAAATGTACTACCTTGTCCACCCCAATAGGTTCTTGTAGCACTACCCCTTTTTGTGGGATACGTTCTTGTGTCACAATTGAGTGGGGAGTCGGTGTATTAAAAACCTTTTGTCATATTCTTGAAGTTATTGGTGTAGTATTCTGATTCAAGTTGGAAAGAGTGGCTCTATGGGGGGGTTGATGATGAAAATGGGGCTACTTTCTCAGTAGGTTCTTGTGGTGCTAGCTCCTCTATGTAAGTAGTACTTGTCAAGCTATTGTGGGTGTTATTGAAACCCGAGCAGTTGGTTGCTCTTTGGACTTGGGCCACCATGCCAACTATCATTGCAGTTAAATTGGCACATGATCAGCCATAGTATAAGTAGGACTTGTTGGAAGATTATTGGAGTGGGGCTTTGGTAGCATAGTCATGGGGCTAATGGTCAAGATGGGGTTACTCCATTAGTAGGTTCTTGTGGTGCTAGATCCTCTATGGAAGTAGTTCTTGTTGGGCTATCACACTTGCTCTTGGGACTAGAGTAGTTGGTTGTTCTTTTGACTTGGGACACCATGCCTATTGTTGTAGTCGAATTGGCACATGGTTAGCCATAGCATAAGGACTTGCTGAAAGAATGTGGGGGTCGGGCTTTGGTAGCATAGTCATTGATTTCCTTCATAGTATCCTTGGGGACGTAACAGGGCCTTTGGAACCCAACATGATTGGTGCTATCACCTGACCTAGGCTTTGACATGTAGTTTGATTCCCTTGGGGAAAATCTTCACTAAGACACATTGTTGGGAGCTTAGTAGATGGTGTGCTTCAATAAATGTCACTAGTTTTGGTACATGCCTCTTTCTTTGCCAGGTTTTCTTAATGGGTGGTCACTTTGGCTGAGGTGGGTCCTTCAAGAAGGAGGGACTCGTAATATCCTTAGGAATAGTGGGAGCTCTCAATAATGGAATTACTTTGATTATGGAAATCAATCGCTTATGTTTATACTTGTGCCAAAGAGACACTATGGATGTATGGTCATCATCCTCTCTTGCCAATCAATTTGAAAATTAATGATATAACACCATGCCCTACCTAATATAAGTTGTTTCTCATTGGCTTTGGTGGCATGATGAAAACTTAGCTTTGACTGCATGATTATTGATGGATATTTTTATAGTAACATAACCCATAACTTACATACTTTGACCATTTATAGCTCTAATTGTGGCAAGATTTGGTATGAGAGGTATCTCAAGTAGACATTACCATACTTCTTGAGGCATAGAATCCTGAAATATCATTGAAAATGCATAAAACGTTCCTGAGACATATGCACTATTGTTGAATGCTAATGTAGGGATCGATCTGTAGTCCTGGATCCAACCACTAATATGCATCAAGTATGGACTGCATACGATAGCCATAAGTGCATGCTAAAATACTGAGTCTCCCTAGGTTGCGCTGTGGCTGTACCTAATGATGTCCACTTTGTTGGGGTAGAAATGCCCTGATGCATAAATATCCTCATGCTGAGGAATGATCTGCTGATTGGAGGTGTTAATAACTGTGGATCCAAGGGTGGTGCAAATTGGCATAGCTGAGCCGATGCTGCAATGTCTTAAAGACTGATGTGCTGATCTGCATTGCTGATGGAAATTGTGCCTAAGGATGTGATAGGCTCCATATTAGAGGTGAAAGCATTGTGGCATACCATCTCGGCATGCAACAAAAGATGTGAGTGGCTTGTATTGAGGACTTACTTGCTGAATAATTGCATGATCATAACTGAACTCTTGTTGCGTATTTGTATCTGATGTGACAGTAGATGGAGTCAGATCCATGCATGAATGTGATGGCTGTACATCACAAAAATCAGACTGTGCTGATGTAGATGGGACTGCCTTGTGTTGAGGGCTTGTCGTCAAATGTGCCTCATGCTAAGGGCTTACCAACAAATGTGCCTCATGTTGACGGCTTACCAACAAATGTGCATGATTAGAAACTTTGGGCTGATCTATGCTAACATATGAAGCATCGACATCCAATCTTTGGAGACCATGGATGATTTTTTCAAGTTAGTTTCGTTAAGAAGCTAAACTTTTATATTGGTGTTGAAAGTTTGTATGCTTTATTAATAATAAATGTTTGAAAGACTCGTCATTTTAATACCTTTATGCAAAAAAATTTGAAGTTTTGTCAAGATTTACATTTTTTAATTCAAAATTCAAGAGAAAATATAAAAAAGTACTACATTCTACCAATATTGTGAAACTTAAAAAATGAGCTTGAAAACTTTCGCCAAGATTTTATATTAATATATAAGCATAGCTTCGATAAAAACATCCCTGTTGGAGACTAATGAGGCTCAAGTTTGTATCATGAATTGGTACATACCTCGTGGCAATGAATGGCCAAATTAGGTTCTCTTTCCACTCTCACGGATCTCGTCCAGAGTGTATCATCAAATATGTGAACTCCATGCTGGAGGCAGTTTGGTGCTCTGTGCAAGAGGATTACCTGTGTACCAACGAGAGTGTCTACCCATGAGAACACTGTGTGAGAGATGTCATTGTGGGGCTTATGCTAAATAGTCAAAACCAAGTCATATGAGAACAACTGTGTAGCAAGGATTAAGCCTGTAGTGAAATGATGACAACTGGGTGTCAAGAGTAGCTAAGAGGCTGTACAAGGCTAATTCATGTGTGCAGGAACCAATGCCAAGAATAGTCAATAAATATGATTGTACATGGGTGGCATATGTGCATGTAAGAAGAATGAAACCATCCTGAATCTGAGAAGGATAACTCTGCCTAGTGTCACCAATCGTGATGAACTACCGAATGCCAAGAGAATTGAACTGATTTCAGATGTGTGAATGTGTACACTGATGATAGATTCAAAGGGACTCACGCTGGTGGGAACTAATCGGATAATGTGGCAATGGCTGACGTGGCTTGGTGGAGTTGGATCTCCTCTATGGCAGTGATAGTATATAGCTAGACTACACGTCAATGCGCAAAATGCAACAAATGATTTTTATCTTGGTTCATTTTAAGTGTTGGGTATGTTGCAATGGATCAGGAGGTGGTTCCAATAATGAGGATACAATGATGATGATATATGGAAAATTCAAATGGCAGATCTGAGTTTTTCAATGTGTAGAGCACAATCGACTGAGCAATTTTTCTTTTTGGAGTAGTGTGAAATTTCCTCTGGATCAAAAGATACGGCCCCTCCGAAGGATAGCCAAATTTTGATCACAAGAGAGTGAAAATGATGATGGTGGATAGAGTGTGATGTGGCATGAGAGGTCACATGATAATTACAATGTGTGCCTTTATAGAGGCAACTGTGCTTATAAGGCACTAATGACCTAGCATTGCCATATGGCAGGTTGGCTCGGCTACAGTGACATGGGAGACTGCAACATCAATTGCCCCATGTTCAACCAGATCACTCACCACATAGGCAATATCACATCACTACATGTCCCAAGATAACATGTCATCATGGTGCCACCTCAACACCCGAGCTTCCACATCAGCCTCTCATGTCATCATGACATATGGGCTTTGATACCATGATAGGGAAGTGAGAGACGGAGAGAGAGAGAGGAGTGCACATGATACAGCGGGCATGTGTACTAAGTTGTATTGAACATAACATGAAGATATACATGTGAACCCCATCAGAGTTCTTGGTTTCCTTGGCTTATTCCTAGTTGGTAAATTTGCAATGATAATATATCATGCCTATGTATGCTTAGCGATGCCGCCATTGGACTTATACGTCCAATGAAATCAATGCCCTGCTTTTTGAATGGTTTTCTATTAGTATTCTAGTGAGGGGCATTTAGTCATTATTTTGAGGTATGGATGCTCTTTGGTAGGGGTTGCAGCATTCAGTAAATCCAATTGCATCTACAAAAGAGTGGGACACCATAACCTAGCATGCAAGACCTTGCAAGCCGTGACTTATCTTCCAAAGTAACCTCCTGCTATATGACTCAATGTGCTTCTTCTAGCACCTCAATGAGCTCATCTTCATGGACACGATGATGCATTGTGCCATCCTTTCCCATCTGGTACAATTGAATAGCAATCATCTGATATGGTGCTACATCCTTAACGATTTTTGGGCCCTATCCTTGTTGAGGGATTTGTCTTGGGGACACCAATTGGCCAAAAAATTATCAATATCCTATGCACATTTTGGTATTACCTGGATACCCCAACCTTGGGGGGTCCAACTTATAAAGTTCTGGTATACCATGTGCATTCAAAAGGAGGACTATTTTAATTCAACTTTTTGGAAAAACCTAATAGGATTAGAATAATAGGAGGGGATTTTAATTCGACTTTAGAAAATAATCATTTAGTTCATAAGTAAAGAAAGGTGTTTTTATTGGGGGATAAATTTTAGTTGAATATTTTTTTAAATACTCATTGAATGCATGTGATACATAGGTTTCTTAGTAGTGCACCCCTCAACACACATCCTACTAATAATTTTGAGGCATCTATATATACATGGAATATCAAGTTCTGATCCAATGCAATATGGGAGTTGAAACTAGTGTGAGCATGTCTCAAATGAGGCGGCTTGGCATTCCTTCATCTAGATAAATACTATGAGGAGCTTATACAAGGGGAAAGAGATCTAAATATAGCTATATATGAACCTTGCCTTATAAAACGTTGCAAACACTTGGTGTTGGTGGGGGTGGTAGCTCCAATATGAGCTTGATCTTGTAGAAGTATATGGAAATCCCATTCTTGAACACAACATGTCCTAATATCATCCCATATTTCACCCAAATTTGGCGTTTGATAGGATTAAGGGAAATACAATACAGTTCACACCTTGCAAAGACTAATGTTAGGTATTGAAGGTGGTCATCTCATGTTGAGTGAACACATAGATCGTCTAGGAAGTTTTCTAAGAAGTCCCTCAAGTATTCTTTAACGGCTATTCTCATCAATGTTTGGAATGTAGCAAGGGCATTGGTGTGTCCAAAATGCATCAATCTAAATGCAAGTATTCCCCATTCTATGACAAATGCCTTCAATGTTGGTCTTCAACCACAATGAACACTTGGTCGTAGCTAGAGCATCCATCAAGGAACCTATAGGCTTCCTTACTAGCTACTCTTTCAAGTATGTGCCGAGTAAATGGGAGTGGGTAATGATCTCAACGAGTTGCCACATTAACCTTTTTAAGTTTCATACACAATCAAATCTTGCCATTCTTTTTTATTATGATGAATGTTAGAGACACTCACTCCATATGTTCAATTTCATACATGAATCCTATGTTGATGAGATGTTGAATCTCTTCCTTAACAATCGTAGCATATTTAGGATTTGTAGGATAAGGCCTCTATCAGACGACGGGCCTCATGTTCTCCAACATTCTAATAGAATCTTTTACCACGACTGGTAGTACCCTTTCATGTGAGGATATTGCCATGTGAAACAATCACTCATATTCTCAGAGAAGTGAAATCAGGGAGTCTTCTTGTTTTAGCGTAAGATCTCCCTTGATGTAGATAACTTTCTTCATCAACTATCTCTAGGTTTATCTCTTTAACCTTGGTTGGTCCATCAAAGTCTTGTTGATTTCTTTCTTTTTCTATCCTTTTGGCTTGCTTTAGGAGTATTTTACAGTATTGAACTATGTATGACTTAAAATCTCCCGAGACTTGTTTGCTTTATCATACTCGTCATCATCTAAGTCCCTTAGGACCAATTGCTTCTTCATAGTAGAAGTCTTCTTGCATTTAGGCTCATAAGTCTTAAATTTTTGTGGGGGTCTCTTCTTCCTTAAGAAATCTTATCAAAACCTTTACAGAGGTTCATCTAGCATGGCTGAGAGGCTCATCATGCATGGATGCATGACCAACTCAGAGGTCTAGGAGACCAATGCACCAACATCCTGGAACTCACATGCCATGCTTGATAAATAGACCTATCAAAGCCAATACATGGCTCCCACAGTACATCCCCCTCCTGTCTCCAGGGACTAATGAGAGACATGGAGCCACACATGACAAATATAATAAGGCTGAGAAGTCATGGACAAATCTTGTAGTATGCATGGAATGTCTACCTAATATGATATCATAGCCATCTGGTTCGTTGTGGAAGTCACTTACAACAAACCACACTTGGTAGGTTAGACCAAAGGTCTTAATCTTGACGCCCCTTAGAACTCCTACTGGTTGGGGACTGTTGCTCCATCAACCAATTAGACTATGAGGTATTTTCTATACATCTTAGGTCATCCCCAGTTGGTTGGGATGTTGCTCCATCAACCAAAGGTCTTAATCTTGATGTCTGTTAGAACTCCTACTAGTTGGTCTATTGCTCCATCAACTGAAGGTCTTAAACTTGATGTCCCTTATAACTCCTACTACTTTGGCTATTACTCCATCAGCCAATTTGAATATGAGGTTTGTCCTATCCATCTTAGGTCATCCCCACTTGGCGCAGCATTGCTTAGTGGCTATGCTTATACCTACGCCTCCATCCAAGGTTGCAGTCATGCTCTTACCTTGGCAGGAGATGGGAATTACTTTGTTGATGTCATCACTTTTGAAAAACTGGCCCAATTTGTTAATTGGTACCTTAAAGAGGTTCAAGTCCTTGAGGGGAGGGGTCCACTACCTATGTGTTCACATTTTTATGGGTCACCATTTGCCCATTCATCCAATTGGAGAGCTCTCTTCAAAGAGTAGGGTTTGCTAATAAAAGTGTCACAATGGTCATTTTGAAGTTGATGGATAGGTATGTTGTATGTGGATCTTGATACTTTTTCTTGAGGTTTTTTTAAAGCCATGCTTTGGACCCAGGTGTGTATAAATTATACCCATTCTATGAAGGGGCTTGTAGGGGAGGCCCGATGATAGCTATTTAGACCCCCTTGGTAGGGTTCAGGGATAGTGCCCCAAAAGCAAAAAATACATGAAAATTGGTGCATGAATTGTGATGTCAAAAGTTATGAGTGCAGTGGATATACTATTGGTATCTTCTCATTGGCTAGATATGAAAGACATAGGATTGGATGTTTCTTTATGGACATAGCCCACACTAGGTGAAACACATACATCAATGTCTCTTTCTCTTCCATTTTGTGTACTTTATGTATTGTGTATTTTACAAATTTTACTTCTCGCATTGTTGCTCCATTATCACATTGCTCCTAACAACTGGTATCAAAGTGTTTGTTTGAGTAATATCCATTGACTCATTTAGGAGGGAGTTTTTTGTTTGAGTGGGACCAATGCCGAAAGAAGGTACGTTTAAAATTGAGAAGTTCAATGGGAATAACTATCAACATAGGAAGATGTTAGATATGCTGAATGCCCCACCCTCTTGGTACCCACCAGTGGTCCAAGGTGCTCAAGTTGTAAGGCCCCCATATGAGGAGAAGCCATGTGTGAGCCCGAGACACTGGATGGATCCTAACTTGCATGTCAGATGAGGTCTATCAATGAGACCATTGATGGTAGAAAGGTTATCTATGTGAGTCTAGCCTATGGGCTAGGCAGGGTAGGTAAGCTGGTAGCACAAGGAGGCACATTGTCTTGATTGTGTGGGAGCCCCTTGCTCTCATTGGGGTTTGGGAGCTAGCGTTGGTCCACCTGGTGGGGATTCGGGGGTGAGAGCCCCCGAGGCAAAGGTATAGGGAATATTCCTTGAATATTTCATGAACAACTAGTCGGTTCCACCGACTAGGTTAACTGGTCAGCTCCACCGACTAGGTTGACTGGTCGGCTCCACCGAGACTACGTTAATCCGACTACCACCCTCATAGCTATAAAGAGAAGACCTTCCCAGTCCATTGTATCAGATCCATCAGATCAGATCTTCCAGCTAGTAGCTCTTCACCTAGTATCTGTCTAGATTGCCGTCTAAGATCCACTGTGGGAGCACGTGGGTGGATGGAGCCATCATCTGTACTACATCAGTATTAAAGGAAAATTTTGTTTGTCTCTAGTTTGATGTGTACTCTCTATTCTTTGTTCAATTTTTGTTCCACTGCGCCGTGTAATTTAACAAAGATGTAGATTGAGGAATATATATACCAGAAGGACCTTTTCTTGCCATTAGGCGGGATGGTAAAGAAGACTGTGAGTATGTTAGCTAAATACTAGGAGGTTCTTGAAAGAAAGGACTTAGGAATAATATGAGTGTGTTTGGCAGCATCACTAGATTTCAATGCCTTTGATCAAAAGTCAAAAAAGGACTTGATGAGCACATTGGATACATTATATGGAAAACCATCTTTTTCCAACAAGGTATTTCTTATGAAGCATGTATTCAATCTAAGGATGTCAAAAGGTGGGTCTGTAGTTGATCATTTGAATAAGTTCAATATAGATACAAGCCAACTAAGGTCTATAGGAGAAAACATTGATGATGAGGTTTAAGCTCTCTAAATTCTTTGTTCATTGCTAGAAAGTTTTGATGAATTGGTCATGGCTATGAGTAACTCTATTTCTGGGTTAAAGTTTGATGATGTTGGTGTTCTCCTTAGCAAGAAAATGTGATGGAAAAGCACAGCTGAAACATTAGGTAATGCTTTGACTCTTGAGAATAGGGGAAGACAAGAGAAAGGAAAGAGCCCAGGAAATCATGACAAGTCAAGAAGAAAGTCAAGAAGAAGCAGATTCACATCCAAAGGAAACTAAGAGTGCTGGCATTGTGGGAAGAAATGACACTTGAAGAAAGATTGCTGGTTGTGAAATAAAAAGAAAGGAGATGGAAAACAAGAGAATACAAAGGAAGCAAATGTAGTAGGCACTATTTGCAAAATGCCTTAATTCTTTCATCAGATAATATTACTCATGCGTTGGTACTTGACTCAGGGCCTTAATTTCATGCTACATCTCATAGGAAATATTCTCAAGACTATGTCCAAGGTAAATTTTTAGAAGTTCATTTAGGTGATGATGAAGCCTATAAGGTTGATGCTAAGAGAAAGGTGTTGATAAAATTTCCAAATGGAAACCAATGGTTGTTGCTAACGGAAGTAAGGCATGTCTCTGATTTAAGAATAAACTTAATTTTACTAGAATAGCTAGATGATGAAGGTTGCACAACCACATTTGAGGGAATTTGTGGAAGGTCACTAAAGGATCAATGGTAATGGAAAAAGGATCCAAGGTAGGTACATTGTATTGGGTAATGCTTACTTGTTCATCAATTTAGCTTCTACAAGAGAAAATACAAATTTGTGGCTTCACTCAAGAAAGCTATTACTAGGTTTACAGCACCAAGATGATTTGGACTTTTATGAGATCTATGTTTATGGAAAAGAAAAGTGATTCAAATTTCTTAGAGTTGGGAAACAAAAAACGAGAGAAAAGTTAGAGCTTGCGCATACAACTGTATGGGGTCCTACTGATGCTTCTTCTCTTGGTAAATCTCACTACTATGTTACTTTTATTGATGATGCAACTAGAAAAAATTGGGTTTATTGTGTTCAAATAAAATCTGATTTCTTTGAAACTTTAAAGACATGGAAAGCTTTGGTTAAGAATAATACAAGAAAGAAGATGAAGAGTCTCATATCATATAATGGAGGTGAATACTACAACAAAGAATTTGATAGTTATTATTGTTCATACAATGGTATTTATAGAGAAAAGGAAAATCCATGAACACCACATTGTCAAGAAAATCTTTTGTCAGAGAGGATGAACAGAACAATCATGGAGCATGTAAGAAGCATGAAACTACACAGAGGCTTACCCTTATAGCTTTGGACTGAAGCAATGAATATAGCTCTTTACTTGATATACATATTGTTAGATATCAATGCTCCACTCTCGTGTAACTACATGGGAACTAGCTAACTCTATTTGCAAGCCCACCATATGAGGAGAAGGCATTTGAGTAGCTCAGTTATCCAATAGGTCCTGGTTTGGACACTAGATGGGGGCCATGTGTGGCCTGATGGCTGGACGGCTTCATATAGAGTTGGTACATTGCCAACTAGGCTACATGCAAGTGTAGGAAGCAAGTGTAGGAAGGCATCCCATGACTAACCGCACTGAGGGTAGATGAAGCATTTCTCGGGGCATCCCACTCTCGAGTTGCGGGGCCCTTTTGAAGCCCCAGATGATCCCAGATGGCTCTAGGCCAAACAATGACCATAGTGCAATTGCTCTATTTTGCACCACGGTTCTATCGTGTAGTCGGTGGCCTATTTCGGGACCGACCCCTAGTCGGCCATTTTGGGCGGACTGGGTCGGTCACCCAATTGGGTCTAACTGACTACGACTGGTGGCTATATAAGAGCAAGCCCGTGGAGCCCATCATCATCACTAGCTACAGCAACCCTGATTCCTTAGCATCCAGCCTCCGTCCTCTACTGTTTTCAACATGCCATCAAAGCTCCTGTCACAGGAGCGCATGGCTGTGGCTGGGAGGCAGCGCCATCTATTGTATCAGTTTTACAGTAATCAAATTTTTGCTTCTCCATACTATCTGCTTTTCTCTCTTGCATACAAGATCCTGTTATCTGTTGAGCACAGACGTCGTATTATTTTCTTACATGGTATTAGAGCTTGGGCTCTAGCAAGAAGATTTGGTAGTGTGTTTTTGTTTGTGAGCAGATTGTGAGAGATGGCTCAACCCGCAAGATTGCGAATCCCACCGTTCAGCAAAAGCGAAAAGTTGGACGGCACTAACTATCCACTCTGGAAGTTCAAGATGAAGACCATCCTAAGTGCATACGAGCTTTGGAATACTGCTACTGAGGTGGACCTGAAGCCGGTTGCAAGACCGAATCCAGCCAATGTAGCACAACAGATAGTACCAACTACGGATGAGATTCTCGCATGGACAAGAAGAAATGCAGATGGGCTGTGTTCTATTGTCTGCAGTGTAAGTGATTCTGTCATGGCGTTAATTAAACATGTCACCACAGCGAAGGAGGCATGGACGGTCTTGAAAAATCAGTATGAGACCACGAATCAGATGCGGATTCAAAATTTGGAGACTCAACTTGCGAATGAGAAACTGTCTGAGTCAAACGATAGAGAAGTTCATCACCAGGGTGAAGAATCTGCGTGATCAGATGACTGCGATTGGCATCACCATCACCAGCGAGAATCTAGCATGAAGGTGCATACAGATTCTCCCACCAAAGTACGACGGTCTTGTTACGACGCTGGATATGCAGAACAAAAATCCATCCCTCAACTTTAAGGATTTTAGCGTGATGCTTCTGGAGGAGAAGATGTGTCAAAAGACGAGGACTGGAGAAGATTCGGCTTTCTTGATTGGATCAAAGAAAGGTAAGGGTAAGGACTTTGGTAACCCATCTTCTTCTGATGATAAAAAGAGAAAGAAGAAGATCAAGTGCTTCTATTACAACAAGGCAGGGCACAAGCAGAATGAGTGCCAGAAGAAGATTGCAAATGAGAAGAATGGAGTAAAGAAAGAGTCTAGCAACAGCGCGCAGGCAGTACGAGTAGAGCTGTTCGTAGCAATTGAGGAGATTTGCACAGAGGCAGTTCATGTACCTGCGGATGAACCTTGGATTATTGACAGTGGTGCATCGTGCCACATGACCAGTCGGAAGGATTGGTATACCTCTCTACATTCGGTAGGGAATGACATCCTGGTAGCAGTCGGCAATGATGCAAAATGTCCAACAAAAGGAAAAGGTACGATTGCTCTCAAGTCATATGGAGTTGTAAAACAGTTGTCTGATGTTCTTTATGTGCCAGATATCAAGAGGAACTTGTCTGTTTCTACGATCACGGATCGGGACCTCAAAGTTTAATTCGATAAGAATGGTGCACAGATTTTGGATCTTCAAGGGAAGGTCGTTGGTAAAGGTACACGACGCAACAACATCTATGAACTCTCAGCTTTCAGTGCTCGAGACGATGTGAAGAACACTAAGTTGTGGCATGAGAGGTTTGGTAATCTAAACCTTAGTTCTTGAAAGGAGATGCATAAAAGTGGAATGATTGTAGACCTACCAGAAATTACAGATCTGCCCGATGTATGTGAAGCTTGCATAATGGGCAAGCAGCATCAGCAGCCCTTTCCTAAAGAGGCCAGCAGGGCAAAGGCTCCTCTATAGCTCGTTCACACAGACCTCTGTAGAAAGATGGAGACAAAATCTTTGGGTGGTTCCTACTATTTCATGACGCTGATCGACGACTATAGTAGAAGGATATGGATATACTTCTTGAAGACTAAAGATGAGGCTTTTAATAAGTTCAAAGAATGGCATGTAATGGTCGAGAAAGAAATGGGGAGGAAGCTGAAGAAGTTGAGATCAGACAGAGGTGGTGAGTTCACATCAAGTGAATTTAAAAGTTACTACAAAAGTCACGAGATCAAGAGGCAGAAACCCCCACCACATACATCACAGCAAAATGGAGTAGTAGAACACAAGATGCGCATCATCTATGAAATGGGCTGGAGTATGATGAAAGGGAAAGATTTTCCAAAGACTTTCTGGGCTAAAGCATGTAACATGGTAGTTTACATTATGAATCGTAGCTACACGAAGGCTGTGAATGGGATGACTCCACTATAGGCCTTTTCTGGTAAGAAACCTTCAGCTGCATATTTCAGAGTTTTTGGATGTGAGTGTTTTGTGCATGTCCCTGATGCTAACAGGACCAAATGGGAACCGAAGAGCCGGAAGAGTATTTTCTTGGGCTATAGTGAAGAGGCAAAGGGTTACCGTCTCTATAACCCTGTTACCAAGAAGGTAATAGTAAGTCGCGATGTGGTCTTCTCAGAACAGCCGCATCAATTGGAGGAGGATGCTTCCTTCCTAGACAACCAGGACCAGGATATCCATCCAGTACAACCACCAATAGCAGACCAAACTCCCCCAACGGTGCTTGGGAGGATTCAAGATAAAGAAGAGAAAGAAGAGCCTATAGAACCACAATGGCAATGGCCATTCTTGAAGTGGGTAAAGCAACTTTTGGATGGCAGAGAACCTCCAGCCATTGAGGAGGAACCATCCGAACACTGCCGGTCCAAGAGATTAGAGGAGCAAAGAAGGGTGCATGAACACTTGGTCAACTACACTTTGATGACAGAGGTGATCCGTGCTGAAGAACCCAAGTGTCTTGAAGAGGCACAGGGTGATGATAGGTGGATGGAAGCTATGCAGTCGGAGTATAGCTCCATAATGAAGAACAACACTTGGGACCTTGTGGATCGACCACCAAAATGCAAAGTCATTGGCACCAAGTGGGTATACAAGACTAAGTACAAGTCCGACAGCACGGATAAGTACAAGGATCGGCTCGTGGCAAAAGGATTCTCACATGTATATGGTTTTGATTATCAGGATACTTTTTCTCCCATAGCTTGACTAACCACAATTCAAAGTGTTTTGGCTTTAGCAGAATAGGGAAGTTGGCCCGTGTTTTAGATGGATGTAAAATCCGCCTTTTGAATGGAGATCTCAAGGAGGAAGTATACGTGGAACAACCACTAGGTTTTGTGATCCTCGATTCAGAAGGTAAAGTCTGTAAACTAAAGAAGGCACTTTACGGGCTAAAACAGGCCCCACGAGCGTGGTACCAGCGGATTGATGCCTACTTTTTGCAAAACGGGTTCAGGAGGAGCCCATCTGATGCAAATTTGTATATCTTCAGAGAAGGAGGCAGGCGTATGATCATGGTCCTTTATATGGTCGACCTTGCCATAATAGGGAACCATGAAGAGAAGATCTTGCAGACAAAGCATTTGCTAGGAAGAGAGTTTGAAATGACGGATGCATTTCTTTTTGGGGATTGAGGTTTGGAAAGAGCCAAAATAGATCTTCATCTCACAGCTGAAGTATGCTAGAGAGATACTGAAGGCATTTCGCATGGTTGAGTGCAAGACAGTTGGCACCCCTATGGAGGTTGACATGAAGCTCTCAAACAAGGATTCATCACCACTGGTGGATGAAGCAAAGTATAGAAGGCTTGTGGGTAGTTTGATTTACTTGTGCAACACGCGGTCGGACATCAGCTTTGCGACTGGTGTACTAAGCAGGTTTTCCAATAAGCCTCGGGAGAACCATTGGAGGGCAGGGATGCAAGTGCTGAAATACATCAAAGGCACACTTGATTATGGCATCACCTATACCAAGGGCAACACCTTGACCAGCTTGACCAGATTCTGTGACTCGGATTGGGCAGGAGACGTGGATAGTAGGAGATCAGTGACAGGTTACTGTTTCTCACTTGGATCTGGAGCTGTGTCATGGGTTAGCAAGAAGCAACCCACAGTTGCTCTTTGTTCTACTGAGGCTGAGTACAAATTAGCATGTTTTGCTTCTTGTGAGGCAGTGTGGTTGAGGGGGATTTTTGGGGACATGGGTGCAGTGCAAAATAAGCCTACGCAGTTATCATGTGACAATCAGAGTTGCATAGCGATTGCAAAGAACCCTGTGTTCCACGCTCGCACAAAACACATTGAGATTCAATATCACTTTGTTCGCGAGCTCATCATGGATGGAGAGGTCAACTTGGTGTACTGTCCGACTACAGAGAATGCTACGGACATCTTTACGAAGGCTCTTGGAAGAGACTTGCTGGAAAGGCATCTTCATCGACTTGGCATTGGTGGACCAAAAAAGTAAGTTTAATTGTGGGTGGAAATTGAGGGGGGGTGTTAGATATCAATGCTCCACTCTCGTGTAACTACGCAGGAACCAGCTAACTCTACTTGTAAGCCCCCCATATGAGGAGAAGACATTTGAGTAGCTCGGTTATCCGGTAGGTCCTACTTTGGACACTAGATGGGGGCCATGTGTGGCTTGATGGCTGGACGGCTTCAGATAGAGTTGGTACACTGCCAACTAGGCTACATACAAGTGCAGGAAGGCATCCCATGACTGACCACACTAAGGGTAGATGGAGCATTCCTGGGGCAGCCCACTCTCGAGTTGTGGGGACCGTTTGGAGCCCCAGATGATCCCGGAGAATGGTTGGATGGCTCTGGGTCGAATGGTGATCATAGGACAGTTGCTCTATTTTGCACCACGATTCTATCATGTGGTTGGTGGCCTATGGCCGACCCCCAGTCGGCCATTTTGGGCGGACTGGGTCAGTCACCCAATTGGGTCTAACTGACTACGACTAGTGGCTATATAAGAGCAAGCCTGCATCATCATCACTGGCTACAGCAACCTTGATTCCTTAGCATCCAGCCTCTGTCCTCTATTGTTTCTAGCATGCCATCAAAGCTCCTCTCACAGGAGCACACGGCTGGGAGGCAGCGCCATCTATTGTATCCGTTTTACAGTAATTAAATTTTTGATTCTCCATACTATCTACTTTTCTCTCTTGCATACGAGATCCTATTATCTGTTGAGCACAGACGTATTGTTTTCTTACACATATTGCCTTCAAGTTCCTTGGATGGTGGCATTCTAGAAGAGGCATGGATAGGTAAAATTGTTAACTATTCTTTTTTAAAGGTTTTTGGTTGTGAAAACATTTCCCATGTTAATAAAGAATTGAGAACAAAGCTTGAGGAAAAATCTAACAACTTCATGAGTTACACCATCTAAGTGAGTAATACCATGAACAAGAGATGTGTGTGCATGTCCTGTCTTATCTGATGCATGTCGTGTCTCACTCAATTCAATTTCTGTCTGAGATGCATGTGCATGTCCGGTCTCCACCAATTCAATTCCTATCTCAGATGTAGATCCCTTGTAAGCATCCACGTGTATAAGACCCTCATCCATTGCTACAATGTGTTCTGTCTCATCCACTCCACTTCCTCTTTCATTTGTATTACCATGAACCAGGTCTACATGGCGTGTCTCATCACTTCCTTTCTCATGTGTGGATTCTTGCACCTTAGGTCCCTCCAATGAAGTTGAACCTTGTTGGATGACACCCTGAAAGTATTCAAGAATAATCTTTGACTGCATTTTTCTTGCTTCCTCAATGGGAAATTCCTCCCACACATGTTGAAGGATCTCCAATGCAGGAACCAACTCAGGAAATCTAGGTGCTTTTGGCGGCGGCATCACAAAGTGCATTGCATCTTTCTTAGAAAGAAGAAACGATCTGTTGCTCATTCTTGACTTTGTGTAAATCATCATTGTACTGCTGTCTTTTTCAATTTTTATTCCTACTAAGGTGCCCCCTTGAATCAAATTGCTCTTTGAGAAAGATACATTTGATGCCCACTCATCTTTCTCCAACTCTCTCTTTGTCATCACTAGAATGAGATTTCCTTTACTTAAGACCAAGAACCATGCTTTCTTTGTTGTGTCAACAACTGTCCAGTTTGTGAAGTCCTTTGGGGCATAAATTCTTCCATTGTATTTCAGTGTCATACCATTGACAAATGCTGTAGCCTCAAGATCCATCCTGTATTCAAGCACAACACAAATTTTAAGTACTTTGACAAACTACAATTACTTTGAAAAATCAAAAGTACAATGAGTCCCATTAATACACCTCAAGTTTTTATTCTTCCCAATCATATAAGTATCAATTTCATGCTTTGGGAATAGCCTAAAAGGCTTTACAAGGCTTAGAGCATAAATGCTTTGGGAATAGCCTAAAAGGCTTTACAAGGCTTAGAGCATAAATGTGAAAAAAAATAAGGATTTACAATGATCTCTGAATACAAATTTGAAGTCTGTCATATATAAGTGCAAAATGCTCTATCAACTCCCACAACTGATATAAGTGTAAAATGCTCTGTCAACTTTCACAACTGTAATCTGTCATGTCCACTGATACAACTTTCAATCATCTTGAAAGTTTAAAAACCTTAATCGTTGCTTAAATGGTAGGGTTGTTGTGACTATGAAACCGAATGTGAACGAATTAGGAACTAGTCGGGAAATTTTGAGCATGGCTTTGATTGGTTTTTTTGGAGTTCTCTCCTCTAAGGACAAACTAATCTATGCTAATCTAGACTACACCAACCGTCGAAGCGAAGAAAAGCAAGAAATAATTTCTTTTCCATTGTTCTTTTTAATATCCTTAGGTTGCGAATTAAAAGCAAAAAATAATCTATTTTTCATTATTCTTTTTAATACACTAAGGTTGTGAGTTTAAAAAAGATAAAATTTATATTTTATCTTTTTTAAACTCACACCCCTTTCTCTCTCTCTCCCTCCCTTCTCTCCCCCCCTTTCTCTCTCGCTGCTGCCCCCATCCTCCCACCCCACCTCCCCCATTCTCACTCCCACACCCACGTCCTTTCTTTCACCTTCCCCATTCCCACTCCCTCTCCCACTCCCATCCTCCCACCCCTTTCTCTCTCTCTCCCCCCCATTCTCTCTCGCTGCCGCGGCAGCGGCCCCCCCCTTCTCTCTCTCTCCCTTCCCCTTCTCATTTTAAAAAAGATAAAATTTATATTTTCAAAAACTAATTTACTTACAACTCATAAGAATTGAACATTCACATTAATAAGAAGTTAAAATCTTAATAAATTTGAATTTAAATAATAAAAACTATAAAGTAGTTTAACTTAAAGTTTATGAAAAAATAACGTAAAATAAAGAAAACAAGACTTAAAATTAAAAATTTAATATTTACCTACATTCACATTAATAAGAAGTTAAAATCTTAATAAATTTGAATTTAAATAATAAAAAATATAAAGTAGTTTAACTTAAAGTTTATGAAAAAATAACGTAAAATAAAGAAAACAAGACTTAAAATTAAAAATTTAATATTTACCTAGAAGAATATTAATTCTCCCTAAAAAGAAATAAATTAAAGTAATAATAACGAATGTAAGTTAAACTACTTTTAAAATTTTAATTTAAAATGTAATAAAATTAAAATTATACTTTTTATATTCCAAAACAAAATGCATTATAGTCTAAATTAAACTAGTAAATTGAAAATGAAAGTGAAACTCATTTTAAATTCAAAAACAAAGAAAAATTTAAAATTCAAGTTTCTACAAGTTTTGCTTTTAGCATACATTTGTCTTTTCACATCCACGCGTTTGTCTTTTGAAACACAAGGTTGTCTTTTATCACAATTTTCACATCCACCCGTTTGTCTTTTGAAACACAAGGTTGTCTTTTATCACAATTTTCAAGTTTTCACACGTTTATCTTTTCAAACACAAGGATTCATAGTTTAAAAAAAGGTGGGAAATTTGAAATTCTAGTTTCCACACGTTTCTCTTTTCAAACACCAAGGTTTATAGTTTTGTTTATTAAGTTTCGACTAAATCACACACCAATGTCCTCTAATATGCCTCATTGATCGTAGCTCCCAAATTCTTCCATCAAAACATCTCTCCTTTATCTCTTCTTGATCGTCGCCCACTCATTTTTTCTCCTCATTGGTAAGATTTTCTATCTCGATCGTACTTTCTCTTGTGCCCTTCCTCTCTAAATTTTCATCAAACACCAAGGTTTATAGTTTTGTTTGTTTAAGTTTCGACTAAATCACACACCAATCTCCTCTCATATGCCTCATTGATCGTAGCTCCTTTATCTTTTCTCGATCGTCGCCCACTCATTTCTCCTCTTCATTGGTAAGATTTTCTATCTCGATCGTACTTTCTCGTGTCCTCCCTCTCTAAATTTTCATCTCTCGCCATCTCTCTCACTCTTCTCTCTCTCTCTTTCCTCTCCGCTCTAGTCTACGTTTCCTCTCATCTTAGTCTACTCTCTCCCCTCCTCTTCATTTCCCCTCTCTCTCTCTCTCTCCCTTTCTCCTCACCTTTTCCCTCTCTCTCACTTGCGCTCCCCACTCTCTCTCTCACTTGCTGCGGCCTCCCCCTCTCTCTCTCTCCCCTCCCCTCTCTCTCTCTCCCCCCCTCTCTCCCTCTCACTGCCGCGGCAGCGGCCTCCCCCTCTCTCTCTCTCTCTCCCCCCTCTCTCTCTCTCTCTCTCTCCCCCCTCCCTCTCTTTCGCTACCACGGCAGTGGCCCCCCCTCTCTCTCTCTCTCCCCCCTCTCTCTCGCTGCGCCTCCCCCTCTTCTCTCTCTCTCCCCCCCCTTCTCTCTTGCTGCCGCAGCAGTGGCCCCCCCCCTCTCTCTCTCTCCCTCCCCCTCTCTCTCGCTGCCGCGGCAGTGGCCCCCCCTTCTCTCTCTGCCGCCCCCTCCTCTCCCACCCCCTTCTCTCTCTCTCCCCCCCCTTCTCTCTCTGCCGCCCCCCTCCTCTCCCACCCCCTTCTCTCTCTCTCCCCCCCCTTCTCTCTCGACGCGGTAGCGGTCCCCCCCCCCTTCTCTCTCTCTCCCTCCCCCTCTCTCTCGCTGCCATGCCCCCCTCTCTCTCCCCCCCTCCTCTCTCGCTGCCGCGGCAGTGGCCCCCCCCTCTCTCTCTCCTCTCCCCTCCCCTCCCTTCCCTCCCCCCCCCTCCCTCTCCTCCCCCCCTCTCTCCGCTGCCGCGGCAGTGGCCTCCCCCCCTGTCTCTCTCTCCCCCCTCCTCTCTCGCTGCCGTGGCAGTGGCCCCCCCCTCCTCTCTCTCTCTCCCTCCCCCTCTCTCTCGCTCTCGCATCCCCCCCTTCTCTCTCTCCCCCCGCTCCTCTCTCGCTACCGCAGCAGCGGCCCCCCCTCTCTCTCTCCCCTCCCCTCCCCTCCCTCTCCCCCCTCTCTCTCTCTCCCCCCTCTCTCTCGCTGACCCCCCTTATCTCTCTCCCCCCCCCTCCTCTCTCGCTGCCGTGGCAGCGGCCCCCCTCTCTCTTCCCTCTCCCCCCCTAGCGGCTCCCCCCTCCTCTCTCTCTCTCTCCCTCCCCCTCTCTCTCGCTCTCGCATCCCCCCCTTCTCTCTCTCCCCCCCCTCCTCTCTCACTGTCGCGGCAGCGGCCCCCCCCTCTCTCTCTCCCCTCCCCTCCCCTCCCTCTCCCCCCCCTCTCTCTCGCTGCCCGCCCTTATCTCTCTCCCCCCCCTCCTCTCTCGCTGTCGCGGCAGCGGCCCCCCCTCTCTTCCCTCTCCCCCCCTTCCCTCTCCCCCCCTCCCCCTCTCTCGCTGCCGCGGCAGCGGCTCCCCCCTCTCTCTCTCCCCTCCCCTCCCCTCCCCTCCCTCTCCCCCCTCTCTCTCTCTCCCTCCCCTCTCTCTCGCTGCCCCCCCTTCTCTCTCTCCCCCCCCTCCCTCTCTCGCTGCCGCGGCAGCGGCAGCGGCCCCCCCCTCTCTCTCTCTCTCCCTCCCTCTCTCTCACTGCCCCCGCCCCCCCCTTCCCTCTCCCCCCCCTCCCCCTCTCTCGCTGCCGCGGCAACGGCTCCCCCCTCTCGCTTCCTCTTCAAGCATTTGTATGTCCATTTTTATTTCTTATGTACATCCTTATTTGTATTCGTGCACTCCCCTCCCTCTCCCCCCTCTCTCTCGCTGCCCCCCCCTTCTCTCTCCCCCCTCCCTCTCTCACTGTCGCGGCAGCGGCAGCGGCCCCCCCCTCTCTCTCTCTCCCTCCCCTCTCTCTCGCTGCCCCCGCTCCCCCCCCTTCCCTCTCCCCCCCCTCCCCCTCTCTCGCTTCCTCGGCTCCCCCCTCTCTCTCTCCCCTCCCCTCCCCCTCCCCCTCCCCCCTCTCTCTCGCTGCCCCCCTTCTCTCTCTCCCCCCCCTCCCTCTCGCTGCCGCGGCAGCGGCAGCGGCCCCCCCTCTCTCTCTCTCCCTCCCCTCTCTCTCGCTGCCCCCCTTCTCTCTCTCCCCCCTCCCTCCTCTCTCGCTGCCGCGATAGCGGCCCCCCCTCTCTGTCTCTCCCTCCCCTCTCTCTCGCGCCCCCCCCCTCTCTCTCCCCCCCCCCTTCCTCTCTCGCTGCCGCGGTAGCCCCCCCCCCCTCCTCTCTCTCCCCCCTCCCCCTCCTCCCTCTCCCTCCCTCTCTCCGCTGCCGGACCAGCCCTCCCCTCCCTCTCCCCTCCCCTCTCTCTCCCCTCCCCTCCCCTCCCTCCCCCCTCTCTCCGCTACCGCGGCAGCGGCCTCCCCCCTCCCCTCTCTCTCTCCCCCCCTCGCGGCTTCCCCCCTCTCTCCCCTCTCTTCCCCCCTCCCCCTTCTCTCCCCCCACCCTTTCTCTCCCCTCTCTTTCCCCCCTTCTCTCCTCTCTCTCCCTCTCTCTTTCTCTCTCTCTTTTGTTGTCGAGGCAGCAAGACTCTCTCTCTTATATTCTCTCTCTAAAAATCTTTCCTTCACTTTTCTCTCTCTATAATAAAATTTCAAAGTACAAATTTTAAAAAAAGTACCTTGGAAAAAAGTTGAAATCGATGCTTGTGCTTGCTTTTGCTCTTCCTCCTCTTTTTGCTTCTCCTCTTGCTCTTCCTTGTTGAAATGAGAGAAACAATGAGAGAAGGAGAGTATATATATAAGAAAAACTAGGTTTTAAGTGCTTCTCTCTCATTGGTCCTTCTATAACATTATCTCCTCTCTTCCATTGGCCTCTCTATTAGATTTATCTTCTCTCTCTCTCCCACCCATCCCATCCTCCACCACCCCATTCCCACTCCCACTCCCACCCCCATCCTCCCACCCCACCTCCCCATTCTCACTCCCACGCCCACGCCCATTCTTTCACCTTCCCCATTCCCACTCCCCTCTCCACTCCCTCCTCCCACCCCACCCCTCCCACTCCCACCCTCACCCCACCCCCACCTCCCCCATTCCCACTCCCACTCCCACTCCCATTCTCCCACCCACTCCCATCCTCCACCTACACCTCTCACCCACTCCCATCCTCCACCCCCACCCCTCCCCCCGCATTCCCACTCCCACTCCCATTCTCCCACCCTTATCCTCCCACCTCACCCCTCCCCACTCCCATCCTCCCACTCCCTCTCCCACTCCCACTCCCACTCCCATTTTCCCACCCCCCCACCTCCCCCATTCCCACTCCCACTCCCATTTTCCCACCCCCCCCACCTCCCCCATTCCCACTCCCTCCCCCATCCTCCCACCCCACCCCTCCCACTTCCACCCCCACCTCCCCCATTCCCACTCCCATCCTCCCACCTCACCCCTCCCACTTCCACCCCCACCTCCCCCATTCCCACTCCCTCTCCCACTCCCATCCTCCCACTCCCACTCCCCACCCCTCCCACTCCCACTCCCATCCTCCCACCCTCACCCCACCCCCACCTCCCCCATTCCCACTCCCTCTCCCACTCCCACTCCCATTCTCCCACCCCCACCCCCACCTCCCCCATTCCCACTCCCTCTCCCACTCCCACTCCCATTCTCCCACCCCCACCCCCACCCCCACCCCCACTCCCACTCCCATTCTCCCACCCCCACCCCCACCCCCACCCCCACCTCCCCCATTCCCACTCCCTCTCCCACTCCCACTCCCATCCTCCCACCCCCACCCCCACCCCCACCCCCACTGCCCCCATTCCCACTCCCTCTCCCACTCTCCCTTTCTCCCACTACCACCCTCCCACACTCCCTTTCTCCACTTTCCCACTCTTCCTTTCTCCCACTACCACCCTCCCAACTATCAATTCCACTATTACTTATGAATTCTAATTAAAACTATTACTTAAATAAATGATATTACTTCAAAACACTCATAGGATTTAAGGTTTAGGATTTCGTGGTTTGGGTTTAGGATTTCGGGTTTGGTGAGTTAGGGTTTAGGGTTTAGGGTTCAAGGTTTGAGGGTTAGGGTTTGGGGGTTAGGGTTTAGAGTTTGGTGGTTTAGGGTTTAGGGTTTGGGGGTTAGGGTTTAGGATTTAGGGTTTAGGGTTTAGGATTTAGGGTTTAGGGTTTAGGGTTTGGGGGTTAGGATTTAGGGTTTAGGGTTTGGGGGTTAGGGTTTAGGGTTTGGGAGTTAGAGATTAAGGTTTAGGGTTTAGGGTTTGGGGTTTAGGGTTTAGGGTTTAGGGTTTAGGGTTTGGGAGTTAGGGCTTAGGATTTAGGGTTTAGGGTTTGGGAGTTAGGGTTTAGGGTTTAGGGTTTAGGGTTTGGGAGATAGGGTTTAGGGTTTAGGTTTTAGGTTTTAGGGTTTGGGGGTTAGGGTTTAGGGTTTGGGAGTTAGAGTTTAAGGTTTAGGGTTTAGGGTTTGGGGTTTCGGGTTTAGGGTTTGGGTAAGGGTTTAGGGTTTAGGATTTAGGGTTTAGGAGTTAGGTTTTAGGGTTTGGGGGTTAGGGTTTAGAGTTTAGGGTTTGGGTTAAGGGTTTAGGATTTAGGAGTTAGGGTTTTGAGTTTAGGGTTTAGGGGTTAGGGTTAAGGGTTTAGGGTTTAGGGTTTAGGAGTTAGGGTTTAGGGTTTAGGGTTTAGGGTTTAGGGTTTGGGAGTTAGGGTTTAGGGTTTGGGGTTTGGGAGTTAGGGTTTAGGGTTTAGGGTTTGGGGGTTAGGGTTAAGGGTTGAGGGTCTAGGGTTTAGGGTTTAGGGTTTAGGGTTCGAGAGTTAGGGTTTAGGGTTTAGGGGTTAGGGTTTAGGGTTTAGGGTTTAGGGTTTGGGAGTTAGGGTTTGGGGTTCGAGGGTTAGGGTTTAGGGTTTAGGGTTTGGGGGTTAGGCTTTAGGGTTTAGGGTTTAGGGTTATTATTGGTTAGGGTTTAGGGTTGTTTTGGTTTACGGTTTAGGGTTTAGGGTTTAGGGTTGTTATTGGTTTACGGTTGTTATTGGTTAGTGTCTAATTAAATTTTCAAACAAGTTCTGGATTTTTAAATCATTAATAAAGTAGATTAAAGGAAACTCACAAAGGAGATGGCTACAAAATTTATTCCGGGGATGGAGGTGATTTTATGTTGCAAAAGAGAAGTAGTTGCATTTGCTACAATCCATGAAAGTGATCCAAATTCTATTTGTCACTTTAGAAGACTTGGCGAAGATAAGGTAGCGGTTATCGTATCAAGGATTCTTAGTGCACATGTTGAGCTAAAGCATAAGTGTGGGGATATGGAAATCCTTGGAGATGTTATGCCCTATAATACTTCCAACAAAGCATTTATTGCATGGGACAGAGATGAGACTTATCCAACACATGTCATCAGGAATACAAAGTGCATATCTTTGGATTTTAGAGTGGGAGATATTTTACAAATGTTATCATTTACAAATAAGTATGTAGCAGAAGGTCAAGTCTTGGGATTTGAACAAGTTGAACATTGGACATTTGCGCAGATGAGAATTCAAAAAGTTACTGATGATGGTATGGATGATAACTCAATGTCATTGGATGGTCCCTACTATGAGGTAGGTAAGGATTTGAGATGGAGCATGCAATTTTTAAAGATTGGAAAGACTCGGCATGTGGTTTTTAATGATAAACATAATGTATACTACAACATCAAAGAATTGAAAGAATATGCCAATGTACCAAGCTCTATTCCTTCAGAGATGGATGATTCCAATGCACTCAACTATAGCACTAACGTCTTATCAGAAGTCGCAATGAGTTCATTGGTACCGAGAAAGAAAAATATTTCACAAGTGATGCCTTATCCGGGGTGGATGAGTTCATGCACATTGAGAACTTGGGCAAAGATGTCAAAAGTGTTATATCTTCAAGCATGGATGGCTTCATGGATACTGATAAAGTTCTTGGAGTCAAAGCAGGTAACTATGGAATTATGGAAATCATGCACGATAGTATAATGAGTGATGTTCTCTCTGGAGTAGAGGAGTTTCAAGACTATGGAGTTATGAAATCCATAGAAAGTGCATCAATGAGCGATGTTCTCTCAGGAATAGATGAGTTTGAAGATCATTCTGGACACTCTATCACCACTGACTATGGAGTTATGAAATCCATAGAAAGTGCATCAATGAGTGATGTTCTCTCAGGAATAGATGAGTTTGAAGATCATTCGGGACACTCTAATGCCATTGTGACAAGTGGTTCTATGATTGTATCAAAAGTAGGGATGAGATCAACAAAGGACTATTCGGTGTTTGACTTTGATTGTGAACTTGTAAATGTTACAAATGGTTTGACGAATGTATCAAAAGCAAGGATGACATCAACAAAGGAATATTCAGTATTTGACTGTCAGACTGATAAGATCAAGGATGCAACATCTCATGAAAACAACGTGACAAATAAATCTTACAAGGAGAACTACACAAATCCAAATAAGAATGTACAGAAGGTCCCAAAACGGACATACAGATGCATGAAAAGACAACGAGTGCAAGCAGATCCAGAAAAGCAACCAAAGAGAATAAGAGTAATGAATGAAGATGTTATGCTAAAAGCAATGCGATCTACATGCTGTAAGCATACATGTATGCGATCCATTAACTTACATGACATCAAGGGTTGTAGAGAACATGTCTGGCAAAGGAAAGGAAGCAGAAGAAATGAATACCTACTCATGAGATTGTCTTGCTTTCTTGTAAATGATAAGAGAAGGCGAAGTTCAGGACATCAAATAAGGCCTCTTATAAATGGAAAAAGTATATGCAATAATGCATATCGCATTATTACAGGATTATCACATGGCACATATTGGAATTCGGCTAATAAAGCAAAGTATGGAGTTAAATTTAACATTCGTGGAAACATAGGAAGGCCCAAAACAAGAGCCTCAACGGTTGCGGCAACAGCAATTTTGAAAGATTACATTTATCAAAATGCTTTACCGCAACCCCACCTATCAGAAATGCATCTTCCGATAGGTTTGACCCAAAAAGAAGTATTTAACTCTATTGGAGAAACACAGAGGCAAAGAGGGCATGCACCGGCATCTTTTCATACTTTGTATACTCTTTGGAAAAAAAGCTTTGGACATGTTAAAATCCCAAAGAGGCAAAAAATGTCAAAGTGCAACGACTGTGATGATCTAAAGCGAGCACTTGAGAGTGCAACATCTCCAGAACAAAAAGAAGCTTACAAAAGAAAGAGAGAATTTCATCATGGACTTGTTTGACATTCTAGAATAAAATATGCATTTTGGAAGGAGCAAGCTATTTCTCACCCAAATGAGTACATGTGCATTATTGTAGATGGTATGGATCAAAATACAACAACATTACCTCGATTCGTTAACACTCCACCTAAGCTACAAGGCAAATACTTTTTAAAGACACATCTATGTGGAGTGTTAGTGCACGGATTTAAGTTTTTTGCAGACATATGGATTGATTCCTCGCATCTACACGATAGCAATCAAGTTGTAACATCCATTATGAAGGCAATTCACAATGTACATGCAGAAAAAGGTCGCCTACCAGCAACTTTGAGAATACAAGCAGACAATTGCAGACGAGAGAATAAGAATGTACTCTTCTTTGCATTTTTCTCAATGCTAATCGCTCATAGAATCTTCAATGAGATTGAAGTTGGGTTTTTGTTGGTTGGGCACACACATGAGGATATCGATCAAGTATTTAGCACAGTTTCAAGAGAACTAAAACAGAAGGACATGGAGACAATGGATGACTTGATAAGAAAATGTGGGAGGCAAGTTGGTGGCCATAAGGAAGGAACAATATGCTCAATGGTTGAGAGGATGTATGATTGGAAGAGCTTTATTCTACCTTTCATACAAAAAGGTGGTGATGCCCTGATTGGTCATAGCGCTCCACACTATTTTTGATTTTTCTTAAAGAATGAAAAACCAGTGATGTAATGGCAACACTATTCTCTTGATACAAAATGGGAACCTGAAGAACCTTACTCTCTCTTAACTTCAATCCCGAGCAAAGAAATGCATCCAACATGGGCTCCTATAAAAGAATTCAGCGAGAAATCCAAAGGTGAAATAGAAGGCTTAAAAGCTTTTATTGCATACAAAGAGGAAATGCTCCGAAGATTTCCTGATTGGAAGCCCTCTTGGAAGGAACACACTACTGTTGTAATTCGCAAGACCTACCAATTGATAAAGGACCTTGCAAAAATGCGAGAAGATGATATTAAGGCAGAACAACCTTTATTTTGGCCAAATGTTGGTAATGACTTGCGTCCAACATGTGGTCTCTTTGAAAATGAGTTTGAATCGTTGCTCCCACGTCCATATTGTGGACCTAAGAAGAGAGAGTTTATGCCACAAATAGACATAGATGTCCATTGTTTTGTTGCAGTTCGACCATCGGATGATGAACATGAGAACGTGAAGTTTTGGGTTGCGAAAGTAGTTGACGTGAGCATGGATGACCGGGGGAGAGCTACAACATTTACAGTGGTATGGTATGAGCCAAGGGGTAGGAAGGAGAGCCAAGATAACAGTACATTGTTTTGTAGTTGTTTGAAAAAGGAATGGGTCCCAAACCATGAAGCAATTTCAAGACTTTCCATAGAGACAGTCATAGTATCCTGGAAATCAAGGTCAAAGAAAACAAAGAAGCACATGGGGTATGATGTAGAAGACAAAATAAAATTACCGCAACCAATTATTACGCACATTACAGAGTTCACAAAGATGCTCGCCCGAGAGGAAGTAGAAGGAGATAGCGCAAATGAAGAATGCCCATGATAATACCATTCAAATATCGAGAAAGAGTGAAGGTGGTGGTGGTTGTCAGATGAGAGTGAATGAAGATGGCACCCAAGCGACAAGTGACGACAGAAAGGACATTTTGAACAAGCAAATGTTTGGATCGCTCATTTTTGTGATCATGATAGAAAAGGACATTCAAACAAGCAAATGTTTGGATCGCCCATTTGTACTAAACTCATTGTAAAGGAAAAATTAAATTATTGAAAAGGCCACCGGAGATCCTTTGTACAAAGACTCATCCAGAGCAATATTTGTTGTAAAACTTATGACATGATAATGTAAAATTGCAAGCATAGCTATTGCTATTTTTTGGAGTACAAAAGAGGCTTCCATCATGTCTCGTGTGTATATAAACCTTTTAATTTCTTGAATATTCAAGAGTGTTATAGTTTTCTGCATTGAAAGTAAAAAGAGTCTTACAGGTCTCTTATGTATACATTTTTAAAATGTTGTGAATCCTCAATAGCATGGTTTTTCATGGATTTAAACTAATAACTCGGATTTTTTATTTTAAGAATATGATTCTTATAAACAAGAAATACAAATTTAGGATTTAATAGTAGTTTTTGCATTATTTGTACAACATTGTAGAGAGATATTTTGAAATGTCTTATGTGAAAATGATAGTGCCAGAAAGTAAACTTTTGATTCTCGAATGACAGTTTCATAAAGTAAACTTTTCAGTTGGGAAGGATTTTAAGGAATAGTCCAAAGTAGACATATGAGTCCAAAATTAATGAAATAAGTGTTACTCTTACTAGGTGATCTATTGATCACATGCACTGCAGTCTTCATTGCCTCAGCCCAAAAACCACCAGAAAGACTTGCATTGGAAAGCATGCATTGCAACCTTTCTTGAATGGTACAGTTCATCTTTTCTGCAACAGGATTTTGCTCTGGAGTACGAGGGGATGTGAGCTCCCTCTTAATCCCACGTGTATCACAGAAATGCTGAAAGTCATGAGACAGATACTCTCCACCATTGTCAGTTTGTAGGCATTTAAGCGTTCTACCTGACTGATTCTCAACCAAGGCCAGCCATTTCTGAAATACCTGGAACACATCACTCTTCCGAGCTATAGCATAAGCCCATACTTTCCTAGTTTCATCATCAATGAATGTCACATAGTATTCAGCCTCGCCTAATGACCGTGTAGGCATGGGACCGCATACGTCTGAATGCACCAAATCAAGCTTTGCAAACTCTTTCTTTCCCCTTCTTTTATGGGCTGATTTAGTCTGCTTCCCATAGAGACAATGCTCACAAAATTCAAAATCAGAGAAACTCAAATGCGGTACATAACCCAAATAGCATAAGAGTTCCATTCCATTCTGGCTCATGTGCCCCAACCTGCAATGCCACAAAGAAGTGCTTGGCTGCTCGGTTATTGCAACAACATGATCAAATACCCCAGATACATGTAAGGGATACAAAGTCCCACACTTGGCACCCCTAGCCAAAAGCATAGAGCCCTTTTGAATTTTCCAACTCTGAAAGCCAAAAGTGGTGTGAAAGCCAGCATCATCTAGCTGACCCACTGAAATAAGACACTTGGTCAGCTTGGGCACATGTCTCACATGTTTCAAAACAAATGCAGACCCATTTGCAAAAGAAACCTTTATGTCACCTGCTCCCACTATGTCACATGCATAGTCATTTCCAAGATGCACACAACCTGTCTTTCCACTATCATAAGTGGAGAACCATTCCCTATGGGAAGTAACATGGAATGAAGCACTAGGTGCAGAGTTACTTACAGCTGTACGGAAGGTATCCCACGAGGATGGCAATGAACATAAGAGAAATATTGCCTTAGTCTCCGCATCAAAATTCATCTTTTGAGCCTGAAGCTGCTGAAAATAATATTGAATTCATTCAAGTGAGAAGCAATGGAGACCCCTTCCTTCATCTGCAGCTCAAATAACCTCTTCATGAGGTAAACTTTATTAGAGGCAGTTTCCTTCTCATAAGTGGCACACAGTTTCTTCGACAAATCTTCCGTAGTCTGCTCATTTACTACTGTGAAATAAACTGACTCTGCAAGATGAAGTCTAATAGTAGACTTTGCTAATGCATCCAACTCATTCCAATCATCCTCAGACATATCTGCAGGCTTAGCTTCAATACCTGCCAAGGGTTTAATCTGCTTCTTTTGAATAAGCACATCCCTTATTTGTTCTTTCCACAAAGAAAAGTTTGTCCCATCAAACTTTTTAATGCTGAAAAACTCCTTTTCAGACATGGAAGAGGATGCCATGATGCAAATAAAGCAAAATCCCAAATGCTAGTGCCTGCAAGAGAGAATCACAACAAATACTAGGTGCACCCAAATGTGTATGCCACAATAGAGTGAAATATCACCAAAACTCAAAGCTCAAAGCATCTGACTCATGTGCATATACTATGCATCCATATGAGCAAATCTGGCCCAAAAGAAAATGCCAATAAGTGCCAAATGACTCAAGCATAAACACCATCCACTGGCATATGCATCAATAATATCTCATCCAAGAGAGCATAGCACTATCAATGCATCACCTACAATGTGACAAAGCTGTCCCTCAGCATAAAATAGCATCCATGTGCAAAGCATCCATAAAAAATAGCATCCCATAAGGCAATTTGGGCCTATCAGCACATCCAATAAGGACCGCAATGCATCCAAATGGCCTACAAATCATCCACTGCAACCAAATGCACACCACAAATGAGCGCACACTGCTCAAACTGCAACCAGAGTGATCTGCATAAGGTATGCTCAAGAAATCATAGTCCCACGGTAATGACCGCTACTGAAAATAGAACCTGAGATGCCTCAAAACATGGGCACCATTGCATAATCGGACTCAGCAAGAAAATCTGCAAATATCTCTCTTCTGCCAGAACTCCAAAATCCCAACCGATGAGTGAGAAATGGGAGTCAACACTTATCCACTGCCACGTGGCATAAATCTAAGGTTTCAAAACCTTAGAATGAAAAAATGCATAATAGAGAGACGAAATCGAATACACAGAGATCTATAACTCTGAAAATCCTCCACCGAATCGCGCAAGAACTAACAGGTAGGGGTTTTTGGGCGTCCGGAACGCAATGCGACAGACGGGTTCTGGAAACCGTGGTCTCAATCACTGGGTCCAACACACGGACTGAAAAACGTTTTTGGAAATAGAGCTATTTGTAAACTCCACCAGAGTGTGAATGATGAGCAACATAGAGGTTTTAGGACCTCTTGAGTCCATCGGAACTGACAGATCTGCAAATGGTTGCTCCAAACTTGAGTTCCAACACCCGGGCAAAAAACGCAAAAACTGACACAATGAGTCAGAAATCCAATGAAATGATCCCAGATTCAAGAATGAAGGTGTTTCCAAGCTCCTGAAGTGAAATGGATACCAAAAGCAAGCAATAGTTGCCTCTACAAGTCAATATGGAGTCTCTGTCATCGAACGGAATAGGGAAAAGCTTAAAAAACGACTTTTTCTTTGAAAACTCTTAACAGGCTCTCAAAACCACTTTGAAAAACCAAAGTGACTTTTCCAAAGGTTCCTCCAAGGTCTCTGCACACTCGGATGCAAGTAAAGTCACCCACAAAGCTTCCCACAAAGCTTCTCCTTCCTCCCACAAAGCTGCTGAGCTTCAAGCATTCACGCACGCTCAGCTAGATCACCCAGGCTCTGATACCAGTTGAGAGTGCTCTCAACGAAAGCAAGAACGGAAGAGGGAGAGAGAGAAACAGAGAGCCACACAAGTTTTGGTGGGTGCAGAACCACCCTAATCTTCTTTTTCATTCATTTATATATGTGTTTGAGTATTGTACATAACCGGGGTAAAGGCACAGTGACCTTTAACCCCCACAGTAGGTTCTGGCATGACACGTGGCAGTCTACCGGCTGTGATGTCACCATGTGGCCACATGATTTTGCCATGTGGCAATGCAAGGATGTGGCTCAGGGCTCCGTGGGGTAGTAGCCACAGCACAAAGTACGAGGGGGTGCGCAACTCCAATCGAGTCATTAGTGAGGGGCAACAGTGCCAGCCTGCAACGATGGAGGGGCGCAACAACTAAGGGACCAAGGTCCAGGAAGACCCGCGCCATCGTGCACATGCATAGTAAATGCACGTGTAGTCACCCGCATCCCACAGTCCCACGGCACGGGGTTTATGGCGAGTGTGTTCTCTGCACCGCTCTCCCTCGACGCTTCAAAGTTCCGGTCATGGGTTTTCAGCTCCTTGAGTCCATTCTCCATGCTCACAGACCTCCGCGATCTCCGCCATGCTCATCGTCGTGCTCAGATCTCTGCAATCTTTGCCATGCTCACAGACCTTCGTGCACAGCTCTGCCCTTTTCGATGACTCCATCTGACACTCCACCCTTCCCGCCAGACTCCGTGCGCAAACCTTTGTGCGTAGCTCTGCCTTTCCCACCAGACTCTGAACCCCCCCACTACTCCTATGAAACCCTCTGTCTGAGTCCATCTGATGTGCCCCTGTTTTGTCCGTTCCAAGTGCTCTTCTCACTCCGGTGCAACCTTTCATTCCATCCTACGTTCTATTCCATCCTGGTCCAGCAGCAGCCAGGTATCCAGAGGCATAGTCTTTTTTTAAATTATTAATTATATCAGAGCTCTCTCTCTCTATCTCTCTCTCTCTCTCTCTATTATTGAGACGGAAGAACTAAAAGATAATGGGGGGGAGAGAGAGAGAGAGAGAGAGAGAGAGAGAGAGAGAGAGAGAGAGAGAGAATATAATGGTGAACAAAAGTGAATTAAGTTAGTGTATTAGTTAGATACAAGGCCATGATCTGGTTGGACCAATAATCATTGAAGTTAATTGTATCTTTCCTAGGAGCATCTTGATGAGCTAGCAATATGTCTAGAGACAAGCTTGCACCCTCTACCCTTTGTGATCTAATCTAACCTCATATTTGAAAAGCTAGCCTTGAGAACTAAGCTCGAGACGTGAGGCGATTGGATGATAGGTGGGGTTACACCGAAAGAGAGAGAGAGAGAGAGAGAGAGAGAGAGAGAGAGAGAGAGAGAGGAATTGAAATAAGAACCGTTTTTACAATAGATATTGGAGGAGAGAGGGAAAATTTGAACTAAGAACCGTATTTACAAAAGATATTGGAGGAGAGAGAGAGAGAGAGAGAGAGAGAGAGAAGCAATGGTTTTTCTATCTATATTATAAAGCTACATTTGCATCAGTTAAGACAAGCTACAAGGTAGGTGATTACCTTTTTTCCAATCACCCTTGCTTTTTATTTGGAATTCTTTGCTTCCTTAGGACACATTGTGTGTGTGTGTGTGTGTGTGTGTGTGTGTGTTTGCATCATTTAAGACAAATGTAATGTGTGTGTGTGTGTGTGTGTGTTTGCATCATTTATGACAAGTTACATTTTCAAAATCATTGAAACCATTCCGATCTAATAATTCGTGAATTCTTTGCTTCCTTAGGACACATTGTGTGTGTGTGTTTGCATCGTTTAAGACAAGCTACATTTTCAAAATCACTGAAACCATTTCAATCTTATAATTTGTGAATTCTTTGCTTCCTTAGGACACATTGTGTGTGTGTGTTTGCATTGTTAAAGACAAGCTACATTTTCAAAATCAATTAAACCATTCCCATCTTATAATTCGTGGACGCTTAGATTCTTGGGAGGGGAAAAACGAACTAAGAACCATTTTTTCAAAAAGGTAATGGAGGGGAGAGAGAGAGAGAGAGAGAGAGAGAGAGAGTAGTGATTGATTTATCTATCCATATGTTCAAGCTACATTTGCATCATTTAAAACAAGCTACATTTTTAAAAATCATCCAAACCATTATGATCTTATAGTTTGTAGATGATTATATTATTGAGACGGAAGAACTAAAAGATAATGGAGGGGAGAGAGAGAGAGAGAGAGAGAGAGAGAGAGAGAGAGAGAGAGAGAGAGAGAGAGAGAGAGAGAGAGGAAATTGAATTAAGTTAGTGTATTAGTTAGAGACAAGGCCATGATGTGGTTGGACCAGTAATCACCGAAGTTAATTGTATCTTTCCTAGGAGCATCTTGATGAGCTGGCAGTATGTCTAGAGACAAGCTTGCACCCTCTACCCTAAGTGATCTAATCTAACCTCATATTTGAGAAGCTAGCCTTGAGAACTAAGCTCGAGACATGAGGCGATTGGATGATAGGTGGGGCTACACCGAGAGAGAGAGAGAGAGAGAGAGAGAGAGAGAGAGGAATTGAAATAAGTTGGTGTATTAGTTAGAGACAAGTCCATGATGTGGTTGGATAAGTAAGCTCCAAAGTTAATTGTATCTTTCCTAGGAGCACCTTGATGAGAAAACAATATGTCTAGAGACAAGCCTACACCCTTGCCCTAAGTGATCTAATCAACCTCTTAACGAGAGTAAAGCATTATGTATGTTTCATGTCATGTGCACTATATGCATGAGAACTAACCTTGAGAGGTGAGGCGATTGGATATTAGGTGAAGCTACATCTCGAGAGGGTTTCCTCTACTTTTAAATCAAGGGCTACAGCCATTTGCTTTGCAATTGGATTTTTCATTCTGACACACCCCATGATGTCTACTTCTACCACATCCTTAGGAACTCTAAGCCAATTAGATGATGATGAACCTACCATCTGTGAACTTGAGAAGGCATCTAAGCATTGTGTTTTAATAGGTTGGCTTAGCTTGATTCTCAAGAATCTAAAGCCATTAAACATATTTCTTTGTGATGATCATCGAAACCATTTTGATCTTATAATTCGTGGACGCTGCTACTGTTTTGGGAGGGGGAAACTGATTTTAGAACCATATTTTGAAATGATAATGGAGGTGAGAGAGAGAGAGAGAGAGAGAGAGAGAGAGAGAGATGTACAGTTTGCTTAGCTTTACTTTTTTTTTGGGTTGGAGGGTTTCCTCTACTTTTGAATCAAAGGCTTGCTTTGCAATTGGATTTTCCATTCTAACACACCCCATGATGTCTACCTACTTCTGCCACATCCTTAGATACTCTAAGCCAATTGGATGATGATGAACCTACCACCTGTGAACCTCAGAAGGCATCTAAGAATTGTGTTTTAATAGGTTGGCTTAGCTTGATTCACAAGGATCTAAAGCCATTAAACATATTGCTTGGTGATGATCATAGGACTAAGGTCTCAGATTTAGGGTTGGGAAAGCTCGCACCTAAAGGTAACAAATGACATGGGGTGGGTAGAGGAGGCTAATGCATGGCAAGGGGAGGATACGGGGATTTGATTTTTGAAATAGATGCTAGACATGTGCCTTCCATGTGGATTTTTCCTTTTAACATGTCCTATGATTTCTACTTCCTACCACCATATCCTTGATCACTCTAAGCAACTGACCGCCTTTGAATCGGAAAATATTTGCACGAGTGCTTGGCAAGAGCTCATTCACAAATATCTCAATCCATCCAACTTGATTCCAAATTCTTTGCTAAGAACACACACATATGTATGTATATGTATATATATATGTGTGTGTGTGTGTGTGTGTGTGTGTGTGTATACATATAAATATACATACATATATATGTATACATATACATACGTATATATATGTGTGTGTGTATATATGTAATATATGTATATATCTTTATATGACTAGAATACATACAATTGTTTGGGATTACTAAAAAAGTGCACTAGGAATTTACTATTTGGGATTTACATAAAACAAGCATAGTTGTAAAAGTACTAGGGTGGGTTTGGGATTTATCTATTTTTCCAAGATAAGTGGAATATATTTTCCTTAGAATGCATTTTCTTGTACTATCTTAGGCGTCCACTACTCCAAGACACCGCCTGATGTGCAGATGTGTGTCTAAATCCATTTTGAAGATACTCTTGCTCTTCTTTCATCAAGGCACATCTTGAACCTGTAACCTAATAGCTCTTACTAGATGAGAGTACACAAATATCTATGGACTCTTATGTAAGAAATTTCCACTTAGATTCTCTCTTTGGGCAGCTCCCATAGAGACCTTAGGCTATAAAACTTGTTCTCCCTTGCAACACATGATGAGGATCCAGGTGGCCTACAGAATGTGCATTCATTTGCACAACATGGGTATCTATCTTTATGGAGCAATGCTCCAACATGACCAGATCTCAACTCATTCAAAGACTTCCAGACTAGGTCAAAGTCTATGTGTGTTTTACAACAACACACATTCCTGTCTTTGAGTATCTTGACATACCAAGGCTTACAATGTTGAAAGCTCCTTTGCCCAATTGAAAGGCCAAGATATTGAGCCATAAAATTCAAATACGACTCCATTTGCTCACCCAACCACCCAATGTGCGGGAAATAAACTTGGTTGAAACAAAAAATAAGTCTCATGAAGTTAACTAAACTAAGCAATCTACTAGAAAGCAAAACAATTTCACTACTACAAAACAAAACAATTTCAACCACTAGGCTAGTTTAAGGTAGACACATAACTATACTAGCTTGGTAGTTTGTCCATTGGGCTGGGGTAGGACAATAATACTACTAATTAAACTAATCAAGCTATTCCAAGCAAGAAGTTAAACCAAACTAATTTAACTACTAGTAAAATACATTAATTTAATACTAGGAAAAACAACAATGTCAACCATCGAGCTGGTCATCAAGTATTTTGTTTGCAAAATATTTTCTATTTAACCATGCTGGTTCAAGACAATCACATAACTACTGTTTGATATGAACCATCTCGATGATATATTGCATGATGTTTCAACCACCAGGTTGGTTTAGGACAATCACATAAGTCCAATGCAATTACTAGTATATGACTTGAACCAGCCCAAAAATTAAACTTAAATAATTTAATTACTACAAAAAACAAAAATTTCATCCAACCATCGGGCTGGTAATTATTTTTGTTTGTGTAATATATTTCTATTTCAACCATGCTAGTTTAGAACAATGACAACTCTTCGGTTTGAACTATGCTAGCTCGGTAATATTTTCATGATGTTCCAACCACTTAACTAGTATTTCACTACTAGGAAACATAGCAATGGATTAGGATAATCACATTAAGTTCAAGCCATCCTAGTTTAGAAATTAAACAATTAAACAATTCCAAAACTATTCACAAACAACCACTAGGTTGGTGAAGTATATTGCTGTTCAACCACACTAGTTTAGGCAATCACATAATTGGTGTTTGATGTAAACTAGCAGGGTGATATATTGCATGAAGTTCAACCACCAGGATGGTTTACGAAAATAAGATTAAGTCCAAGCCAGCCCCTATAACTAATGCTTGACCTACACTAGTAGAGTGATATATTGCATGATGTTCCTTGACCGCTGGACTGGTTTAGGACAAACACATTAAGTTCAAGCCAGCCGAGTTTAGAAATTAAGTTAAAAACTTAAACTATTCCAAAACTCATTCATAGACAACCACCGGGATGGTATAGGTAGCCACCACTAACTTGCATTGTTTGAAGCATGTGTATGATGTGCTTGTCCCACTGCTTGCCTGCCATCCAATGTTTGTAGATGTCATTATTTGGAGGAACTCTCGTATTCTCATGCCAGAATGTTCTCACTTGGTCAATAACTTATGCACTTAGGCTATTTCTCCTTTTCTTGCATTTTATTGAAGCCCAAAGAATTCTCAAATTGGATTATCTTGCATTGCTTTCTCTCTGTGTCCAACCGTTGGAGCCATGTTGGTCCTTTTGATTAAAACAACATCTTTATCATTGTGTGCCCAAGCTGTTTCTCCTTTGTTTCAGAGGATACCAACATAGCCAATGTCGCCCTCTTTGCCAGCTACTGCTTCTGATTTAAGCTATGCACCCTTTCACTTTCTATAGGCCATTTCTTAGGTTAGGGAGCATCATCTCTTGGGCATGCATACTCTTTGAATTTTAGGGTGTAGGTGAAAGCTTATGAACACTTAAGACTGGTATTCACCTGAATGTCCTGATGTTGCTGCCTTGAATGCTCCCACCAAATGTGAGACCATAGCTCGTGCTCTTTGCTTTGATGACAATGATCAAATGCATGAATCTGCAACCACTTTCAGTTGCTCCTCTACAAGGAGTCTTCTTCTTCTCATTGTTTCTCCCTCTACAATCATTGCAAAAGTGCCTTCCATTTTTGTTTTGATAATGTTCCATTTCTTTCCTCGCCACACATTCTGCTACTTGTGCCTTGACCAAGATTTTTAGCTTTCTTATCTTGTAGCCTGTGTCTACTAGTTCTCTTGCAAGCCATGAGGAGCTACACCTTGCCATTGAATCTAAGGAGATGATCAATGAACCGCTACTAGAATAGAGACTAGCTAGCTTGTAAGGCAAGTAAAGAATAGAAGATGAATTACTCAAGTAAAGAAGATAATGCAAAACCAAAAGAACAAGGTCATGTTGAGTTGCCTTTGCACAGGGCAGGTTGTAGGGCGATAGGAGGAAAATGTACATTGTAGGATGGTTGACAAGGATGCACTTTAATATTCAAAGATTTGTAGGGTGGGAGGTGAAAATTTTTGAAAGTGTGGGGGGATATCAAAACTTTTAGCCACCGTAATTTCCCCCCTCTGATGATACACATAAGTGAAACTGGATATATACCAATTGCCCTCAAGAAAGTGCAATGTGACCCAAATTGCTTCAAAATATAAATAGGCAAAAGGGCACACTATTGGGTTTGATGCTGTATATTATGAAATGCAATGACCTTTCACACGGTAATGAGGCATATAACAAGCAAGTGCATGGAAAAATAACCAATACAAAATTGTAAATAGTGTTGAATTTATTAAAAGATCTGTGAACAAGCATATTTTCAAATTGTTCCATTCTAGAGAGCAATGTGTACTACAACTTGAAGATAAAGTTTGTCGATTTTTGTTGAGCAATGCATAAGTTATGGATCAGGCAAGATACCTATCTACAAAAAATGGCTTGAAACTCACTAAAAATGGCTATAGCCAAGCCAACAAAGAGGAGGAGGAGCTTGAGATATTGAAGATGATGTAGAGTACTAACTATTGAGACTGATAGTGTGATGAATGCATCTGCATTTGCATGCACGTGCATGCATGTAAAAAGGAAGAGAAAGGTGGGCATATCCATTGCATAAGTGTACATGACTCATATGATGATCATGATATCATGCACTCATGTGGCAAGTTTGAGAGCACATTCATCCATGCAATTGAAGCTAGATGAACTACGTCAAAGAGGTCTGGATTGCTAGAAAAGGCTGTGCTGCTTATGTTCTATTGTTGTGTAGTTCAAGGAGTGTAGTGTTCACTGAGGTAGTCAAAAAGCCGAGCTACTAGAAGCCAGCCAAGTGGAAAGTCGAGCCGCCACATGCGAGCCAAGCTATGTATGAGCACATAAATGTAAGTTATGAAGTCTTTCATTATTCTCAAATAATTTGTTATTATTTGTACTTCCTGAAAAGTTCATTAGCTTCATTGATGGAATTAGTAGCACGGTGACTTAATAAATTACATTATTGAGTTCATTGCCATATCATGAACTTCAACGACCTAACAAACTAGTTGAGCGACATAAGAAATTTCATGACTGACTTCTTTGCCATAACATGGAATATACAATCATAATAGTCAATAAAGGAGAATAATGTGAGCCAAAAAACATAATCCAATACAACTATTTTAAATATTCATCAAATCAAAACTTTGTACAATGTCCTTTGGAAATAAAAGCTATAGAGTTCTTTTTTTGAAGCCAGAATGAGATTGTTTCTCACAAGTGGAAGTTGAGGCATGTGCTATATATACCTTAGAGCATTCATCATTGACAAACAAGCATTGAGCAAATTTCTTGTCTTTTAACCTTTTATCATACTTCCCATTTTGACATTCCATTTTAAATTTCTTCAAGCTATGAATTATTCAACTACCAATATAATCTCCTTGCTCACAAAATAACTCACTATAGATTCTTAAGCACAATCTACCAGGATTTGCCACTCTCAAAATCAAATTTTACTTTTGAAAAGTTCTCCAAATATGAAAAATAGACAACACTACTTCAAAGGTCTCAAAATATAAAAAAATGAAACAAAGACAAATGTTATATCCAAGTAAACACTGTCTCACTATGGGTCATCATATTGATTGGTAGTAGGCATCAAGGAATACTCAGACTCGTCCCCCTCTACAGAACCTACATCCAATCTGGTCCTCTTTGAACATGATGCCAACACAAGGGGCTCCACAATGGAATGCACAATACTACTATCACTATCAAAAGAAAAGCAAGAACGACTAATAGCTTGGCATGCTTGCATAAGTGGTGTTGTTCCACATCCAATCTCCATGCAAAGGCCACCTATAGACACAACAAGATCAAAATACAACTCACAAAACTAGTGGATGTCTCCATTGATGTTTTAGCATGCCTATTCAATGAAGATCCTACTTGTTATGTCAGTTGTAATCCTGCTATTATCTAGTGTGGCTACGATGAAGTGGGAAGCCAGAGGGCTCAATAGTCCTTGCATCAATATGGAGTGCAATATTAAGGTCTAAAGGGCACTAAGGTTCTAAGGTCCTTTATGGACATGTGGCACTCAATTGGGCTCCAAGTGGCAAGCACTAGGTTTAAGAGATATTTCTAGAGATAGGCTCCAAAAGGAAGAAAACGAAGGGAACTCAAAGGGGGGTTCACATATGAGACCATTGGGAAATCATGGCTGGGTGGAAGAATCTTTGATGAGCCCTCTTTGTGGTGTTGTATCATTGGTATCAGAGCACAGCGAAGTATCACGATAGTTTAAGCCTTGATTGAACACAACAAAGTCATCTGCAGCCTGTTGCAAAGAGGAAGGGACGCGCTTTCATGATATGCATGTAGCAGCATAGCAGTTTGGGGTCGCACGCGTAGAGACTTCCCTTCTCCAAGCAGGGCATTAAAAACATGTCTCTGGCATCGTTTCTACTGCAGGGCCATGTGGGCATCATTTCTATTGCTAATCTGCTCATCTACGGGGACGTGCGAATGTGAATTTTGCTACTACTCAGAGGAACAGTCAGAGGTGACCACTGACCTTTAAGGGGCAACTTAGAGGCCTACGCAATGGTAAATCGGTGTCAATGAAGTTTGTAGCTTCAGTGATCTGCAAGCTCAGCCGTGTGATGCGAATCGATGAAGAAAGGATGGTAGTGCCAACACATATGTTTTGGAGGCTCGAGGGGGTCACTCATTATATGTAACCCTATCACGTGAGTTCAACAGAAGGATGTTTTTAATATCTAAATTTAACAAAAGTTAATTCACATAAGGGAGTATTTAAAACAATTTTCAAGAAAATTTACAGATTTGTATAGAAAAAGGGTACATTTTATTAATGAAAAATTTATAGATAAGGGATTTTAGAAATATGCCTTGAATGCATGTGATATAAAGGGTTTATACATAGTGACCCCCCTGAGTCTAGAGGGAGGCGCTCTAAGGCCTTTGTAAATCTCACCTTCACAATTTGCACGACGCTGGAGTTCAGATAGTCTTATTGGGTGGCCGCATGTTTTGTGAAGCATTGGAAGTTGGAACGCTGTCTTGGTGAAGTTTACGTAACTAGTATATCTCTAGAGGAGTCTAGACTCTAGTCTTGATGCTTTGCTGAATCAACAAGTGAAGCCCTTAAGTATACCTGAAGTTGAGGCAATAGAAGAAGAAGTAGGGCGATCTAAAGCAGTTCACATTGAGCCCCGAAAAAATAAACCTCGACGTCAAATGCAAAAGGCAAGTACTTCACGAGCTACAGTTCCAAGTCCTATAACTGGAAAAAGAGGTCGTTCATATACAAAGAAAGGGCAAAGAAGAGAAGAGGAAGAACATGAAGAGGATGTGGAGGGTCTTGAAATGGAGTCAAATCTAGAAGCAGAAATGTTATCAATGAAGAACCTAAATCTTCGCTTGAATGAGGCTGTGACAAATGAGGATCCAGGATATATATGGGGCCAGAAGACTCAAGTTATACATGCTTCAACAGTGGTCAAAGCAAGTGTCTTCACCAACAACAGGACCTTAGATACAGCCTATGTTGAAAAGATTTTTCAGGCTTTGATTGATGGAAAAAAACCAGTTGTTTCTAATTTGGTACTCCGTCCAAGAACATTTTAGCCAGTCATGGGAGATTATAGTCAATCCATCAATTTCTCTCAGCCTATAGATTTTGAGATGCAATTCACTAAGTTCCTCGAAAAACAAGTTCCCTCACTTCAAGAAGGACAGAGTTCAGTGAATGATCAGAACGACATATAAGGGATGCCAAGAGAAATTTCTTAGCTCATTGTACATTTGAGGCAATAGATGGTCAGCACTATGCCTATGCTTGTAATGAGCGCTCTAGAGATGCATACAAGAAAGGAGAAATTACTTATCAAACCTTCGCGAGTGTGCCTCAATTTCACTACTATTCTGCATGCATCTGTATCTTCAAGAACGAGAAAAAATATTTGATTGAGTCGGAAAGACTTAATCATGACATTTATGCACTACGAAAAATCACCTCCACTTCAGAGATGTTGCTCAAAGCTAGGACCATATGGAAAACTTTTAATTCTCCTTTGACCACTCTCAAAAGAACTGCAACTAAAGTGGAAGCAGATAATCTTGTTGACTTCTACACATGCTTGAGTGCCATTGTACCAAGGGGAAAGCAGGAAAGAGCAGAGGTGATTACAAGCTTCAAGACAGTAAGGGATAGGTATCAAGACTACACAAGCATACTTTTCCGTAGTGATGAAGTTTTTCATCAGATCAAAGACGTGTGTCTTGCATGTGAGAAAGGAGATGTTACATATGAGGCTCCATCATTGATTAAAGAGAAGGCAAAGAAGATTGAGAAAAAAGAGATGACAGCTCGGATGTGGAGGCCTTTAAGAAACCTACCAGACAAATACGCAAGTCTTGCTGCAGAGAAATTAATGTCCAAAGACTGGTTTTTTGGCAAAAAGGATAAAGATCATTGCATGGAAGATTGCATCATCCAACAGGTCAAGCGTGATGCAGTAAAGAGTGCAATTGAATATTTATTGGGAGAAAAAAATATTCCAATTAGCCAATGTAAAATTGATCATAACATTGTGAGGCAGATGGCATCAGCTTTACCGTCAGCTAAACAGAAGGCTTGGGCGCATAAATGGGTGAAGGTAGAAGATGATGGATCTGAAATTACTCCCTCTATGAGAAGTGACATTCCAGAAAATGTGTATGCATATGCACAAAAAGTCATCAATAACCACACTCTCAGAAAAGAAAAAACTTTGAACAAGGGCTTTTATTTCATACATGAAATCATTTCAGAGTCTGGAAAGAGTGTTGAGTGCAAGGGAGTTTCATTGAGTGATTTTTTGTCCGATGACACTGCTTGGGAGAGACCTCAGCTTTTCTTTGTCTATGAAATATCACCGGATGACATCCGTCAACTCCTTGACAGAATATTACATACCACCATTGGTAGAGTGGGACAATGTAATATAGTCATATTTGCTGATAAAGATGACAAGGAACAAATGTCTGCTACCCTAGAAAAACAATATGGCAATGAGCTCAAGATTTACAATGGGATATACTCAAGAAAAAGGAACAAGAGAGAATGCGGTCTCAAGATATAGAGTCTAGAAACCTTTTCCTTGTGCATGAAGAGCCCTTACAATGATCACTCCTTACAAAACAATATAAGAGGGAATGCAAAGAGATTGCAACTACTGCTGGAAGAGCATGAAGCTCCAAGTCCCCTCCATCGCAACGCAAATCACTATGAAAGGCCAGCAAAAAGTGCTGATCTTTTAATTAGTATGATGGAATTTTTGCTACCGTCCAGATGGAAAGTCACATTGTGCCGAATGGGACATCTGTTTGAAGCTCTTATCAGAAAAGGACACAATGTAAATATTATTGAGAGCCCTGCTTGCTTGGAATACCTTGATACCGTGGCTTCTCTCACAATAAAGTTTGATAAGAAAGGTCCGATCTCACATGAAGAGGATGACATAGAGATGATCATGTATGATGAGAGCAAGAAAGATGATGAAAATGATCAAAGCTCTGGATATAATAGTGAGGACAGCAGCGATAGCAAGGAAGCAGAAGAAGATGGATATGACACTAACCTTGCAGGTTACATAAAAAGACCACGAAGATATGTAGAGGTATGAAGACTTATGTTTAATTTTCTTTATTCATTTAAAGGTCTTTTTAAATTTATAATTAATTTAAAATTTTGAATCTCATAATTATTTTATCCTTTTATAGGAGAAGGGAGAGGAGGAGGATGAGGAGGACATAGCTAGAGCAGAGAATATAGAAAGCTCATCTCAAGAAAGCAAAGCTGCTCTGGCTATCCGTCGGATGACTCTAGAAAATAATCATACATTGCAGCAAATGGAGAAGTCATTTCAAGTTAGGTTTCAAGTTCGAGAACAACCTCTTACTTTTATATTCGATGAAGAGGACATTTCAATCCTCATAAACTTCAAGAAAGAGGTCAATGACAAGGTTATAATAGCCATCCTCAGGTTTGACACAAACTTTTTACTGACTTTATGCTTTTGTATTTCCATTGGATCAAATGAACTAATATTCTTTTCTTTTTATTGCAGTATGGTTTTACAATGTAGCTTCCGCTATATATACAAAGATGTGCATATATGGTCGATCCTCTTATTTCTAGTGTACTTAGCAATAAGCAGAAGACCATAGATGATGTTTTTAAGTGGTTGCAACCTATTGATTTGACTGCAGCGCGAGTTATCTTTATCGCATATCACGAGGAGTGAGTATCAATCCCTACCTAGCTTATCTCTTACATTGTGGAGGATTATATCAAATAATAATTATTCTTAATTGATAATGCAGCTTGCATTGGAGCTTGGTAATTGTGGACATCTTAGCCAAGCAATGCTTCTTTGTTAATTCAATAGCATCTATCCATGGCAGTGTGTCAGAGTAAGTATAACCTACTTGTGTCATAATTATGTCAATGAGATGCATCCTATGCAATGCGCACATTCATTTATGTTTTCTATTTTGATGTGTAGATCTGCTCGAAAGTTGGTAAGTGCTATAGATGCACTTATGCAAATGGAGGGTGACTTGGAAGATCAAATAGAGTATGTAACATGCCCTGCAGCGAAGCAGAATGATGACCACAGTTGTGGGTGGAGAGTTGGATATAACTGCTTTTTGCTCCTTTCTCAAATTTTTAATTTGAGAGGCGGTGAAACCTCATTGTCCACATATACAGACTTGCATCTATATGCATTTATGTCATCTATCATTAAGGCATTTATTGATAACATGGTGGAGCATCCAGAGGAAACATTGGTTGCTACGCCCATAAGTTGTCCTGATGCCGCTGTATTGGACGAAATGGGGAGCTCTTCTAAGGTTAAGGTCATCATTAGCAAGCAACCTCGTGTTTTGACTTTTGGTAGCGAGGAAGTTACAATCCTCTCCGACCCTTTGAAAAAGGCTAATGACAAAGTCATGATGGCCATCCTCAGGTTTGATATGAACATCTCTTGGCTTGATACTTCAATCATTTGATTCAATCTGCTTCTAACATTTGTTTATTTATTGCTGCAGTACGGTTATATCTCATTTTCCTAGATCAGTACAGAATCGCGTCTGTATGCTCGATTCTCTTCTTTCAGCTGTACTTAGTGATACCAAGAAGACAGTAGATGATGTTTGTTCAATTCTACAACCTTTAGACTTGGATGGCATACTACTTGTCTTTATGCCATACTATGAGAAGTAAGTATGGTCTCAATCTTTCTTTTACTCTCTTATTTATAATATTGTGTCAATTAATACTTAATATTGTGATAAATCTTATCGCTCTTTATTGGTGATGTAGTTCACATTGGAGCCTGATAGTATGGGACCTTGATGACAACCATTGTTGGTTTGTCAACTCAATTACAGGCTTTCACGGGGTGTTCAAGTAAGTGTTCTTTTATCATATCATTATGAACATGCATCTTACTATTTACTACACAAATGCATCAGCGGTTGGGAGTCTTATGTATGCTATGATAGCTACTAGACCAGACATTGCATTTGCAGTGGGAGTTGTTAGCCGGTATATGGCTAATCTAGGAAAGAGGCATTGGGAGGCAGTTAAGTGCATCATGAGGTACATGAAGGGTACCAAGGAGATGTGCATTTGCTTTGGTAAAGGAGACATGCGTGTACTTGGGTACACAGATTCAGACTATGCAGGGCATGTGGATAGTAGGAGATCCACTTCTGGTTATGTGTTCACCTTTGCAGGTGGTGCAGTGTCGTGGATGTCTCGCACACAGAAGTGTGTTGCTTTGTCTACCACAGAGGCTGAGTATGTTGCAGCCACAGAGGGTTGCAAGGAGGCTATATGGCTTGATCGGCTAGTGGGAGATTTGGGGATTCATACAGGTGTACTGACATTGCATAGTGATTCCATGAGTGCTATTCAGCTAGCACGGAATCCGGTCTTTCATGCAAGGACCAAACACATTGAGGTCAAGTACCATTTCATCAGGGAGGTACTTGAGGACAAGCGCATAGAGCTTGTCAAGGTTCATATAGATGATAACCCTGCAGATATGCTGACGAAGAGTCTACCTAGTCAGCGGTTTGAGTATTGTCGTGTATTGATGGGCATTGGATAGTATGCTCAGTGGTTGTTCTCCCTTAAAGGCACATTGTCCTTTCAGTGGGAGGTTGTGGGGGTTAAAGGTCACTGTGCCTTTACCCCGGTTATGTACAATACTCAAACACATATATAAATGAATGAAAAAGAAGATTAGGGTGGTTCTGCACCCACCAAAACTTGTGTGGCTCTCTATTTCTCTCTCTCCCTCTTCCATTCTTGCTTCCGTTGAGAGCACTCTCACCTACCTACAACGGCTCATTGCCCCGCTTGTACTACCCTCTCGCAGTGCCATGCAGTCTTGGGCATCGCGTGTGTTCGTAGTCTCCACCACGTGTTTGTCCCCCAGTCCTCGTAGTTGCAGTCCGATGGTGGCAAGCCTCCCCCAATTAATACCCCCCCTTCTCTTTCAAAATCTACACGCCCGCAAATTAATGGCGCGTAGACTCTGGCATCGCCATGTGGCATGTATCTTGCCATTGCCCTGTCACACGGCCTCGGGGCCCACTGTCCCTGGCACCACCCTCACCATGCACACGTGGCATTTTGTGCGGCTCTGTGGTCTCTGCCTCTGGACACTGGCCCAGTCTTGCCTTCATCGTCTCTCCTCAGGCCACCATGTGGCATGTGCGTGCGCCGCCCTAGGCCCTTGTGCATGTATTTACTACCTTCCCCAGGCCCTTCTGCGCTATCCTACGTGACTGCATCGGAAGGTGAAGAGCTCCTCTCTCTCTCCCCGAACCTCCCTCCTCCCCCGAGCCTCCTCTTTTAATGCCGAACCTCCCACAAATCTCCTTTTGATGCCGAACCTCTGGCGAGCCTCCCTCCTTGCTTGTATGGGATTAGTCTCCTTTAGGAATAGAATAGACAACGAAGATGTCTCAATTTTCAACGTGAATCTTCTTCTCTTCCTTTACGCATGCATGCATGATGCATCCACCTCTCACTCTCACTATTAGTATAAGTCAGTACACTCTCACTCAGCTAAGCCACATCATCTTTAATATCTTGGGCTCCTCTTCCTCTTCCTCTTCCTCTTTGTCCTCTCTCTCTTAGATTCATTCGTCCATCTTTCCCTCCTCTTCTGACTTGTAGCAGCACCCTCAAGCCACTTTCTTTGGATCCATTTCTACCCCCTCAGGAGTAATTATGAATCCTAAATACTCAAGTCTTACCATACACAGTATAGTTTTCTTTTTATTTACATAAAGAGTGGCTTTCCTCAAAGTATTGAACACTATTCTTAAGTGTTCATGATGCTCAGTAATACTTTTACTGAATACCAGAATATCGTCAATAAAGTGTACTACAAACTTTTCGATATACAAACGTAGTAAATGGTTCATAAGCATGATCAATGTAGCTGGAGCATTGGTAAGTCCAAAGGACATTACCAAAAACTCATAATGTCCAAACCTGCTTCTAAAAGCAGTTTTATGCACATCCTCGGCTTTAATACGGATCTGATGGTAGCCACATATAAGATCTATCTTACTGAAAATTACGGCCCCATGTAATGCATCTAGCAAATCATCGATCCGAGCCATCGGATACCTGTGCTTATTAGTGATATTATTCAATGCTCTGTAATCTATACAGAGGCGAAAAGTATCATCTTTCTTCTTCTTTAATATCACTGGCGAAGCAAAAGGTGAGAAACTTGGTTGAATCTGGCCCAACTTGAGGTATTCTTCCAGTTGTCTTCGTACCTTCGCCTCTTCGGTAAAACTCAACGTCTATTTATAGGTTCAACCCCCGAGATTAGTTTAATCTTATGCTGAACATTCTGCTCTGGAGGTAACCCATAAGGTAACTCATCCCTAAAACAATCAGAGAACTCCTCTGTTATTTGATCACCCAGCTTGGCCATCTCTCCATTTTGAGCAACATCAGTGCTAGCTGAAGAATTCAACACCACCCTCTCTCTCTCTCTCTCTCTCTCCCTCTTTCTGTCTGCTTCAGTGGGTTCCCCTCTCTTTATCCCTCTCCAATAGCCATGAACTGCCCCCTCCCACCCTCGTCCCTCCCCTTCTTGCTCCTCCTCACCGCCCTTGCCCTCTTGCCTTCCTCCTTGGCTTCACCCCAGCCCTTGTACCTTAACCCCAATGTTAATGTTGAAGACAGAGTCCGTGACTTGATGGCACGCATGACGCTCGAGGAGATGATCGGGCAGATCACACAGATTGAGCGCTCCGTTGCCAACACCTCCGTTATTCAGAAATATTTTATCGGTGAGCTTGTCTCCTGGGCTCCTTGCATAGGACGTGCTCGACATTCACTGTCGAATGGAAGGTCACATATTGACAATGCGAGTGGCTTCACTCCTTGCTCATTGCCAAGATCCGTCGGCGCGTTCTTGCAGTACCTTCCATGTCCATTCTCTAGAACAAAGATCGAAACACGTTTCTAAGTCTCTTGGGTTTGGGGGGTAGCAAACGTGTATCGAATCTGCTCCTTCTTTGAATTAAAAGGCGTTCTTGTTTTTTCCCTCTTCTTGAGGCGTGATGAGCAGGAAGCATTCTCAGTGGCGGAGGCAGCGTTCCCGCAGTTGGTGCATCGCCTAGCGAATGGGCGGATATGGTGGACGGCTTCCAAAAGGCTGCTTTAGGTACTCGTTTGGGAATTCCCATAATATATGGCATAGACGCTGTGCACGGGCACAACAATGTCTATGGTGCCACTATCTTTCCACACAATGTGGGTCTGGGTTGTACAAGGCAAGTACCGGTACCTGTACTCCGTCTATTTCCGAAATCTTTGGATAGTGCGCTTCCATATCATGGAGGAAGTCTTTCTCCCATGAATCTGAATAGAGCTGCATTGTATCGCAGGGATCCGGAATTGGTAAGGAGAATTGGTGCTGCCACTGCATTGGAAGTCCGAGGAACCGGCATCCCTTACGTTTTTGCGCCTTGCATTGCGGTATGCTTTTCTGCCCGACTTTCTTCAGTTCAACTGAGAAAACATTGCGGTGTGCTTTTCCGCCCGACTTGCTTCATTTCAAATGAGTAAAATACAAAACACCTTACTCTTTGTTTCCTGGTCAGGTCTGCAGAAACCCAAGTTGGGGCCGATGCTACGAAAGCTATGGTGAAGATCCTGATTTGGTGAAGAACATGACAGAAATCATTGTGGGTTTGCAAGGAAAAACTTCCAAGCCAGGCTTTCCTTTTGTGGCTGGACAGTAAGTTTGTTCCCTCCTATCAGAGTTTTTTCTGATTCAGGCCGAAGAGAAGACACGTAGAAGGTACAACTTCACTGACTCATCGATCTGGCATTTTATGATATATACCCAGGCAGAATGTGGCCGCAACTGCAAAACATTTTGTTGGGGACGGTGGCACAATTCACGGTATCGACGAGAACAACACTGTAACGAGTTTCAAGCGTTTGGTAGACATCCACATGGTGGCATATTTTGATGCGATTGCAAAGGGTGTGTCCACTGTCATGATATCGTTCAATAGCTGGAACGGGCAGAAGATGCATGACAACCGTTTCCTCATCTCCCACGTTCTCAAGAAACAGCTAGGATTTAAGGTGGGGTGAACATTCAGCTGTCTGTTTGCAAGATACCTGACCCTGAGTCCCTGACTGGTGAATTAGCTGCTCAGATGTTTTAAGCTTATTTACGAGTTGTGTAGAGTCGGTTGCGCGCAGGGTTTTGCGATCTCCGATTGGCAAGGGATAGATCGGATCACGAGCCCTCCGGGTGTCAATTATACTTTTTCAGTAGAGGCTAGTGTCGATGCTGGAATTGACATGGTCAGTACAAGCTCTTTCCTTCCTTCGACCTTTATACCGCCTCCCAAGTCCTCGTGGCTTTGTGGTCTACTTCTAACACGGTCCCTTGGCTACGGCAGATTATGATTCCATACAACTACACCGACTTCCAAGACAACCTGCTGGCTTTAGTACGTTCTAAATATGTCCCAATGAAGAGGATAAAGGACGCAGTTCGACGAATTCTCACAGTGAAATTCATAACCGGGCTCTTCGAGCATCCATACGCGGATCGTTCTCTCACTGGCATGGTGGGAGCTCAGGTGAGAGTGGTCCGCCTGCGCTGCAGAAGTCTTTTTCTGTCCTCCCAGCCGTGTAGGGATTCGGCTGCTTTTCTTTTTTAGAATATGCGGTGGTCTTAATTGCACAGGAGATCGTGTTTCCTCCCAGGCGCATTACCCCTTGAGAGAGGAGCAAGAAAGGAAACTTCGCAGAGACCTTCTGAAATTTTCTTTCACAGGTCCATAGAGATTTGGCCAGGGAAGCGGTGCGAAAGTCGCTCGTGCTCCTCAAGAATGGCAAAATGGCCAACGCTCAGTTCCTACCGTTGGACAAGAAGGCACCGAAGATTTTAGTTGCGGGTAGCCATGCCGATGATATTGGCAACCAATGCGGGGGGTGGACAATCACATGGCAGGGTGCGAGCGGGAACACAACCATAGGTCAGGACGCGGCTGGCTCTTATATTCGTTACAACGAACTTATAACGGTCGAACGAAAGAAAAGAAGGGAAGGGATTTTTGTAAATGAATGAAACATTGGCAATGGGTTGTTGGTTGCAGGAACGACCGTTCTTGAAGCTATCACCAGCACCGTATCAACTTCGACGGAGGTCGTATATGAAAGATCTCCGGGTGCAGGATTTGCCCAAGGCAAGGGCTTCTCCTATGCCGTGGTGGTGGTGGGGGAGATGCCATATGCAGAGTTCATGGGTGACAACCGAAACTTGACGATGCCACAGGACAGCATCGACACGATTCAGATTGTGTGCAAAGCAGTGAAATGCGTGGTGGTGCTGATCTCAGGGAGGCCATTGGTAGTGGAACCATATCTGGAGATGATGGATGCGTTTGTGGCAGCATGGCTACCTGGCACAGAAGGCAAAGGCATAACGGATGTTCTGTTCGGGGATTATCCGTTTCAAGGCAAGCTCTCGAGGACGTGGTTCAAGAGAGCGGATCAGGTACCCATGAACGTGGGAGACAAGCACTACGATCCTCTTTTTCCTTATGGATTCGGGCTTTGAGAAGCTTCATATCAATTTGATCAAAAGAAGAAGAAGAAGAACAAAGCCCCATCTCGCCTAAGAATTCTGGAAGCGCACAACTGCTCCAATCTGCCATATCCAACACAAATAACAACGCCGGCCTCTTCCTGTATAAGGAAGATGACTATTTCTGGCAGCTTTCTTTGATAATAACTCCGCGTGAGGCTGGGCAGTCAGCCCTCACTTGTAGCACAAGTCCGCTTCAACAATTCTGCAATGCCTCCAAGATGTAGTCCAAGATCACTTGAAATTTAAAAGTTTCTTTATTAACATACCAGAATTCAACCCATTACACGTCCAAGATAAGCTTCACTATTTCAACTATTAGCCATGGGAGGCGGGCTACTTTCTCCTTAGGTTTCGTTTCTATTCATCTACAACTATGGGGACTTATTAGATTAGCACCTTCCTATTTCTAGTGACTAGGCATTTCATACACCCGCCTCAAGTATAGAGGCTCCCCGTGTTCAAGACGGAAAAAACTGTGCCATATTTCACTCTTTTCCTAGTTGGTTTGAAAATGGGTTTGAAGTGGGAATAATGAACCCATCCTCTCCCCATCTTGAGCCAGCACATGCACTAAGGCCCAATCATTCCATTTTATGCTAAGTGCTCACTAGAGGGACATACTAGCTTATGTTTTATCCATCCATTTGTTCTCGCTTACAATGGCCATTTAACATGTTCTTGTGCTTAAATATGCATAAGAACCATTTATTTTTTGTTTTCAAACTTACATTATTTTGCTCTCATCTTAGGAGAAAGATGTTCTCTATGAAGCATTTGAACTCACAATTTCCCCTTTTGCATAAGAACTCCCTAAAGAAAACATTAAAAGATAAAAGGGGAGGGCGGGGCAAGGATGGCAAAGACTAAATTTAAACAAGTTGGAAAAACCACTATATCTTCTAAAAATATGACATAGCTCAAACTAAAGCGATCCTCCAATAAGTAAAAGGACAAGAGGATAGTGGTAAAATGATTGGTGGGGGGGTGTGCTAGGTAAGACTAAATTTAAACCAGTTGGAAGAAGCACTGGATTCTCTAATAATCAAAGTAAAGATATCCTCTAATAATTAGTGAAGGGAGAAGAGGATAGAGGTGAAATGGGAGGAGAACAAAGAGTGAAGATAAAAGTATATGGGGAGACAAGAGGCATGAAAAGGAAGAGAGGAGCGAGCTTTGAGAGAGGTGAAAAGGGAGAAATTATTGTAAGAAGAGAGGGGCCATTAATTATGGAGTAAAGCTCTTGGTTATAAATACTTCATTTCGTACATTTAATTTAATAATTATAAATATCAAATACCTTATTTAATAAATTCCCACTTAATGAGACTGTGACGGGCCTCTGACCTTTCAATAATAATTTAATCGATCTCTCATCGATCTCCACTAACCATGCATTGTATCGAAAGGCTTTGGGACCATGTGACCCAAAAAAAACTATCTACCAAATCTCATAGTCTCCTTAGGAGGACAAAAAGAGAACTAACTAGCCTTCAATAATGTTCCCTTGCCCTTTCTATTACACCTCAAGTGTCCCCCCCATTAATGTCCCCATTTCATTTATGCCTTCCCCATGAGTCCCCTCTTAGGTTGATTACCCCCTCCTTTTTGAAAAGCCCTCATCTGTCCCTTCTAGCTAATTAATTGGAACATCCATTGTTCATTGAGTATGGGGACATACTCATATATGCACGAAAAATGATCTATCAAGTTCAGGTAATAGATCTATAAACTTGTCATCCATGTGCTAGGACTAACATTTTTAATATTTTACCTCACCCTTGTACTAGTATTCAAATTTTAATGTAAGCAAGGTGATAAAACCACTATTTTCTCTGGTAGGCTAGGAGCTTTCAATATCTATTACGTATCTAAAAAAAGTGGTAATACTACTATTTGTGATCTATAATGTAATTACTTAAATATATCAAAGACATGATTTCATTTATTTTAATTTTATAGCCTACAAGGACTCCAAGAAAATAAAATATTCATGTCATTAGTGAAATGTTGGATCCTTACATAGCCATTTTGTTATTGCATGGTTTCCCACCATTAAGCATGCATATGGTAAAAAGGGGATAGAAGGGAGGAATAATGGAAGGAGTGAACAAGGAAACCCCGGGAATGAAGATGTTTGCCCCAAAACATTAGCTAACATCCCATACCCTCAAAGAAGGCCCTCTTTCTAATGATAAAACAACCCCAAGTATAGATATGAATTTAGCATTACACTCACTAATTCTTTTGATGTCATTCATTTTTAAACCTCAAAATAAGGTCCCTCTTCGAGATGCCAAAGATTCCTTAAGCATTCCAATTGGGGGTTCAATAAGGGTGGGTAATTTTAAAAACCTCAATAGCATGTTCCATTTGTCTTTTCAAAGATTGGTGGGGCCTCAAAATAGGAACTTAGAGGAGATTTCAAAATGAAAATCAAACCTTAGAGCTCAAATCATGTGCGCAATGGAAATTGTGTCCAAAAGAAATTACCGTTGAAGAATTTTAAGGGTCAAGATCTAGTAGTACATCCATAGGCAATTTTAAAAGCTCTCAAATTGTATACTGTGTTGGGGCATCAAACCTACAACATATCATTTCCACATGAGTTCCAAGGTATTTGTATTATCGACTGCTTACTTATCTTTGTCATGAGTTTCTCGATGTTTTTAACATTTTCTAAAGTGAAACTAAACTCATTTTCCCAATGCAAAAGCACTTCATGGCGTTATTGGGTGGTGGAACATGCTAGCATTTTAAGTAAACATTGCATTCTAATTTTAAAGATTAGTCTCCCTTTTGAAAACGTAGTTTCCAAGGCCTTTTAAAACAAAATGACACCTTGTAAATGTAAGAAATTTATTGATATGGTGCCAAAAGAGATCTAAAAAAGTATTAAGGATTTTGACAAAAAACTCCTAAGATTCTTATAAATGAAAAATGTCACGATATAAAAAATTATACTAGAAATCAATTAAGATCTAGCTGCTAGCCATGTACACCGTATCCAAGGATCCAATGAATGCTTTATCATTAAAGTATCAGCTCGAGATGTCCATGTACTCCATCCCTTAGTTGATCCTTATATTCATGAGCCTTTCAAAGCTCGTGACTACTGACATAATGTTATTTAAGCATGAAATTTTTAAACTATCATTTATGTATTAGGTGCAATGATTTAGTGTACACTTTACCATTTACCTACCTCTATATGCATGAGCTTATTATGATATTTAAAATACCATATACTTAATGTAGATAGATTTCTAAGTACTCCAAAAGGGATTTAATGTTTCTATTGCATATCTTAATGATGTAATCTACTTTATTTTCCCAAGATTATTGGGTGATCCTTTTGAGGACGTTTGAAAAAGGAAGAAACCTCAATATTGTAATAATTTTACTAACATAAGGACCTAAAACATATCTAATAAATTCATCAACACTTTGACACAAAAACTAAAAGGTTGTTTGATATTGATGCTTATTTCTTAGTACTTGAGCAATAGTAACATTATTTAAGGAAAACCGTGATCAAAAGTTTTTAATTGTCAAAATTAAGTACTATGTTCTATTCACTTTTGAAATCTCATAAAACTACAAATGGATTTATACATGACTATGTTGAAGGGGAAGGGGGGGAGAGAGAGAGAGAGAGAGAGAGAGAGAGAGAGAGAGAGAGAGAGAGAGAGAGAGAGAGAGAGAGAGAGAGAGAGAGAGAGAGAGAGAGAGACAGAGAGACAGAGAGAGATGTGTATGTGTGCATGGAATTGATATGCATGTGTGCATGTCCGTATGAGCATGCATGCATGCACCCATGCATCCATATACATGTTTGTGTGTGTGCACGTGCGTGCATGCATGTGCATATGCATGTGCTTGTGCATGTGTGCCTGTGTGTGTGCGTGTGCATGTGCATGTGCATGAGTTCCAAGGTATTTGCATTATCGACCGCTTACTTATCTTTGTCATGAGTTTCTCGATGTTTTTAACATTTTCTAAAGCGAAACTAAACTCATTTTCCCAATGCAAAAGCACTTCATGGGGTTATTGGGTGGTGGAACATGCTAGCATTGTAAGTAAACATTACATTCTAATTTTAAAGATTAGTCTCCCTTTTGAAAACATAGTTTCCAAGGCCTTCAAAAACAAAACATGACACCTTGGAAATGTAAGAAATTTATTGATATGGTGCCAAAAGAGATCTAAAAAAGTATTAAGGATTTTGACAAAAAACTCCTAAGATTCTTATAAATGAAAAATGTCACGATATAAAAAATTATACTAGAAATCAATTAAGATCTAGCTGTTACCCATGTACAGAGTATCCAAGGATCCAATGAATGCTTTATCATTAAAGTATAAGCTCGAGATGTCCATGTACTCCATCCCTTAGCTGATCCTTATATTCATGAGCCTTTCAAAGGTCGTGATTACTGACATGATGTTATTTAAGCACAAAATTTTTAAACTATCATTTATGTATTAGGTGCAGCAATTTAGTGTACACTTTACCATTTACCTACCTCTATATGCATGAGCTTATTATGATATTTAAAATACCAAATACTTAATGTACATAGATTTGTAAGTACTCCAAAAGGGATTTAATGTTTCTATTGCATATCTTAATGATGTAATCTACTTTATTTTCCCAAGATTATTGGGTGATCCTTTGAGGACCTTTGAAAAATGAAGAAACCTCAATATTGTAATAATTTTACTAACATAAGGACCTAAAACATATCTAATAAATTCATCAACACTTTGACACAAAAACTAAAAGGTTGTTTGATATTGATGCTTATTTCTTAGTACTTGAGCAATAGTAACGTTATTTAAGGAAAACCATGATCAAAAGTTTGTAATTGTCAAAATTAAGTACTATGTTCTATTCACTTTTGAAATCTCATAAAACTACATATGGATTTATACATGACTATGGTGAAGGGGAAGGGGGGGGGAGAGAGAGAGAGAGAGAGAGAGAGAGAGAGAGAGAGAGAGAGAGAGAGAGATGTGTATGTGTGCATGGAATTGATATGCATGTGTGCATGTTCGCATCAGCATGCATGCATGCACCCATGCACCCATGCATCCACGTACATGTGTGTGTGTGTGTGCACATGCGTGCATGCATGTGCATGTGCTTGTGCATGTGTGCATGCCTATGTGTGTGGTGTGCATGTGCATGTGCGTGAGTTCCAAGGATTTGTATTATCGATCGCTTATCTTTGTCATGAGTTTCTCGATGTTTTTAACATTTTCTAAAGAGAAACTAAACTCATTTTCCCAATGCAAAAGCACTTCATGGCGTTATTGGGTGGTGGAACATGCTAGCATTGTAAGTAAACATTACATTCTAATTTTAAAGATTAGTCTCCCTTTTGAAAACGTAGTTTCCAAGGCCTTCAAAAACAAAATGACACCTTGGAAATGTAAGAAATTTATTGATATGGTGCCAAAAGAGATCTAAAAAAGTATTAAGGATTTCGACAAAAAACTCCTAAGATTCTTATAAATAAATAATGTCACGATAAAAAAATTATACTAGAAATCAATTAAGATCTAGCTGTTACCCATGTACACAGTATCCAACGATCCAATGAATGCTTTATCATTAAAGTATCAACTCGAGATGTCCATGTACTCCATCCCTTAGCTGATCCTTATATTCATGAGCCTTTCAAAGCTTGTGACTACTGACATGATGTTATTTAAGCACAAAGTTTTTAAACTATCATTTATGTATTAGGTGCAACGTTTTAGTGTACACTTTACCATTTACCTAGCTCTACATGCATGAGCTTATTATGATATTTAAAATACCAAATACTTAATGTACATAGATTTCTAAGTACTCCAAAAGGGATTTAATGTTTCTATTGCATATCTTAATGATGTAATCTACTTTATTTCCCAAGATTATTGGGTGATTCTTTGGAGGACCTTTGAAAAAGGAAGAAACCTCAATATTGTAATAATTTTACTAACATAAGGACCTAAAACATATCTAATAAATTCATCTACACTTTGACACAAAAACTAAAAGGTTGTTTGATATTGATGCTTATTTCTTAGTACTTGAGCAATAGTAATGTTATTTAAGGAAAACCATGATCAAAAGTTTTTAATTGTCAAAATTAAGTACTATGTTCTATTCACTTTTGAAATCTTATAAAACTACATATGGATTTATACATGACTATGGTGAAGGGGAAGGGGGGGGGGGGAGAGAGAGAGAGAGAGAGAGAGAGAGAGATGTGTATGTGTGCATGGAATGGATATGCATGTGTGCATGTCCGTATGAGCATGCATGCATGCATGCACCCATGCATCTACGTACATGTGTGTGTGTGTGAACATGCATGCATGCATGTGCATGTGATTATGCGTGTGTGCGTGTGTGTGTCCATGTGCATGTGCATGTGCGTGTGAGTATGCATGTGCATGTGCGTGTGCGTGTGCTTGTGCATGTGCATGTCCGTGTGTGTGCGTGTGCATGTGCGTGTGTGTGGGGGCGGTGGTAGGATCAGCTTAGAACTCCTCAAGAAGGCCTAATAATATATGAACATCACTTAACATCAAATGATTATTATATGTATATATTAAAATGGTATTTATAAAGACAAGAAGTAGTTGAATCCCACCAAGAAAATATTTTTAGGATTGAAAAAAAAAATCTTGGAAGAACCTTTGCACAAAACTTCAACTAGCATACTGATACCTGTTACCATCCAACAAGCTCAAGTTAGGATAGCTTAAATCAAAAGGGAAGACAAGTGTTGTAGCATTACTAGACTTGTTATTGATGTCCAAAGTAAGGTAAAAGATTAACCCATAGAAAATAAATAATTTCCTAATCCGTTCACATGTATAAGGGATAATAGATTTAGAAAGAAAATGCTAAAGTATTAGAAAATTATGGCCTGTACTTTTAAATTTTCCACCCTAAAAGTGGTAAGTCCTCTCTTTTTCCCCAAAAAAAAAAAAAAGGTCCAACGTTTCTTCTAGAAGATAATGAAAATAATTCTCTTTTTTTTACAAAAAATCCAAAGGGCTAAAAGATATCTAAGGCATAAAGGGGGTTGACAAGGGAAAAAGGACCCAACTTGGTCCTAAGGTCCCATTAAAAGGACCCAAGGTCCAAAGGTTCAAATAAGAGGTCCTAAGGTCAGACGGTTCTAAGGTCCACTTAAAAGGACCCCAAAAAACATTTCAAAAAAACTTTAAGTCTTTTATATGCATGGCATATGAGGCATTCATGCATATTGTTTTGACCTTCCCATAGCCCAAGGCCACACGACAAGGTACTAGGGATTCTCTTATTGCACATAGCTCGTACTTTGCCACTACAGCAGTAGTTGATAGAGGTAGTTGGTAGTGTGGAGCCCTTGGCACCCCTTCTAGATGCTATCGCATCCCAGTGCACTGTCTTGTGCCATAAAAGACGTTCCATTGATGGTTAGCATCACAACAATGTGTGCACTGTGCACAGCCTCCAGAGTGTGTGCTGCTTCACTGTGCAAAGCCTCTAGAGTGTGTGCTGCTTCACCCATGTGGCCATCAAGCCACGAAGCTTTCCACATCGACGCAGACTAGTGGCGCAATGCCACCACACTCCAAGGCTATGTAGGGCCACTAAATGCATGGGTCAACGTTTGCTTGGGTGTAGCCAATCGCGGAACTATTTTTGGGGCCATTTTGGGGCCGCAATGCGATGCACTCCTTGGTGAATATTTGAATTTTGCACGGATCCACGCTCTTATAAAAAAATTTCCTGACATCATGAAGGCACATTGGCGTAATAATGAGACACAATCTATTTGTTCTGAACACTGCATAGCTCAACACATGTCATCTCTGTATTGCTTCATGTAGCATAGTCTCTGGCCTACGCTGCCTGATCACTTATGGTCGCGTAGCCTTTTCCTGTAGCTTTACCACCTGTCACTAGGCATGCACCCATGCAGATCATTAAAATTGAAGGTTGGCTTGGAGATGGAGGAGGTTTATGACGACCAACGCGTAGGCAAACAGAAGGAGATCTATGAAAGCCACCGCGCTAGTTCTTGGAGTTATATATTTGGGTCAATGTTAGCTTGGGTGTAGGCAATCGCAAAACTATTTTCGAGACCATTTTGGGGCCACGACATGATGCGCTTCTGGGTGAATATTTGAATTTTGCATGGACCGGCACTCTCGCCAAAAATTTTCCCGATGTCATGAAGGCGCACTGGCATAATAATGAGACACAATCTATTTGTATTACAGGTAGTGGCCATAACCATTCAAATACAAATATAAAAGTTAACAACAGTTCACAACCACATGCAAAAGCGCATCACATCGCAGCCCCAAGATGGCCCCAAAAATAGTTTCGCGATTGGCTACACCCAAGCAAACGTTGACCCTTTCGGCTTTAATGGAAAATCACTGGCATGGATCGATTTTCCATGCATCAAGAGCATGTTTAGGAAGGGATTACGATAGTGGAAACAAATATGGAATCCTCACCAGGGACAATGGTGGCCGTTGGGCGAGATTAGTTGCAAATTCTCATTGTCAGTGAGAGAGACTGCGATTCTGCATAGAATCCTTGGTCTGTGTGCAGATGTGTCTCCTCATAAGCATATCCTTGCTGAATGGAGAAGAGCTCTTCACTGGTTCATGGGGAAGGTTCAACTGAGAAAATTTTCAGATTGTGTGATGTATAAATCCCTCCTAGAGGACTTTGACACTCAAGTGGACTTTCACAAGAAATGGGGTTTGCGTCGCTCCCGGTCTTGGTGGGATAAGTGCTTGACTAAGATCTAGAAAGGTTTCCATATTGGAAAGTTCTCCTTTATCCTATGGAAGATCTTGCATCAATGGCTCCCAGTGCGGGCTAAGCTAGCGAGAAGATTTGTTGTCAATCCAACCTATCCATTTTGTGGGAATGCCTTAGAATACTTGCAACATCTAATGTGGAGATGCCCTATAACAAAACGAGTCTAGTACATAATTGAGAAAGCAATTCTAGAATCGGGTGCTATGGCGAGGTTTTAGATAGGGGCAAACTGGAAAGTGGAACTTCTAGGTGACACCACAGGTTGTTCCTCAACAGTAGATGTTGCCTAGCCTCTTGTGCAAGGGGCTAAATGTTATGCCATCTGGCTCTCTCGCAATCAAATTGTATTTGGTAGTAAGCCGATGCTGGGACTTAGAGAGTCAATGGTCCTTAACGTGGTAAAATCTTACCTATCTGACCTTGTATTGTCAAGAGTCTACAGTACATCTTTGTTTAGCTAGAATCAGGGCGGCATTGTGAGTTGTGACTATCGGAGGTTTAGCTCTGCTCTAGGCATTGGCCTAAGGTTATGCCCCTCTGTAGGCCTCAGTTTTGTTAAGGTCTTGTAGGGGTCTGACCCTCCCCTTTTTTCTTATGGATAATAATAAAGCCGGCTGCTTTTCTTATTATTTCTTTAATTAAAAAAGGCACATATTTTTTGTGCAGGGGCCATAAAAATATTAGAAACAATGTTGTCACAAGAGCAAGTGAGATTGTGCAATAATCTTAAAATTCTTAAAGCTATCTTTTGTACCTTTTCATGAATCATATGTCCTCTCTCTCTCTCTCTCTCTCTCTCTCTCTCTATATATATATATATATATAGTAACTCAAGTTCAAAAGTATTGAAGTGGATGATAGACATGTTCTTCAAGGCACTAGATCGAGTTCTATACTATGATGAATCTAATAATATTATCCATCATGATTGATCAAATCAAGTGGTATCATTGTCTTCAATTTATCCTTGGGTCTAGGTTTATAATAATTGCCATTATTTGTCATTGAGCTACTTGGAAATAAAAAATCAAACTACTCTCCAAAATTGGCGCTCTCCTAGTTCTTTTGACTCTCTTCCTTGTCACAATGGGATGTGTATTAAATCATGACTAAATGAAATTATAGAACACATTAATTTCCAATTTTCATAATAATTTCTTTATCGTGGAGAGACGTTCATTCTCTTTCCATGCTGCTTTGAGCGTTGTTAGTTGTGCCGTCGAGTGGCGATAGGAAATGGCTCGTGATGGAGGGCCAAGAAAGTGGAACGTAATTCCGACCAAGCATTTGTAGCGTGAGTTGGAATCGACGTGGCAACCTCAAGTATACGTTGGATTGTCAGCTGACGAGCGGCGGTTGAGCCTTCTTGGTTTTTCGTCTCCTCGTGTTCAAGGAGACACCGCTCAGCTCAGCTCACTCGCAGCTATCATTCCCACCAACTAAGAGGAAACAAGCCACACATTGCTTCGCCTGAAGGTAGAAAGATAGAAACGGAGGGCTCTAGGAACGCTGCCCCCAAGATTATCCCTCCCTTTTCATAGCTATTTGGCAACGCCTCACTTGTGGAGGTAAGCTGCTCTATTCCCGTCGCCTCTTGCATTTTCTCCCTGCTGTCCCAATTTTTACGATTGTGTATCGATACATCCTTCTCAGACATTCTTCATAACAACTGAATAATCGTCTCATTTACCTTGTTCACCACACTGAGCTTGTGGAGGCGCCTACTGTACTCAATTTAAAGACTTCTAGGTCGTAGCTCACCAAATCGTCTCAGAGATTATTGCATGCTCTGGAGATCCACTCTTCCGTTAGGAAATAATCATGTCTCCTTGATTTGTGCGCAGTGTTTACGCATTTTCCAGAAGAGTCACGCATTTCCTTGTCGGGACCCGGGTCTTGAGCCAAGGTAGCCGTGCTTTAGACGTAAGGAACTCGACACCCGTCATGTATTACCACACAAGGAGGTTGCCTTCCAACGAAGATCGCGTATTCAGGCAACGGCAATACGAAGCTGCTCTCAGAAGAAGATTGGAGTCGATTCAGGATTATGAACAGCTAATGACGCGGGCAGCCTTCGCGGAGTCTTTTGAGACTCGAAGAAGCAACAGATCCTTGACACACAAACTAGAAGAAATACGTGCTCAGAGAGAACAGTCTCTACTGGAACGAAGAAAGAAGCTCAAGAAATTACTGGACGATGAAGACTCAGCCCTGTGTGAGGAGATCAGGACCGGAAATATGAAAGAGGCTCACGGCAACAGTTGCGTGAGCATTTTACGCCCAGAGGTGATGAACATGGAAAATGAAAATGGTCCCTTTGAAGCCATACTGCAAGCAGATGTGGACTACGACAGCACACTCAAAGAGGAGTGCACAGAGCTTCCTATGGAGGAGAATACGCCCCTCGAAGTCATTGCTACATCAGAAGCACGTCAAGAATGTAAGCACAGTCATCATCCTTTGAGCACAAGGGACGTGGTCATAAGTCCCTCTTTCGACTTCAAGGGTACGTGAAAACTTCCTCCACATGCAGTCTCTTGAGAACTAACGGATGCATTCTCTAAGAATTAAAGATTGATATTTGAACAACTTTCTTAGTGATTCACCCTATTGGTGGGAATGCAAACCTTCTAAGATTATATTTTGTTTTCGTATAAAAGATATGCAATCCCGTAATGAAGATGCAAGGGTACAAAAAGTCAAGAAGTCACTTGCAAATTCGAAGAATGCCTTGGGCTCTCAAAGCTACCATTTTGTTGAAGCAAGTGAAATGGTAAGCACATCATAAAGTCACATATTCTATTCATGGAGCAAATTTCATGAAAACATAAACTTGACATTCCAATATACTTACTTTCCTTGAGTAAATAGAATGAATCATGGCTAAGTGTGGTCTCTACTTATTGCATTAAATAGTTGTATCATGCTAATTTAAGACATTTTTGGTTGTCGATATTCTAAGACTATGAGTGCTTTGTTCTTGGGAAAAAAAAAGACAATGAGTACATTGAGTGCATATCTATCCATAAGTCAAAATAACTATCATTTATGTGAAAATTTGCTTGTTATAACATGATCTTAATGGCCTTAACTTGTCATAAAATATGGAGGAATTAATATAAGTAATGGAAAGTGATTTTACTCTTTAAGATTGAAAACTTGTCATAAAATATGGAGGAATTAATATAAGTAATGGAAACTGATTTTAGCTCTTTAAGATTGAAAACCTTGCTATATAGATCAACTCCTATTGTTTTCATGCATTGTACTATTCTTGATCAAAATGTGTATTATGCTTTCTACATTATTCATACTATGTTGAGTGTTTTATCAAAACAAAGTTGTCCAACTTATGCGCATTAAGGCCACAATGAAATGTAACCTGACCTTTCAATATTCATATGTACTGTCAAGATAGTTTGATACATACTCAAAGGAAGGTTTGGAATTAGAGAGAAGGCTTATTAAAGACTCCACAAGATTTGAAGGTATTCCTTTTCGTGTGCATCTTTTATAAATGAAGAAAAAGTTTTAATGCCATTTTTATGTTCATTTTGTGAAAAAGGAAACACATGCCAGCCAATTCATTCAGACAAATCTATACATTTGTACAGGTAGAGGGACTTCACAAGATGGTTTGGGTGTGAATCAACCATTTACTTACCTCTATCCAGAGCCATGGTATGGAAGAAAATGTGTGAAATGGTACGATTAAATTGAATCTGTCAAATATGCTTGAGAGATAAGGGCATTAATTCTCAAGTTGGATAAAACAAAACATTGTAGTTTGTGGGTTAGGGCATTCTTTGGGCATATGATGTTGCATAACTTGGAGAATAAAATGATTCTTGAAATTTCATTTAAGTTGAGTTATTCCATTTTATGTTTTCCACATGAATACATGTCTCTTGATTGTCTTTTGCATTGAAATATGTGTGCAATGATTGAAAAGTTGAATGGTAATTTGGTTCAAGTTTAATTTAAACTTTTAATTTTATGAATCAATCCAAAGAATAGAATAAAAATGTCAACATTTCATAAATTCTTAGCTCATGCTTATAGATAGATTTATTAATATTTTGATACAAAACACTCTTGATTTTTTTTGTAATCATTTATACTAGAGTCTCACCTAGCTAAATATGACACGTTTTGGCAAGAACTAAAAAATCCTAGAAATTTAGTATTAGAAGATAAGACAGAAAAAAGAAACAACTAAGGATTGGTATGTAGAATTCTTAGATGCAATTTTTCAATCCTTTAGAATGTATCATATTGCATTAGAATAACTTTTTTCTGAAATGTTTTCTATATATAAATCATTTTTGCGTAATTTTAGAGATTTTAACAAAACCAATTAGGAGGGCATGCTAGACAACCTCTTTCCTACTTGTTTACATTAAAAAAAGGGGATTATTACAAAAACATAACAAGGGTTATGCATTTTTCTTTATTTTCACTTTTTATAATTATATTTGTGCTCTCTTGCCTTCATGCAAGCCATTCAAACTCACATATTTACTCTAACATGTCATATGGTGGAGCAATTGTAAGTGCTAGCCTAACTAGAAATAATAAGGTAAACATGATGACTAGGCATTGCTAATTTTGCAAAAAAAGAAAATTTTCAAGACATTTCTAATAGCAATTTTTAATCAATTGTCTCCTAGGGATTCATTAGCATTGTGCACATTAAGGACCAGTGTTTAGTTTTGAGAATGGTCATGAAGGAAGGATTCTTTAACTCTACTTTTAAATCAATTAAATTTAATGTAAACTAGTACTTAGGGAGGAATATGTGAAATTTAATGTAAAAGCATTCATCTAGCTTTTATAAACCTTCCTTATAAACTCCTTATAAATTTTGAAGCTCTCTTTGATATTTTAATATCTATGTAATACATACTAAGGTACATATACAAATAAATGCACCTTTTGAATTCAAAATTTGTGCAAAATGTCTGCTACAAAATATTTTTGCTACATGATAGGACTATCTATTAAAGGACTATAAATAATGTTGCTACATAATAGACTATCTATTATTAAGGAGACATATTGGAGTCACAGGAGATCACTAATTATAAACTAATTTTTATTGTAATGAAATTGAAATATATTCATGTTCACTTTTTAAGGTTAGGGATAGGGTTTGCCTTTTGCCCTATATCTATGTTGTCATTTATAGTAGTAGTCTACACACTCACTCTTAAATTACATTGGAAAAGAAGAGGGTGCTTGTACAAAACCTTTTTGGTTTTTTTGGTGCATATGATAGCAACTAGAATTGAAAAAGGAAAGATGAAAACATCAGAATATTATGTGCATGAGTACAAAGTCAGAATCTTTTTGCAAGGAAAACAAACTCTATGGAAGAGTTAATGGAACTAGCCTTGGTAATGTTAGAGAACTATACTTCAAATAATTTGTACTATTGAAGGTGTTAGTGCCCTTTTGATGCACATCTATGAAATTATGGCAAAGCAAGAAGAACTAGTTAAGTTCTCCACTTCTTGTCTTTTATCCTACTACCTACTATCAAGCTACTATCTACTATATGGATTGCTACGTAGCACATATTTGCAGTACATAGTAGTGTAGTTTATCTACTAGTTGCTATCGATTATATACTACCTCTTGCTTGCTATTTACTAACTGCTATCTATTATCTACTATAACTATTATATGCTAAAGAGCAATTTATATTATATTAGTGAGTTTTTTCACATAGGAGTGTACACTACAAGACAGGGGCTACTTTCCAACACCGATAGCAATGCTAAATATGAATAATTTTTATAAAAAACAAGTGGAAAGTGTCAGAATGTCTGTTGTTTTGGATGTCACAAAGAAATCGTTGGTGTGGGAGTCGATGTTACCATTGGCAAAATATGGCCAATAGTGTCGGTGCAAGCATCAATGCAGTCATCAATATATACCAACATTACGATGTCGGTATAGGCATCGGTATATACCGACATTTTTACAGAAGCTTTTAAAAAAAATTGTGGGACAGGATGGGACTTGTTTCAGTCTCACCTTGCCCCGCACAATTTCCTTTTTCATTAAAATCATGATTAAATGTTACAAATGAGGAGGTGTACATTACAATTTTGCAAAGAAGGTCTACAAAGTAATGGAAAATATGCCGAAACAATGAGCTACAAAATGGGAAAAAGTGCTAAACTCCAAAATGGCAAATCCGTTGAAGTAATGAGCTACAAAATGGCAAAAGTGTCGAACTTCAAAATGGCAAATCTGCCAAAGTGTTGTGCTACAAAACGGCAGAAGTGCCAAAATACTGAACGACTAAATGTCATATCCTACTATTGCTCCTCCTTGTTCTCCTTGTCTCCTTGCCCTCCTTGCTCTCCTCACCCTCAGTCTCTCTACGTGTGCCCTCCTTGTCCTCCTTGCCCTCCTCACCCTCGATCTCTCTACGAGCAGCTAATCCCTTACCCTCCTCTTCTGTGAGCCTAATTGCTTTTGCTTTAGAGATCCAGTCTCTCCCTCCAAATCTTCAAATGGTTGAACTTGCCTCCCTAAGAATGAAGCAAGTTAGAAAAACTAAGAGCATCGATTATAAGACAATCGTGATAGTCAAACGATAACGAAGAGGAATAGGGTATACTCACATGACATGCTGCCACCCTTTCCCAATCAATGTGGAATCTTTCTTTCTCCTTCTCCTCAAACCATGTCTTGGCTCCACTCCTGAATGCCCTTCTATACTCCTCATTGTCTAGAGGCCTTCCAATCACATATTCATGTGGATCCAAATTCAATTAGCTAGATATGAATGACAAGACATTTGAACGATTGAACATATTATAAATTCAGTAGAAGATAAATATATGCTTGCCACCCATGTCTCATTGCCGACTCTACTGCTGCCATCGCTCCCAAGGTGCAAAGGACCTACAATCTCCAAGCGTATCCTCACCATCTTCCGGTGAGGCTTAAATGCATTTGAATTCTTCTTGTAATCCTTCTTTGCTCTCTTCCAATAATTTTGCGTCCGCCCACCTTGGCTTGTGCTTACCCTCCTTAACAGCCTCCCTTAATTTTTATTGATGAGAGCTTCCCCATGTGAGTTAGCATGGCATTTCGATCAAACTCATACCCTTTAGGATTTGGAAATTATCTATTGAGGGCATCTATGATGGCCTCCTTGGCTTTATTGTTCTGTTGGTTCTAAGGTTTGAATATATCCTTGGGGAAGAGGGTGTTGCACCAACCTCCTTAAGTATCTTGTGACCACCTTCCCATCATCGTCATCCTATATAACCTCCCCACCGCTGTTCACTCTGTAGGATAGGTCCTCGTGCAAAACAAAGTTTTAAGGATGTGCACTAGATGGAGTAGTTGAGCTAGAGTGAGGGGTGGAGTGAGCACTTAAGGACCAAGTAGTAGGGGAGTGAGTGGTCTCTGGGGTGCTGCAGGCTGTGATGAGTGGAGGGCAAGGGACCAGATTGGTATTGCATCTCATGATATTGGGGAGACCTGGAGCAGTGGGAGTGTGTAGGCTCCTCTACATCTCTCGTGCCATCACAGCAACCTCGACCCTTACTACTCTTTTTGAACCTACGATGGGTATGCCCAAGTGATGATCCCTCGGGCGAGGCTACAAGGGACAACTGTCAAGTAGGTAAAGCTGTTGATGTCCCTAATATACCCCCGAGGGGTTTAGGAGATGGAACAGTGGGGGTCTGCTGGGACAGGAGAGAGAAGAATCTCGCTACCTCTGCATTGCTCATGGCTATGACAAACTCATTGGGACTCCCGACAAAGCCATGGGCTGCTAGAAAAGGGGTTCCTTAAGGAGTAGTCCCCTAAGGAGTTGGACCGTGGGGAGTCCACCCACGACACTTAGTCCCTTGAGGAGTTGGCTGAGTGGAATCGAAGTCCTCTGGAGAGTAGAGCCCATGACGTCTCCTCCTACGAGGGGTCCCATGATCATGGGGTAAGTGCTCTCTAGATGTGCGACATGATGCCATGTTTAATTTGGTGGGATTGGACAAATACATACATAAATAAGAAAACAAACACAAACATAAGAGCAGGTAAGAAGCAAAAAAAACCTACCATATTTACACTGTACCTAAAAGATAATTTACTACTTAAAACTCAAGTTCAATTTACTAAAACTATGAAAATATAATTTACTTAAGACTTTGTCATATCTCCATAAAATACATTACCATATATATCCAAAAGAGAATTCTTATACAAAATTTGGGGCCAAAAGAGTGTTCATATACAAAATTTATATCCAAAATAGTGTTCATATACAAAAAAATTCGCAAAAATAGTATGCTTAAACAAATTTGTCTCCAAAAGAGACATTCTTATGCATATAATAAAGAGAGGAGGAGGTCTACTGCTTTGTATTACTATTAGTATCACTCATACTATCCTCCTCCTCATGGCTAGATGAGTCTCACTCAGGATCTCATCTTGCATGTCTTCTAATATATATTGAAACTCTTCTTGGATGATGTACCCACACTCCAAGAAGATGTCTACACAAACCATGATGTCTTTGATAGTCTCCTCCTTGTCAATTTGTGGCTTAAAGTAGTCTCTCCAAAGCTTGCAAAGATCTCGTAGGTTGGTTTGAGTGACCCTCAGGTAATGTTGCTCCTGTGATGATTGGTCTCAAAACCACGGTCTTGAACCCACCCATGCACTTGCACTTCAACATTAAACTTTATCCAATCTGCATCATGCGTAATTTTTCTTGCTACATGTGAAAATAGCAGAGTATCCATGTGCCAAATGGGGGCAACATGGGGAAGCAGGTTGGGGTTTATGGAGGAAGACTGTCGGGAAGGAGGGCGTTCCATTTATGATCTATTGGAAAAAAACAACCCAACACGAGAATATAAAACACATTACAAATCATAATAGGGCACCAACAATCACATTCACTACTATTCAAAAAAATAAGGGTACCAACAAGCCAATATATATCGCACAAGCCAATATATTTCGAAATGATAATTCTAAAAAAGTTTATTGCATCCACTCTCCTTTATCCCACAATCTTTGCCAATCATGTCCCCTATCAACTTATCTGCTTTATCCTCCTCAACTTTTGTACATTTGATTCTTTGCTTTTCCCTTCTCTGCTCCATCCTCCTTCAATCTTTAAAGTCTCCCCTCCTCTCTTCTTTGTCTCACACCACTCCCCTACTATATCTCTTGCCATTCCCTTCTGATCTATTGCTCGTTCCCTTCTCATTGTTCTCTTGTCATTCCCTTTTCGTCGTTCCCCTCCTTCCGCTCCTTCCACTTTCCTACTCCTTGTCACTCTCTCATCGCTCTCTTCTCGTTGCTCTCTCTCTGCTACTCGCAATGGCCCCTAGGGAAGAAGATCTGATAGCATACTTGGAGGAGCTGTACCATCAGTATTACAATATAAAAGATGTAGATGTACCATCGCTCCCTAGGGCACATTTGTGTCCCTCCACACATGGCACAGATATGGATTATCCCGACCAGATGACAAGACAAATCGCAAAATTGTGGAGGATTCTATTGAGTGTATACTGAGATACATCCAATAGGAAGGCCACATGCCCAAGGAAGCTCCTTGGAGTAAGGAACAAAAGAAAAAACAAGTGAAGGACAAGAAGAAGAAGAAAGATGACAAAGGAGAGGGTAGCACTTCCCAAATGATGAGAAGACCAAAGTATTATAGAGTACTTCGATTTGGAGAATGTAATTACAGTTTCTAATATATGAGAGGGAGCTCTCTCTTGGATATTTGTTTTGCTATAAGAAGTGATTATGTTGTAACCCCTCTTGGATATTTGTTCTGCTCTATGAAGAGATTATGTTGTATTCCTCTCTCGGTTATTTATTATGTTGTATGTTTTTGAAAAGCTGAAAGAAGATGAGATGTTGAAAGAGAGAAGAGAGGAGAGGGAAAGAGAGGAAAGAAGAGAAGAGGACAGAAGAGATAGGAGAGAAAAAAAGAGAGGAAATAGGGGAGAAAAGTGATAAAAGCGAGGAAATAAGAGAGAAAGCAAGAGGGGTTCAAGAGGATGTGAAAATAAGAGAAAGGTGAAAAGAGAGGAGAAAAGAGGGAGGGAAAAGAGAGAAAATAAGAGGTGATAAGAGAAGAAAGGAGAAGAAAGGGGAGAAGAGAGGAAATAAGAGAAGAGGGGAAAAAAGAGGGAAAGAGAGGAAAAGAGAGGGGAGAAAGAGAGGAGAAAGAGAGGGAAAGAGAGGAAAAGATGTAAAGAGAGTGGGAGAGAAGGAAGGAGTCTCACTTGCAGCTTTCTCACATACACAATGGGGGAATATACACAAAGGTGGAGGCTGAAAATAGTTTTCCTCTTCTTAGTTGTGTAAGCCAAAAAAACTATAAGTACAAAAGAATAGGTGAACCCTATATGTGGGTCTCAAACCAAACTTAGCTAACTAAGGTGGCATACTAACTGAGCGACTAACTAGAGTACATAAAGATAGGTGTCATCTAGCTATTATTCATGGGTGGTGTACCAACTGCATTTGCAGCTAACAAGTCGATGACATCAATGCACAATGGTCACCCTGGCATATCACGAGTGGAGCTCGATATCTCAACACTCCCCCCTCGGGGGGGTCACTATGTATAAACCAAGGATGTTTTTATCGAAGCTATGCCTATATATTAATATAAAATCTTGGCGAAAGTTTTCAAGCTCATTTTTTTAGTTTCACAATATTGGTAGAATGTAGTACTTTTTTATATTTTTTATTTTGAATTTTGAAGGAAAAAATGTAAATCCTGGCGAAACTTTAAATTTTTTTGCAAAAAAGTTTCAAATCTTGGCGAATGTTTCAAATGGTTATTTTTATTAGGGCATACAAACTTTCAAAGCCAATATAAAATTTTAGTTTCTTAACGAAACTAACTTGAAAAAATCATCCATGGTACTATAAACCCTCTATACCACGTGCGTTCAAGGCCTATTTCTAAAATCCCTTATCTGTAAATTTTTCATTAATAAAATGTACCCCTTTTCTATACAAATCTGTAAATTTTTCCCAAAACTATTTTAAATAATCCCTTATGTATATTTATTTCTGTAAATTTTAGAAATAAAAAATATCCTTTTGTTGAACTCACGTGATAGGGTTACATATGATGAGTGACCCCCCCGAGACTCCCCCTCGAGCTCAATCCCAATTCCTACACACCAAGTAGGTCTCTGAACTTGTGCAACTTCTCTGTGCCCAATGCCTTCATGAATATGTCAGCTACCTAATCCTGTGTGCTGACATAAACTAGATCAATAAAACCTACTAGAACCTTCTCCCACACATAGTGATAATGCACCTCAATGTGCTTTGTTCTAGCATGATAGACTAGGTTATTTGCCACGTGTATACTACTCATGTTGTCACAATAAATGAAAACTAGCCCATATGATGCATATCATAAAGTAGCTTATGCAACCAAGCTACCTCACATGCAACCATTGCTACACCCCTGTACTCAGCCTCTGTGCTCGACAAGGCAACTATAAGTTGTTTCTTACTACTCCAAGTGATTGCAGCACTCCCAAAAGAGAACACATATCCACTGGTAGATCGTTAATCAGAAATAGTACCAACCCAATCAACATCAATGTATCCATGCAACTGTATCTAAACCCCAGTCTCATAAAATAGTCCATACTGCAATGTGGACTTCACATACCTCAGTATGCATCTAGCCACATCCAAATGCGGTTTCCTTGGAGCCTGCATAAACTGACTTACCAAACCAACATCATACCTCAAATTTGGCCTAGTAATAGTCATATAAATAAAACTTCCTACTATGCGTCTATACATAGTAGGGTCTTCCAGAAGCTCACCTACATCTGCGCTCAACTTCACATTTTGGTCCAAAGGAACTAAAATAGGCTTACAGCTTGTCATCCCATATTTGGACAGCATGTCCAATCCATACTGCCTCTGCAAGAGCCATATCCCACTTGTAGATCTAATCACCTCAATGCCCAAGAAGTAACGCAGCTCTCCCAAATCCTTCATCTCAAACTTCTGCTTCAATAGCATTTTCATATGAAGGGTATCTTCATCACTATCACTTGTGATGATCAAGTCATCAACATAAATCAAAGCAGCATAATACCTTTCTCTATTTTTCACATAAAGTGAGAAATCTGCCTTGGAAATCTAAAAGCCAATAGTGACAAGATACTATCCTATCTTGCCAGACCATGCTCTAGGTGCTTGCTTCAAGCCATACAAGGCTTTCTTCAACCTGCAAACAAGGATGAACAGCATGAACATAACTCGATGGCTACTCCATATAAACCTCTTCTTGCAAATCAGCATGCAAGAAGGCGTTCTTTACATCTATCTGATTAAAGACCATCCCTTTGATGTAGCCATAGCAATGACTACTCTTACGGTTGCCATCCTTGCAACCAGATTGAATGTTTCTTCATAATCAATGCCATATGTCTATGCATACCCCTTGAAAACTAATCTTACCTTGTATATGTTCACAGAACCATTTGCATTGTGCTTCACCTTATAAACCCACTTGCAGCCAATTGCATTCTTGTCTTTAGGCAAAGGCACCAATTCCCATGTAGCATTTGCTTCCAAGGCATCCATTTCTTCATCCATGGCTTTCTCCCATTTTTCTTTTCCCATGGCTTGCTCAAAAGAAGTGGGTTCTGGTTCATGTATCACTTTGACCATATAGGCATAGTGAATGGCTGTAAATCCATCATATTTCAGCCTATCCACAGGATACCAAGCTTTGGTAGACTTGCGCAAAATAGTCTCAATACCAAGTGCTCTCAAAACATCCCTTGTCTTCCTTACTCCAGGTGTAATAACAAAAGGAATACCCAACTCATCATCAAGGCTCTGTTTAGAGCCACTAGATTCACCATCCACATAAGAGTGACCTACATTCACATCAACCATGGGCTGTTCTACTTTCTCTTTTCCTTTTCGTGATACTTGCATACCACTATCTGCATTGCTTTGAGGAGATTCTCCTGATCTCAATCTACCTACCCATGGTGAAGTATGTGAACCACTGCTAGAGGACACTATAGGTCCACTAATATTTTGTGATTGCTGTTGTGAATTCTGTGCAGCATTACCATTTTATGCATCAACATCATCAATCACATTTACTGGTTTATACCAGCTACTCATCTCATCAAAAACATCTCTACTCACTGTAAACTTACAAGTAGAAGGGTTATAGCATCTATACCCTTTCTGCTGTAGAGAATAACCAATAAAGATGCACTTCTCAGCTTTTGGATCCAACTTGGATCTCAACTCATCTGGCACATGAACATAGGCAATGCAACCAAAAACTTTCAAATGAGAAATATCTAGTTTCCTACCAATATACCTCTCCTTTGGTGTCATGTAATGTATTGCTGTAGTGGGAGTCCTGTTCATTATGTAGATTGCTGTATAACTGCTTCAGCCCAATAGGTAGGTCTAAGTTTTCATTGAGCATGGCACAAGATACCTCTCCAATATGCTTGTTTTTCCTTTCAGCAAGTCCATTTTGCTGTGGGGTATGACTGCATGAATATTGCTGCTTTATGCCATGCTCCTACAGGAAACTTGCAAACTCATTTGAGAGGTACTCTCCCCCTCCATCTGACCTTAGGCATTTTATTTGCAAGCTTGTTTCTTTTCCAACCATAGCTTTAAAAGCTTTGAAATGCCCAAACATTTCACTTTTCTTTTCATAAAATGCACCCAAACTTTTCTGCTATAGTCATCAATAAAAGTGATAAAATAATGACAGACTCCAATAGATGCAGCTTTAGTAGTCCACACATCAAAGTAAATTAATTCCAATAGCCTCTTACTCTCTTGAACATGTTTAGGAAATGGTTTTGTTGCCTATTTTCCAAATTGACAGGCCTCACATACCTTATGCATTTCTGCAACCTTGAACTTAGGCAATCTTGCAACAATATTTTGGGCTTGCATTAAATTAAGTCATTGTACATTAACATGACCAATGTTTTTATGCCAGATATCAATATCTACAACTACACCAGTCCCATGTGCAAACATTGCTGCACTCAATTCAGGCATCTCCACATCCAACATAAACATCATGCCCTTCTTCTTCCCTTTTGCTATCAAGCGACCTTTATTTTTTTGCCACACCCTGAAGGATGTCCCAATTTGAGATAGTGCACTCTTGCACTTTCTGGCTGTGCTACCTGCAGAGATTTGCTCCCAAACTCGAAAAAAAAGGAAAGTGACACTGATCCTCTTACTAGGACACTGTGAACTTGGTTTGCTTTCTTGAGCTCCTTACCACGAACCGAGCTCTGATACCATGTGAAGAGAGTGGGAGAGAAGGAAGGAGTCTCACTTGCAGCTTTCTCACATACACAAAGGTGGAGGCTGAAAATAGTTTTCCTCTTCTTAATTGTGAAAGCCAAAAGAACTCTAAGTACAAAAGAATAGGTGAACCTTATATGTGGATCTCAAACCAAACTCAGCTAACTAAGGTTGCATACTAACTGAGCCACTAACTAGAGTACATAAAGATAGCTGTCATCGAGCTATTATTCATGGGCGGTGTACCAACCACATCTGTAGCTAACAAGTCGGTGACATAAATGTACAACGGTCACCCTGGCATATCACGAGTGGAGCTAGATATCTCAATAAAAGAGAGGGGAGAAAAAGAGGAAATAAGAAAAGAGGGGAAAAGAGAGGAGAAGAGAGGGGAGAAAGAGGGGAGGAAGAGAGGAAAAGAGGGGAGAAAGAGAGGAGAAGAGGGGATGGAAGAGGAAAAGAGGGGAAAAGAGAGGGGGAAAGGGAGGGGAAAAGGGATGGAAAAGAGAGGAGAAAAGAGAGAAAAGGGAGGAGAAAAGAGAGACAGAAGAAGAAATAAGAGAAGAGAGAAGAAAACAAAGGAAATAAGAGAGAGAGGGTGGGGTTTAACAGGATGTGAAAATAAAAGAAAGGGAAAAGGAGATTAGTGAAGCAAAAGAGAGGACGGAAGAGGAAAAGAGAGGGGAGAAAGATGGAAAAGAGGGAGGGAAAAGAGAGGAGAAAAGAGAGGAAAGAAAGCAAATAAGGGAACAGAGGAGAAGAGAGGGGAGAAGAGAGGAAATAAGAGGAGGGGAAAAGAGAGGGAAAGAGAGGAAAATAGAGGGGAGAAAGAGTAGAAAAGAGAGGGGAAAAGAGGGAGGGAAAAGAGAGGAGAAAAGAGAGGAGAAAAGAGAGATGAGAGAGGAAATAAGATAAGAGAGTAGCAAAAGAGAGCAAAGAGAGGAGGGAAAGAGAGAAAAAGAGGAGGAAAAATAGATAGGAAAGAGAGGTGAAAAGAGTGACAAGAGAGGGGGAAAATAGGGACAAGAGAAGTGGAAAGAGAGAGGAAAAAAGAGAAAAGAGAGATAGAGAGGAAATAAGATGAGAGAAAAGAGAGGCAAAAAGAGAGAAAAGAGAGAAAAGGGAGAGAAAAGAGAGAATAAAAGAGAGGGGGGGGAAGGGGGAAAAAGAGAACAAGAGAGGGGGAAAAGAGAGAAAAGAGAAGAGGAAAAGAGAGGAGGGAAGGAGAGGGGAGCAAGAGAAAAGAGGAGAGAAAGAGAGAAAAAGAGATGGGAAAAAGCGGAAGAAAGAGAGGAATAAGAGATAGGAAAGAAAAAAAGAGAGCAAAGAGAGGAGAAAAGAGAGAAAAGAGAGAAATTAAGAGAGAAAGAGAGAGGGGTTCAAGAGGATGTGAAAATAAGAGAAAGGGAAAAGGAGAGGAGTGAAGCAAAAGAGAGGAGGGAAGAGGAAAAGAGAGAAAAGAGAGAGGAAATAAGAGAAGAGAGGAGAAAAGAGAGAAAAGGGAGGGGGGAAAGAGAGAAAAGAGAGGAGAAATGACAGAAAAGAAAGGAGAAACGAGAGAAAAGGGAGGGGGGAAAGAGAGAAAAGAGAGGAGAAACGAGAGAAAAGAAAGGAGAAACGAGAGAAAAGAGAGGGGGAAAAGAGAAAGAAGAGAAGAGGAAAGAGAGGGGAAAAAGATGGGAGAAAGAGAGAAAGAGAGGAAATAAGCCTCAAGAGGAAATAAGAGAAAACAAGAGGAGAAAAGAGAGGAAAGAGAGGAAATAAGAGAGAAAGAGAGAGGGGTTCAAGAGGATGTGAAAATAAGAGAAACAGAAAAGGAGAGGAGTGAAGTGAAATAGAGGATGGAGGAGGAAAAGAGAGGGGAGAAGAGAGGGAAAAGAGAGGAGAAAAGAGAGGAAAGAGAGGAAATAAGAGGAGAGGAGAGAAGAGAGGAAAAGAGAGGGAAAGAGAGGAAAAGAGAGGATGGAAGAGGAAAAGAGAGGGGAGAAAGAGGGAAAAGAGAGTAGAAAAGAGAGAAAAGAGAGGAGATAAGAGAGATAAGAGAGGAAATAAGAGAAGAGAAGAGAAAAGAGAGAAAAGAGAGGGGGGAAAGAGGGAAAAGAGAGATGAAAAGAGAGAAAAGAGAGGGGGAAAAGAGGGATAAGAGAGGTGGAAAAGAGGGGAGAAAGAGAGGAAATAAGAGATAGGAAAGAAAAAAAGAGAGGAGAAAAGAGAGACAAGAGAGGAAATAAGAGAGAAAGAGAGAGGGGTTCAAGAGGATGTGAAAATAAGAGAAAGGGAAAAGGAGAGGAGTGACAGAAAAGGGAGAAAAGAGAGGAGAAAAGAGAGATAAGAGAGGAAATAAGAGAAAGAGAGATAAAGAGAGGAGGGGAAAAAGAGAAAAAGAGGGAAAGAGAGAAAAGAGAGGAGGAAAGAGAGAACAAAGAGGAGAGAAGAGAGAAAGAGAGGAAATAAGAGAAGAAAGGGAAAAAGAGAGAAACGCAAGGAGAAAAGAGAGATAGAGAGGAAATAAGAGAAGAGAAGGGAAAAGAGAGAAAATAGGCAGTAAAAGAGAGAAAATAGAGGAGAAAAGAGAGGGGGAAAAGCAAGGAAAAGGGGGGGAAAAGAGAGAAAAAGTGGGGGAAAAGGGGGAAAAAAGAGAGAAAAAGACGGGGGAAAGAGGGAAAAGAGGAGGGAAAGAGAGGAGGGAAAGAGAGGAGAGCAAGAGAAAAGAGGAGAGAAAGAGAGAAAAGGAGATGGAAAAAAGAGGGAAAAGAGAGGAGAGTTCGTACGCCCATCACTTCTGAAGGCACTAGCTATAAGCCAATGTATTCATGAAAAGCATAATGGGAAAAGAGAGGAAGCATGTTCTTACCTAGAAAGTACATGTCATGGCATTGGATGATCCCACTCAGAACAGGAGGTGTTTCATGTTTATTGCCCAATAAAACAGAGGAAACATACCATTTTAAGAAAGCTAATTAGTGAAAGGAGGAGTTTGGAGAAGCAACATTCCAAAGGGTACGGATTGAGGAGACAAAGAGAAGCCTAAAATCCAAGGACAAAGCATGAAAACAATAGGTAGACCTTTCATACTCTTCTCTTTCATGATTGTTGTTCATGTATTGTTTCTTCTTTTAGCGAAAGAAAAGGAAAGGAAAGGAGGAGAGAAACTTTAGAGAAAGGAAGGGAAAGTGAAAGTAGAGGAAGGGAAACAAGAGGAGAGGTAGAAAGAAAGACAAAAAACCCAACAAACTTGAAATAGAAGGGAAAGAGAGGAATTCTAACCTTGAGATGGAGAGGGAACTGCAGCAAGCCTTGTAGGTGCAGAGGGAAAATGTAGGAGAGGATGGAGAGGTGTGAGGTGGAGAGGTGTGAGGTGGAGGGAGGAGGCAGGAGGGAGGTAGAGAGGATGAGTAGTGACAGATCATCGGATAGGTGGCCACCTCTTGGGAGTTTGGAGTGGCTTCGTGAGAGATTGCCTTGTCCTTGCATGCATTGCAACAAGAGAGGGGTTCGTATCAGTGCCATATTGTCATGTGCCACTTGTAGATGTATGGAGAGGCACCACCAGAAGAGGATATTGGTCGACATTCTAGTGCATCATCAGTAAACCAATGATATTTGAATGATTCATGGATATTTATATTGCTTGTCCTTGTTGCACACACTAACCTTGCATCATTATATTATATAGGATGAGCAGAGCAGTGAGAGAGCACGTGCACCACCACCATAGTTCTAGCAAGGTGATCTTGAGGATGATCCTCTAGAGGAGGACAAGGATATGGCAGACATGATGGATTCTTTTTTTGGTGGCACCACGGGAGATGGGGGTGCGATGCCTAAGCTTGAGACAGTGATGCAAGATTTGGCATCAACACGCTTTTATGATGGTGCGAGGATGATAAAAGTACGAGCTTGCCTCTCAATCTTGAATTCGTAAGCAAAGTATGAATGGTCAGACACAAGTGTCAGCCTTGATGAGGTTTGGAGCCTTGATCTTAGTATCTCGTTCCTAATTATTTTAATTAATTAGTATCTCATTTACAAGGTTTCTTGGATATGTAAATTGCAATAGGTTGCTCCAAAAGATGTTGCATGTCCCAAATACCATGCCCAGTTCCAGAGACAAAGCAAAGAAGATGTTGACGATGGTTGGGATGGATTATGACACCATCCATGCTTGCATTAATGATTGTATTTTGTTTTGTCATGAGTATGGCGATTTGGTTAACTCCATAGAGTGTGGAGCACAACGCTATAGATAGGACTTGTTGGGGGGGAGGACATCCTAGTGAAGGTCTTGACACATTTTCCCATCAACCCCAAAATACAGCACACGTTCACATGCAATTCCATTGCACAATTGATGATGTGGCATGCTACACACTGGTCCACCGATGACACTTTAAGGATCCCTGTAAATTGTGCTGCTTGGAAGAACATGGACAATATGTGGCCGTACTTTGCAAGGGAGCCACACAATTTACATCTCAGGCTTGCAATGGATGGCGTGTACCCTTTTGGTTACACTCCACATCTTGATCAACATGTCCCATAGCCTTCCTGCACTACAATATCCCATCCCTATCCCGCCATGGCTTGCTTTCCCTACTTGTACCCGGGGAAGTACAAGGCCAAAAATATGGATGTGTACATGGCACCCTTGATTGAGAATCTAGAGTCCCTATGGAGGGGCATACATGTCTTTGATATTTCTAGAGCCCTGAGGCGAGATGCAGCATGTGCATCAGGGGAATTTTGATGTGGACCATGCATGACTATCTAGGATATGGGGAGTGCGTAGGACATGCTTTTGCATGCCTTTTGATACCTTTATGCTTTATTGTAGTGTGATCTATGCATGTCTAATGACCTATTTGTGCATGCATATATGTAGGACTTAAAACACAAGGATAACATTCTTGTCCTATTTATGGCCCTAGTTTGAATGCATGACAATCCAAACATATGAGGAAGATGGTTTATGAAGGTCATACTCAATATCTTCCACTTGATCATCCTACACATGAAGGTCAACTTGATCCACCACCGGTCTGTAGGAAGGCAAGTGTGACTGGATTCAGGATTGGAGAGCTAATAGTGAGGAGCCTCCTCCTAGTATGGACCAATTGTCTATCTTTCACGAGCTTCCATATTGGGGCAAGTTACAAATCAATAACCTCTTGTATCCCATGCATATCTTCAAGGATGTGGGGGCTTATATCTGGGCACACTTGGTTGGTGAGACAAGGGCACAATGGGAGTGCGAGAAGACTTGCACGTGGTGATGGGTAGGATACCTCACTTGTGGCCCTAAAGGTGGGGGGGCGTAGAACTCAAGAGCATGGTTCTACAACTCAGCACGGTGGTTCAGTCACCCAAGAGGGGTCCTCTTAGAATTTTTCTTCCAAAGGCACCATGGATCCTTTCCAAGGTAGAGGAGTCAAGGGTCAAGGTAGATATTGCATCTTTTCAGACACCCACGAGACACATGTGTTGCGAATTTACAAGGAACAATAAGCTTAGTGGCCTCAAGTCCCATGATTGGCACAAGGTCTCATAGGTATTCTACATGTTAGCTTGAAAGAAGAGTAGAACTGATATTTTGATGCTTTCATGTAATTAACTTACATGATTATGACACATAGTTATAACTCCTTTGTTGCTTGGGTAGTCTATCCTACCAATTACAGTGAGAGGATGCTTATCAAAAGATGTTAGAACTGATATCTACAAGATTAATGGCATTGTCAGGTATGCTTACTATAATATCACCTTCATTATATTTCATACAATTTTAAATGATGGGTATAAAATATTGAATCTTACAAGAGCATGTGGAATAAGTGGATCTCACAAAAAGAGATCTTTGTATCAAGTATCGAGAGGACTAAGGTGGACTCCATCAAAGCTGTGTGCTTGTTTGAGAAGCACTTTCCCTCAAGCATTATGACAACTGAGGTGCTCTTGCTTGTACACGTAGTTGATGAGGTCGCCATTACAGGAACCGTTCATAGTCATTGGATGTTTTTCCTTGAATGGCTTATGAAAACTTTAAAGGGATTTGTAAGGCAAAGAGTTAGACCCAAAGCAAGCATGGCAGAAAGATGGCTTGTGCAAGATTCATTAGTACACATCACAAAGTTTCTTGCATCTAAGGATCTCGACATGCCACATGCTTGGAACATCAAATATGATGATCGTGTCATTGCAGAGGTTCCTCAAGGTAAGGGGGCTGAAAGAAAGATGCATTAGGAAAAGAGGGAGCTTATTTTGGGGCCCTATAAGAAATTCGCCATTTTCTCTTTTATCTCTCTTCTAAAATGTGGAAAAATAATAAAATACAGATATCTGTCAGTTTAGGACCACAGGTGTGTCAGTCCAAGGAGGAATAAAAAAGTCCTTTCAAATAATTGAGAAGACGCTGCATTAAACTCTCCATATAGATCTCGCATCTCTTTCGATGGCCGCCTCTCATAAAGAACCCATCACGCCATCACTAATCTGGTTGTTTTCAAATATTTGAATGGTTACCGCAAAAGATTAGATGAGTTTTATAAAAAGCAGACAAGATGAAGAACCAACCCTCACGAAATGGGTCCATGCAACCATGCTATTGAAGAAGAACGTCAAAAGAAGCGACTACACCACTTCCATATTGATTTAGAAGAAAAATATGTGCCGCTACAAAAAAGAGGAAAGGTTCCACTTGTGAATGCTAAGCAAAAGGAAAACATGAGAAGAGTAGGCTCCCAACATATCGACTTATGGTGCGATGGACAGATTTACCCAAAATGTCCATTGAGAAATTCGAGCCCTGACAATGCTATTGAGGTTTGTGGGCGACAGGAACAATGGAATGTATGGATACATTTTGACTCAATATTCAACTGCGGAAATGTACAAGACATTGTATGCCCGAGAAAGAATGGAGAAGGACCAAGAAATGTCGATAAATTCAGACTTGAAAGAGCAGCTACAAAGGGAAATCAAAGAGCATTCAAAGACAAAGAATGAGCTAAGGAGAGCAAGAATGAAGAGAAAGAGATACAATGAAGCAAGAGAATTTGAAACATTGCGGAGTTGAAAGCTAGCACTGGAGGATGTAAGCACAGAGTACAAAAAGCAAGGTAAGAGTACATCTTGTTTAGCCATTGTATTTGTATGTATGTGTGTATCTTGCAAGAAAATCTGTAATATTGCAAAGTTTACTTGTTGCAAGGATATTTTAGGACCTGAGAAAGAAAACATTGATCTTAATTTCATTCCTATCAAACAAATAAAGGGTTTAGTCTCCACTATTGTTGCAAAGAACATGATGGCAAAAAAGAAGTTTAAGAAGGTAAAACATGAAGTTCTTGAAGACTTGTAGCAGAAAGTAAAGCTGATGTCACGAAAATTCAAGAGGCTCTTGATGTGAGTGAAGTGAGCAGAAAGGGATATGCTTCAATATTTAGAGTTGTGTCATCAACATTAAAAGGATCAATGGATAAAACGTGTGTTGTTACCAACACCAACAAAAGTGTGGAAGGAACGAGGTCATCTCAACCAAGAAATTGATAAGTTGATTGGAGAGTACTTTCATATCGAAAGTGTATATGAAAGTGAAAAGGGAAGCACTACATATAATGCTTGGAATAATATTTTTATAGATCTTAAACAATTGTAGAGACTTATGAATGAGTTCTACAGTATCACATTTGAAGAATGCAAAGGAGTTTTCATCAAGGAAAAAAAGATAGAGAGAGTTTCTATCACTTTGATGAATTGAGCACTTGATCAATCGATCACAAAGTCCAGCTCAAAGTACTTTAGTGTCCAATCGAAAAAGCATGTATGGTGGTTGGGCGCATTTGAGGTATGTAAACTATCACATTCTAAATTAGTCTTTGCTCGAAATGTAATAAATTTTATATCATATATCTTGCAAACCTATGGTTTTAAATTACAAGTGAAGACTGAGGACCATGCAATACTTTATTGGGTATTTCATCAAATAGATATACCATCAATTATCAAGAGTCAAGTCCAAGGATGCCATCTTCATGTTCCAAGGAAGGGTGATTTTCAAATTGAATGGCATATGGCAGGTGACCTGAAGACACTAAAGTGTATGTTCAATATAAGCAAGGGCATAACTCAAAATCTTCTTACTTGTACTGCAATAAACCTGCACATGTCCTAGATTCCAAATGGTGGAAAAGAGCACCCAACAGAGATAAAGTAGATAAAAATTTCAAAGCAGTTCTTGAGATCCCAATATGTAATGTTCACATTTGTACATTGCATGCATTATATAGGATCATTGAGAAACTTGTTTTCCTATATATTGGATTTGCATGGAAACTTTTTCCAGAGAGCAGAAGAGAAGAGGCACTACAATTGTTAGAAGCAATGCTATCAGAAATTGGTCTCCATGGAGGAGATGTACATATTACAAAGGATCTTTAAAAATCTACAAATGGAAAAGATGTTCCTATCAAGCCATCTATTGGTGGAGTAAAGGCTAGAAGATTTCTGTCTCTTCCAGAGAAAAAATAAATAAATGGCAGTAAAACAGCATACGTATCAAGGATAAAGTATAACTTGTGGAGAAAAGTCCTCAATGCTATCAAAGATCATCAGGCAGATGGATTGGCAAGAGATGTCAAGGTAGAAGTGTAAAAATGCTTACATAAACTTTTTGTTTTTTGTGACCAAGATACCTTTAGCAAAAATGATCAGCAAGCATTTGAAGAAGCGGTAAAGAGTTTTGGAAAGGCAATGAAAGAGGCTTTGACAACATGTAACATCACTCATTATATGGTAAGAACAATATCATTTTTTTGTGCATGTTTTTTTTAAGCAAACAATCTTAGTTTTATATATTCTAATGCCCACTTGCCTACGTATCAAAACAGCATATAATCTACAATCACCTTCCTTTCTTTGTAAAAAAATATGAATGCCCTGAAATTTGGTCCACATAGGGAACGAAGAAATCACATTACATGGCACGAAATGCATTCTTTAGACATACACAACATTTTGGAGGAAAATGTAAAGCCAATAGTTTAAAAGAAGTGTTCAAGTGGATCTATCAAGGAATACTACAAAGACTTCAAGCCAATAAGAAAATGAACACATCACAGGTTAAGCTAGCTTTTAGGTTGGCTCAAAAGGAAAGAAGAAGGTAGATTTTGGAGAACTCAAATGCAGCACAAAGACATGCTCAATGGAGACACTCAAAGATATTTGTAAACCACAAATGGGTAGATACAAGCTAAGTGCTAAACCTTGATCATCAATTGTTGTCATCAAAATGTAACAAATTTTTTTTTTGCAATGAGCAAGACTTGGATCTTTCATTCATAAGAAGTCATTGTATGCAACCATTGGAATATTTGAAATGTACTATTTCAAAATGTACATTGTTTTTGTCACAAATACACATAAACATAACTAAGTCATTCTAAAATGACAATGTTCTCACAAATTCAACCTTACTTCTATCTTGTAAAATATACAATGCCATACAGGCTATCCTTCCAATGGTTTGCCAACTTTGCTTGGAATATTTCTTTTGACTTTTATTGGAAATCTTTTTTTCTTCAGCTAAGAAGCAACTAAACTCTTCTCATCTTGTGAAGGAGTTGTTTTGCTCACAGTTTGCTCTTCAACTAATTTGTCAGGAAGGGCCACCAAAGAAGGCTCTCGATTCCTAATGAGCTTATGCTTTCCATAAGATTCCAAGGAGAGGGGACCCTTTACACCACAAGCTAGTGCCCAGGCAATATATGTCAAAAAGTAGCCAGCTCTTGAGCCTTGCTTTCTAGCATAACGCCCAAAAATAAGTAAAGCATACCCCTTCTCTATCAGTATGATCTTATCTGCTTGCCATAATATAGGATGACCACCCAAAACTTTTGAGAAACACTTGAAAAAATAAGTAAGAGAAACCCCATCGTTGCTAAGCAATTTGCTAAAAATCAGTATCTTCGCAACAGATAGGTCCTTAATATAATGAGAAAGGCTTGATAGTTTACCAAGCCCAGGAATTCTATTTCTAGCCAGATGAATGTGTCATCTTTAACAAACAACTGCCATATGCAAAACACACTTCAACTTAAAACAAACCATGAAATTGCATATCTAAACTCGAAATGCAAGGAAGGTAGGTTCCTTACCTCAATATTCTCATCTTTCTCTAGTATATCATCGTTAAACAAGGAGATACCAATCTCCTCCTTCCCCTCGGAGCTGTCATTGATATCCAAGCTTGCTGTGAGGTTCATTCGTGCTTGGGTTTCCTGGAAGATTGTCTCATCCACCTCTTCATGAATTTTGGCTTGCTCAAAACAAATGGACAGTGCTTCCAAAGCATCAAATTTGTCCTCTAGCTCTAACAAATGATCATCCTCAAACCTTACTTCCTTGTCAACCCTACATGATTGTGCAATAAGGGAAATTGCATAATCTTCTCTCAAATTAAATAGGCACTGTATGTCATACAACAAGACATACTCTTTCCCCTCAATATTGAATGAGGGACGAATGGGCACAGTGAGGTCAAAGCTCTTAGCCTCCACGTCATCCACTATGACATCATCTCTAAGGGTCTCGTTTTTTAAGGCCACTAGGTCCAATGCTACAACTGCAAGCTCTTCCTTTGTTGGGTTGATCTTCTCTTCCACTTCTGGTAGATCTGACTTTTCCTTTATTTCTTCTTCCTCATCACTATCCTTTGGGTCCTCAATTGATCCATCAGAATAGTGTACATACATGGCAAATGCAAGTGCCTCTTCAAGTATCCTATAATTGCCCTTGTGTACAATGCATATTCCCTTGTGACAGTCTTCAAAGCTATCAAAGACCTTGTGCATTTTATATCTCATCCTATCGTTTGCAGCAATGTCTTTGACATGTACAAAAGTCTTGATGTTGACAACTTTTGATCCTTCAACTATAAGCTTGTGAAAGGATTCATACATCTCTCCAAGAAAATCCTTGTGTTGTGTCAAAAGAGACTGCAAATCCATCTCCTTATTGAACATATCATGGTATTTGTGATAGTATAGTTGGCATTCTAACTTTTGCAGGAATTCAAAGAGCTGTAGTTGGGGTGAGTTCTTTTCCTCCTTCTCCTTTCCCTTCCCAACAACTGATTATCCACCTTTGTCTTAACCCTTCTCATTGGGCTTTCTTCTCTTCACTGCATCATACAAAATCAAAAAATGAGTCTTGCATATATAGCTAAAAACAAATAGAAGCACTCATATAGAAATTCTTACCAGATGATTCCTCCTCCTTTATAGCATAAGCTAAGAGGTCAATGGTCTTCCTGATAGGTCTTGGTGCATCACTTGCATCACCTGAATGGTTAGTTCCTCCTCTTTGAAAGTTTGCAAAAAAATGCGATATGAGTGTCTTTATAATTAAATAGACTGAAATCGTGTTTTCTAGCAAAAAGTCCTATTGATGCAAAAACATCATGTCCAGAGAAAATTCAGATGAATCTGCAAGGTAGTTGTCTTGATCATTCAAAAGATAAAGCAGATGACTTCTAGCTGATGTAGTAGAATTAGACAAATGAAGAAGACAATTGGAAAGGTAGATCAAGACTGTGGTGTATTTAAGTACATATAGCCTTTCTCTCCCTAGCTCTTTGCACAAGTATAGGTAGGTGGGGATGATGATGGGAAAAAAGCAAGGTCTAATATATTGTCCAGATGAAAATGAGGAAGAAGATCAAGATTCAAAATTGTTGAATGGATGGAGAAAAGTGAAGTTAAGAGGACATGGCAGAGATATCTATTCAAGTCATACTTGTCAGCCACACATGCCCAAATTGGTATTCAAGGTATCATCTCCATCTCTAGTTTCATCTTCCTCCCTACAGGCTCCAGGTCCTTCCCCCAGACCCACTATAGCTGGACCCAATACAGCTCTAGGTCCTTTCCCCAGACCCACTATAGTTGTATCTCAACCCATCAAGCTGACACCCATCAAACTATTATCCACACTACCCCACTACAGCTCAAGATACATCAAGCTGACAACCATCAAGCTGGCACCCATCAAGCTCCTCTCAAGCTGATACATACTAATAAGGTTAGTACCTTTTGCTAGAAAAGGCGATATTCATGTTTCTTTAAGAAAAATGCTCCAAATTGCATTTTTTATCTAATTCTTGCACACCTAGCATATTTTGCTAATAAATGCGATATAGTGTGTTTTAATGGAAAAGAACCTCAAATCACGTTTTCTGGCAAAAGAAGTTATTCTCTATGTGATGTGCCACTGGCACCTTAGGAAAGGTGAGGTCTACACAATCACAGATGAAGAAAACACTATAGCAAACAAATATAGCAGATTCCTAAGTGGTATATATGAGTACCTAGATTTTTTATGTCCATGGCTAGCCCTAGTGACTTATCTGTGGCTCTTACACAGGTGCAGTAAGGGGGGGGGATGTTGGGGGGATGATGGGAGTAAGGGGGGAGGGGGGGTGTTGAAGGGATGATGGGAGTAAAAGGGCAGGAGGGGGGGGATGATGGCAGTGATGCAAGGTAAAGATGTGGTGTAGGGATGGAGGAAAGTGTAGATAAGGGATGGAGAAAAGTGTAGATAAGGGAAAAGGGCATAGTTTTCAAAGCATGACACATATTTCTTGTCAGCCACACGTGTGGAAAATGGTCTTCTAGGTTCCTGTGCATTTATTTCCTCATGATTTCTTGCACACATTTTGAGACAAAACCACCTCTAAGTAGAGTTACCCTTCATTTCATCCCTATCTCTAGTTTCAGTTGCCTCCAACCTCACTACCTCACTAGCTCTAGCTCCAACCTCACTACCTCACCACCTCCATCTCCAACCTCACCACCTCCAGGTCCAACCTCACCACCTCCATCTCCAACCTCACCACCTCCATCTCCAACCTCACCACCTCCAGCTCCAACCTCACTACCTTACCACCTCCATCACAAAGTCCCACTGTAGCTCCACCAACTCCAACCTCACTAGCTCCACCACCCATTGCAGCTCTCGCCACAACCACCCTAGCTCCATCTCACACCTCTCCAGCTCACCACCAGCTCTAGCTCTACACATAAGCCCAAGTAAGCAATCTGTCTCCTATCGTTGGTTTATCCTGTTGTTAAGGTGAAATGACCATTCCATAGCTTTTTCTCAAAGACACTCCCTGAAATGTTTTTTTGAGCACATCTCATCTGTAATCTAGGTTTAAGGAGGATGGTGGAGTACAACTGATTGATTAGATTGGGCTTAAGCAAAATTTGCTCAAAAACGCGATTTGAACTCTTTCTCTGTTTTTCTCTTCAATATCGCATTTTCTAGTAAAAAGTCCTTCCTCTTGATGCAACAAGTTCAGGTAAATGCCTAATAGCTACTGATGAAGTAGAATTAGATAGATCAAGACTAGGACTTTTCCACAAGTATAGGTACATGGGGATAATGATGGGAGAAAACACATGCCAACACTGGTCTTCAAGGTACTATATTTAGAGTATCTAGTGATTGCATGCACATATTTTTAGACCAGGCTTTTTAGAGTATCACATTTTGTCCTCCCTATAAGCTTGTGCACACCTAGCATGTTTTGCTATAAACGTGATATAGGGTGTTTTTACACAAAAAAAGCCTCAAATCTTGTTTTCCAGAAAAAAATGTTATCCTCTATGGACCAAGTATTGCCACCTAAGAAAAGATGAGGTCTACAAATAACAGATCAAGAAAACACTAGTAGCAAACAAATATAGCTAATTCCTAAGTGGTAAAATGAGTTCCTAGATTTTTTCTATCCATGACTGATCCTGGTGACTTGTTTTTGGCTCTTGCACAGGTGTAGTAAGGGTGGGGGGGGGGGTTGGAGGGATGATGATTGGGGGGGGTGGGGGGGATGATGATCGCAGTGATGCAGATCAAAACTACTAGAGGGATGGAGGAAAGTGTAGATCAGAACTGCTAGAGGGATGGAGAAACTGTACATAAGAGGAAAGTGCACAGTTTCCAATGAATGTCACATCTGTCTTGTCAACCACACGTGTGGAAAACGGTCTTCTAGGTTCTTGTACATTTATTTCCTCATCATTGTTTACACAAATTTTGGGACAAAACCCCCTCTAAGTAGAGCTACCCTTCATTTCATCCTTCATTTCATCCCTATCTCTAGCTTCAGTTGCCTCCAACCTCACCACCTCTAGCTCCACCAACCCCACCACCTCACCAGCTCCAGCTCCAGCTCCAACCTCACCACCTCCATCATAGAGTCCCACTACAACTCCAAATCCAAACTCCCTCACCAGCTCCACCACCCACTGCAGCTCCAACCACAACCTCCCAAGGTCCATCTCACACCTCCCCAGCTCTAGCTCCATCTATACACACAAGCCCAGGTAAGCAATCTATTACAAGTCATTGGTTTTTCTTGTTAGTAAGGTGAAATGACCATTCCATAGCTTTCTCTCAAAGGCACTCTATGAGTTATTTTTCTGAGCACATCTCATCTGCATTGTAGGGTCTAGGAGGATGGTAGAGTCCAAACTGATTGATTAGAGTAGACTTTAGTATATTTGCTCAAAAATGCGATTTGAGCTTGTTCTTTGTTTTTCTCCCCCATATCGCGTTTTCTAGAAAACTTTTAGCATGCTGGGTGTTCTTGGGGTATGTCCAAAGATATTTGATGAAAAATGCAATTTGAGGATTTTCTCTATCTTTTTACACCACATCATGTTTTCAAGCAAACTCTTAGGTTGCTAATTTCCTTGTGATGTTTGGGTTTTTTTCTAGGAGAAGAGCACAATATGCTATGGCAAGAACCAAAGCAACAACCAGAAGGCAAGGAAAAGGACTAGACATTGTAGGGGCTACCACAACTCCATAAATCTTCAAAAAAGGGGAAGCCTGTGCACATGCTAGGCAAGAAACAGGAAGAAAAGAGTTAGCCAAAAAAGATCTATCCTGATGGAGATCAGGAAGGCTTAGAAAGCCATAGGATATGTAGTACCCATGGCACCATTCCAAAGGCTAGTCACGACAGTATGCATGAACTAGCATGTGGACTTTAGATGGCAAAGGACTGCACTACTTGCTCTCTAAGAAGCTACTAAAGAGTGGCTCATAGAGTTTTTCATGGACACCACAATGGTAGCAACACATGCACATAGGGTCACCATCATGAAGACATCCAAACACTTGTCAAGGTTAGATATAGATATGACAAGATCCTCAATGCAGAGGATTGGGATGATCTGAAAATGAGAGATGTCTTGTTGATACCTCCAGCTAGGAAACATAAAGATGATGGATTCAAGGTTGTAGAGGTGTTTCACCAACTTCATACAAAAGTCAAGATTGCCTATGAAGAGTCCCTCGGGGAAAGAGTCAAAGAAACAGTGTCTGTCTTGCAATCCTAGGCATTAGTAAGGATGGTGCTTGGACCAAGGATCAGAGTAGCCATCCAAACTGTGAATGATGACATGGCGTGGGACTTGACAGAAGATTGCATCATGGCTTTAGCATAGAAAGAAAAATATGTGACTTGCACAATCGTGCTTGCAGCTCTATATTAAGTATATCTTTCTATGTCAATTATGTTTATGTCTTTGTAGCATTCACTTTTTCATAAGCTAAGTGAAGTTATTTTTTTAGTTTTTTGAAGAGTCTGATCCACGAGAGCCTTCAGCACTCTGTGTATATAGTTGATCTAGCTATATCTTTCAAGCTGAAAGATAATAAGACATCAACCATAAAGCATCTCCAAGTGGTTTCATTTTTGTAATTTGGATGTGGTGGATATGATTCTCCTCCCATACTGCTCAGAGTATGTTCCCTGACCTTTTCCACTACTACCCTTTGTTGTCAAAATCCTGATTGTTTAAATTAAATTTACACCCTCTTGGTCTAGTCCCCTCGTGTTATTTGTTTCTCTTGTAGCAGTCATTAGATTTTGGTACATATAGATGTACAGCAAAAGCTATGTTATATATTCAACTCCTTAAAGGGTACCCATGACAAAATATGAAGAGGGGAGAGGAGAAGAGTGGAGATGAGGAGAGAGGGCACAGCTAGAGAGCACACCACAAGTGATGACTAAATATACACTAGATTTAGTTGAAAAAATAGAATATATACAAACTCATTTAGGGTTAGGGGATGTAACCCTTTCCTTTATAGCACTCTATAAGGTTAGTGCTATGCACATATGATCACATGATGGTGCTATGCACACGTGATCACATGATGTTGAGCATGAACTCTCAACACCTTCCCTTAAGATCAACATCATGAAGTAGGCCTTCCCTCAAGATGATGATTCTGGGGAATCAAAGAAGGATTGAGCATTACATTCCATCACACCCCTTTAATGGGAATGTCCTTCCTCTGTGTTAAACCAAGAGCTAGTCAGTGTTTCTCAAATTTCTCTTTACCGAGTGGTTTGGTAAAGATGTCTACAACATTTTCTTTGCTATCACAATGCTACAGTGTGATGTCACCAAGTAACACTCTTTCTCTGATGAAGTGCTCTCTAACATCAATGTGCTTTGTCCTGGAGTGATATGCTGGATTCTTAGCCAATGCTTGAGCCAATTGATTATCACAGTATTTTGTTATTGGCTTTGACTCATCAAAGTAATCTGTTTTTGAGAGTAGTCTTCTGAGCCATATAGCCTCACATGCGACTATAGTGAGTGCTCTATATTTTGCTTTAGTCGAAGGCAAAGAAACAGTTGGCTGTTTTTTTGACAACCATGATATAGCACCTTGACCAAGGAAAAATGCATATCCTTGTGTCAATCTCCTGGTCTCATGATCTCCAGCATAGTCAGTGTCACAGTATCCATGCAACTGTGGATGACTTCCTCTTTATTCTATCCCAAACTATCTTGTACCTCTGATGTATCTCAAGACTCTTTTGGCTGCATTCCAGTGAGACTGTGTTTTGGATCTGCCATAAACTATGCTAATGAGCTTACTGCATAACAAATATCTGGCCGTGTGATAGTTAGATATATAAGAGATCCAATGAGCTACCTATAGTATCTGTCATTGACTGTAGGCTTTTTTGAATCTTTAGTAAGTTTCAAACTCTATTCCATGGAGTGGTTGCAATCTTGCAAACTGCCATATGAAACTTCTTCAAGAGACTATCAACATACTTGAGTTGACTCATGAATGTGCTATCTGAATCTCTCCAGAACTCAATTCCAAGACAAAAGTGGATAAGTCCAAGATCTTTCATGTTGAACTTTGTAGATAAGTCTTGTTTTAATTTTTTGATGAAGCTATCCTTGCTACCTCTCACAATTAGATCATCTACGTACAAAAGTGCAATAGTAATGTCTTCCCCTTGAACTTTGTAGTAGAGAGTATGATCTGCATTAGACTTCATGTATCCGAGATCAGCAAAATACTTGTCAATTCTACTGCACCAACTTCTAAGTGCTTGCTTTAAGCTGTAGAGACTTTTCTTAGGATGGCAAACCTTATTCTCCTTTCTTGGTTCAACATAACCTGTTGGTTGTTGCATGTAGACTTCCTCGTCTAGATAACCATTGAGAAATTCATTCTTGACATTGAGCTGATACACATTCCATCTACTGAGTGTTACTAGTGATATCAAGAACCGTATGGAATCCATCTTTGCTACTGGAGCATAAGTCTCATCATAGTCCTAACCATATTGTTGTGGAAATCCTTTTGCAACTAGTCTGGCTTTGTATCTTTGAATACTTCCATCTAGATTGTACCCATTGGTTTGCTATGGCCTTCTTTCTTGGTGGAAGGTCGCATAGTTCCCAAGTGTTATTCTTATACAAAGCATCCATTCCTTCATTCATAGCAGTTTGCCACTCTAGCTTGTCTACTGCATCTTCGAAGTACACTGGCTCTTCTGTAGCCATGATGGTAGTCATAAGAGCATAGTTGGTGGTTTCCACTTGAATTGCTTTGCATTTCTAAGCATATGTCAATCTAGCTGGTGGTCTACTTTCCCTAGTAGATTGTTTGAGCTACTGTGGCTCTGCTTGGGGTGTTGCTAGCAATTCTTGCTCTTCTTCATCAACCTGTTCTATAAATGATTGTGAAGTCAATGCTTCTATCTCTCGTGTAGGTGAGGTTTTCCATTCTGATTCGTCATCAAAGATTACATCTCTAGAGATAATGACCTTGCGGTTGATGGGATCATACAATTTGTATGCTTTGCTTTCTTCACTGTAGCCAACCATGATGCATTTGCATGACTTTACATCCAATTTCCTACAATGATCATCATGTATGTGGAAATATGCTATGCAACCAAATATGCAGAGATGCCCAATGTGTGGCTTGTGTCCAATGAATGCTTCATCAGGAGTCATACCTTGTATCCGTTTGGTAGGAAGCCAATTAAGCAAGTAGTTTGCTGTAGCTATTATTTCTGCCCAAATCAGAAGATGTTTTTCACTAAGCATTGCTCTAGCACCATTTGCTAAAGTCCCATTCTTCCTTTTAGCTCTTGCATTCTACTGAGGACTATCTACACATGTGAATTGTCTTCATATGCCATGACTTCTGCAAAAGTTCATGAATGCTGAAGACATGTATTCACCTCCTCTATTTGATCTCATGTCCTTGATCTTTCTACCTGTCTAGTTTTCTACCATGGCTTTGAATTCTTAAATCTGGAAAACACTTCAGATTTCTCTTTCAGAATGTAGACCCAACAATATCTACTGTAGTCATCGATGAAAGTCAAGTAGTAAAGTGAACATTGATGCTACGGTCTGGGCATAACCCCATACATCTATATGAATTAAATCAAGAATACCTCGTGCATGAGAGGTAGTACTTCTGACAAATTTGGTTCGCTTTTGTTTGCTAAAGCAGCATGCTTTGCAAACTTTTCCAAGAAACTGTAGCTTTGGAATCCCAATTGCCATATTCTGATTCCTGAGATCTAACAAGTACTTGAAGTTGACATGCCATATCTCTTGTACCATTTTGCAGATAGTGGCATCTGTTGCGGTTGAGTTGACATGGCATGCTTGTTTGGTACTATAGCTAGCATTATGTATAAGCATCCTTCCTTGACACCTTTTGCTACTAGAGCTGACATCTTTTGGATTTGTCTCTGATAGTGCATTCATCACCATCGAAGATCACTCAATAATTGTGTTCCATCATTTGACCTACTAACAAGAGGTTCTTACTGAGCTTCGGAACATAAAGCACATCTTTCACCAATCCTTTTGTACCAGCAGTGAAATTGTTCATAGGGATAAAACCTATCCCTTGAACTGGATTCATTGTATTGCCTGCTGTGTAGATGACATTCTTATGACCTTCTAATGGCTTCATTTCTATGAACCATTCCTAATGATTTGTCATGTGAGATGATGCATCGCTGTCGATATACCAAGGATCCTATTCCACTTGGTCAACTTGATAGCTATAATCCTCTTTGGGATTGAAATCAGTGTCTGGGTACACTGTCTGGGTACACTGTATCAGTCTAATGCACTTCCTCACTTGCAAGAAACATATTTCCATGTTCATTTGCAAAGTGACCGTGACTAGAATGTCCACCACGATGATTTCCTCTGCCTCAAAAATTCCCTCGATTACTAGTGGATTGACCACCTTGGTCATACTGCTTCTTGCCAACAATCTCTTTCATAGTGTCCAAACTTGTGACAGTAGTTGCACTAGATGTTTGACACATTGGTGGATGCATTCCCTCGTCCTTGAAATCTTCCTGGGTTGGAATGATTTCCTCTTTGATGATTCTGATGTTGCTGAGGATGATGTTGATGCTAATGCTGATTTTATTGCTAATGATGACCACTTTTTTTATATGATCTACCTCTGCCTCTGTTTCTGTTTGAAGCTGTGAATGCCTGATCATTAGAATGACCTTTACATGCTTGAATTGCCTGAGTAGGATTGTGTTCTTCACCAAGTAGGACTGGAAGTTCTTCTAGTGCCAAAATTTGCCATTAAATGGCAATACTCTAGACTAGATTCTCGTATCCCTCTCCTAGTCCATTCAGGATTACTTGAATCATTTCTGCGGGGTTCATAATCTCTCTTGCGAGGTTCATAATCTCTCTTGCTGTTGCAAGTTGATTGGTGTAGTCTTTTATGTGGAGTACATAAGCATGATCAGTTTTGCTACTATTGTGGAAACTCTGGTTGATCTGGTTCCTCTGAGTAAGAGAATCCTAGATGTGTTCTTGGCCTCGTAGAGAGCTGCGAACATATCCCATGCTTCTTTCGATGTCTTGACTGTGTTGAGCTATCCTAGCATGACATCTTGCACATTCTACTTGATCAGATGATAGGCGTACTTGTCTTCCTTATCCCATTCTGCCTGAGCTCAGGCAATGGTAGGATCTGCTACTGGTGCGAAAACTGTTTGTGTAGCTATAGATCCCATTGCTAGTGTTGTGACAATAGATGGACTAGAGCTACTTGTTGCTGGATTGTCCAATGTCTAGGTGTACACCCATTGGCATACTCCCATTTGTCTTGACATACAAGAATGGTGGTCTCCATTCGATATTTCCATGTACCGTAATTGGAGTTGTCTAAGTTAGTAGATGCCTCCAGATTGAGGTTGCTAATCGTAGACATGGTGCAAGAAATGTACTCAAAAATGCCATGAAAATCTTTGTATGAATCAATTGCAAATACACTGACTATGCCAAGTGAAATCTCTGAACTATCTGTGAAGATAGAACTGCAAAATATATAAAATCTGATCTATATTACAACGCTTGTGGCAATAACACTGGGAAATAGCCAAGAGGCTTTACAAGGCTGAAATGATGTGCACACTACTGTGAGATAGCCAAATAGGCTTTACAATGGTGGCATGTGTGTGTGAAATCAAGTGCTATCCACCCACTGAACAATCTGCAATGCTCTGAACTCTGAAGTCTACTCACTGAACTGATGAACGTAAGGTTTCAGATAATGTAATGATGTGAAAAAGCATGTGAGCATATGGACTGCGAGTAGGTACGAGTTGAGAATTTCGAGCATGGCTTAGATTAGCAACTTGGGGAAATTCAAAGCGTCCCCTCTATGGCGATCTAGTCTACTCTAATCTAGATCTATACCAACCATCACATCGATGAAAGAATAGCAAATAATTCCTTTTCTTTTGTTCTTTTTAAGTGCTGGGTCAGATGCATCCATGTAGAGGCAAATGTGCATAAAGAAGTGGTTTTGTCCCGACAAGGCTCAAATGTGAGTGTAAATTGCACCAAAATGTATGCGTGATGTGATAAGTGCATAGAGCACAAAAAAACGAGCGACTTCCCTTTTTGCAATGCCCTCAAACTCTTCCTGGATCAAGAGATACGACTTGATCTAGGTGGAGGGGCAAAAGGAGTGCAAATGGTGCTCAATGATGATGTGTCACTATGGGTCACATGCAGTGATGATGTGGCACTGTGCCTAACAAGAGGTGTGCCAGTGGAGCCCTATGCTGAGGTGGCAGGAGTGGTCACATGCAGTGATTGTGAAGAGGTAACTGTGCCTGCAGGAGTCAGTGCTGACTGGACAGTTGAGGTGGCACAGACAATGATGTCAACAGATGATGTGGCAATGATGATGTGGCACTGATGATGTGGTAGTGATGACATGGAAGATAATGTGACATAGGTGATGTGGCAAATGATGTGGTAGAGGTGACATGGTAGATGACATGTCACTGACGCTGTGGTAACTGACATGATAGGGTGACATGGCAGTTGATGATGACATGGCAGATAAGATGATGTGGTAAGCTGACATGTCAGATAAGGTGTTGATGTGGCAATAGGATAGGGTTTGTTGATGTGGCACAAGGATAGGGGTGACATGTGGTAGGTAAGGTGTGATGACACATGGCACGAGGATAAGATGATGTGGCACAAGGCGAGGACTACTGACATGGTAGCCAAAATGACATGTGGCATGGATGAAAAGATGAGGTGGCTGATAGAATCTCAGAGATGCCGACAAAATCTTTGAGATTTTGTCGTCTTCTCTGTTACTATCAATGAAAGCGAGATGATGCCGGGCCGACAGTGGTTTCGAGCAGGGAAGCGTAAGGTTGTGCTATTGCTCGAGCGGGTTGGAGCCGTCATGTGCTTGGAGAGCTAGCTGTGAGCTGGTAGCCATTGGCTGATGTTTTGGTGAGGCTGCGTATTGGCTATGTAATGAGCGCTGGCTCGTTTGCTCGTCGCTGAGTACTAGCTATGTGCTGAGCACTAGCTCGTTTGGTTGGAGCGTAGGAGCTCAAAACCTAGAGATAGCACAACCACGTCGAAGCACCTAAGCACTTAGTCGTTGAGAGGATCACGTAGATGTTATTGGCCTCCCTATGTTGCAGAGGTAGTTTAGAAGAGCAGAGGCTAGCGTTGGAGGTCCGTCGCTCGCAAAGGCAACTGCTTGAGATGCACATTGGTTGGAGGGGTTGGCTGTCGGGGTTGAAGGTGCAGAGTATGTTAGAGGCTTGCAAAGTCCAGTGGCTAAGGGAAGAGAAGCCTGAGTTGCGCTTGGTTTGCTTAGGTTGTTGTCTCTTCAACACTAGTAGTCGAGCCCATGGATGAGGAGGTGGGGACACCAAAGCAGCAGGAGGAGTTGATGCAGGAGGAGGCAATACCGATGGAGGATGTGCAGCAATAGGATCCACAGTAACAGGATCCCCAGCTGGATGTAGAGTAGCTGGAACCATAGCAAGATCCACAGAGGATGTATAGCAGCAGGATCCGCAACAGTAGCAACCTGAGCAGCATGTGGAATATTCTCAAGAGTCTCCACTACAAAAAGTCAAGAGAGAGATTCTGAGTAATAAAAGAAAAACAGATGATACTTGTAATCAATTTGTATTAATTCATCAAATGTCAAATATGTTTTTTTTAATGCAAGTAATACCTGAGTCAATAGCTTTGTATTATCCGAATTGTTCTACTTACAATGTCCTTGCATTGAATTTTGTTTTCGCTCCTTCAAAGTATTTGCAAAAATAAATTTTTAGCAATATGTAAATGTATTATGAAAATGTAAAGAGAATCAAATTAAGAAAAACATAGGGTGGTCAAATTAGGAGAAACACAGGGTGGAAACCAACTTACTTTCCTGTTGTTCAAAATGAATGAAAATTCTTTATGGATATTGTTCTCAGTCTCCATAATAATGTCATTGCATAACTGATAGAGAGTGCAGCATTGTCCTAGTGAGATGGATGTTAGAAGGATGTCATTCTCAATAACATTGATTTCAATTATTGGACCTGATGACCTCTCATCTTGGTCCATTGCCACAAGTTTTGTGCCTATCATCCTATTGCGTTTATAGTAAAAAGAGAAAATAAAGTTTTGTGAGGCAATCATGTACTTAATGTTGATGGAGTTATGAGCAACCTCATAATACACATTGTTGGCCACCATTCTATCCCAACCATTATCCAAAAATTTTGGAATTGGAACTTCATCATACCCTTTTGCTCTAAAAGTCAACATTGTTTTACAAACTTCAACTGGATAATCTTGAAAAAGTTCTACAAAAACTATAAGTGGCATGAAAACATTGATTTTAACTATCCTAGTAGCAATATTTGGTTTCATGGAATGCTATACTTCTGAAAATAGTTTGGCTCTATAGGATTCTGTGATGCTGCCATTAGGGACTAGCCAATCAACTGTATTCCACGTCGGGAGATCTTTCTTTTTTAATAAGCCATGTGAGTGAGCATTGTCCATCAATTGATAAAAGTGATCATAAAAAAATATACCCGATTTAGCCAGGGTTGTTGATTTTCTACCTCTATACTGTAGCTCCCCAATAGCACCATGTAAAGCATCAAATAATCCCAGTATGCACTCCAGTGGTTGCCACCCTTCGGATGATGAAAGATATATGTCTGAATGAAAACAGAGAGATTGTCTGTCATCAAAAGAAACAGATATTTCATTTCAAGTATTTCATTACACAAATACACTTACAATTGGGTCTATAGTGCGGAAGATAAGTAAGATAATCTCGTAATACAACTTCTCGGTGCATGTAGACATGTTGTATTCTCTCTTACGCATCTTGTGCCTTCCTTTTTTACTTTGAAGTCTTTCACTCTACCCTTCCAAGAAGCCAAAAAAGTGTTAGTTGATTGCTACTTTCTCCGCTTGTTGGGTTGTAGTAGAACCCAATCTCCTTTCACCACCACTGCTATCCTTTTCCAGCTACCATCCACATTCATAGTATTGGAAACTTCTACACATGAGATTAGTGAGTAGGTCTTCGCAGCAAAGAGATACTTTGTACATCTACATCTTCACCAGGTTGAGCGATAGACCGCTTCCTAGTGGCACAACCAAATTTTTTGGTTGCCATCTGAAATCCTCACTCTAATACCTACGAAGTCAAAGAAACACACACTAAAATAGTAAGACATTAACAAAAATGAATGAAACTAAGAACAAGCGAATAAACGGTGAAAGGAGCTTATTGTCTTGAAAGTTTAAGAGCATCACAACAATAGTGATGCAACAAGGAATGCTTGTCGAAGAGAGAATGAAATGGCTCCTCATGGTGAAAGTAGAGGAATGGCGCTAAAGAACAAGAGAAAGTGGATGGTTGTTTTGGGTCACCACACAGGAAGGTTTCAAAATGTAGCTCTGTTTAGATTTTGGGTCCACATCTCTTGATACAATAGGCAAACCGTAAAAGAATCAAAAACAAATCTTCTCATTAATGCCACACGCTTGTAACAACATAAAGTACTATTTTCTTTTTCATATTTTTCCTTTTTTTGTGAAATTTCTATGTTACATTGGTCTTCTCCTCATTGGTTGAGAGACATTTTTTAAAACCCTAAAAGGCCCCAAAATGAGCTCCCTTTTTTCCTAATGAGGGAAGAGCAAAGAGAGAAATTCAATAAGTTTTGTGTCCTCAATATCCCGAGATGAAAAGATGGGTGGAGACATATGAAGAGGCCAAAGAAAAAAGAATAAATGAGAGGATGAGCTTTAAAGTCATGCAAAGGCGGAGGGTGCCATATCCATCGAACCTTGCTCTTCTCCTTAGACACATGTCCCATGATTGGCTACAAGAAGCTTTTTGTGAAGTTGAAGATGATGGAGAGGACGTAACCGATTGAGAGCGGGACACATGTAAGTTTTTACGTTTCTACTTAATTTGGGTATTTATGATCACAATTGCTACAAAATGCATCCTCAGTGTTTTAATCATGTTCATTTGTAGTACAAAAAGTACAATGCATTGTGGTCACATGGATGGCATTTTCATGTGGAATGCGTCGCTTAAAGGAGAGTCACATATGATTTTGGAGTCATGGCCAACTTTGTACAAGATAGCAGTGCAAGTGCTTTTGATACCAATCTTCTCTCCTCACAGTCATATTATTGTGGGACCATACGTGGCATCTATGAAGTTGATTTTAGAAGATTTAGTATTTTCATTCTTGATGTCAAATGGTTTAGAACTATCTACAATGGTCCCAATGCTACAATCAAGAGAGATAGCTATGATTTCTTTTCCATTGACTCCACCAGACCCTAGACCGATGAAATTGATACTTCTATTCTTCTAGAGCATTGTGAACATGGACATACTAATGAATTGATTAAAAGCTTATATCCACTTAAGCATAAATGAATATAATTACTAGCACATAATTTGTATCTTCAATGTAGGTGGTCTTTCATCTGGATCATTTGGATCCAAGATGGTGATACGTGGTCTGAGTCGCTCCTTGAAGAAAACATATTTTTGAAGATAGGAATATGGATATGGAGATGTCGGTAGAAGATCCAAATAATGATGGCGATGGATCTACAGAAGAGGATGAAGATGACAATTTGGGCCACAAAGAAGGTGACAATAATGACACTGTAATGGAGGAAGGTGGAGATCACGACTTTGGGGAAGAAGAGGGAGAACTAGAGGCTGGTGAACTAGAGGATCAAGTCTTAGGTAGACATACAATAGGGGATGATGATGTAGGTGATCAAATGTATGTAAACGTTGAGATAGACATATTTGGCATGCAAGACTTGGTGCGAAGCCATCGATGTAAATGCTACGGATTCATAGTTTTGACATCGATAAGACTTCCTATGTGTAATTTGGCCCTCACATTTTTATAGTGACATTTTGTACATTAGTTTGTATGTTAAGTTCACTATTAATATATGAGTGTTTTTATCTCAATTTTGGTGTACATAGTCTTATATCTTTTATCTTTCAAATGACCAAACTTGTGGTCCAAAATTATTTTGGGACCCTTGGAAATGACATTCTGTAAAAATGTCAGTGTGGACAATTGTACCCAAGTGTCCGTGCAAGGGTTGGTAGTAGTCGGTATGGTAGTTGGTACGTATGTTGATATAGGGGTTGGTATATTTTGATCCCTATATTGACATACATTTCAACTGCTATTTTGACATCGACACCAACACCCTCCATGCCCACCAATCGTACCGACGATCTTCGTGCTTGCACCCATCATGAAGTGTCGATAGACAGCATTAGAAAGAGGCCTGTGTCTTGTAGTGGTAGCTTCATATTACATTAGTGTTAACTGTAAGATAGTAGCTCTACTTATGGTGTAGTAGTGCTAACTAATATATTATTTCATAGTATAGCAATGCCAACTTGTATATAGTTATATAGTGATGGTTACTACTACATAGCAAAGTTTACTACTGCTTAGTAGTGATATCTTGTAGTATAGCTATGCAAAGCTTACTATTGCTTAGTAGTGCTATCTTGCAGTATAGCTATGCAAACCAATACATGTAGCACTATTTTGTCATGGTCTAGAAGTGATTATGCTACATCATGGTGCTCTTTCATAGCATAGCATTACTAGTTGATTGTATAGTACTTCTAGCTAATAGGATACCATTACTAATTGACGGTATAATAATTCCAAATGTTACTATAACAATGCTAACCTAAATTAAAGTGGTTCTAACTGCCACTATACCGTCCTCATACCATTGTATCTTACATTATAGAAATGTTAGCTTAGAGTATAGTAGTTAGAGATCTCAACAACGAAAGAGGAATGGAAGAAGCTGAGAGGGAGGGAGAGTTAGAAGAGAGAGCCACACAAGTTTTGGTGGGTCCCTAATCTTCTATGTCATCCATATATATATGTGTTTGATTAGTGTACATAACTGGGCTTTAACCCCCAAAACCTCCCACTTAAAGGCTAATGTGCCTTTACATTAGGGGAGAAATGGGGTCTCAAAAGGGCCTCATAAGGAATGGGTTAAGAAATGGATTAGGTCTAATGCAAGTCCTCTTGTGGGGTCCAAGAGCCCAGTTGATCCCACCTCTTGCTTCTCCTCCCTCGTAATCATTCATGGTCTTTCTCACCCCTCTGCAAACATTACCTACCTTCTATCATGGCCTATCACAATCTCTATAAACTCTTCGACTATTGATGGCACCATTTGAGGAGATCTTCCACGTTACCATGTGACCGTACACTTGTAGGATGAATATGTGATCCATGATTGTTTTTTTCAAGAAAAGAAGCATCTTGAACCTCAGTAGGTGGTCTAAAGATGAGAATATGAGATAAAATGTTAATTTCATAGTGTTTTAATGTAATTTCTTACTTTGGATTATCCACAGTGGTGCATTGCTTTTGCTAAGGTTCCCTTAGTTGTTCTTTCAGGACCTTCATGGAGGATGATATGAGAATGGTGGGCATGGATGATATGGACTATTCATATCGAAAGACATAAAGTCATGCATGAGCAAGTTGTTTTTGGAGGTGATGCAGGACTTGAAGGGAATGGTGATGCAAACGAGATGCCTGGAGCTTGTGATGTTGTTAATGTATGTCTTGAAGTCCAAAAGTTTATTGAAGAAGAAGAATTCACATGATGCATTACATCTATTTAAATTTAAATTTCTAAAATGATGTTTCTTCATGTGTGTAGTAGCAAGCAGGAATGGAGAATCTATCCATTTGGAACAAGAAGGCATGGAGAATTCAAAGTATTAACCCAAGGCAACCTACGTGATCCATTCCAATGTGTTGTACATGAGATTATAAGAACTTACGAGTTGAATGTGAGATTCCAAATAGCATACCGGTCTTTCTAAGGACTTAGTCGAGGATACAAAGACCCTATTATTAGTGTATTAGAGTTGAAGAAGAAGAGAAATAGTCTATTAAGCCTCTTTGTAATACAATTTGAAATACAAACACCTATTTCTAATAATATTCTTCTATCTAAAGCAAAAAAAATTTCATGTATCTATGGCCAAATGGTGAATCTTTTGCTATGTCTATTTTAATTATCTGTTGTTTTTAATATTGCATCTTTTTTTACATCAGCTTGCACACAAAAGTTATATCACATTTTGATGTAACAAGTCAATAAAATGTTGTTTGCCAAGTTTGGCCATTCTAATACATATGTAGAAGGGATTTGACCATGGCACCACATTGATTAAAAGAAGTGTTTAAAAACCTTGCACACAAAAGTTATATCACATTTTGATGTAACTTATAAGTCAATAAAATGTTGTTTGCCAAGTTTGGCCATTCCAATACATATGTAGAAGGGATTTGACCATGGCACCACATTAATTAGATGAAGTGTTTAAAAACCAAATTTTGAGATTTTCCTACATCACCTTGTAAAGGATTGATGCATTTCATGATTTTCTACAAAGAAATATAGATTTTGAAGGGGTAGACAAAGAAATTTGACAACTTTGGCCATTTCAATGTCAATTTTTGGCAAATGTAGGAGGAATTTGACCGCAGCAGAGAAGGTAAAGTTGCTCGGGACATCATGGGGTGTCCAAAAATGCAAAAACCCACCACGGTGCGAATTTGGCCATTTGGACACCCTCCAAATGGCCAAATTCATGCTGTGGTGGGTTTTTGCATTTTTGGACACCCCATGACATCCCGACCAACTTTGTCTTCAGTGCCACGGTCAAATTCCTTCAACATTTACCAAAAATGGACATTGGAATGGCCCAAATTGTCAAATTCCTTCATGTACCTAATTGAAATCCATGTGTCTTTATAGATGCATCAACTTCAACATAGATAAACATGGAAAAGAAAATATTTACAAAGTAACTTAGCAAATGGTGGTTGGTCAATACGACAACTTATGTGCCTTGTAGCACAACTCTGGTAAGACCCTTAGGCAATATATTCTCTATATAATTTCTTGTGCTTTGGAGGAACCTTGTAGGTTAGCTATGTCAATGTAATTTTTAATAAAATCCAGAGGACTTTGATCTTCCACTACATCACCTTGTAAATTTTCATTTTCTTTGTTTATCTTGCCTTTGGAGCCACCTTTTAGGTTAGCTATGTCAATGAAATATTTGATTTCATATCACTAAATCACCTTGAAATAATTTGATGCATTACATGAGAAAATATATATTTTGAAGAGGAATCTAAAATTTTCATTTTCTATGTTTTCTTAGTCATGGAGGTTGGCTATGTCCATGTATCTTTTATTTTAATTTTTAGGTTGGTTACTATATCACCTTGTAAAGGATTAATGCACTTCATGATTTCCTATGAAGAATTATAGATTTTGAAGAGGTAGATGAAGGAGTTTGACAACTTCGACCATTTTGATGTCCATTTTTGGCAAATAAAGGAGGAATTTGACCATGGTGCAGAAGGCAAAGTTGGTCAGGACATCATGGGATGTCCAAAAATGCACAAACCTGCCATGGCACAAATTTGTCCATTTCAATACCCCTCCAGATGGCCAAATTCGCGCCGTGGCGGGTTTGTGCATTTTTGGACACCCCATGATGTCCTGACCAATTTGTCTTCTGCGCCATGGTCAAATTCCTCCTACATTTGCCAAAAATGGTCACCAAAATTACCAAACTTGGTCGAGAGTATTATTTTGACTTGGAATATTCATAATATTTTCCTAAATTAATTTTACAAAAATATATATACAAGTGATAGAACTTGATTGCATGGAATATGAAGAGAATAGTAAAATAGCTATAACTTTTGCGATATAACTCCGATTGCAAATTTTTTTAGTTCAAAATCGAGAGCATGAGTAGCTCTATAATATTTGACTAGAAAAATATGGTCTCCCCGAATGTTCAAATTCAATGAAGAAGACGTTCAAAAATCAATCACAAGTTGAGGGGGTCATAAATTTATAATTGCTTTGGATACAAATGAAGGAAAAGGGACAAGTTTGCATCTAAAAGGTTCACCTCTCTACACAACAAACTTGGAGGTGGTGTATTCAATACTCTACAATTCAAGGCGACATTACCTTATATTGAATTAACAACACAGTCAAAATTCCAACCATGACTCAATCAAAATTATTGCTTATGACATGGTATCTTGCAAGGAAGAGAATGTGATAAAATGTACATTTTTGTATTATAATCTCTCCATTAAAATATAGACTCTTCATAGCCTATACCTCCTCTTTGCTACCTCTAATACATAGAAAAAAGAGGCTTTTGAAATCCCCAAGTAAGATCCTAATACTAATACCATTAAGGCTCTCCTCTCAGGGTAGCCGGGCACAAAGTTTTTTACACCATTGCCAATGGGATACAATGCAATAGGGGAAGCCATGTGATGTGGATCACAATGATCAAGCTATCAATACTTTGATGCACTTCAGTAGTTAAGTAGGCCATTCTAAAAATTGGATGTGGAAGACCACAACGTATCCTCCTGCTCGACTAATATAGTGCGCCAATGAGAGATCTCAAATGCCTCCTGCATCAATTCAACAACCATTACATTAGCAAACTTAACAAAGCACATTACATTAAAAGACCATAAAATATAAATCAATACATAGGATGCTTACCATCATGGCATTGTCTCCTTTAATGATGCAAGCAAGGCAAATAGGTATAAACTGTAAACTTTAGACATGAAAACTTTATAGATATTACCTGAAAACTTTGGACATGAAACCACACAATAAAACCATCAAAATAAAATTCATCAATGCTTTTAATGTCCTCCAAGTCATGAAGAAAACCTATGCAAATTCCAAAATGCCCAACCTACAATTTATGGACAACTTGTACTAGTCAAACACATTGTTTGATGTTGCACGAGGGATAAAATGGACATTTTCATGCATTTCTCTAGATTCTTGCCTGCTATTTCACCATTTCAATTAAAGTTGAAGGAATATACATTTCATTTTCCATAACTAAAAGGTATTCCTACACATAACTTACAAACAATCCATTGTCAGTTATATCAAAGATTCCACTACTTCCCACTCCTATGTTAAAATAGGATCTTGTAAACAAGATAGCCAAGGAAGGTACATAGTCTAAGAAATACATCCTTCCTCCTGGGAAGCTTATGTGGACCCTTGGCAAAACCTTCCATGACTATCTAGTTAGTCAATCTGTAAGTTCAAGTCATCCAATGCATTTTTCATGTTCTAGAACACACTAGAGCTTACAATATTGTCAACTTCTATCACTTTCTTCCTGACCATGCCTCTAGAACACATTAGAGCTTACAATATTGCCATCTTTGGCCACTTTGGTCACTTTGTTCTTGACCATGCCTCTACAACACACTAGAGCTCACAATATTGCCAGCTTGTGTCACTTTCTTCCTGACCATGCCTCCAGAACACACTAGAGCTCACAACATTACCACTTTGTGTCACTGTATTCTAGACCATGCCTATTGGGAAAACAATAGTTGTAGGAGAGGAAAGAGCAGTTGTATCCTATATGAGAAGGAAAAGAAAGAGGGAAAAAGCTCCTGTAGGAGAGCAAAGAGTTGCTATAGCAGAATCACAGTGAACTTGCCTATGAATGATTCAACTGGTTCCCACTCCTCGAGGTCCAAAGGGAAAACATCTACCACCATGAATAAGAGCTCTTCGAAAGCAAACACAAAATTTCCAAATGGACTCATTACACTTACAGGTGAAAAAGGTACATAGATAGAAAGGCTCACAATGTGATGGTACCCTAGATTGATTGAATGATGGAGGAAGCTACATATCTTTTCCCATGTAAACATGTTGCACTTTTGCAAGCCATTCTTTCTTCCCAAACTTGAACTTCAAGATGCGCCCCTTCTACTCATGCAAGATGTTACCTCTCTTGCTCTTGGGAAGCTTATGTGGACCTTTGGCCGATCCTTTCATCACTATCCAGTCATTTAAGCTGTAGGTGCAAGGGATCCACTCATCCAATGTATTTTTGGTGTTGTGGAAGACACAAGAGGTCACAACATTGTGTGGTCTTGTAGCCTTTCTCCTCACCATGCTTGTAGAGGTTGCAACAGCAAGAATGGGACTCGTACACAAGGCAATGCAGCTCCAACAGAGGCACAAAAGAGGGAGAAGGAGAGGGACGGAGTAGCAGCAACAGAGGCACAGTAGAGGGATAGAGCAGCTCCAATAGAGGCACAAAAGAGGGAGAAGGAGAGGGACAGAGCAGCAACAACAGAGGCACATGGGAGGGAGAAGGAGAGGGATAGAGCAACAGCAACAAAGGTACAAGAGAGGGAGAAGGAGAGGGATAGAGCAGCTCCAACAGAGGCACAGGAGAGAGAGAGAGAGAGAGAGAGAGAGAGAGAGGAGCTGCAGCAAGCAAGCAAGAGCAGGAAGGAGCAGAGAAAGAGGGGAAGAGGGAAAATGCATGGGATTTGGTTCAAATCTGAGTGATTTGGCAGGCTATACTAGAACAATGGGAGGCAGAGGCCCTAGAAAGAGGGAGGGGAGAAGAAAAATTCACCAAAAGGGCCCTACCATCCCATTGAAGGCAGTTTTGGGCTCATGTGGGGGAGGTGCACCTAGTAGGAGGGTCAAACATGGTTAAGAGGGGGGGGATGGTTTGGGTGGTCCCTAGTGTAAGGGGAGCAACCAATAGGGGCTTTCTACAGGCCTGCCCACTCTCCATCTCAACATACCATTGCCCCACACATTCTAGCACTCTCATTGGTACACCTCAAATCACTCTCTAATCCCTTGAAATTAGAAAACACTAATTGGAGGCCCTTTTGAGACCCCAATTCTCCCCTAATGAGGGAGAACAACCAGTGAGCATACTATCCAATGCCATCAATACATGACAATACTCAAACTGCTGACTAGGTAGACTCTTTGTCAGCATATCTACAGGGTTATTATCTGTATGAACCTTGACAAGCTCTATGCACGTGTCCTCAAGTACCTCCCTAATAAAATAGTACCTGACCTCTATGTGTTTGGTCTTTGCATGAAAGACCAGATTCCATGTGCCAGCTGAATAGCACTCATGGAATCACTATGCAATGTTGGTACACCTGTATGAATCCCCAAATCTCCCACTAGTTGATCAAGCCATATAGCTCCCTTGCAACCCTCTGTGGGGCTGCAACACACTCGGCCTCTGTGGTATACAAAGCAACACACTTATGTGCACGAGACATCCACGACACTGCACCACCTGCAAAGGTGAACACATAAACAGAATTGGATCTCCTGCTATCCACATGCCTTGCATAGTCTGAATCTTTGTACCCAAGTACATGCATCTCTCCTTTGCCAAAGCAAATGCACATCTCCTTGGTACCCTTCAGGTACCTCATGATGCACTTAACTGCCTCCCAATGCCTCTTTCCTGGATTAGCCATATATTGAAGAGGTGGCCTCTAGCTCCTTTGCCCTATGTTGACTCCAAGTAGTTTGCTTCTTCTTTTGTTTTGCGATAATTTTCCTCCTTGTATCATAGCTTCAAAAAATGGTTCCTTTTTGGCTTGTGCTTCAACCTACATTCATTTTTGTAGTGTCATATTCTTCCACTGTAATCATGACATTTCTTGGTTGTATTATTGAAGAAGAATTGATCACGCAATGTGGTGGGGAGAGGTTTGTCCTTTACTTTTTCTTCATGCTCGAGTAGTGTTTCTTCAATTTCATTGAGACTTTTATCAACATTTTTTAGTGTGGATACAAGAGTATAATATAGCTTTTTGTCGAACTGTCACAAAGTGTATCTACAGCTTCAATCTTCTTCATTTGTGTGTTGCTTTAATATCTTGAATTTGTTGATATGCACCGTCATTTTGTCTTCTTCTTTTCTATCCAATCAAAAAATTTACATTAGAAGATTCACCTTTGAGTTTTAGTCTTATTTCTAATGTTTTTATTGAGTTTGCCCATGCTATTTTTGCATCTTTGATTCCTGTAATGTAATGTATTACCTCATCTCCTAAACCTTGGGCTATTATGCCAAGTGTCTTCTGATTATTTATTGTGCTCGATGCACTCTCACTTTCCCTACTCAGCTCAATCAACTATCATAAACCCTTTCTCTTTAAGGTGTACATATTTTTCATTTGCCATGTATAGACTCCCATCCCAAATGTTGAATTTTGCAATAGTCTATTTCAGCAATGCTCTGTGGTGAATTTACTTGGGTATTCAAGCTTTAGTTTTGCACAGAAAGCCCTCTCAAACTCTTCTTCAGTTTTGTGAATTGTGCCCTCCAAGTTGAGCTAGTCTACTGCAATGCATTTTTGACAATTTTGGACATTTTATGCTAGAGTAAATGCTAGAGTGATGCTTGAGGATTGAAGTAATACCAAAGTACACATCAGAGAATGTTTTTTGAAGTTTGAAATTCAGTCGGGACTGATCTCTTGTCAAAATGCCAAGCTCTGAAGGTTCCTCTAATGCTAATCACTTGAAGAAGACTTCAAGAAGGACAAAAATCAAAGGTGATAGACATGTAGATTTTAAAAAGCTGAGCACTTTTGCCTTTTGGGCCAAGGAGAAATTCTTCCACGCTAAAAAGTTATAGAGTGTCAAAGTTTTCATAAATGAGATGTTCACATGCAGCTTATTAGATGTACTTAGCAATGGGCAAGTTTATCTGATTAGCACTATTGATGTGGCTAAAATGACACGTTGTACTGTCAAAACCACACTTGGTTAACCTTATCTTCACAAGTAACCTATGTGCCACGTGGAAATGCCTTTTTTTAAAAGAAGTTGAAGATTGCAGGTATGACCACGACGGCGACAGCAACGAGCGGGCCTGTGAAGAGAACACACGAATGTCAGAGGAAAATAGTCCTTCATGTTTCTTCAAGGCTTCAGCACCATGGCATGGCAATTGGTTCGTGCTTTGAGATCCTCATAGATCTGCTGGTTTACGCTAATGCTCGTGATCTGATGCTCGTTTGCTAATTTAGCTACATAACACACATCTTTGTTTGTGTGCTCGTAGCTTGAGCCTTTAGCTTTGGTCTGTTTGGCTGTTGGTTGTGTTGCTTCTGTGTTGCAGCCGCACGACGTTTAGTTGCTGATGTTCGCGATCTGCTATTGGATTATAGACTCAAGCAAGAAGATACATTGATAAGCCAACTTGCACGACTACAGTGATCGCTTGTGATGACCCAAGCGTTGGTGCCGCAAGTGGGATAGTGAAGGGGCTGTTGATGCTTGGAGGATTGGGGTATTGGTATGACCAACTGGATACAAGCCATGGTGACTTTGAATTGTGCGACTTTCTTGAGCGGGATCAGCTGAATTGGTAATGATGCATTGTGTGCCCGTGAAATCAAGTGTGTAGCCAACCGCGGTGAGAGAGGCGAGAGAGACCAAGCTCTTCCAGACATGAAGAGTTTTGCGGAAGTAAGAGGTGAGCCTGAAGAGGCATCGCTAGGTGACCTGAGATACCATGTTGTGATATGAAAGGTGAACGGAGATAAGGAAAGGCATGCATGCGCAGGAGAAGAGGGAAATCGTGATTGACAAAGTGAGAGCACGATTTACGTGAGAAGAGATTCTTTATTGAGCGGAGAATCCAGGAAGACATTGACGTTAGTTACAACTATCTGCATGAGGGCTTAAGAGTGCGTGCCTCATGGTGTTTATTAGCCTAACCACAATTAGAGATAATTACTCCAAGACCCCCCCCATCCCTTGAACCCCTCCCATTCAATTTTACCTTCCTTATTGCCTACCTTATCCCTCCCTGTTTGTCTCTAACCCTGTCCCTGCTCATTTCCCCCCTCTACATTCATCGCTCAACCTCCTCCCCATTCATCCCCCTCGCGTCCTCCTTTTTCATGTCACCCTCGGGGCCCCTCCCCATTTGTCCCTTTATTCCCTTGTCATTTATTCCCTCCGTACCCCCCTCCCCATTTCTTCCTCCGCCCCCTCTCCAATCATCCCTCCCCCCCCCTTCCCTACTCACTCTACCTTCCTTTTATCCCCCCCCTCTCCATTGGTCCCTCAATCCTATTCTTCTTTGTCCTCCCCTTCATATTCACCACTTTCCTCCTCTCATTCCCACCCCCTCTCTATTCAAACATTGCATCAATAGAATTAATTATAGGTCTTAGATGCATTAAAGAGTGAACAAGAGGTAGAACATTCATTCTACCAATTAAAACTCTCATGTAATGACAAGAAAACATAATTAGTTCAATTCTTAGAAAGATTGTTGCTTGTATATAGATTAAATGCAAACTAGGAAAAAAATAAGAGCTTTGAAAAAGCCTCAATGATTGCAAACACCATGTGCAAGAGTGGGAATGCAAAACATTAAATAAAATGTTTGTACATGCCCACAAAGAAATCAATGCTCAACACTAGATATTAGTGAAGCTACCAGGACTACCCCAAAGTAAAATAAACATAAAAAGCACTACCCCAAAGTCCCCATTAGAGACTTTTGGATATGAGGAGGATGGGACATCATAGGCATACGAGCCTTAGAACAACATGACTCAATTCTCAAAAAATAGTGGCATCCATGATCTAACCCTCAAGAATAATGCCACATATAGTCATACCTTTTTAATAACCTTAGAAATTTTCCCAATGATCGATCAACGTCTACCCCTACTCAGCTTCAATCCAAAGCACAAGATAGTTTCTCAAGCTACAAGCTGCCTCTTTTTACACGTTATAATACTTGAAAGGAGATACATTAGTCAATCAAAATAAATGGTTGATAAAGGCTTCTTGGATACTACACAAAAAGTCTGTGGAGATTGTGCACTACAAGGAAAAAATCCACGATAGGCTCAACAAATTAGATGCTAGAGACACCTCTACCACAATAATAGAAAAAGTTTGATTACATAATCCAACATAACTCAAAGATAAGTATCAAATCGATCCAGAGAAATTGTTAATCCCATGACCACAAGGGTCAAAATCACAATTAATTGTGGCCAACATGACATCGTTGTGGGTGCAAAGTAGTGGCACAACTCTACATGTAATAACTTGAGCTTAAAAGTAACTTTAATGGACCTGATACGATTGGAATAACTAAAAAACTCTTCAAAAAAGATCTGGAGATACTTGCAAAATCATGTTCTTTTTTTTTTTCTAGAGAAAAAAGACTAATATGCTATACTCTGTGTATTGACATACACTTTGTCAAGAGCTCTAGATCATTTTCCCAACTAGGTGTTCCAAGATTTGGGCAAAGCTGTGTGTTGTTCTATCTCAAAGGTCCAAGTCATATGGTTGAGTCTCAAACAAAATCAAATTGATCAACCTCCAAATTTAATGCACAACACTTGCATCGGTCGAGAGTATGTCATATTATAGAGCATGGAATTCTTGGCCTATTTCCAATAATAGCATGACAATCTTAAGGAGATAGCCTAGATTAATTCAAGAATAGCATGAAAATCTCAAGGAGCTTGATCCAATAGCCTATAAGCCAAATAATAATTGGATACAATGATGAAGGGTCATGAGTGACATTTGACATATTGACATTGGTGACCTCCAAGTAGCATAACATCAAATTATGATTTTGGTGGGTGGTAGACTTTTCTTTGTTGGAGGACACCCTATTTGATGAAGTTGTTGACAAGGATTTTTCTTGATTTTGCATCAATGAGGACCTTGTGATATAAAGAAGTTGATGACAAGGATTTTTCTCAATTTTGCATCGATGAGGATCTTGTGATATAAAGGGTGAAGAAATCTTAAAACGTAGGGTTGATTTAGACATGGTGGGATTCTAATTAACATATGTAAAATCGTACAGTTTGTGAAATTTGAGATCATATCACTTGTGAGCATGTGAGAGTCATGCAACCACATGAAAAATAGAGAAAATTTTATTGTGAAATAAAAGAAAATAGAACAGGCAGTGTGAGGTGAAAGAGGTGGGCTTTCCAAAGCAACTACAAGAGAAGTAGACTCAAAAGCTCTCCCTAGTGGGCGTGTGTGTGTGTGTGTGTGTGTGTGTGTGTGTGTGTGTGTGTGTGTGTGTGTGGTGCTGTCCATATTTTCAAAAAGAAATTCGTCATTTTTTATCATAAAAAATAGTGGGAATTCTCATCATGATATAGTAGTGCCACAAAAAGAATAAACTAGCAAAAATGTATTTGCAAAAACTATCGAGGGCTTACATTATGCACACTCACCAAACCTCATAACCTCTGCAAAGCTTCTAATAGACTTGATGAAGAGAATACTCCATTAACATGTTCAATTCAAGAAGCTACCTATGCTTGTGTTGCCCTTGTGTACCAATCTTTTACAAAACTTCTACTTAACGTGTCACATGTGTTCCATTGTGCCCTTTATTTGTCCTTTACTAACAAGTCGGATTGGTAGCAACAATTCCCATTATCCTCACATGTCTTAAAGTGGTACTTAAGCCTTTCTTGGGCGTCACTAGCATTTAACATACCACCTTTTATAATGTAATAAGATAAGATAAGACTGTTTAATGTGTTAAGGACAAGCCTTGTAGGTGGAATGCTCATGTCTCTATTGGGGTAGATTAGGTGATGACATGTGTACTCAAATGTGGTTCCCCTTCCTTGTTCGAATGACATAATATTCACATGTTCACCAAACATGATGATATTTAACAACGCGTATCAAGAGGATTTGTTATTCCCACGTAAAGCGTAGACCAAGAGCCCTCAGGTAGCTTGTGAAGCGCTAACCATGCCATCACGAGGACAGGATGATGGAGCTTCTCAAACAGAACGATATCTTTAGCACTTCCCCCGATGTTACGTGGGTAGCAGGCAAACCGACGTTCTCCTTCTTCGTTTCCGTGCTAATTGAATCTGTCGTTGATATATGTTTTAATTACACTTGTAAACAATCGGTCTACTTGGATGAGTCTTCCACAAGTGCAGTTTGTGTGGCTGAAGGATGGCCGGCGTATCGCGTACAGGGAGCTGGGATGTAAAGCCAAAACCGCTGGGCGATCTCTCTTGGTTTTGCATGGTTTATTCTCCTCAAGGCTTTTTGCCATTCCAGGTGTAGACATCGAGTATTTGATACACCCTCGACTGCTTGAATTTTGAATTTTGTTGAGTAAAGGGACTCTAGCTGAAACCATCACAAGTCCCTCATTCCTTATCTACCAAAAATCTAATGCAGGCATATCCGAATCTCTGTTGGAGGAGTTTGGTATCAGGCTTGTTGCCATCGATCGGCCCGGCTATGGAGAAAGTGATCCTCATACGTCACAAACGTTCATTACATCCAGCGAAGATATCGAAACCATAATACAGGAGCTCCATCTCGGAGATAAGGTCTGGCTCCTCGGAATTTCATTGGGTGGAATGTATTGCTGGGCTGCTGCGCGTTACCTTCCACATCGTCTGGCTGGCATTGCTTTATGGGCTCCGGCTGCGAACTTCGCATGGAAGGTGTGTGTGGTTCAGCTGCCCCTCTAAATGCTTTAAGCTACACTTCGTGGAGGATCAATATCTGTCGGTTGGTCTCTTCCTGCAGTGCTTTTCGCAAGAGGAGATTGAGGCCGTTCAAGATGGTTTTAGTTTCAAGACGTACCGGGCACTGTATTTTCTTTCAAAAGAATTGCCTTTCTCTTTATTCCGTCAGCGCGTAAGTGAAGTCTGCAGGCAAATAGTTGAGAAATCGCAGGGTTTGGAAACCCCGAAAGCATCCAAGGGTCTTTCAGAACCAGACATGGAAGCATTACTGAAACCTGCGGTTATGGAATTCATGTTGAGGTAAGAACTTAACTTCCATGTTGAGGTGCACCATTGTTTGATGGAAGATCGACGCAAGCAGACTGTGCGTGTAATTGCTTGTGCATTGGGCTAAAAAAATATCAAATTGCGAGGTGGAAATTCTGACGCTGTGCAGGGACAAACTGGAGTCTGTGGGCGGTTGGAACAAGGGATTTGGGGTAGCCAAGGATTTTCAGCTTCTGACGAGCAGCTGGGGCTTCGAACTGGAGGATGTGGGCACCTCATATGGAGGTCCAATACATATCTGGCAAGGGGCTCAAGACACAGTAACGCCTTTGCTGCTGCAGAGACTAATCAAGAGGCAACTTCCTCATGTTGTCAAGCTTTACGAACTTGAAAATGAAGGTCACTTTTCGTGGTACTGCTTCAATCGAGACTTCCATCGCCGGACTTTGTGCACGCTGTTTCCAAACCAAAAGTGCTACTCTTCCAAGCTTTGATCCGCTTGTGTCTATAAAAACTTTCTTTTCATAATCAATTGCACTCGTTTTACATTATAACAATGACTTTAGAGCATTTCTTTGATATATCACCGTATGTAATTAACTTTTCTCAGAGCTCTAATTTTCTGATCTCCTCTTCACTAAGTCATCTTGGTTTTTGTGAAACTCTCACTTATCTCGCATATCTTCTACAAGGTACTAGTAGCCCAGGAGCATCGTGCTCTCTTGTTTTCTATTTTTGTTTTTAAGTTTCTTTAGTTGTCTCCCTTGAGAGCCTTAGGGAAGGACTAGCAAACACCCATGCCCAATTGTTATCTTACAATAACAATTGGATTCTTTATTATCATCCTTTGAAAATTAGTTTCACCAATGCGTGCATTAACAGTGTTGGATGGCTTACTCAACTCTAACTATTGAGATTCACAAATCTTTCCCAAGATATTAGAATTAGATTCATAATCATTCTTAACAAGGGCTTATGAGGTTTATTAACAACCTGATCATATCGCTCCTGACTTAAGAGTGGAAAATATAATGTTCACAAATTACACTATTGAAAAATTAAGCCATAACATTGTGCAAGAACTTAGAAATGATAATTCTTTATAACACAATGACATGTCTTATTGAAAACCATACATAAAATTAATTAAACAGTTACAGAAGTTCTTAGAGATGCAAGGTTGAATGATCTTTTGAAAGTAAGTATCCTAACTACTAAGCCCATTATGTTCTCACAACATATAGCGGTCATATCTTTTGAAATAAGTGAAGCTATATGATTTATATTTGTAATATACCAATTTTATCATTGGTATGGAGCCAAACATGTTTACTACTTGTGTACCTAGACTCATCAAAGAAGTTCATTAGGCACTAGAAGAATGGCCCTGTTTTCACCCAAATCTAGTAATTTTTTTCATTCAAATATGATGGGGATCACTATAATCATAAGAAAGTGTACAAATTTATCATCAGCTTTTGATTCTACAATTAATGGTCATATCGTTCTTATATTAGCATTTGTTTAAAAGACCCCAAAATCTTCCACTATATAATATTTCTCTTTAAATGTGAGTCCTTGGGAGGTCTACTACATAGAAACAATATGTGTTTTAAAAAGGGTACTATTATCGAAACCATAATTAGACATCTAAGACAAGCCCTTTCCTCTAAAAATTTATGAATTTTTTAATCTCCTATTTAAAATTTCTCATAGAAATCCATAAATCTATCCAAAATAGTGGCAATTAAACCTCCCTTACATTGAACACAATTGCTTTACTAACATATTGTTGCATGAACCCCACAAGTATAATTTTACTATAAGACACCGGCCTCTTTTTTACGTTGTCTATATCGAGGCTTCGTGAGAGCCAGCACGAAAATCATGGATAAGGTTGGAGGGCAAGGAAGGTGTCAGTATCGACAATGAAATACTAGTCCATATGCACGTCAGTATAGTCGGTATATGCCAATGCTTGCACCGACTCTAACACCATCGTTGATATCGAAACTGGGTTAAATTTTCCATAGTGACATTTTTACAGAATATCATTTCCAAGCGGACCCAAAATAATTTTTGACCATAAGTTTGGTCATTTAAAATATAAAAGATATAAGAGTAGGTACACCAAAATTGAGATCAAAACACTCATATATTGATGGTAAGCTTAACAGACAAATGTACAAAGTGCCACTATAAAAATGCGAGGGCCAAAGACAAGAAGTGTCATTAATGTCAAAACAATCAATCAATAGCATTTACATTAATGGCTTCACCCAAGTCTTGTGTGCCAAATAATTCTAACTCTAAGTTTACATACAATTGATCACCTACATCGTCATCCTCTATTGTATGTCTACCTAAGACTTGATCCTCTAGTTCACCTCTAATTTTCCCTCTTCTTCCCCAATGTCACAATCTCCACCTTCCTCCATTACAGTGTCATTATTGTCCCCTTCTTCTTTGGCCATATCGTAATCCTAGGTTCATGCTCTTCCCTAGATCCATCGGCATCATTAGATGGATTTTTTGGTCGAATTTCCGTATCCACATTCCTATCTTCCAAAATATGTTTGCTTTGAGGAGCAACTTGGACCACATACCACCATCTTGGATCCAAACGATCCAGATGAAAGATCACGGGTCAACGTTTGCTTGGGTGTAGCCAATTGTGGAACTATTTTTGGGCCGTGATACGATGCGCTTATGGGTAAATATTTGAATTTTGCACGGACCCACGCTCTCGCCAGAAATTTCTCGACATCATGAAGGCGCACTAGCATAATAATGAGATGCAAACAGCATCTCTGCACTGCTTCGCACAGTGCAATCTTTGGCCTATGCCACCTGATCACTTATCATCGCGCAGCCTTTTATCGTAGCTTTGCCATTTGTCACTGGGCACCGCACCCATGCAGATCATTAAAATTGAAGGTTGGCTACCACATTGGTCCTTCGCATAATAATTAGATGCAATCTTTCATTCTGAACATAGCTGTAGCTCTCTCGCAGTTCTTGCATCACCTTTCTGGTTTTTGCATTCTCCCTTTTCATCTCCTCCATCATTTAGTCTTTTTCAATGTTCAATGGTTAGAACTGCATGTTGCAGAGCCCTTTGTAAAGACCCTCCTTTTCAGCTCTCTGATCTTCAATATCCTTTTGCATCTTTTATAGCTCCTTGTCCGCCATGTCTCTGTCATTTCTCACTTCTTTGAGCCTATCTCAGAGCTTGGGCTTCTCTGCTTCTTCTCTTCTATGCATTTCCATGTCGACCATTTTTGTAGAGGCCTCACCTTGCTCTTGTGCTTGCAAGGCCCTCGCTTGTGCTTCCTCTACCTTGGCTTCTGTACCTTCCCTGATACTTTTCTCAAGTTGCACTACCTTTGCTACATCAGTGGCATTCTCATGTAGAAAAGTCACCTTCTGAGACATCTACTTATCATATTGCTCCAAAATTCCTTTCAGGGTAGATTCCATCAGGTGCATTGCAACTCTAGCGGACTAAGATGACAATTGGGATTTTGCCATCCATGCAATTCTTTAGGTTAGTTAACACGCTCTTAGAGATTGTCCTTGAGAAAGATACATCACGTCCTTACAATTGCTCTATTGTTTCTTGAACCTGCCAGAACTTGCACGTTCCTCTCGTATCAAGAAAGAAGTGAATGGTCTTCTTCAGCACATCTTGGAGGTTTGTTGCAAGCTCAAAATCTTGATTCCACCATCTTTACTAATTTGAGCATTGGGGTATACACCTAGAATATCATGTCTCTTCCACTGCTTCTTGAGAGCGTGTGCTTGCAAACTGCCTGCACAAATTCCTAGAGCATTTTCAATCACGCTTTCATTGATGGTAATCTTTTGACCTTGACAAACTAGATGCCCCTCCTTCACATTCACCTCCTGTACCAACCTGGTGAAGTTTTGGTGAGCATCCAAATTGGGCTTTTGAAGAGAGAGAGGAGCTCGCATATGTCATGATTTCAAGATTAGGGGAGGAGGGGCTCTCGCAATTTGTTGCAGAGGGGGAGGAAAGATTGTGTGAGGAGCTCCCAAACTGTGTAGAGTCCATTACGAGAGGGGATAGAAGTTGTAGGAAGAGTGCAAGGGAGATAGAAATGGTTGAGAGGGATAGACAATGAAACAATGAAGGAAAAGGAATAGTGGAGGCTTGAGTTTGTAGTCCGATTGCAAGGGAACAAGAAATGGTCAAGAGGGATAGAAGATGAAGCAGTGAAGGAAATGGAATAGTGGAGGCTTGAGATTGCAAGGGAGAATGAAATGGTCGAGAGGGATAGAAGATGAAATCGTTAAGGGAATGGAATAGCCCGACTACACTATCAAGGTGAGAGCCAGTGCCATGGTGGTTGGCTCAAATTTTGATTAATTCAAGGTGGCAGTACTAACTTGAATGGTAATGAATGATTAGAGGTGGTGGCATCTAAGATTCCTAGCCACGTCTGTGGTGCCAACTAAGACCCACCGGGCTAGCAATTAATTACCAACCACTGCCACAGTGGCCCACAATTACTCAGCTTCTAGTTACCACCACCATGCTTGCATGCATGATTACTACGAGTGCAATAAATTACTAGTCACTAGGCTTACATGCTCAAGAGAGTAGTAGAGTGCATGGTAATGAGGGATTAGAGGTGATTAGGCTTCATGATTTACTTTTGTGGGAATTACTGCCCGATGGTGGTGGCTATCATTAGCCACGTCTGTCTTGGCCTATGATTCCACATGCTAGCAATTAAAATTACCAGCCTCCACTAGCCCACCACCACTGAGCTTAAGCATGCATGATCACTACGAGTGAAGTAAAAATTACCAATGGCTAGGCTTGCATGCTTAGTAGAGTACTAGAGTACAGAACATCATTTCCAAGCGGACCCAAAATAATTTTTGACCATAAGTTTGGTCATTTAAAATATAAAAGATATAAGAGTAGGTACACCAAAATTGAGATCAAAACACTCATATATTGATGGTAAACTTAACAGACAAATGTACAAAATGCCACTATAAAAATGCGAGGGCCAAAGACAAGAAGCCTCATTGATGTCAAAACAATCAATCAATAGCATTTACATTAATGGCTTCACCCAAGTCTTGTGTGCCAAATAATTCTAACTCTAAGTTTACATACAATTGATCACCTACATCATCATCCTCTATTATATGTCTACCTAAGACTTGATTCTCTAGTTCACCTCTAATTTTCCCTCTTCTTCCCCAATGTCATGATCTCCACCTTCCTCCATTACAGTGTCATTATTGTCCCCTTCTTCTTTGGCCATATCGTAATCCTAGCTTCATGCTGTTCCCTAGATCCATCGGCATCATTAGATGGATCTATTGGTGGGATTTCCGTATCCACATTCCTATCTTCCAAAATATGTTTGCTTTGAGGAGCAACTTGGACCACATACCACCATCTTGGATCCAAACGATCCAGATGAAAGACCACGGGTCAACATTTGCTTGGGTGTAGCCAATTGTGGAACTATTTTCGGGCCATGATACGATGCGCTTATGGGTAAATATTTGAATTTTGCACGGACCCACGCTCTCGCCAGAAATTTCTCGACATCATAAAGGCGCACTAGCGTAATAATGAGATGCAAACAGCATCTCTGCATTGCTTCGCACAATGCAATCTTTGGCCTATGCCACCTAATCACTTATCATCGTGCAGCCTTTTATCGCAGCTTTGCCACCTGTCACTGGGCACTGTACCCATGCAGATCATTAAAATTGAAGGTTGGCTGCCACGTTGGTCCTTCGCATAATAATTAGATGCAATCTATAATTATGAACATAGCCGTAGCTCTCTCATAGTTCTTGTATCACCTTTCTGGTTTCTACATTCTCCCTTTTCATCTCCTCCATCATTTAGTCTTTTTCAATGTTCAATGGTTAGAACTGCATGTTGCAGAGCCCTTTGTAAAGACCCTCCTTTTCAGCTCTCTGATCTTCAATATCCTTTTGCATCTTTTATAGCTCCTTGTTCGCCATGTCTCTGTCATTTCTCACTTCTTTGAGCCTATCTCGGAGCTCGGGCTTCTCTGCTTCTTCTCTTCTATGCATTTCCATGTCGACCATTGTAGAGCCCTCACCTTGCTCTTGTGCTTGCAAGGCCCTCACTTGTGCCTCCTCTACCTTGGCTTCTGTACCTTCCCTGATACTTTTCTCAAGTTGCACTACCTTTGCTACATCAGTGGCATAGGCTCATGTAGAAAAGTCACCTTCTGAGACATCTACTTATCATATTGCTCCAAAATTCCTTTCAGGGTAGATGCCATCAGGTGCATTGCAACTCCAGTGGACTAAGATGACAATTGGGATTTTGCCATCCACGCAATTCTTTAGGTTGGTTAACATGCTCTTAGAGATTGCCCTTGAGAAAGATACATCATGTCCTTACAATTGCTCTATTGTTTCTTGAACCTGCTAGAACTTGCAAGTTCCTCTCGTATCAAGAAAGAAGTGAATGGTCTTCTTCAGCACATCTTGGAGGTCTGTTGCAAGCTCAAAATCTTGACTCCACCATCTTTACTAATTTGAGCATTGGGGTATACACCTAGAATATCATGTCTCTTCCATACTTCTTGAGAGCGTGTGCTTGCAAACTGCCTGCACAAATTCCTAGAGCATTTTCAATCACGCTTTCATTGATGGTAATCTTTTGACTTTGACAAACTAGATGCCCCTCCTTCACATTCACCTCCTGTACCAACCTGGTGAAGTTTTGGTGAGCATCCAAATTGGGCTTTTGAAGAGAGAGAGGAGCTCGCATATGTCATGATTTCAAGATTAGGGGAGGAGGGTCTCTCGCAATGTGTTGCAGAGGGGGAGGAAAGATTGTGTGAGGAGCTCCCAAACTGTGTAGAGTCCATTACGAGAGGGGATAGAAGTTGTAGGAAGAGTGCAAGGGAGATAGAAATGGTTGGAGAATGGTTGAGAGGGATAGACAATGAAACAGTGAAGGAAAAGGAATAGTGGAGGCTTGAGTTTGAAGTCCGATTGCAAGGGAACAAGAAATGGTCAAGAGGGATAGAAGATGAAGCAATGAAGGAAATGGAATAGTGGAGGCTTGAGATTACAAGGGAGAATGAAATGGTCGAGAGGGATAGAAGATGAAATCGTTAAGGGAATGGAATAGCCCAACTACACTATCAAGGTGAGAGCCAGTGCCATGGTGGTTGGCTCAAATTTTGATTAATTCAAGGTGGCAGTACTAACTTGCATGGTAATGAATGATTAGAGGTGGTGGCATCTAAGATTCCCAGCCACGTCTGTGGTGCCAGCTAAGACCCACCAGGCTAGCAATTAATTACCAACCACTGCCATAGTGGCCCACAATTACTCAGCTTTTAGTTACCACCACCGTGCTTGCATGCATGATTACTACGAGTGCAATAAATTACTAGTCACTAGGCTTACATGCTCAAGAGAGTAGTAGAGTGCATGGTAATGAGGGATTAGAGGTGATTAGGCTTCATGATTTACTTTTGTGGGAATTATTGCCCGATGGTGGTGGCTATCATCAGCCACGTCTGTCTTGGCCTATGATTCCACGTGCTAGCAATTAAAATTACCAGCCCACCACTGGGCTTAAGCATGCATGATCACTACGAGTGAAGTAAAAATTACTAATGGCTGGGCTTGCATGCTTAGTAGAGTACTAGAGTGCATGTTAAAGAGTGATTATAGCCACGTCTGTCATGGCTACGATTCCACCAGGCTGGTAGTTAAAATTACTAGCCACCACCCACCACCAGGCTTAAGCATGCATGATCACTACGAGTGCAGTAAAAATTACTAGTCACCAGGCTCACATGATCAGTAGAGAAGTAGAGTGGATGGTAATGAGTTATTAGAACTTCATGATTTACCTTTGTGGGAATTATTTTCCGGTGGTGGTGGCTCTCATCAGCCACGTCTATCGTGGCTAAGATTCCATTGGGCTGGCAGTTAATTACTAGCCACCGGAGTGGCACCACATGGCATCTTCTTCATGATTACTAGCCTTTCAAGGGTAGCGCCTAAGATTCCACTGTGATGGCCCAATTAATATGGATGGAACCCAGGCTCTAGCCACCACAATGGCTCGAACTTTATAATATATATAAGATCCATGGCATTTGGCATTTTACTATGTTGCTCTCATCCGCCCCTGCTCTGCTACTTTGCTCCACACCCCTCCTCTAGCTCTTTTTTCTCCCTCCTCTACTTTGCTCCATGCTCTCTCCTACAACTCTCATCACTCATCTGCTCCCCTGCTCATCTATTGCTCACCCACTATCTTCAACATGCCTACTACCAACCCCCTCGATGCTCTGTGATCCCAATGTTATTTGCCTTCTCAAATAAGGTGATTGTGTTGCACTCACCTGGAGTAGAAATGCTAGCACTAGTGGAGACCCTTCATTCCCACAGTCAATTCCCCACACATCTGCATGTCACCACCTTAGATGACATGGTCACACAGAGCCTCTTTATGGTTGTGATGTATGGGTTCCCCCTAAATGTCAACAAAGGCCTCAATATTTTCAGAGCAGAGTACTCTCGACTTGTTGGGGGTCCGTAATCTGAGTCCTGGCAATGTGCATGGTGTTCTTTGGCCTCTCCATAGTATCCTCCTTTGGCTCCCTAAAAAAATTTAATGCAACAAGCTAGACTGGTGAGCAACCAGGTTGGAAAAGACAATGAGGCAGCTCCCCAGGCCAGGAAGGATGCAAAGAGTAGCCACGATGGAGCGATTTGCAGTAGCCATGGTGAGGGTTGTTTTTTTGAAACACTGTTGGAAGTCTAAAGAGTAAGCTCTACAAGACCCTGTAAGAAGATCACGATAGATGTGTGCACGAGCTTGTTGTGGCTTTCAACTGTTATGAAAATCAGTCCATCATTTTGAGAGATTTCCAAACTAGAGTGGAAGTCTTGGAAACATCCCATTTTGATGTTTTTGAGCAATTTAAGTAGCTTCAACAGATGTTGAGGGATTCAGATGAAGCTGTTGCACAAAGTGAGCAAAGAGTGGAGGAGATGAAGGAGAACATCTGCAACCTTAGGATGAGGGAGGAAGGAATCAAGAAGCAACTTCGTCATATACAGAGCAAGACCATGGTATTGACAGCCACAATAGTTAATCCTGCTATGCCACAATGTCTGAAATGCATGGTCTGCCATACCCCCATCATAGATGACTATTGTATTTGATGGCCTGCATGCTACCACCCTATGCACGTTTTTTGCTTTGGGGTGTTTGTGCATACAAAATCGCTATGTAGAGAATGCCATTTTCCATTGCCCAGGTCATGGACAAATCAAATGTGCCTGCCTACTACAGCTATGTCGACGAGAAAGTAGATGCATGCTGTAGCTCAATTTGCCACATTGTGGGAAAAAGATATCAAATTGAAGAAGGCCAAGACCAAGATCCTAACTGCAAGGAAAAGGAGCTTGAAGGGAGGTACCAAGCCCCTTCAGAAAAGGAGCAAGAAGGGACGAGCCTACAACCAAGAAGCTCAAATCAAGGAAAGAGGAAGCGACATGAAGAGAGGGGTCGGGCACCTACAGGTTGGAACCAGCCCCATTCTGGAAAGGAGCAAGGATGGCCAAGCCTATGATCAGAGAGCTCAACAAGGAGTCCTTGAGATGTAATCTAAAATAAAAGAGGCTTTGAGATGTAATCTATGTAATCTGTGTGTAAATCTGTGTGTAAACTATTGAATTGTTAATCTTCTCCAGAGTTTACTTGGGCAATGTTTTCTTAGCTATGTGACTAGATAGTGTTCCTTAATCCACGCCAATGCAGTGATAACAATGAGATGAAAGATTTTGATTAGATCACTAATGTGAGATTAAAAGATTTCAGTTAGTGAACTAATGTGTGATGAAATATTTCAATTAGATAACTAATGTGAGATGAAAGATTTCAATTAGACAACTAACATGAGGCTGAAGAATGAGAAGGTCAGGCTCAATGAACTCAAAGATTTTGATTACCAAACTAGCATGAGACTGAAGATTGAGAAGGTTAGGCCCAATGAACTCTCTCCCTATTTAAGTGCAGTGAGACACAACTAAGAGCCCATTATGAAATCTAGCCCCAAAACTCTGCACACCAATCCACCTATTGCCAATCCACCTACAGCAAATATATGGCATACTCAAATAACTTTGGAATAATTTTTTTCTATATGAAAATGATGTTGGATGGCATCCTCGTAGAAATAGACTCGGAGGAGGAAAATAGCTACAAGGAGGACATGCTTCGGTGGTGATTGTATTACTTAGGGTTGGTAGAGATGTTGAATATTAATTTTCCTGGCTATTTTTTTTCTTGCTCCTTTAAGGTACTTGTCAAACTCATGATGTAGGTTTCTTTTGGCAGGACCTGATAGAGGCACAAAGACGTATAGAGCACAAAGACCAGGATGAAGACGATTCGCTCCCAGCAAAAGGAGGAGTTACTATGGGCATATAAGTCGACAGAGTCAAGCAAGCAGTGTGTATAATTCGAGTGTGTAAAGAGGTCTACCATTGTGCATTAGATTGGCCTAAAGAGCTTGGAGATGTTTGCCATAGAGAGGCTGATAAGATAGTTAGGAGTTTGGAATTCACAAAATGTCATTATATTTGAAACAATAAAAATCTTGTAGACATTTCTTGGACTTGTGGACTTTCTCATGGTGCTTGTCGTAATACCTAATTTTGGATCGACCTATTTCCATGTTAGTACTTAAATGTTTTAAGTAGCCCGGTGGTTGAAATCGGAGGATTAAGGATAACCAGTCTAAGGGCACTATTTTAGTATAGCAGTGTACAATAAATTTTAAGATAGCACGGTAGTAGTGTAGGGATAGCATGATAGTAATGTAGGATAAGTTATCGCCAACACGGTGGTTGGTTGCTTGGGATTTTTTAGTACTTTTTTTTTAAGAAAAGAATGTGTTTTTTGAATTAAAAACGCTTGTGGATGTTCAAAACACAAAAAATGCATTTTTAATAATTGGTCAACATACACCAGTTGATCAACTATATACCACTTGGTGTATCCCAACACCGACCAGAACTTTCCTAAAAATATCGAACGATGTTAAGATACACTGGGCGATGAAAAAAACATCAGTCAATGAATCACTACACTGACCGGTATCCAATACACCAATCGGTGAAACCCTACACCGATCGGTGTATTGGGATTGCATCGGTCAGTGTAGTGCTACACTGGTCGGTGTAGTGCTACACTGATCGTTGTGCATGGACAGAACAGATGGCATGCATGCACAGTTGAGATATCGAGCTCCACTCGCGATATGCCAGGGTGACCGTTGTGTATTTATGTCACCGACTTGTTAGCTGGAGATGCGGTTGGTACACCGCCCACGAATAATAGCTGGATGACAGGTATCCTTATCTACACTAGTTCATGGCTCAGTTAGTATGCCACCTTAGTTAGTTGATTTTGGTTTGAGACCCACATATAGGGTTCTTCTATTTTTTTCTTTGTACTAGAGTTCTTTTGGCTTTCACAACTAAGAAGAGGAAAACTGTTTTCAGCCTCCACCTTTGTTTGTATTCCCCCATTGTGCATGTGAGAAAGCCGCAAGTGAGACTCCTTCCCTCTCTCCCACTATCTTCACATGGTATCAGAGCCTTGTTCGTGGTAAGGAGCTCAAGAAAGCAAGCCAAGTTCGTGGTGTCCTGGTAAGAGGACTAGTGTTGCTTTCCTATTTCGAGTTTGGGAGCAAATGTCTGCAGGTAGCACAGCCGGAAGTGCAAGAGTGCACTGTCTCAGATTGAGATGCCCTTTGCGGTGTGGCGAGAGGGCATTATATGCTGCAGGTGAGGGCGAAGCCCACGGTGACTTTATTTTTTTGATTTGAGGTCATTTCGGGGCCCGTTTTGGAGGTAGAAGTTCTCCACAGGCACTCAGAAAAAGGCCCTGTTTTTGCTGTGCGACCACTGTTCTGCAGGTCAGTAAAAAGTTGCCGCAGAAACTGCATCGTATGCCTGTGCGCAGAGATATTGGGAGTTGCAGAATCATCCTTATTGCCTGTTGATGCAAAATCGTCACTAGGAAGTGACTGTATGGTCAAAAACCACTTTCGTCAGGTTTGCAGATTTGCCCTTGTGAGGCAGAAGCTGTGTTTTTTGGAGTGACAGAATATTTTGCAGTGTTCTGTAATGGCGTCTGATTCTCTTTCACAGATTGTCACTAAAAAGCTTGACAAGAACAACTTCCAAGCATGGAAGTTTAGAATGACGAATTTCCTTATGGGAAAAGGCTATTGGGAGCTCATTACAAGAAATGAAGAAGAACCAGTTCTTCGTAATGTTCCCAATCAACAGGAAATGCAAGCATTTAAAGGATGGCATGAGAGAGCCAGAAAAGTTATGTACTGGCTGTCTATCAGTATTTCAGATTCAATGATTGTGCATATTCAGGATGCAAGTACGCCAAAGGTGGCATGGGATACTTTGGCAAAAATGTACAGCACAAATACGCAAGCCAGGAAAATGCAGCTCAAGCAGGAGATGCACAATGTGCAGAGAGAAAATATGAGCATCAATGACTACCACATGAAGGTGAAGAAAATTGCGGATGCACTTGCTTCCATTGGGTCGCCAGTGGATGATGATGATTTAGTTTCTGTGACCTTGAATGGTCTAGGAAAGGATTATGCACAGTTCCAGACATCCATTGCCGTCCGTGAAAAATTTCCTGATTTTGAGGAGTTGATTGCTCTTCTAATTTCTGAAGAGCAGAGAAATGGTGGTGCATCTTCTTCAGGAGGAACCTCAAAAGAAACTGTCTTCTACTCAAATGCTGGAAGGGGTAGAGGCAGAGGTAGAGGAGGCCGATCTAGAGGCCGTGGTAGAAATCAGAATATGCAGCAAACTCAAGAAAACCAGTCCTATGCAGGAGGACGTGGTAACTCTAGAGGTAGGGGGAGCCAAAGAGGTCGTGGTGGATGGCAGAGAGGCCAAAATGCAAACAGCAATGTTGAATGCTACTACTGTGGTAAAATGGGGCATATGGCTAAAGACTGCTACAAAAAGCAGAATGACATTATGAATGGAAAATTGCAGCAAGGCAATTATGCATCCTCTAGTAGACAGGGTGATGACAGAAATGAGCATTTGTTTATGGTACAGCATATGACGAATTCTGTGACAAGTGCAGAAGAAAGCAATGATGTGTGGTATGTTGACTCAGGTGCATCAAACCACATGACAGGTCATGCTGAATGGATGCAGGATGCAAGGAAAATGGAAAAACTAGGATTTTTGGAGACTGGTGATGATACTGCACATCCTATTGTGCAGATTGGCAAAATTCCTTTGTCTATGCAAGATGGGAAAAAGAAATACTTGTCTGATGTATTTCATGTCCCGAACATCACCAAGAACCTGGTTTCTGTTGGTCAAATGGTTGAGCAGGGCTTGCAGGTCAGATTCAATCCTCATGGATGCTTTGTTGAGGATATGAAAAATAATGGTCGCTTGATAGCAAAAGGAAAGAAGAAAGGCAGGATGTTTACGTTGGATGCGGACATACCTGAATTGAGTGCAGCAATGTTTGCACATGGGACCGGTGTAGTTGCAGATATTGATATCTGTCATAAACGCATTGGTCATGTTAATGTATAGCGACTTAAATCAATGCAGGCCCAAAATATTGTTGCAGGATTGCCTAAATTCAAGGTTGCAAAAATGCACAAGGTTTGTGAAGCCTGTCAATTTGGGAAACAGGCAAGGAAACCTTTTCCTAGGCATGTTCAAGAGAGTAAAAAGCCATTGGAATTAATCCACTCTGATGTGTGGACTACTAAAGCTGCATCTATTGGTGGCTGTCACTATTTTGTCACATTTGTTGATGACTTCAGCAGAAAACTTTGGGTGTATTTTATGAAAAAGAAAAGTGAAGTGTTTGGGCACTTCAAAGCTTTCAAATCTATGGTTGAAAAAGAAACAGGCCTGCAAATAAAATGCCTAAGGTCAGATGGAGGGGGAGAGTACCTCTCAAATGAGTTTGCAAGGTTCTTGCAGGAGCATGGCATAAAGCAGCAATATTCATGCAGTCATACCCCACAGCAAAATCGAATTGCAGAAAGGAAAAACAGGCATATTGGAGAGGTATCTCGGGCTATGCTAAATGAAAAAGATCTACCAGATTATTATTGGGCTGAAGCAGTTGCTACAGTAGTTTATATAATGAACAGGATTCCCACTGCAGCAATACATGGCATGACGCCAAAGGAGATGTATACTGGTAGGAAACCAGATATTTCTAATTATGTCCATGTGCCAGATGAGTTGAGGTCCAAGTTGGATCCAAAAGCTGAGAAGTGCGTCTTTATTGGTTATTCTCTGCAGCAAAAAGAGTATAGATGCTATAACCCTTCTACACGTAAGTTTACAGTGAGCAGAGATGTTGTTTTAGATTAGATGAGCAGCTGGTATAAACCAGTAAATGTGATGATTGATGTAGATGCACAAAATGGTAATGCTGCACAGAATTCACAGCAGCAATCACAAAATATCAGTGGATCTGGAGTGTCGTCTAGCAGTGGTTCACATACTTCGCCATGGATAGGCAGATTGAGATCAGGAGAATCTCCTCAAAGCAATGCAGAGAGTGGTACGCAGGTATCACGAAAAGGAAAAGAGAAGGTAGATCAGCCCATGCTTGATGTGAATGCAGGTCACTCTTATGTGGATGGTGAATCCATTGGCTCAGAGCAGAGCATTGATGATGAGTTGGGTATTCCTTCTGTTGTTACACCTGGAGTAAGGAAGACCAGGGATGTTTTGAGAGCACCTGGAAGTGAGCCTATTTTGTGCAGGTCTACCAGGGTTAGTATCCTGTGGATAGGCTAAAATATGATGGATTTACAGCCATTCACTATGCCTATATGGTCAAAGTGATATAGGAACCAGAACCCACTTCTTTTGAGCAAGCCATGGGAAATGAAAAATGGGAGAAAGCCATGGATGAAGAAATGGATGCCTTGGATGCAAATGCTACATGGGAAGTGGTGCCTTTGCCTAAAGACAAGAATGCAATTGGCTGTAAGTGGGTTTATAAGATCAAGCACAATGCAGATGGTTCTGTGAATAGATACAAGAAAAGATTAGTTGTCAAGGGGTATGCACAGACATATGGCATTGATTATGAAGAAACTTTCAGCCCGGTTGCAAGGATGGCAACCGTAAGAGCAGCCATTGCTATGGCTGCATCAAAGGGATGGTCTTTACATCAGATGGATAAAAAGAATGCCTTCTTGCATGGTGATTTGCAAGAAGAGGTCTTCATGGAGCAGCCAGCAGGTTATGTTCATGCTATTCATCCTGAGTTTGTTTACAAGTTGAAGAAAGCCTTGTATGGCTTGAAGCAAGCACCTAGAGCATGGTCTGACAAGATAGGACAGTATCTTGTCACTGTTGGCTTTTAGATTTCCAAGGCAGATTTCTCACTCTATGTGAGAAAACCAGAGAAAGGGATTATGCTGCTTGTCATTTATGTTGATGATTTGATCATCACAGGTGATAGTGATGAAGATATCCTTCATGTGAAAATGCTATTGAGGAAAAAGTTTGAGATGAAGGATTTGGGAGAGCTGCGTTATTTCTTGGGCATTGAGGTGATTAGATCACCAAGTGGGATACAGCTCTTGCAGAGGCAGTATGGACTGGACATGCTGTCCAAATATGGGATGACAGGCTGTAAGCCTATTTCAGTTCCTTTGGAGCAGAATGTGAAGCTGAGCGCAGATGCAGGTGAGCTTCTGGAAGACCCTACTATGTACAGACGCATAGTAGGAAGTTTGATTTACATGACTATTACCAGGCCAGATTTGAGCTATGCTGTTGGGTTGGTAAGTCAATTTATGCAGACTCCAAGGAAACCGCATTTGGATGTGGCTAGACGCATACTCAAGTATGTGAAGTCCACATTGCAGTATGGACTATTTTATGAGGCTGGGGTTCAGATACAGTTGCATGGATACACTGATGCTGATTGGGCTGGTAGTATTTCTAATAGACGATCTACCAGTGGATATGTGTTCTCTTTTGGGAGTGCTGTAGTCACTTGGAGCAGCAAGAAATAGCCTACAGTTGCCTTGTCGTGCACAGAGGCTGAGTACAGGGGTGCAGCAATGGCTGCATGTGAGGTAGCTTGGTTGCATAAGCTACTTCATGATATGCATCAGTCTATAGATGGGCCAGTTGTCATTTATTGTGACAACATGAGCAGTATACACTTGGCAAATAACCCAGTCTATCATGCTAGAACAAAGCACATTGAGGTGCATTATCACTATGTGTGGGAGAAGGTTTTACTAGGTCTTATTGATCTAGTTTATGTCAGCACAGAGGATCAGGTAGCTGACATATTCACGAAGGCATTGGGCGCAGAGAAGCTGCGCAAGTTCAGAGACCTGCTTGGTGTGCAGGAATTGGGATTGAGCTCGAGGGGGAGTGTTGAGATATCGAGCTCCACTCGCGATATGCCAGGGTGACCGTTGTGTATTTATGTCACCGACTAGTTAGCTGGAGATGCAGTTGGTACACCGCCCACGAATAATAGCTGGATGACAGCTATCCTTATCTACACTAGTTCGTGGCTCAGTTAGTATGCCACCTTAGTTAGTTGAGTTTGGTTTGAGACCCACATATAGGGTTCTTCTATTTTCTTTGTACTAGAGTTCTTTTGGCTTTCACAACTAAGAAGAGGAAAACTATTTTCAGCCTCCACCTTTGTTTGTATTCCCCCATTGTGCATGTGAGAAAGCCGCAAGTGAGACTCCTTCCCTCTCTCCCACTATCTTCACATGCACTAGCCACAAATACCAATCGGTGTGGAGACATACCGGTTGGTACATGGTGTTGGGTTCTGTAAAAGGACACCTTCACAGAATTTTTTTCACCTTCCATCGAAATTCACCGCTGATTTTTGTTGTTTCCCGCATCCCTACTATTTTCCACTAGTTACCGCCTTCTCCTTTAAGCTATTGGTGAGCTTCTAGCCTCACTATTGTTTTTAGTTAGGGACGGGTGATGGTGGCTCACTCCGGCCGGCTGGATTCACCTCACCTCAGCTAAGAGAAAAGAGAGAGAAATATGTGATATGTTTGTGCTTTCTTGCTACTGTATGTGTGCTTGCATGATGTGTATCACGTGGGGGCGGATGATGGCTCACTTCGGCCGGCAGTTGGATTCATCTTGCCTCGAGTGATGTTCTAGTAATATTATGATTAAGGCTAGGTGATGGCTCGCTTTGGCTAGCTGGATTCACCTCGCCCCAATTGAGAGAGGAAAAGAGAGAGAGGAATATGTGTGATGCTTATTTATGCTTGGTTGTATGTGTTTGCATGTATGATGTCTATCACTTGGGGCCGGATGATGACTCGTGTCAATGCACAATGTAATACATATAGCACATCATTCATCTTGAATTGATAAATGTGCTTTTTCCAATCTATGGCTGGATTCTTTCTAGAATGCCAAGCCTTACCCAGGGCTATCTTGCCTCGAGTGACATTCTATTAGGTAGTATCATGATCAAGGCTGGGTGATGGCTTGCTTTGGCCAGTTGGATTCACCTCGCTTTGGTCTACTATCATATATTCATATATATTGTACATAGTTGTCAATAGAGCTAGTTATTGTCCGGATGATAGCTCACTTTGGCCGGCTAGATTCATCTCGATGATGACCTTCCCAATGAGCTCAATGTTGAGATATCGAGCTCCACTCGCGATATGCCAGGGTGACCGTTGTGTATTTACGTCACCGACTTGTTAGCTGGAGATGCAGTTGGTTCACCGCCCACGAATAATAGCTAGATGACAGCTATCCTTATCTACTCTAGTTTGTGGCTCAGTTAGTATGGCACCTTAGTTAGTTGAGTTTGGTTTGAGATCCACATATAGGGTTCTTCTATTTCTTTGTACTTGATTTCTTTTGGCTTTCACAACTAAGAAGAGGAAAACTGTTTTCAGCCTCCACCTTTATGTGTATTCCCCCATTGTGCATGTGAGAAAGCCACAAGTGAGACTCCTTCCCTCTCTCCCACTATCTTCACATGATATCAAGGCCTTGTTTGTGGTAAGGAGCTCAAGAAAGCAAACCAAGTTCGCGCTGTCCTGATAAGAGGACCAGTGTTGCTTTCCTATTTCGAATTTGGGAGCAAATCTCTGCAGGTAGCACAGCCAGAAGTGCAAGAGTGCATTGTCTCAGATTGAGACGCCCTTCACGGTGTGGCGAGAGTGCAGTATATGCCATTTCGGGGCCCGTTTTGGAGGTGGAAGTTCTCCGCAGGCACTTAGAAAAAGGCCCTGTTTTTGCTGTGCGACCACTGTTCTGCAGGTCGGTGAAAAGTTGCCGCAGAAATTGCATCGTATGCCTGTGCGCAAAGACATTGGGAGTTGCAGAATCATCCTTATTGCCTGTTGATGCAAAATCGTCACTAGGAAGTGACTGTGTGGTGAAATACCACTTTCGTCAGTTTTGCAGATCTGCCCGTGTGAGGCAAAAGCTGTGTTTTTTGCAGTGACAGAATATTTTGCAATGTTCTGTAATGGCATCTGATTCTCTTTCACAGATTGTCACTGAAAAGCTTGACAAAAACAACTTCCAGGCATGGAAGTTTAGAATGACGAATTTCTTGATGGGAAAAGGCTATTGGGAGTTCATTACAGGAAATGAAGAAGAACATGTTCTTCCTAATGTTCCCAATCAACAGGAAATGCAGGCATTCAAAGGATGGCATGAGAGAGCCAGGAAAGTTATGTACTAGCTGTCTATCAGTATTTCAGACTCCATGATTGTGCATATTCAGGATGCAAGTACACCAAAGGAGGCATGGGATACTTTGGCAAAAATGTACAGCACAAATACGCAAGCCAGGAAAATGCAGCTCAAACAGGAGTTGCACAATGTGCACAGAGAAAATTCGAGCATAAACGACTACCACATGAAGGTGAAGAAAATTGCAGATGCACTTGCTTCCATTGGGTCGCCAGTGGAAGATGATGATCTAGTTTCTGTGACATTGAATGGTCTAGGAAAGGATTATGCGCAGTTCCGGACATCCATTGCCGTCCGTGAAAAGTTTCCAGATTTTGAAGAGTTGTTTGCTCTTCTAATTTCTGAAGAGCAGAGAAATGGGAGTGCATCTTCTTCACGAGGAACTTCAAAAGAAACTTTCTTCTACTCAAATGCTGGCAGAGGTAGAGGCAGAGGTAGAGGAGGTCGATCTACAGGCCGTGATAGAAATCAGAATATGCAACAAACGCAAGAAAACCAGTCCTATGCAGGAGGACGTGGTAACTCTAGAGGCAGGGGGAGCCAAAGAGGTCGTGGTGGATGGCAGAGAGGCCAAAATGCAAACAGCAATGTTGAATGCTACTACTGTGGTAAAATGGGGCATATGGATAAAGACTGCTACAAAAAGCAGAATGACATTATGAATGGAAAATTGCAGCAAGGCAATTATGCATCCTCTAGTAGACAGGGTGATGACAGAAATGAGCATTTGTTTATGGTACAGCATATGACAAATTCTGTGACAAGTGCAGAAGAAAGCAATGATGTGTGGTATGTTGACTCAGGTGCATCAAACATGACAGGTCATGCTGAATGGATGCAAGATGCAAGGAAAATGGAAAAACCAGGATTTGTGGAGACTGGTGATGATACTGCACATCCTATTGTGCAGATTGGCAAAATTCCTTTGTCTATGCAGGATGGGAAAAAGAAATACTTGTCTGATGTATTTCATGTCCCGAACATCACCAAGAACCTGGTTTCTGTTGGTCAAATGGTTGAGCAGGGCTTGCAGGTCAGATTCAATCCTCATGGATGCTTTGTTGAGGATATGAAAAATCATGGTCGCTTGATAGCAAACTGGTAGGAAACCAGATATTTCTCATTTGAAAATTTTTGGTTGCATTGCCTATGTCCATGTGCCAGATGAGTTGAGGTCCAAGTTGGATCCAAAAGCTGAGAAGTGCGTCTTTATTGGTTATTCTCTGCAGCAAAAAGAGTATAGATGCTATAACCCTTCTACACGTAAGTTTACAGTGAGCAGAGATGTTGTTTTAGATTAGATGAGCAGCTGGTATAAACCAGTAAATGTGATGATTGATGTAGATGCACAAAATGTTAATGCTGCACAGAATTCCCAGCAGCAATCACAAAATATCAGTGGACCTGGAGTGTCGTCTAGCAGTGGTTCACATACTTCGCCATGGACGGCAGATTGAGATCAGGAGAATCTCCTCAAAGCAATGCAGAGAGTGGTATGCAGGTATCACAAAAAGGAAAAGAGAAGGTAGATCAGCCCGTGCTTGATGTGAATGCAGGTCACTCTTATGTGGATGGTGAATCCAGTGGCTCAAAGCAGAGCATTGATGATGAGTTGGGTATTCCTTCTGTTGTTACACCTGGAGTAAACGATCTACCAGTGGATATGTGTTCTCTTTTGGGAGCGCTGCAATCACTTGGAGCAGCAAGAAATAGCCTATAGTTGCCTTGTCGAGCACAGAGGCTGAGTACAGGGGTGCAGCAATGGCTGCATGTGAGGTAGCTTGGTTGCATAAGCTACTTTATGATATGCATCAGTCTACAGATGGGCCAGTTGTCATTTATTGTGACAACATGAGCAACATACACTTGGCAAAGAACACAGTCTTTCATGCTAGAGCAAAGCACATTGAGGTGCATTATCACTATGTGCGGGATAAGGTTTTACTAGGTCTTATTATATTGATGTCCCCTGAAACAAAGGAGAAACGTCTTGGGTACATAATGTCAAAGATGTTGTCAATCAAAAGGACCAACGTGGCTCTAGTGGTTGAACATAGAGCATAAGTAATGCATGATCAACAGAATACAAGAAAAGGAGAGATAGCCTAAGTGCGGAAGCCATTGCTAGAGTGATGCCATTTTGACATGAAAATATGAGAGTTTCTCCAAATAGAAAGGACATCCGTAAAAAGTAGACAAGATGCAAGGTGTTTGATGAGCACATCATACAATGCAGGTCAGTGGTGCCTAACTAGCCCAGTGGTTGTTTGTGATTGAGCTTTGGGATAGTTTACTTGTTTCATTTCTTAAACCAAGCTTGGACTTAATGTGATTGTCCTAAACTAGCTGGTGGTTGGAACATCATGCAACTGTGGCTAGTTCACCTTAAACACTAGCTGCATGATTGACCTAACTAGCATGGTTGAATAGACATTAGTTATTGACCATCTCGGTAGCGTGGAGCAGCAGAAGTTAACAACAATATATTTCACAACAAAAAGCAATATATTGTCATTTTACTAAGCCATCCCAGTGGTTGGAACATCATGCAACCATGGCTGGTTTAGCTTAATCATTAGTTATGTGATTGTCATGAACTAGCATGGTGACATTAGTTGTTGGCCATCCCGGTGGTTGAAATCATTGTCTTTCTTAGTAATTAAATTAGTTTAATTTAATTCTCTACTATTCAGGTCATATACCACTTAATTTCTAGACCGGGATGGCTTGGACTTAATGTGATTGTCCGATGCTGGTTCAAGACAAACAACAGTTACTGACTAAAATTGTGATTGAAATTGTGAAATTCAAAAATGAAAAGGAATATATTGTTATTTTCTATTTGTGAAATTCAAAAATGAAAAGCAATATACTTGTTATTGTCTAATATGTGAAGTTGAGACTGTCAGGCTAAACCAGCCCAGTGGTTGAAATTGTGATCGTGTCCTAAACCAACCTTGTGGTTGAAATTGTGACTATCTTAAACCAGCCCTATAGTTAAAATTGTGACTGTCTTTAACATGTCCTAAACTAGGCTAGTGGTTGAAATTGTGACCGTGTCCTAAACCAGCCCGATGATTGAAATTGTGGCTGTCCTAAACTAGCCTGATAATTAAAATTGTGACTATCCTAAACCAGCATGGTGGTTAAAATTGTTTTGTTTTGCTAGTAGCTTGATTAGTTCAATTATTAGATGATTAGTTTAATTATTAGATTCATTATATGTGACTATATTAAACCAGCCTGGGGGCTAAATTTTGATTATTTTAATTAGACTACATTTTTGCACGTACTATATTTAGTAGTATTTTGTATTGTTCTAGATGCGTTAAAGCCTCAGCGGAGTAGTAGCAAGGATACCGTAGGTCCTTCCACCTCGAGAGAAGTGGCAGACTTGGAAAACCAGGCATGGGTGGTAGGTATATATTTATCTGCTATTGAATTTCTATTATGTTCAATCGTTCAAATGTCTTGTCATTCATATCTAACTAATTGAATTTGGATCCACAGGAATCGATGAGATTCGAAGGCCTCCAAACAATGAGTACAGAAGGGCCTTCAGGATTGGAGCCAGGGCATGGTTTACGGAGAAGGAGAGAGAAGAGTCCACATGGATTGGGAAAGGGTGGCGGCACATCATGTGAGTATACCCTATTCCTCTTCGTTATCGTTTAAGTATCACCATTGTCTTACAATCAATGCTCTTAGTTTTTCTAACTTGTTTCATTCTTAGGGAGGCACATTCGACCCATCCAGAGAGAGACCGAGGGTAAGGAGGGTGATGAGGAGGCGCACGTAGAATAGAGACTCAGGGCAAAGAGGACGAGAAGGAGTAATAGTCGGATAGGATGTTAAGTGGTTCAATATTTTGGCACTTTTGTCATTTTGTAGTAGATTGCCTCGACAGATTTGCCATTTTGGACTTTGGCACTTTTGCCATTTTGTAGCACATTAGCGCATTACTCTGGTAGATTTACCATTTTGTAGCATATTGCCATTACTTTGTAGACTTTCATTGCAAAACTATAATGTACACCTCCGCATTTGTAATATTTAATTGTGATTTAAATGGAAAAAAAATTATATGGGGTAGGATGGGACAAAAACAAGCCCCATCCTGCCCCACATAATTTTTTTTAAAGCTTCTGTAAAACGTCGGTATATACTAATGCATGTATCGACACTCTAGTGTCAATATATACCGATGCCTACACTGACACCCATATCGACACTATCGAGCATATTTTACTGATGGTGACACCGACACTCGCAGCGACGTTTTCTTTGCAACGTCCACACCAACGGATTTTTCGACACTTTCCACTTGTTAAAATTTTGTTTTCTTCGTATTTAGCATCATATCGATGTCCAAAAGAGGCCCACGTCTTGTAGTGTGATAGTAGCCATCTCTTTTTATAAGATCCTTCAACATTGACATTTTCAAATCTCCTCCATTTTAGAGAAACATGGTTGTCTTTCCTCATTTCATTTGGTCAGACATGAAATGTCTTCTTCTTCACCTTCAAACTGCAATGCTTGCATGTGTGATGAATGCATTCAATGTGGTGCCACTCATAGTCTTCCTTTGGACAAACCACTGGCTCCCTTGCAACACATGATGAGGATTCAGGTGGCCTACAGGCTACGTATTCATCATGGAGGCATGGGCATCGATTCCCATGGAGTAATGCTCCAACACGACCAAAGTCCATGTGTGTTTCGCGACAACAAACATTCCTATCTTTGAGTTTCCTGACATAAAATGCTCAAAGCTTCTTTGCCCAATTGAAATGTCAAGATTATGATCCATAAACTTGAGATACAACTCCATCTGCTGCCCCAACATGCAGGAACAATAGTATAGCGAGCCCCCTTTTAAATGGAATAATAGTACAGTGAGCCCCCTTTTTGCTCTATCCCTATAAAAATATGTCGCTTTCTTCCAATCCTTCGAGTCTGCCCGTGGCTGTGCTTAACCCTCTTAACAACATCCCTTAGTTCATCTCTATTACAAGACCTAAGAAGCTCCCCCATGTGAGTAAGCATGGCATTTGTTTCAAACTCAAACCCTTTAGGATTTGGAGATTATCTCTTGAGGGCTTTTATGCAGGCTTCCTTGACTTTATTGTCCTTTTGGTCCAAGGCCTTAATATATCATTGGGGAACTGGGTGCTCACCAACATCCTCATGTGTCTGGTGATCCCCTTCCCATTCTCATCTGTATAACCTCCCCAACGTTGTTCACTCTATAGGAAAGGTCCAAAACAAAATGTGAAGGATTCACAGTGGTCGGAGTAGCAGAGCTAGAGCAAGAGCACTTAAGGAGCAAGGAGTAAGAGGGCGAGTGGTCTCTAGGGTGGTGCGGCCTGTGAGTGGAGAGGGCAAGGGACCTGACTAGTACTACATCTCATGATGAAGTGGAAACCTATAGGGATGTGAGTGTGCATACTCATCCACATCCCTCGATCCACCACATCAGCCTCAACCCTTACTACTCTTTTTGGACCTACGACAATGGTTACGCCCATGTGATGACCCCTCAGTCGAAGGGGCTATAAGGGATGGCTGTGGAAAAGGTAAAGCCATTGATGGCCCTAATCTACCTCCGAGGGGTGTAGGAGAGGGAATAGTTGAGGTACTTTGGGATAGCAGAGAGAAGAATCTCATTGCCTCCATGTCGCTCATGGATGCGACAAACTCGTCGAGACTCTCAACAAAACCATGGGCTACTAGCAAAGGACTTTCCCGAGGGGTAGTTGCAAGGGTAAGCCTGAGAGGAGTTGGCTCGTGGGGGATTCCACCCAGGGGTAGTCATAGGAGTAGGCCCCTCAAGAGTCAGCTCAGTGGAAAGAAAGTCCTCTGGGAGAGTACAAATCATGATGTCTCCTGGCCCCACTGAAGGGCCAAAAAAATTTAGTATACCACATGCATTCAAAAGGAGGGGTATTTTAATTAAACATTTTGAAAAAAATTAACAGAATTACAATAATAGGACGGGTTTTTTAATTCAACTTTAGCAAAAAATCACTTGGTTCACAAGTAAAGAGGGGTGTTTTTATGAGGGAAAATATTTTAGTCAAAGGTTTTTTTTAATACCCCTTGAATGCATGTGATACATAGGGTTTCTTAGGAGTGCACCCCTTGAGGGGCCCCATGATCATGGACTCCATACTTTCCGGACATGCGACGTGCTGACATGTCCATTTATTTAATAAGAGTGGTTAGCCTAGTGGGTTGCATTGTAAGTCACATTTCATAAATAAGCATCTTTATATACTACACATAATGGCCCACAAAGTGTCATATCTTGACTATAACAATATTATATCATAAGGGAAAGTCACAACATCATAGTAAAGGCAAAAACTAAAAGAGATTAAGTGCTTCTAATTTCAACTACCAAAAAAAGTTTCGCATTTTTATAGTTTTGAATTATCCCATATATAAGTGTTCTACATATAACTTTTTAAAATTGGTATCACTCATTCATTATTAGAGGCACTCTATTAGTATAATTAAAATGCTTAAAGGTTCTTATTGTATCCTTTAACCCTTTTATCTTGAATTTAGCAAGAATTATAGCATAATGAACAGTCAAAATATGTTTTAAATTTGGTCTTCTACATGATATTAGGTCCCCTAAAAACTTACGCTACTCCATAATATCATATTCAAGACATATTAAAAGTATGTTTGAGTTTGGAACTTGTTAGACAAGTCTAAGAATTTGCAAAAGATCAATTTTTTCTTCGTTATTGTTAACATTCACTAAAATTACATTTGAGGCCATAGATCATAATAAGTATGATTATTTAACATCATAAAAATCTAAACATATGTTTTATTGTTATCCTTAGACTCTAGGACTTACAAAATCTTTTAAAAAATCATTCTAATTAAGACATGGAAATTTTATCTAAAACTTGAGCTTGAAATTTTGGTGTTAGGTTGGACATTTTATCTAAAACCTGAGAAAACAGCTTGAAATTTCAGTGTTAGGTTGACCTTAAAACTTTAGGTAGAACTCAAAGTAATAGGTGCAAGTTACAATCCACAATAATTCCAAGTGGTCTATCAATAATTGGAAATACTAAGTTGTACAAATATCATCTTTGCAACTTTTGCTCAATGAGGCTCACTCAATAATGGCTGAGTGGTTATCCTTGACAAATGTAATCTTTTGGGATCTAAGTCTCTCAGTAATTGTAGATTTTTTATAAATATAATCTCTTTTGTTCAATTTTTTCTCCATGGGGCTCTTAGCAAATTACTAACTTGTTAGGTTTTATAAACTATCTTTTGTTGTAGACGTAATCTCTTTTGTTCATTTTTTTCTCAATGATGTAATCTTTTGGGCTCAATGGCTCTCAACAATTGCAGAGTTTTTATAAAGGTCATCTCTTTTGTGTTCAATTTTACTTCGTGAGGCTGTCAACAATTGTAGAGTTGTTATTTTTTATAAACTATCTTTAGAAGTAGATGTAATCTCTTTTGTTCATTTTTGCTCGATGAGGCTCTCAGCACAATTCATGAGTTGTTTTAAATTTTCTTTGGATGTAATCTCTTTGTTCAACTTTTTCTCTCAGCAATGGCTGAGTGGTTATAGTTTTTGTTTAAGTTTCAACTTTAATATAAATAATACTATTATCATAGTCGCTTGCTAGTAGTAATCATTGCTTGTTGCTAGTAGCAGTCATTGTTGGTAGTGGTCATTGCCAGTTATAATAAATACATTTTCCTTGGTTTTAGGATTAACCGCATGCAAGCAGCACTAAAATAGTTTCAAGAACTAGCACAGTGGTTGCATTTTTCTTGGTTTAGTATTAATTGCAACCTGTATTAAAATAGAAATAGTGTGGTGGTTGCACAAGGAAATACATTTTCATTCGTTTAGGATTAACTTTAAAATGAATGAAAATGTATTTCCTTCGTTTAGTATTAACTTTTAAACAAAAAAAAATGTTTAACTGTATGCAACCACTACATTAAAATAGAAATAGCATGGTTGTAGCAAGGAAACACATTTCACTTGGTTTAGGATTAACTGCAAATAGAACCAGCATGGTGGTTGCACAAGAAAGTACATTTTCCTTCATTTAGGATTAACTTTTAACCATTGTTTTAAACTCAATCTGAAATATATGAACAATTGTGGGACTCCAACGTGGGCCTCACATGACCCAACCAATCAATAAAAATACTTTTTTTTTTGTTTAATTAGAAGCAGTTGCTGCAACCACCTCCAAGAACCAATGCAGTGGTAGCACCAAGTCAACATCAATGTGGTGGTCATGAATCTAGGTCAACACAGGAGAGCTGCACAAAGATGATAGGTGGTGAGCTGTGAGTAGATGGTAGGTGGCAAGCTACAGGTAAATGACAAGATAGTTTGATGTACAAAGATGCAGCACAAAGACTGCACAAAGGATGGTAGAGCTACTTGTGTAATGACATGTGTCGAGCAGTGCGGTGTTCAAAACAACAAGTTTTAACAGATTGCATCGCATTATTACGCCAATAAGACAATCATTGCACTGAGAAAAAATTTGGCAAGAGTACGATATCGCCCAAAATTCAAAATGTCACCCACCAGCATGTTGCACTACGCCCCAAAACTACCCCTAAAATAGTTCCACGATTGGCTACACCCGATCATGCATTGACTCACCTATGCCTTGGTACTTTGATAGGTACATTGATGAGGGTGCAATGTTTTATAGGTTCACTTCTTCATACTCTTGTCTGATAGTAATGCATTCAAATGGTGTTGGGACAGCCCAAAAAGTCAAGGAATATAGTGCATGAAAGTAGAAAATTATAGGCATGTCAATTTTGGCAAACAATAACAAGAGATATCTCTTAGATCCCACTAAATATGGCATAGCACATATGAAGTAGAACATGCATGAAAGGGGTTGGATAGGTGATTCACATGATGAGGGATGAGATTGTAACATAATATTTGATCATTGAATCATTTTACAAAGTTTTGACATCACTAAAAATGCCCAAAAACAAAGGTAAGTCAAAGTTAGGTGAACAATGAAGCAAGTGGAAGTGGGAAGAAATGATTTTAACATCTTTTGATGAAAGATGTGGACTTTATTAGATAGGTGGAAGTTAAGATTCGGCCAAAAATTTTCCACGAATGTTATGCACATGATCATCACAAGGGATGGCATTTATGATAGTTGGATCTCCATCCTATTGTTATAAGAAATTATTCAAAGGATGGAAACTTCCACCACATACAACTCACATTATCAATGTTTAGATGCTTGTGTTGGTTGAATGATAAACAACAAGATGAACAAATTATGCAAATTCAAAATCAAGGAAGGCACAATTGTAATCTTTGCTAAAGCAAATATTGATGGCATGATAACTACTAGGATCACTAACATTGAAGAATGAGTCATGCAAATGAAGAGAGATACTACATGAAGAGATTTACATGTTTATATCAATGGAGTGGAATTCCTTGACATTCAAAAGCTAGGAAGAATGGAAAGTGCATTTTTAAATTAGTCTAGCATTGTACCATTGTATGCATGGGTGCTTTGGTTCATGGTTAAATATGAAACTTCAACAAGGCAAGGAAGCTCATGGGTGCTATGATTCATGGTACAACATTGTACCATCGTAATCATGGGTGCTATGATTCATGTTTGAATCTATAGCTTCAACAAAGCAAGGGAGCTCCACCCTTATATGATGCTACAAAGGGGTACCTACAATGGATCATGGGACAAAAAGAAGGTCCAAGTTATGGACTAGAATCCACAACCATGGAGTTTTTACATTGTTGTGTCAAATAGGATAGCATGGAGTTTGTCCACAAAGTGTACCAATATCCCAATGGCAAAAGGGATGGAATTTTTTAATGTGATCTATGGGTTGAGAAAAACAAGAGTTGGGATAAGGATCACTTTGACAACTTGTTGAGGAGCATGATTACAATTTTGACAGCTTGTTGAGGAGCATGATTACAATCACTTCTCCCCCTATACAACTCATGCTTATGGCATTCTTAATAGTGGTCCAAGTATCTAATCTCAAAAAGGCATTGCATAAGACATGTGGAAGGTACAAAATGCATTATAAACTATACATCTATTTGTGATAGGGTCTATGGATGGTCCAACTTCTTATGTGCTAGTAAGCATGGACAAGGATTTTATTAACATAGAGTATTATATTAAAACACAATACAAGACAGCAATCTATGTTGTCAAAGAGATGACCAAGATAAATCAAGTGATGCAAATGATTCATTCAACATTTAAAAATGATGGTCACATGGGATAAAAGATACCCTCAAGGGTTAATGTCATAAAGATGTACACGTGTCTAATTTATTTTTTGAGGGACTCCTTGAAATATAGTCTTATTCTTGCAAGAGGCAAGTTGTTTTAGTGGTTGAAACTTTAGAGAAAATATCCTTAGAGTGCTCCAGAATAGCATGCATGGGTTGTCTTACAAGCACAAGTGTAGGCATTAGAAAGAGTACTAATATCAGACAATGTAGACGAGGAAGGAGAGCAATGATCATACTAGAACAAAGAGAGCTTCAACCCTTCAAATGAAGAGCAATGTGAGCATTAACAAAAATGTGCTTTAAAGGTTTGGGAAGAACAAGACAAAGAATAAGGTCTCTAAAATTGACCTTATATATTGTGTGCTAGTGAATTGCTTATTTCAAGATGTTAGTTTGCTACATTTTCTTCCAATGTGTTAGTTTTGTTTCATTGATAAGTTAATATCAATTGGTCACGTCTTATATTTCATTGCTACCTTTCATGAATTTGTATGTATGATTTCCATCATTTTGTTTGCTACATTTCACAAAAGGTTTATTTAAACATTATTGTGGAAAATTATATAATTTTATTGATGGTAATATCAAAGTACGTTTTGCCTCATGTCCAACTCTTTCATTGGCTATGATACCTAAACTCTTGCATGTCTATAACAAATGTTTTGTAAGATAGAAAAAGTGCACTAAGAATGCACAATGAGGATTTATTCTTGCGTTAATATAGAGTTTGATTATTTGTTTTTCCCTCTCAAGATCTTGGGAATTTGTTTCCACTCATGAAGCTCATCAATAAATCCTAGACTCACTTTTGTGTCACTTAGAATCATCGCATACATGCGAGAATTGATTTAGCGATTTGGGTGTGCTTGATTTGAACATTATAATCCAAGTTCCAAGCTCAACATGGCTGCTTCAACATGTTGAGGAGGCAATGTGTGGAGGTAATATTCCATTGAAAAATGTAGATGCGAGCTCAGAGGGTAAAGGAAAATCTCAATATCTGAAGTCAAGGATCCCTACAAAATTCAATAAAGATAGGAGAGATTCTATTTTGCTTGATGAGCTACTATCATACCTAAAAGTTGTAGATGATGCACTAGATGTGCACAATGCCATCGCTTCTAATGGATATGGTCAAGCTTTGATTCATGAAGGGCATGAGATGTTTAATTATTTTTTACTATAGTAATCCATGATTTCTAAGAAAAAACCAAAAGCGCTTGCGAGGATTCAAATGGAATCTCATATTATACTTAGTTCAAAATAAGGCATAGAGAAAGATAGTGTTTCACATGCAGCCAAAACTAGAGTGAGTGGACTTGGCCCAATACAAGAAGCATGGTGCATGCTCAACGGGTTGCATTGAATCAAGAGGAAGAACACATGGTAGGGAAAATATTCAAATGGTTCCATTGAAAGATCATGATGTGGAACTCTTTGCTATGGTTCTTGGATTCAAGGGAAGGGTCATCACTGCCAATGCTACAAGGGAATTCTTGTCCAACTTGATTTGACTTTATCGCGTGGATGACATTATGTGAATCTAATTGAACATGTTAAGTAAATGTACAAACACTTTGATTTATATTTGGATGCTAGCTAGCTAAATTTGAGAAAGTTTTACTTTGAGTAAGCTTTTGTGCCAGAAATACTATGTACTTTAAGTTTTCAGTTTATATTCTTCCACTAAAGGAACCTTTGACTATATGCATAAGTGTTCCAAATTGTCCCAAAAAGTTGAAGGAATGCCTTATTACAAATTTTGATATTGCATCCAATGGCTTGTTGTAACATGGATTGCCCATACTCATTGATCAAGTGTTTGAAATAAATTATATTCAATACAAAGTAAAGAAATCAAGATTTCTAGGGCAGAGCTCTCATGGGGACTTTTCCAAGTATGAAGACTTATGCCATGATTGAAGATCCATTGGTTCATCCCTTAGCATATGTGAAATGTATTGTGGGGAGTGTGTTATATGGTAACGTGGCTGGCTATATAGATAGCTCAATGAATTGCAAAGAAAGAACAAATGTTTATATTTTCATAATCCCAAAGCTACGCACCTTGGGCTCAAACATCACAAAGACATTTTATTAGTGAAATGCATGGACAAACTATTGTACAAACCATAAATGGTATCTACTTTGGAGATGAGCTACTTTGTGAGTATGAATTCTAATATGGCATTGTTGATGTTTGTGTTCAATGATGTTATAAATGAGATAGAAGTGGTGTGCAAAATGTAGTTGCAAAATTGGTTATGTGTAAAAGAATTGATTATGCATCTATGATTTTGTTTGTATTTAGCACAGGCAAAGTTCTCATGGGATGCGATTTTGAAGAAAACGTGTTTATGTAAACACCACTTTTTTTTTAGATTTCCAAGCTCTATTTTAATGGATTGTGTCTACACAATTTGAAAATCTTGATATTGCAACCATTTGAAACGTTATTTAAGGATATTCTTTCTTCTCCAATTTCGAATAAGGTTATTCTTTCTTCTCCAATTTCCTTGGAAAGGATTTCCTTTGAATAAGGATATTCTTTCTTCTCCAATTTCGAATTGCTATTTTGTGTGAATCGCAACTTCAGGGACTTGGCCCCTCATAGACTACCACCCTGGGACTCTTGACCACCAACGGCCACATGTAAACACACACAGAACACATATCCCCAAGCATATGCACACATAACGCTCATATAAGCACATATATACATGCACACAGACATGCATGCACGCACATTCACACACACAAGTACACATACATGCGCGACGTATAGACATGGCATGTGCGCGCATGCACACACACACATGTACATGCACACACAATACATAAAAATACACATGCACATATACATATAAGCACACAATGTGCACACATGCACTCATACGATCTTTAGACTCTTTGACTACCAACGGCCATGTATACACAATCACATACACATATACATATGCATACATGTACACAACACACATACACACATGTATACACACACACACAAGTACAGATGCACGTATACATATAGACAGCGGTACGCACACATATATGCATCGACATACACATGCACATGTGTACACAACACACATATAGGTAGGGCATGCACATAGAAACACACACACACACATACGCAAGCACACTCACACACACGTGCAAGTGCACATGCACTCACACACTACCATACATGCCAATATATGCACACACATAATCACATGCAGTTGTGCACACACACACACGCACGTGCACACACACACACAAAAGTGAATATGCACAAAAGGGGCATGCATATACACATGCGGGCACGCATAATACGCACACACATACACAAATAGTTCTCTACTTATATTATTTGATCATTCAATCATTCAATCAACATAATACTGCAACATCGTGCAGGCTCCCTAGTAAGATCGTATTTAATCACTTGGGGGTACGTATGAGCGTGCATATGTGTGTACATGTGGTAGTGGAATTTTAACACAAAAAATGGAGATTTAAATGTTGTTATGTAGTACGTAGGTATATAAGCAATCCACGTACGATAAATATCAATAAAAGAAAATTTAACAAAATTCTTACGATTTCCCATCCTCATGCGTCTTGTATTTTTGTAACTTCTATTAAGTATGAACATATTTATGCCATCCTCACACAAAACCATGAGTAAAGCTGTCGTAACCAACGAGTGGAAATGCCACAAAGACCTTGTAGTATATGTGAATAATAAATCGTGGTCCCATTCTCTTATCAAATATGATCTTGTGGACACCATGGCATGCAAGGAGCCTTGAATCTTGGCAATCTTGGCCAAATGGCCAAAGAGTGCGAATGATGTCATGCCAGATAACTAAGAGTGATCGAGAGAGAAAAGATTAAATTCCATCTACAACATTTATACATCTAGATATCCATATTTGCCATGCAATGAGAATGGAAATAATTTCCTAGACCAAATCTACAAAAAGAGAGTGAAGTCTTTGCATAGACTGAAAATATTTGCATTGTAACTCAATCTTCTCCCCCATTCATACCATCTAACACATCATTAAAAAATAACCTTAACAATTGGGAAGCTCACACATAAAGGTTTTCAAGACCAATTTGGACATTTCTCATGCTTCCATCATGAACTGATTTAATATGAAATATAAATGCAACTCTCCATAATATTGGTTCTAGAGTCAATCACTATGGGGAAGTGAGTGATTTTGCTCCAATTTATATTTTGCCTTGCTAACCAATATTATGTTGATAAATGAAACGGATTTAAAAACCATGATCTAATCAAAGAAGAACCTTCTTTACCATAAATTTTAGTAGCTTTGCCAAGTTACATTGAATTACCTTTTACAATCTTGTGCTAAGTTATTTGATGTTCTATTGAATATCTACACCATAACATTATGCTAGTATATTGTTTAAAAATCTAATATTATGTTTATTGCCAATAGGAACAATGAATATGTCTGCAAAGAGTTTTATACATCCTAGTAGGCTTCAACTCAAAGGATACAAATCATGTAGTTGCTTCAGTCCCCCTCAATGATTACAAGATAGACCATGACATGCTTGTGAGTTTTGACATGCATTTTGAATAGTGTCTTGCCCTTCTTCACAACATGCATTTAAAACTTAATATATTTTAAATAGTCTCTCCCTCGAAGCACAATATGGGTTTGAAACTACATGTGTCTAACTCAACAAGAGTATAAACACTCATATCTAATAATCTGTATATGTGGCTTTATTTGATCTTCTCTAGTACATCCCATTTGTCACTCCTCTACCTTGACTACTAACTAATTCTCTACCACCTTGGACGTAGCTTCAATGATAACGACCAACCATCTTGGCTCTTCAAACCAATGCTTCTCTCTAAATCATAAGACAAACATGCAACCATTGGTCATATAACTAACCTTACTAACCATGTAAACCTTCTCACCTTGACAAAATGCATAAGCCCCTAATAATTTTCCTCTTAAAATAGCACCAATCAAAAGCCAAATCAAGACCCTTGCTTTGCTAGAGTTGTGACAGTCACCAAACTCTTCAAAGAATCTCAATTGCCAAACCCTAGGTTCTTGCAAGGGAGATCTCCCACAACCCAATGGGGTTCTGACTTTCACCGAATCCTACTCTTGAAGTATGGAATTCCTCCCACACCTTTAAAATGGCTCTGACATTCGTCTCCAATCGAAGTATGAACATTACAGTCCCTCAAATATCATGATTCTACAACTTAGTTTTGACATTCTCCAAAGACTTTATACTATGCAAAAGAGCAAAACAAGGTGGGGATCCTACTGAGGCCTTGCCTTTTCAAATGTCATTATAAGTGTAAGTGTAAAGTATCTTGATAAAAGGGAGGGTGCTAAGAAATGTAGTGTCATAGAGTACTAAAGTGATGAGCAAAGAGTTGTATAGAGAGAAATTATGTGATTGGTAGAGTAGATCGCATCAATGGAGTGATGACGTATGTACTAGGAAAAGAATGATGTTGATCTTGTACTTGCCTAATTAAGAAAGCACCCTCTAATGGAATGGTAGTGCTTCTCTTTCACCTTTTATCTTGTCATGTTGTGTCCTTTTGAGCCTCCCAAGGATTTTTTTATCTAAGTAGATAAGTGAAAGAGAGGAGAGAAAAGAGGTGAAAGAAGTTTTGTTTTGAGAGCCAACTTTGCTCTGTGTGTGGGGGGGAAGAGGGAGGATGGACCATTAAAAGGGGTGTGTGTGGGGGGCAGGGTGCGGATAGACCATTGAATAAAAGTGGAGACATGGCTATTTTGGCAAGAGTGGAGTCATAGAGAGCCTCCATCTTTAGAGAGAAATACCCAACAAAAGGCAAAAGCATTCAGGATCTCCACATGAGGACAAAACTTGACCGTAACAACACAGATTAGAAAGCCTTAAAAAACCACTAAACCATAACTTAAACTACATGGACATAAAGAAGTGGGATAGACCTGTCAGTGCATGATGGCCATACATTCAGGCCTCAGTCCTATTGGGGGTATGGAATTTTCGCAACCAGATTGTCTTTGGGAGGAAAGGGATGGTAGGGCTTGGAGCTGATACCCTGGGGGAATGGGTGAAACAACGTGTAACAAACTCAGCCAAAGTGCTAGAGCTATCAGATCCAGTTGTGAGCCAGGCACTGACAGCCGTGGCGAACAATTTCTAAGTTCTACCACCGAGTAGGTTCCCATCCGCTTCTTAGCGTGCTCTGGCCCAACTAGAGGCCAAGTTTTGTAGTATTAGGGTCTGGTTTATTTTCCAGGGACTGAAACCCCCCCCTCCGCAATACAAGTCGGCCTTTTTTATTTTAAAAAAAGTCATTCCTTTAGACACTTAGAAGTTTCAAGAGAGTCTACAAACTATCTTCTTCTCTCGTGTGTAACGTTTAACTTTGAATCCACGTATCCTGTTGTTGCTCTTGGACTCTGAACAATCACTTGCAAAGCTAGTGGTAGTCCATGTCCGAAGATCTACCATGTCAAAAGTAGCGGGCAGGCTCCACCTCCCAAAAAAGAAGTGAGATCTACTTCTCTAAGGTGCTTCACAATAGACTGTAGATGATCCAAACGGTCACTTATATTGTCACCCGCGTTCATCACTGTCCGCATTTCCCATGTCGGGCAGGCTCTCAAAAGAATAGCTTTGAGGTCATTATCCTTCACCTTGACATATACTTCGCTTCACAACTTAGATTGTCACCAGCTTCATCTTCAAACTATACCAGGTAAATTCGCCAGCTTACTTTCCTTGCCAGACTCCATCAGCACTATTCAAGTGTTCAATTGCCAGGACGGAAAATTCTTACCGCTTAACTTCTTAATGGCAAGCTGACGTTCAGTTCAAACCAGAGCCTCCAGTTGGCTCTGATATCGCTTGACAAGATCTGAGATTCTCAGAAAGGATTCACGTGATGCGCAATACATAGCCGAAGACCTTGTTAGATGAATAATACACCATACGGTGAATTTCGAAGGCCAAGATGCAAATGTTATTACGTACTTGGTTGTATAGCACATATATTTCCTCCACGTAGGGCATCAATATTGAGGTCAAATTTCTGAAACTAATAATACCTCATAGAGAAACTCCATGTCACTTTTGCATGTTAACTTCTCCCGGAAACCGAAAATCTCTAGATGTGAATGCACCATTACAGCAAATTAAAACAGAGACGAAACTGAGAATTTCGTGTAACCCCCCCCCCCCCGCGCCCCGGCCCCCCCCGCCCCGCCCCACCCCCCTTCCCTTACGGTCAAATTAAAATATTTCCACGAGACAAAGGCAAAAACAATGAAATTTTCACCTTTGAGCTGTCACAAGCCTTCAGAGAATGGAAGCTAGCCGACAGCATTACATACATCTAAATCAATTTTTCCCTACTGGACAGGGAGACTAGACAGCCGTAGTGTCCCAAATAGCCATATATTTTCTGAGATTGCTTCTTCATGATCCCCCCAGCACATCAGCTTTTAGATACTACGCACAATACATTTGACACTCCATAATCCCATCATGCCACTGCTCTTCACTGATGACCATTACTACGAATTATGTAACACGGAGCCAGATAATAAACAGACCCCCATGTCGCTCCACAAAAGCATAGAAGCTGCTGAGAGGACAGCACGCGTACTATTGAAGCAGTACTTGCAGATTACACAAGGTACAAAGATGCTTCAAGAACTATAAACACCATCCAATGCAGAACTCAACAGGAAAGTAATATAAATACATCCATAGGATTAGAATACAACCTTTTAAATTGAGAGCTATTTTAAGATGGGCAGAAGCACAAAAGGAAAGAGAGAGAGAGAGAGAGAGAGAGAGAGAGAGAGAGAGAGAAAAGGACAATCTGGAAGGAAAGTTAATACTCAGGAAAGAAACCCATGTGAATCTCATCAGTAACTGAGCATGAGCTGCTGTCTAGGCTCAAAAATTCCCAGAATCTTTGTGTACTGACACCTTGGCTGACTACAAGGTTTAAACCTTTGTTGTAATGATGATCTATGAGGAGCCTTTACATCTTGTAGTAAAATGGTAAAACTGTAGATCACCTTGCTAAGGTCTCCTTTAGTGACAACACAGTAGCAGGGCATGCTGACAAGGCAATTAGAGGATATCTCTGTAGTGTAATCTTTAAGAAAGGTTGCCATCATGAAAGTATTGATTTTTTTTGCACCAGCTAATATACCTTTGTAAGACTAGTATTGATTTTTTGCACCACCTAATGTCCAAGGTGTGAGCGAACCATGATTTCGTAAGGTAAAAGCTGGAACAATATGCGTGTCCTTTCATCCTTTTAAAGATCACCCAGTGCAACCCTGCATAAGTGCCAGAAATAAGCATCTTACTGCTTTCTTTCATTGTTGCTTGTGCCTATTATACATTACTCTTGTTACCAGATGCCATGGTCTATGAGACAGCTGAGTTGGTATGAGTCTAACGGTTGGCATCTCTAGTGTCCAAAATTCAGATCCTCCTCGTCCTCATTTCTCACAAGCGCCAATACTCGCTTGGTTGCCTCCCTTCTACAGAAATGTCCAAGTTTCACAGTAAGTTTCTGAAATAGTAACTAGATATATGCAATTACATGCCTCTGCTACAAATTAATGATTAGTCTTCAATTTGTACTAGATTCTGGCTTTAGGGAAGTCTAATGCCGCAAGCCACCTTACAACTGTCTATGTTGATTGAACTAGAAGAGCTTACACGCAGCAGCTAGGATGGATGCAAGAAAGCTTCAACTGTGAAACCAAGAATCAGCGACTCAAATGGTTGAGAGTCATGATTGAGTCAGTAGACAGCCCTCAAGGCCTCACTGATATGCAGACTGTTTAAACCTATGCAGACATTCAGCATAAACACTCACTCAACCAAGAAGACAATTGATGTTTCAACTGACGCTTGCTCTAATAAAACAAAAAGTCTGATCCCAGGCCCCTCCAATAAACTTCTGAATGTTCTTACTGTGTCCAAACAAGCACATAATTACCAACAATCCTTTGATCTTGTGAAAACATAAGATCGAAACCAACATGCATATGAGATGCACTTTCGGCCTAAAAATTCGGACCTCCACTGTCAGAAAGCAAGAAGCAAACCTGAGACAAACAGAGATGTCATCCAGAGTAAGAAGTGCAGAAAGCTTGCGGCCCCGATCTTGCCACCGCCTTCCTCCTCGGAATACAACAGGAAGTTGCTTGACACCTTTCAGAGCAAATAGCTGTTGGGCAGCCTTTAAACTCATGTCTGGATAGCATACCACCAAGTCATCTTCATCATCCTCACTACTGCCATGATTTCCTGTGCAAACGGCTGCCACAAGAGTACTATTTACCTGAAAGTCACATTTTCAAAAATAGCTTCAAAACAGCATTCATGCTTTTTTTGCAAATTTAAAAAAGGAACAGCATTCACATTCTACAACCAAGCAGCCTTATCCATGTGTCTCAGCCTGTTCTTATATCTGAATCAAACATATGCTTCTTATGTTTCATCGTTGTTCCAACTAATCTGGAAACGTTTGAAGTCTTTGTGAAATTATTTATTATAATTTCCCAAAACTCAATGCAAACCTTTATCCATTGCAGTTTAGAATATAGCGCAAGTTTGAAATAACGAGTCCTCAAAGCATGGGCAAAATGTATGCATTGACGGGCCATGTTCCATAGCTCTAAAACACCTTAAATTTTCATTTACTGCTATCGAAGACAAAACTTAAACTGATCTGTTTTTAAAAAACCTCTCTGTCCCAATGGACGATATCTTTTAATCTACTGACACCTATCTAGTAAAATCTGATAAATACAGTTCAGGAAGTTTCTTTTGCGTGTTCCTCCGAATATAATCCATGCGCACTCTGGTAAGGATGTAATAAAGAACTAATGTGGTATAGCTTCATCATTAGATTCAAAAATAGAGATTACACAATTAATGAATAAAAATGTTTTCAAAGTTTAGGCACTTCCCCTAAGCACCTCTTAATTTTGAATCTGGGGTGCAAATTATGCCATGCATTCCTGATGAAGGAAAATGGTTTAAAAACAGACATTTCTACCTTATGATTAGCAGCAGATAGTGAGAGTGACATGCAATGGATAGAAGGCAACAGAAAAGGGGAAGGCCACATGGATGATAAAGTACAGTGCCCACTGCAACATTTAAATGTAGGAAACTTACATCAAAAATGGTGGTATCACCTTGGGAACTAGCCATCGCTGCTCTAAGAACAACCCGCTGCAAATCTGATTGAGTCATGATACCCTCTAGCAGATCATTTTCATCCACAACAAGAACACATGGCTGCTGGATATCAAGCATGGCTCTGACTGCCTCTTTCACTGTGGCCATTGCATGGACCTTCGCAAAATGCTTTGACATTGCTTGCCCAACCTAATTTGAAAAACACAATTATTTGTCTGCGACGTGTTCTTAACACGTGCAATTGGTAAGCAAATCAAACTAAGAAAGATCAATATGTACATAAGCCACTGATTCAAATGTTGCCAATATACCTTCAGAAGATCACAAAAGGGACTAACAGGGGACTAGAAGGGTACCGCACCATAGCAGATAAATTTTGATTTAGAGAAGGCACATTAAAAGTGTTATGCAGAGTTAGACAATCATCCACCTATACGAATTCTATATGCATTAACGTGTGCAGCATTCCATGTTACATCACGAATCAAGGATGATAAAGCTTCTCAAACTATGCTGGCATTCAAACAAATGCATAGGGAGTTCCAGATTCTGATTCATGCATGGGAAAATTAACAACTCTGGGCCTGGCACCCATGTGGTGGCATAAAGTCATGGGAAGATTCTGCCTCCATCGGAATAAAACCTTGCAAATAGCTAGACATAGAGCAGATCATGTACTCAGAGAGCACTAGAGTTGAGACTCAAGAGCTACAATGGAGAGAGGAATTCCACTCTTAATGAAACTGGTCTAGGCTCAGGACGAGCAAAATGGGCAGGGAGGACCTCCCTACAGTCACAGCTGGAAGATTCAATCAACAGAAAATAAAAATTATGCTAGATGAGCAACGGCAATCCATTCAAACCTCTTCACATGAAAGTCACTGCGGGACCTGGGTCTTCCTAGAGATCACCCGGCAACACTGCTCTCAACTAAAAGCATGAAGAAGCAAGGAGATTGATACATGTACCAAGCCAGTGGAATGAAGTGTACGACGACTAAGCGAGGCTTCCATTTCTTCCACACCGATGCCTTGCCACTTCAGAAAGAGTTACAAGGGCATGCCCTGATGAAGATAATTGGTCCCTCACAGCATCACCAGTATTCATAGGAACTTTTGACTGATCATTTCAAGAGGACTATTACATCAGGCACAGGTGTAACTTCAAAATTCATTCAACCCATCAGGAGACAGAAATGAGACCATGTAAAGCTATGAAACTCAATATAGAGTTCACATTAGAGCCTTGAAGTTAGGCCTTCAGTCCCAGACTCGTCCATGCTGAACTTGCAAGGTGTAGGGACAAAAGCTTCACAAAAGAAATTGATACAAAACTCTTTCAATCACAACAATTGTGGAGGAATGTGAATTCATAATTTGAACAAGCTTACTAAAGATTCAAAAAAATGTTGGAGAGGGAGGTTGGAAGCAGCATCTGCAATGTGAATGATACCTCAAAAGACATTTGCATGTCATTGATAAAAAGAACTCTCCTTTCCAATGCACTAAATGAAAATATAGGTGCAATATTCAAATAAGGAGATCCAATACATGGTCAATTGTGATATTAATAGCACAAAGAGCATGTAATGATATCCCTACTTAGATCATCAGCGCCCAAAGACAAATGCAAGCCACATGCAATTAGATATGCCCATTTTCGTATTCATAAGCATAAATACAGAAAGTATCTTAATTTTCGTATTCATAAACATAAATACAAAAGTATCTTAATTTTCACATTCATGGAAGACCAGGTTTACCTTCAACTCCTCCAAAAGCTCTTCTTCTGTGATCACATCCGGACCAACGGCACCGTCAATTGTACATAGTTCCACTCCCATTTCATCACTTTTCATAACCCATGCACGTTGGCCATGTCCAAGTTGCATGCTGCTTGAGACTGATGTGTAACCATTCAAAGAAGTCCATGAACTTGCTAAAGCATTTCGTTGCCCAGACCTCCTTTGATTTGCCACAGCTGCTACCCAAATGGCAAGTCCCACTGCCCCCTAATAAAAAGGTTGAATCCAATCTGTCAGTGCCCATTAATTGCTAGCACTTGTGCAATACCAGCAAACTGTGCCTTCAAAGATACTTGACAGGGCAAAGCAAAAAATTAAATAGATATAAATAAATGGCTTTCTGAAAACAGCTACTTCACGAAACAATGGATGATGTTTGTTTCAATGCCATAAATTTGTAGAAGGAACAGAAAGACAAAATATTTAATTCCTTGTTGAATTGATATCGAACCAAAGGGTATCCCAAAGACTGATAGAGCGCCCTAGGAATTACACACGGAAGTGTTTCACTATGGAATCAAACTTCTTTACTTGTGTGTACTGCACAACCATATATGTGTGTGCAAGCTAGTACATACTACATAGACAGTACATCCAAGACAAATATAGAACCCCACAATGACATATTTCCATCCAAACCCGGACACAATAAAAAAGACATGCAGAGTCCCACCAAAAACCGTGGTCCTCTGATCTTACCAAAGCTCTCCTACTATCTTCTTGGCACTCCTAGATCCCTAAGCCTGCATGCTCCTCTGAGCTTATGAAGACTCTCTGTCCGGTGATCCTTCCACCTTGCTAGCCGACTAGTCAGCCTAGGTGGGCAGCTTCTCTTGAGCTGAATTTCCAGCCTCCTGTATGCCTCCTTCACATCCTGAATGTAGGCCCAAGGGAAGCCCTGTCGCTTCTCCTTTTGCTCTGGATCTGCTGCTCCAAGTGATGATTTATGAGGCCCCAACAGCCCTTTAACTGGCCAACTCAATAGGGGTGTACTGGCTGACCCAGCAGTCCCACTCCAGCCCTAACTAGCCGACCACCAGGTTGGCCTGGTAGGCTGGCTTTCAAGCCTTATAGCCAGGCTATGCTGGCCTGCCTGCCCATGTGATCACAGCCACTATCCCAGGATTTTCCAACCCTGGTGGGGTTCTTTCCTGCCCCAAATCAGGTCCAAACCCAGCCCATCGCACACAAGCCTCTGCTGTTCTGCCATAGATTCGGCCATGTACCTTCTGTCCTGCTTCCATACAGCCACATGTACCGGTCCGTACACTTGCACCAAGCATCTGTACTGCTGACATTGCGATCCGATCTGTTGCTGATGTCATCCGCCTCCTGAGGACCTGTCCAAATAGCCAGGTATTTCTCCTTGTGCTGCCCACATGGCAGCCCCATATTCTCTCTTTGTTTTGCTGTGAGGTGCTGCCCATGTGGCAGCCCCCTCTTTCCTCTGGACATGCTGCCCACATGGTATCCAATCAGATGCCCTTGTGGTAGCTCTGTCCCTAGGTCTCCCTCCCCTATGCTCTCCTCATTCGAGGGCTCACATGTCGGGAGGTGACCAACCCTAATCCAACACCTCCTCTCACCGACACACTTTGGCCCGCGATCCCAATCCGTCGATGAAGATGCTCCAATAGCTCCCATGTCGTAGCCCTCAAGAACACTTTGGTGTTGTCATAGTCTTCTAGCTTTATCTCTAGTGTCTCCTGCTCTGCCAAGTCCAGTTCCGCACGCACTCCAGGCACCAGCATCCTCCGACTGTCCCCCTCATGATGGGTGAACAGCTGAAGTCCTCCAAGCACCATGCTCTCAAGGGTCTGTTTCAACCCGCCCTCCGTCTAGCTAGGTCTACAACCAAACAACAAACCTGGAACATTATATCCCAAGCATAAATCTAGATTACCTGGACCATAAAGCTTCATGTGTGGTTCTGTGTTGTCCCCCTCTAAGTCACAACCTCTGTCTAACCCTAATTCCTCAAATCCTATCGAAGAATCACCCCCTACGTCAACAACACGAGCCAAGCACCCAAATGGCTCCGAGCACTCATCACTATCCATTACAAAAGATTCTGACGACTCCTCTGACCATCCCTAAATGTCGGGCATCCTGACAGTAAAAACGGGGTCCATATACTAAGTCTCAGCAGCACTGGGAGATGCCACCAAGAAAAGTTTCTCTTTGACCATAACCTGAGCCGAGTTTGATTCCTTGGACTCTGAGCTGGCCCCCTCTAAGTCACAACCTCTATCTAACCCTATTTCCTCAGATCCTATCGAAGAATCACCCCCTACGTCAACAACACGAGCCAAGCACCCAAATGGCTCCGGGCACTCATCACTGTCCATTACAAAAGATTCTGGCGACTCCTCTGACCATCCCTCAATGTCGGGCATCCTGACAGTAACGGGATCCATATACTAAGTCTCAGCAGCACTGCGAGATGCCACCAAGAAAAGTTCCTCTTTGACCATAACCTAAGCCGAGTTTGACTCCTTGGACTCTGAGCTGGCCCCCTTCTTCATATCAGCCTCTTTCTCTCTGCAGTCCTTCACAAAATGCCCTGGCTCATCACAATAGAATTCTTTTTTCCTCTTCTTGTTCTCTTTATCCGAAGAGTTCGCTCCTTCGTCAAATTTGTCCTTCTTGGGCTTGCCTTTGCCAGACTTACCCTTGCCCTTGCCTTTGCTCTTGTCTTGAGCTAGTAGGGCTTTACCCTGAACTTCTTCTTGCAACGACAAAGGAACTATCTCCTCGAAAGACCCTAGTGCCACTATCAGTCCTGCAATCATCATAGTAACAAAACTACTATAGCTCCGAGGGAGCATTCACAGCAACAGCATAGTTACCAACCAAAATAAAAACGGCAAAAATGCCAAAAACGGAGTTTTCGACCCAAACCGAAACAAGAAAATGAGAAGCGGCAATGTAGTACAATTTATGTGTAAAAAATAAAGTTTTAGACATAATACAATTATATATACATTGCTTAAAGTGACAAATTTTGCTACTTAGCATCTGCTTAGTGCTATTAAGTCATGACTTATGCAGCATGCATGATGCTTCAAGTTTCTGTGAAGATAGTGAGAGAAAAGGAAGGAGTCTCACTTGCATCTTTCTCACATACAGAATGAGGGAATACACACAAAGGTCGAGGCTGAAAACAGTTTTGCTCTTCTTAGTTGTAAAAGCCAAAAGAACTCTAGTACAAAGAAATAGAAGAACCCCATATGTGGGTCTCAAACTAAACTCAGCTAACAAAGATGGCATACTAACTGAGCCACGAACTAGAGTACATAAGGATAGCTGTCATCCAGCTATTATTCATGGGTCGTGTACCAACCGCATCTGCAGCTAACAAGTCGGTGACATAGATGCACAACGGTTACCCTGGCATATCACGAGTGGAGCTCGATATCTCAACACTCCCCCTCGAGCTCAATCCCGATTCTTGCACACCAAGCAAGTCTCTGAACTTCTGCGCCCAATGTCTTCGTGAATATGTCAGCTACCTGATCCTCTGTGCTGACATAAACTAGATCAATAAGACCTAGTAAAACCTTCTCCTACACATATAGTGATAATGCACCTCAATGTGCTTTGTTCTAACATGATAGATTGGGTTATTTACCAAGTGTATACTACTCATGTTGTCACAATAAATGACAACTGGCCCATCTGTAGACTGATGCATACCATAAAGTAGCTTATGCAACCAAGCTACCTCACATGCAGCCATTACTACACCCCTGTACTCAGCCTCTGTGCTCGACAAGGCAACTGTAAGCTGTTTCTTATTGCTCCAAGTGACTGCAGCACTCTCAAAAGAGAACACATATACATTGGTAGATCATCTATCAAAAATACTACCAGCCCAATCAGCATCATTGTGTCCATGCAACTGTATCTGAACCCCAGCCTCATAAAATAGTCGATACTGCAATGTGAACTTCACATACCTGAGTATGCGTCTAGCCGCATCCAAATGCAGTTTCCTTAGAGCTTGCATAAACTAACTTACCAATCCAACAGCATAGCTCAAATCTGACCTGGTAATAGTCATATAAATCAAACTTCCTACTATGTGTCTGTACATAGTAGGGTCTTCCAGAAGCTCACCTGCATCTGCGCTCAGCTTCACATTCTGCTCCAAAGGAACTGAAATAGACTTACAGCCTATCATCCCATATTTGGACAGCATGTCTAATCCATACTACCTCTGCAAGAGCCATATCCCACTTGGTGATCTAATCACCTCAATGCCCAAGAAATAGCACAGCTCTCCCAAATCCTTCATCTCAAACTTCTACTTCAATAGCATTTTCACATGAAGGATATCTTCATCACTATCACCTGTAATGATCAAATCATCAACATAAATGACAAGCAGCATAATACATTTCTCTGTTTTTCTCTCATAAAGTGAGAAATCTGCCTTGAAAATGTGAAAGCCAATAGTAACAAGATACTGTCCTATCTTGTCAGACCATACTCTAGATGCTTGCTTCAAGCCATACAAGGCATTCTTCAACCTACAAACAAACTCAGGATGAATAGCATGAACATAACCTGATGGCTGCTCCATAAATACCTCTTCTTGCAAATCACCATACAAGAAGACATTCCTTACATCCATCTGATGTAAAGACCATCCCTTTGATGCAGCCATAGCAATGACTGCTCTTACGGTTGCCATCCTTGCAACCGGACTGAATGTTTCTTCATAATCAATATCATATGTCTGTGCATACCCATTGACAACTAATCTTGCCTTGTATCTGTTCACAGAACCATCTGCATTGTGCTTCACCTTATAAACCCACTTACAGCCAATTGCATTCTTGTCTTTAGGCAAAGGTACCAATTTTCATATAGCATTTGCTTCCAAGGCATCCATTTCTTCAGCTATGGCTTTCTCTCATTTTTCTTTTCCCATGGCTTGCTCAAAAGAAGTGGATTCTGGTTCCTGTATCACTTTGACCATATAGGCATAGTGAGTGGCTGTAAATCCATCATATTTCAGCCTATCCAAAGGATACCTAGCTCTGGTAGACCTGCGCAAAGTAGGCTCACTTGCAGGTGCTCTCAAAACATCCCTGGTCTTCCTTACTCCAGGTGTAACAACAGAAGTAATACCCAACTCATCATCAATGCTCTATTGTGAGCCACTGGATTCACCATCCACATAAGAGTGACCTGCATTCACATCAAACATGGGCCAATCTACCTTCTCTTTTTCTTTTCGTGATACCTGCATACCACTATCTATATTGCTTTGAGGAGATTCTCTTGATCTCAATTTGCCTATCCATGGCGAGGTATGTGAACCACTGCTAGAGGACACTGCAGGTCCACTAATATTTTGTGATTGCTGCTGTAAATTCTGTGTAACATTACCATTTTGTGCATCTACATCATCAATCACATTTACTGATTTATACTAGCCGCTCATCTCATCAAAAACATTATCTCATCTCTGCTTACTGTAAACTCATGAGTAGAAGGGTTATAGCATCTATACCCTTTCTACTGCAAAGAATAACCAATAAAGATGCACTTCTCAGCTTTTGGATCCAACTGGGACCTCAACTTATCTCGCACATGAACATAGACAATACAACCAAAAATTTTCAAATGAGAAATATATGGTTTCCTACCAGTATACATCTCCTCTGGCATCATGCCATGTATTGTTGCAGTGGGAGTCATGTTCATTATGTAAACTGCTGTAGCAACTGCTCCAGCCCAATAATAATCTGATAGGTTTTTTTCATTTAGCATGACCCGAGATACCTCTCTAATATGCATGTTTTTCCTTTCTGTAAGTCTATTTTGCTGTGGGGTATGACTGCATAAATATTGCTGCTTTATGCCATGCTCCTGTAGAAACCTTGCAAACTCATTTGAGAGGTACTCTCCCCCTCCATCTGACCTTAGGCATTTTATTTACAGGCCTGTTTCTTTTTCAACCATAGCTTTAAAAGCTTTGAAATGCCCAAAAACTTCACTTTTCTTTTTCATAAAATACACCCAAACTTTTCTGCTATAGTCATCAATAAAAGTGACAAAATAATGACAGCCTCCAATAGATGCAGCTTTAGTAGTCCACACATCAGAGTGGATTAATTCCAATGGCTTCTTACTCTCTTGAACATGCCTAGGAAATGGTTTCCTTGCCTGTTTTTCAAATTGACAGGCTTCACATACCTTATGCATTTCTGCAACCTTGAATTTAGGCAATCATGCAACAATATTTTAGACCTGCATTGATTTAAGTCGTTATACATTAACATGACCAATGCGTTTATGCCAGATATCAATATCTGCAACTACACCGATCCCATGTGCAAACATTGCTACACTCAATTCAGGCATGTCCGCATCCAATGTAAACATCCTACCCTTCTTCTTTCCTTTTGCTATCAAGCGACTGTTATTTTTCATATCCTCAACAAAGCATCCATGAGAATTAAATTTGACCTGCAAGCCCTGCTCAACCATTTGACCAACAGAAACCAAGTTCTTGGTGATATTCGGGACATGAAATACATCAGACATGTATTTCTTTTTCCCATCCTGCATAGACGAAGGAATTTTACCAATCTGCACAATAGGATGTGCAGTATCATCACCAGTCTTCACAAATCCTGGTCTTTCCATTTTCCTTGCATCCTGCATCCATTCTGCATGACCTGTCATGTGGTTTGACGCACCTGAGTCAACATACCACACATTATTACTTTCTACACTTGTCACAGAATTGGTCATGTGCTGCACCATAAACAAATGCTCATTTTTGTCATCACCCTGTCTACTAGAGGATACATAATTGCCTTGCTGCAATTTTTCATTCATAATGTCATTCTGCTTTTTGTAACAATCTTTAGCCATATGATCCATTTTACCAAAATAGTAGCATTCAACATTGCTGTTTGCATTTTGACCTCTCTATCATCCACCACAACCTCTTTGGCTCCCCCTGCCTCTAGAGTTACCACGTCCTCCTCTTTGTAACAATCTTTAGCCATATGATCCATTTTACCAAAATAGTAGCATTCAACATTGTTGTTTTCATTTTAACCTCTCTATCATCCACCACAACCTCTTTGGCTCCCCCTGCCTCTAGAGTTACCACGTCCTCCTCCATAGGACTGGTTTTCTTGAGTTTGCTGCATATTCTGATTTCTACCACGGCCTCCAGATCGGCCTCCTCTACCTCTACCTCTACCTCTGCCTCTGCCTCTGCCTCTGCCTCTGCCTCTGCCTCTTCCAGCATTTGAGTAGAAGACAGTTTCTTTTAAAGTTCCTCCTGAAGAAGATACACCACCATTTCGCTGCTCTTCAAAAATTAGAAGAGCAAACAACTCCTCAAAATCAGAAAATTTTTCACTTACAGCAATGAATGTCCGGAACTGTGCATAATCCTTTCCTAGACCATTCAAGGTCACAGAAACTAAATCATTATCTTCCACTGGCGACCAAATGAAAGCAAGTGCATCTGCAATTTTCTTCACCTTCATGTGGTAGTCATTGATGCTCATATTTTCTCTCTGTACATTGTGCAACTCGTGCTTGAGCTGCATTTTCCTGTCTTGCGTATTTGTGCTGTACATTTTTGCCAAAGTATCCCATGCCTTCTTTAGCATACTTGCATCCTGAATATGCACAATCATAGAATCTGAAATACTGATAGACAGCCAATACATAGCTTTTTTGACTCTCATGCCATCCTTTAAATGCATGCATTTCTTGTTGATTAGGAACATTAGGAAGAGCTGGTTCTTCATTTCCTGTAATGAACTCTCAATAGTCTTTTCCCATAAGAAAATTCGTCATTCTAAACTTCCATGCTTGGAAGTTGTTCTTGTCAAGCTTTTCAGTAACAATCTGTGAAAGATAATCAGACGCGATTACAGAACACTGCAAAATATTCTGTCACTGCAAAAAACATAACTTCTGTCTCACAAGGGCAAATCTGCAAAACTGACAAAAGTGATATTTGACCACACAGTCACTTCCTAGTGACGATTTTGCATCAACAGGCAAGAAGGATGATTCTGTAACTCCCAATATCTCTGCGCATAAGTATACGATGCAATTTCTGCGGCAACTTTTCACCGACCTGCAGAGCAGTGGTCGCGCAGCAAAAACAGGACCTTTTTCTCAGTGCCCGCTTGCGCCACCAAAACGGGCCCCGAAATGGCCTCAAATCAAAAAAATAAAGTCACCGAGGGCTCCTTACCACGAACTAGGCTTTGATACCATGTGAAGATAGTGGAAGAGAAGGAAGAAGTCTCACTTACGGCTTCTTCTCTGTGTGATATACAATTTGTTCTGGTTGGAGGATCTCCTCCATCTCTTTCACCTCAGGTGATTCTTCTTGAACTAGTTATGTGGGTTCTAGTCCTTGATACTTCTTTGGAAGACTCACATGAAAAGCGTTGTGAATCTTCCCAAGTCTCGAGCAGATCTATTCAAAAAGCGACTTCATGTATAGCCTCGCTAACTCTGAATGGTCCATAATACCAGGGAGACAACATTGGGTATACTTTCTCTTTTCCTTTCATCTTTCTGAGTCATGCTTTTTCAAACTTTAGTAACACCCAATCTCCTTCTTAGAGATTCATCTCTCTCCAGCGCTTGTCTGTTGCCTTCTTTTGCTTTTGTTGAGAGATATTTCAATTGCTGTCCGAACTTGAGAGTAAGCTGTATCTAAGTCTCGGACATACTGGTCGGCTGAAAATATCCCGTCCTTCGTTCTGAGAATAAGTGGCAGAATCACCTTTCCATAAATAACTTCCCAATGGGCCTTTTCCTGTGCAGCTATGAACAGCATTATTGTATGCAAATTCTACAAGAGGAAGATACTTTCCCGTTCGACCTTTTTCTCGAATGGATAACACTTGAGAAGATCCAATACCATGGAATTGGCATTCTCATCTTGTTTGTCTGACCGAGGATGAAAAGAAGATGAAAAGTCCAACTTCGTCCCCATATTATCAAATAATGCTCTCTAGAATAAACTAGTCATCATGGGGTCTCGATCACTAACAATCGACTTAGGCATCCCATGGTGCTTGAAGATCTGTGCCAAAAACAATATGGGCATGTGGTCTGCCTTAATAGTTTTTCCTATTGGAATTAAACGGGCATGCTCGTTGAACCTGTCAATTCCCATCATTCCCGTATCTGGATCTAGCAAGATCAAAGATGAAATTTATGGCGATGCTTTCCCATGGTCCCTACGGTATGGGCAACGGCATGAGAAGTCCTAGGGTCTTGTGCCTATCATACTTTACCTTTTGGCACGTAAGACATTCAGTTACAAACTTGTGAATGTCTTTCCGCATCCCTGGCCAAAAGAAATATCTCTCAATGGCCTGTGTAGTAGACAGAATACCTCGATGCCCTGCATAAGGAGGAGCCATATGCCCTTCTTTTGCACAATGGAAACACTTACCCTCCTTTCGGAAGGTTTCAATTTGTTCTCAAGTAAACTTTGACTTCCCACTAAAAGGCTTGAATGGGCCCCTCGGCTTCCGAGGCTGAAATCTCTTTGAGCCTTGGGTTGGTGCCACAATCCTCTTGCTAGTATCCACACCCTTCCCTTTTTCTACCTAGTGTGAAGGAGGTCTTCCCTTAACAGTTCAACCACAGAAGCTCAATGCATCAAATCTCGGAGCTTCGTCTTCTTTGAATCAATGCTTACTGGAGTTCGTATGTTGGGAAGTAATCCCGCTCGATACTTCCGAAGCTTCATCTTTTCTGAAATTTCTTTGAAGGGTGTGATCTAAAGATAAGCTGTCCAAAACTTTTGATTATATGTCTCGAAGGCTTCCATGCACACGCTTTCCCAAGCTGTATGAACATCATCAAAGAAATTCTTGGGCAAAAACTACTTAAAAATGCTTCTTAAAGCCTTTCCATGTCTTTGGAGCCTCTTCTGCAACTAAAAGAGCTCCCTACCAAGCACTGGCACTGTTTGTCAGGTGAAGAATTACAATCTTTAACTTGGACTTCTCGCAATAGTGCCCCGTTTTGAAGGCTACATCAAACTCACGAATGAACTACAAAGCATTTTGAGTGGCTCCATACTTTCCATTAAAAGTAGTAAACTTAACCGACTTACCACCTTCCTTGGAAGTCTCTGCTTCGAGATCTGGATCTCCTTTTGCGCTTACGACGGGCGTCCCCGGGATACAGAAGAAGAGGAAGAAGAGGAAGAAGAAGAAGAAGAAGAGGATGGGCTTGAACTGGGAGATCTCCTTCCATGCTTTCGGATTCGTCTCCTATGAGGCTTCAAGCTCCTCCCTCTTTTTCTTGAAGTATGACGCTTCTGGTGTGATGCAAGACTCCAGGAACACTTCCTTGAAGTATGTGAATGCTTAGAGAGGTCATTTGATGGAGAATTGAGAGAAAGCTCTTAATCTCCCTTATTGAAACTTGATTGGTCATCATCTACTAAAATAGATGTTGAAATCGAGGCTTTCGCCCAGAGGCTGAACTAGGCCTTTTGGTAGCTGAACTCCCGTGCTCTGAAACCATGATGTGGGAGATGGGAAAATGAACCCACCGAATCAACTTGATTGGGCCTAAAACAATCAATTGCAAAGCCCATACTGCTTTCAACGAGGTAAATGCTTACGGGTGAAGACAAGAGCCGACCTGATGCGTGATGAAGTATGGGTGGGTGTAGCTCTTGGTTGTATGGTTCAACCATTGGTCCGAGGTATGGAACAAATTTCAAATATTATATGCAATTTTTTGCAAACCCCACACCTACAAGCTTGCTCTGAGTTTCGTCCGCCTGCGGAAAGTTCCGTCCGCTTGCAAACCGCCGCAATTTTCGAGGTCTCCCAATATGCGACTCATGGATGTCTTTGCAGAGTCTATGGACCATTGCTACCAAAGAAAGTAACAAAACCATGCTCTGATATCACTGTAACCCAAATCGCAATTCACTTCGGCATCGTGGAGCAATTTGCGAATGACGCAGACTCTTCTGAAGCAAAATCGCAGTACTCTCGAGACAAGATACATAGCGCTGGAAAATCCGTACACTTCTCGAGTTACGTGCTGGAGCCATGGAAATTGAATCACCAATTAGATAGAGTGCTAGGAGAGAAGGGTAAGGAGCAAAACATAGCACTAGGTGTTGAGAGATCAGCTCAACATCATGTGATCATATGTGCATAGAACTAATACATATAGAGTGCTATAAAGGAAAGGGTTAGATGCCCTAACCCTAACCCTAAAAGGGTTTGTATATATTCTAGTGTACAATTAGTCATTTGTGGTGTGCTCTCTAGCTGTGCCCTCTCTCCTCATCTCCACTCTTCTCCTCTCCCCTCTTCATATTTTGGCATGGTATCAAAGCTCCCTTGCTTTTCGATGAGGCAGTGCGATCCTTGAGAGAGTGAGAGTGATTGAGAGTTCAAGAGGTTCTCTTGAGTGTTCTTGGAGCAAGTTCACTTCTGTAGAGAGAAGAAAAGTTCCATTCAGTTTCGTTCATGTGAGAGAAATTTCCGTCCATTCATTTTCTTGAGAGTTCTTTGAGAGATTGAGTATTCATTCTTCAAGAGAAAGAGAGAAAGAGAGAAAGATTTCAGTTGTGAGGGTTGAGAGTTCATTTCTTTTCAGTGATTGTGAGATATTCAGCACCTTGTGAGAGAGTTTTCTGAGATTTTTTCGTCAAGGCTGTACTGAAAAGGAGGCAACCGGTCTAAGTCGAGGCCCAATCGGGTGAACCAACTGGAAAGACGACTATACCAGCATCGCTGGTCCCCATCAACGGATAAGGCCATAGAGGAGGATAGGGCTAACCAAGGTAGGCGGAGGCGACCGTCAGCGGAGGAGCCAAAATCCCTGACTCTGTGGAGGTAGGCGATAGCCTGAAAAGCCGCATCAAGCTGTAGGGGTGAGGCGCCGAACTCTGCTAGAATGATCTGGTGTGGTACTGATGGTTTGCTACGGATCATCCGAGCAAACATCAGTATCTGCAAGCGCTCAACTCGAGCCCACTCTGTGTCTGAAAGATCGACTCCCCACCAAGGGCTACCATACATGCCTGCTGGGCGGACCAAAGAATCAAAAAGGAGAGACTTGGTCCGCGGGTCCTGGAAGTGGGAGTGGTAGCACTGTCGCTCGAGCCTGGCAAGAGCGGCGTATCCCCGACTGATCCTGGCCTGCATGGCCGGGCGCATCGTGAAGATCGGGCCTGAGAAGACAACGCCCAAGTATGTGTAGGAGTCAACTATCTCAACAGGGTCGCCGGCGAAGAGGAACTACTCTCGGTGCATAGCGGGTCTGGAAGTGTTGAAGATCATCACCTTGGTTTTCCCAAGGTTGACCTTCAAGTCATGTGTATCACAGAAGGCCTGAAGTCCATCCAAGTGTCGCTGAAGACCAGTAGCAGAAGAGGATAGTAGTACTACATCGTCTGCGTATAGGAGAATCTGGATGGCAGTCCCCGCAAGAGAGCAGCCTCCTGCACCTCCGAGTGTCCTGATGGTGGTCTCGAGCTCGTCGATGTAGAGGCCAAATAGAGTCGGTGACAAGGGACATCCTTGTTTGACTCCGATAGTGCTCGTGATCTCTGGGGTCCAGCTGGTGCCAATCCTGACCTGCCCCGTCACCCGCTCATAGAGAGCTAGTACTGCCCAGATAATCGTCGAGTCGTAGCCTAACTCCTGCAGACGTCTGATGAGTCGGGCACGGGGAACGGTGTCAAATGCCTTGCGGAAATCCACAAAGCAACAATATACTCTCTGTCTCCTGTGTCTGGCCTCCTCAATGATCCCTCTAAGTGTAAAAATGTGATCGTAAGTCGAGTGATCCATCCTGAAGCCGGCCTATCCGGATGCCCTGAGCCCCTGTATCTCTGCGCGAGCACTGACCTCGCCATCTAACACTGATGCATAGATCTTGGACATAACATGTCCAACCATGATGGTCCTGTAATTCCCTGGATCCATGGGATCTCCTGCTTTATGGATGGGTGTGATAGTGTTCACAGTCCAGGCTCGGGGGACCCGTGACAGACAGCTTCATTGAACAGCGTTGCCAGGATGGGGGCTAGAGTTTTGATGCCATAGGCAACAAACTCTGTGCATAGGCCCTCATGATCCTTAGCTCGACCGTTATGAAGCTTATGTGCTGCGTGGGTGACTCCCTGGGTTGTGAAGAGGATACAAGAAACGGGACGGGGGGTGGCTGAGAGGTCGGGGGGGGCTGATCAGGGATATCATAGAGTGTGTGTGCGTAGGTGTGCCAGAGGGAAGTGTCCGTGAGGGGGGAGGGGGATCGGCGTTCTAGGAATTTCCTCCAGAAATCCTTGGAGTTGCTGCTAAACAGAATGCTCAGTAGCGTATCCTCATTCTGACGCAGGAAGGCTAGCTTCTTGCGACGGACTAGTCGACGATAATCCCTGGTGAGACGTGGATTGGCCCTAGCGTTTCGCTGGGTTGTGAGTCGGAGTGTGCGGCGTAATGCTTTGCACTCGTCATCATACCATCTGTTGCAAGGGGTAGAGCCAGCAGGTGGAGGGCGGGTGGACCGGGCAGTGGAAGGAAAGATGTGGCGGGCTGCATTGTGAAGGGAATGGGTGATAAGGGTGGCTCGGTGATCTAGAGAGGGTATGGTGCCTATGTGTTTGAGGAGGGAGGCTAGGTGGGCTGAGTAATCAGGTGAGAGGTTATGATCGAAGTGTATATCATGATAGGTAGTATAGTGCGGGGTGTGGCTGGGAGGGGCTCAGGACGCAAGTATATGAAAGAAAAGGTAAGTGTGATCGGCTCCTGGGGGTAAGGGTGCAGTGCGGAAGTCAGTGATCTGTGGGGCTAAAGCAGGAGATCCCAGAATATAGTCGACGACACTGGCTCCTCCGCCATGTGGGAAACATGTGAAACCAGAGGAGGCAGGCCACCGATCTAGTCCATTGTAGATGACCAGGTCATGTATACGTCCAAGGTCCAAAGAGCCTGCCCGTACCCAGTAACGGGAGCGCGACTGTCAGCCGAGGAGCGAGGGAAGCCCGAGTCCTCTGTGTCCATCTCAGGTAATAGGACCGGATCTGAGTGGAAATCCAGGAGTGATGTCTGACGTGCACCTGTCCTTGTGTTGAAATCCCCAACTAGGAGGACCTCTCCATTGCTACTCATACTATGCTGCATTATATTGATCATCTTGTGGCTACAGGATCACTTCAAGCTTGCAATTGGATGCTAATCGCAGCATGGTTGCTCAAGCTTATGCTGATGATTCTTTCTTTACCCTGAAGAATACGCCCCATGATCTTGGTTCTTTGATGTAGGCCCTCTCTGTTTATGGTTTGGCAACTGGTCTTCATGTTAATTTTCATAAATCTAAGCTGCTCCCTTTGCATTCCAAAGACTGGCATAGTCTTTTATGGCCCGTGGATATCATTCCACCCACTCAGTTTGTTCGTCATCTTGGTTACCCTTTTGGGTGGGAACTCACTCACCGATGACAAACTGATTGGGTTTTGGCTCAGCTTCGAAAAAAGCTTGAGTATTGGAAACTGGCAACCTGACCTTTGCACGTTCGTCTTTCAATAGTGCAGTCCATCCTTGTGGCATATATTCAATTTTATATCCTTCATGTCTGTCTTCATGGAAATCTTCTGGCGATCCAAACATGGCAGAAAAAGTCTCAAGCTGCTTTTAATGCATCACATTTGTTCTCCCAAGATGCATGGTGGATTGAACATCAAAGATATTCATGTGCATATTCTTGCCCACAGGGCGAAAATGTTGCTGCAATTTCTGCAAGGTGATCAGCCTTGGGCTCTTACGATTAGGACTCTGGTCACTCATATCAGTATTTCTGCATTTGGTCATTGGCAACTTGATCACTGGGATTTCTTTTTTGGCTGCACTGATGGCTCTTTGTTGGGCTGCCCTTTTGTCTCCCGCTTGCTTCTTGACTGGAAGCATGTTCTTTCTCATCTAGAATGGAATGGACAGCAATCTTTGCTTGGGAATTCTTTCAGAGCTGAAAGCATTCACTGGTCGAAAGTATTTCAGCCTCCCTTGGCTTTACAGGAGCCTCGACGTTCCTACTTTGTCTCGTTTAAAGCCATCACCTCAGTTGCTGATGTTATAGATGATGCTAGTACTGTGCTCCCCTTTTCTCAGACAGCCACTACATATGGATTGGAATCTCATTATCGTCCTTTGTGGTGACAAATTATTTCTATGCTTTCGCCTTTTGTTCCGATTTCTCCTTCGGAACTCCAGGACTGGCTGGAAGATTGGATTTTGACTTCTCCAAGGTCCTCTTCTCGTCCTTTGAGGCTATCTCAGATTACTGTACCTGCATTGTATAAAATCCTTTTGCCTCAACCTTGGGTTTCAGAGAGAGGTGATTTTGTTTGGCGAATGCATCGCCCACCCATGTGGTGGAGGAAAATATTACAGCAACTTTGGGCCTATAAAGTACGGCTTCAGCAACAGGTTTTCTTTTGGCGAGTTTTTTGGGAGTGTTTCCATCTAGACAGCTATTAGCTCATCGACACATTGCTCCTGCACTTTGCCACAAATGTTCTACTTCATCGCAGACTATGCCTCACTTGTTTTGGCATTGTCCGTGCTCTCGAGAACTTTTTTATTTGCTTCGACAACGCCTGCGAGCGAGATTCCCATCTGTTCAATTTGGGAAGTTCTTCTGGCTATTTGGGTTTCATCCATGCAGATCGGAGTTTCATCTTTCTTCATTTGGGTTCGCTACTAGGCACTATGGACTTTATGGACATATAGGAATCATAAAGTCTTTGGTAATCCTACTTTCTCTCTGTTTGGCTTTTTTGGGCGTTCTCTGCAGCAATCTTTCTTTGATTGCTTGCACACCCGCTACATAGATCATGAGGTCTTTTTGGCATATACTGAAATTTTCAGTTGATGTAATTGTAACACCTTGTTTTGAGTTTGCTACACATATAATATAAGCAATCAAAGATTTCACCCAAAAAAAAAGAGTGTGTGTGTGTGTGTGCGCGCGCGCATCAGTGTCTTACAATGAGAGCTTCTGCTATGGTAATCACGTCTCCTCTTTGGGGACTGCTTCTTGTAATATAAACATACATGGATTTTGACTTTTTTTTTGGGTGTGTGTGTGGGGGGGGGTGCTTGGAGGGGGGGGCGTGGTGTGTGTGGGTGTGTGTGTGTGGTGTGTGCAGTGGTGAGAAGGAGGAGCGCTCAGCTATGGCGTCCATCTACAGCAATGTGCCCGCGTAAGGTTTTCAGCGCCTTGGAAGCCCTCTCCAGGTCCCAATTTTGCTCGTGACTATCGCCCGTTTTTTGCTTCTACGCCCGTGGCTCTACATTCGCGACTCCATTTGCAGCTCTGCCTTCATCCGTACCTGTACGGACCTATTCCATACAGTTCTCTCTTGAGGCACAGCTGGTTTTTGATGTTATGCATGAGGGTTTTGAAGATACTTGCAAGGATTGGAAAGATTCCGCCCCCACAGTTGGGATTATGGTGGAGGTTGATGATATAGTTGATCCCGTGTGGGAATATGCGAAGCATGCTATCATCATCTTTTTCCTAGGTCGTGTGCCGGTTGCAGCAGATGTCGGGAACTGGTTAGCCAGAACACTAAGAGGTTGTTTTGTTCGTAAAGTGCATTATGCAACTAGGGGATTTTTTAAAGTTATTATGGTTGATGAGCTGCATAAACAGATGCTACTTGAACATTTTCCGCTTTTTTAGGGGCAACAGATGGTTCATGTTTTGCCATGGTAGCCCACCGAGGATTATCAAGCACTGATTCACCATCGTTGTCCACTGTAGATAGAGGTGGTTGATTTTCCTCAATGTTTTTTTTTTTTTCCATGAAAAAGATTTCTATTAAGTAAGAACAAAAACCCGCGAGAGCAAGCTCAAAGCGGAATACATCATGAAATCATGAGGATAATAAAAAACCCCTCAGAGTGAGGTAGAAAGAAACCAAGGCTGAGGCTGAAAGTGCCATCTCAACCCTGTAGTAGATTCAGAGAAGAAAGGAGAATCCTTCCATTCCCTGAAGAAAGAAGCCCTCCTAGCTGAGGCTGCACGGGAGTCCCCCTGCATACCCGTCCATACGGCCATCAGAGTGTGTACGATGTCTGTCCAGATACTAGCCAATGTGTGCGAGGGATGAATCTGAGTACCCTCCATAGCCTCTGTGCATCTGGCTCTCCAGATATGCCAGGCTGCTATGCTCGCTATAATCTCCCAAGAAGTATCCACAGAGGCATGTACAGCTGTAAAAGGACGGTGTGGAACCACATCCAACGAGTAGAACTCAACCCGATGATGTCGAACCGAAATGGCCCGAGAGGAGTCAAGTCCCTCATAGAAAACCTGAGGTCCTGTAAGAGAAAGCCAAGCCACCGAGCCCCAAGTCATAAAGAGTGGGGAATGGGCAAAGTGACTGAAGATCCTGGCTATCCCCAATTTTCCTCAATGTTTGGCTTCGCTTTTGCCAAAAATTGCAGCTTCTCTGGGAAAAGTGGTTTGTCCACCTAGGCCAAATGGAAATTTAAATAGATTTTGCATTCTCTGGGATACTTATAATCCCACCCCTGACTCCTATTCTGTTACACTGAATCATATGACAATGGGAAGTGCATTTGATAATCTCAAATGGGGGTTATTTGCAGGTGCCTTCTTTGAATGTAAAAAGTTTGAACACATGGCCTCTCAATGCCCTCTGGTTTTACACAAGATGCCTCGAGATGCTATGCCAGCTCAAATGCAGCATAAGGATACTGGGGGCTCATCAATGGCTAAAATTAAGTCCAACAGGCCTGTTAGTGCAGCCCAAGATAAGGGTAAAGCTCCCATTGCCTCCAATAGCATGCTTCTTCTTTGATGCCTTTGACATCTCAATCCAAAGTAAAGGACAAAACATTGCAGGAAGCTTGGTAGACTCCAAGAAAAACAGTGACAACACAAAGACCTCTTCCTTCACGTACTTGGAATGGCTCGTCATCGAGGGGGAACACACCACAAGAAGATTCAGGAATTGGAATTACTAGGGCTGCAGTGACAACAAGTTGCACTCTCTTTCCTGAAGAGGAAGTAGTTGCTCTTTTATCTTCTCCACAGAGATTAGTTTCATCTCAGGGTCGGGGGCCAAATCTTGATGTTGAAATGCAAACTTGATCTTTTGGGTTCTTACATGTAAATACTTTGTAAATATGATGTCATAGATAAAGTGTCTTACTCTCAATGTACAGGGTCTATGTGATCCAGGAAATGGAAGCTGGTTTGGGGATACCTGCATCAATTGCACCCTGACATAGTTGCATTGCAAGAGCATAATCAACATAAGTATGCTGGTCATCATGGGCATTTTTTTGGTTATGATATTTTTTATGCAGGAGAACATTCTTTTTCAGGAGTGGTTTTCCTGGTGAGAAATGAGTTACAGCCAGTGGTTGCTCTAATTGATGGTCAAGGTAGATGCATCATCCAATGTCTTATACAAGGGGAAGTCTTTGAATTTGCATCGGTAGATGCACCACAACCCTCTCGCAACAGAGGTTTAATTTAGGCTGATATGCAAAGTTATCCCTAGAAACAACATGCCTTCATTTGTAATATTTGAATAATGCTCCTCGACCAGGTGACAATACTTCAGGTCACACTCACATGTTGGTCTCTAAGCTTCAACATTGGTCTACTTTATTGACTCAGCTTCCTCTTATTGATCTGTGGAACGAATCACAGCCTATGATGCCTGGTTACACATTTCAACACAATGCTCAGTCTACTTATCGGGCTCAGTTGGATTGATGGTATAGAGTTGATCCTCAACACTATGATTTTCTCACAGTCAATTATGGGTGGATTACACTTTCACACATTCTGATGCGGTTGAGGATTGGTCTCCATGAGATACCTGATACAGGCTTGTGCACAGAAGATTGCTTATTGTCAACAATAGCTATTTGGAGCATGAAGCATACAAGGATCTTGTTAAAGATGTGGTTTCACCCACTATCTCATAAGGCTGACATTGGCATTGATTTTGCTTGGGAATCTTTTGTTACACGAATGCAAGCAGTCATTTGTAATTATGGCAAAAGCTACATGAAGACCTTGCCGGACAATGTTGCTCAGGCAAAATTTCAATGCCAGTCTTTGACAGAGCTGAGTCTATTCAACAATCTTCCTTCTCAAGAAAATCAGATTTTATGTCGGGCACGATATTATTTGCAATGTAATGACAGTAGGAAAATAGCCAAATGGGAGACACGTGCACGACAAAGAGCTTTTTTAGATAAAGGCTGCTCCTTTAAAGCATTCTTTAAAGGGCTGCATTACAGAAGGTCTTCACAAAATATTTGCAAGGCCTTCTTATCAGATGGTATTTGGACTTCTTCTAAGGCACAGCTTGCTGCAGCTTGTGTCTGACACTTTTCCTCCAGTTTGGGAAAGCAGATTTACCTTCACAAGAAGTCATTTCAGCAAGGGAAAAATTATTACAGCATGTCACTCCAATTGTCTCACCGGCACATGCCTTGGATATGGAAGCTCCTTTCACTGGAAGAGAGTTAAGTGATGCTGTTAAATCATGTGGTTGATGGAAATCACTTGGCTGGGATGGCCAAATGGTAGAATTTTTCTTGGCTTTTTGGGATCTACTAAAAATGCCTTTGCTACAAATGATCAATACTACTTGGCAAAATCAATATATGCCGGATTCTTGGAAGAAAGGATTGGTCAAACTTCTCTCCAAGAAGCCCATTTGTGAATCATTGGCTGATTGGAGGCCTATTTGATGCTGGTAATATACAAGATCATCACCAAAATGGTGACTGATCGGATTAAGGAATATCTACATGATGGCCTGAATCCAGCTCAGTATGATTCCAAGGTGGCATATTCCTTATAATATTGCAAATGCTTATGTTGGGATTGAGTATGCCAAGTACACTGAGCAAGACATGCTCATTCTGCAGGTGGATATTGCAAAGGCATTTGACACCATTCAATGGGATTTTATAGCTCAAACCATGCAGGCTTTGGGATTAAGTCAGAAATTGCAGCATGTCATCTTCTAGCTTTATAGGATAGCAAAGCTGCATGCATTTTGTCTGGAGATTTATCAGAGCCTTGGACGCTTCGATGTTCAGTCCGGCAAGGTTTCCCTCTCAGTGCTATATTATATGCTATAGCCACGCATCCAATGCTTCGAGATATTGATCATTTGGTGGCGACAGATATACTACATGGGCTGGAAATTCCTGCAAGTCGCTCTCAGGTTTATGCAGATGATTCATTTTTCATGCCAAAAAACACTCCAAGGGATTTTTGTTCAGTTATGCAGGCTCTCTCTTTGTATCGACTGGCTGCTGGCCTTCACGTTAATTTTCAGAAATCCAGTCTGTTGCCATTGCACTCTAAGGATTAGCAAAGACTGCTCTAGCCGGGGGAAATTGTTTCACCTACTCAATTGATTCGTCATCTTGGATATCCTCTGGGTTGGAGCATTACTCACCGTCAACAGATTGATTGGCTTCTTGCTAAATTGAAGAAGAATTTGGAATATTGGAAGTTGGCTACTTGGCAAGTCCGTCTTCGCACAGTTCACTCTATCTTGGTGGCTTATATTCAAAGGCAAAATGATGCTTCAGTTTCTTCAAGATGATCAGCCTTGGGCTGCTCTGATGCACTCCTTACTTGTCCACATCACCACTCCTACTTTTGGCTTTTGGCAACCCACGGAGTGGGCTTTTCTTTTGGGCTGCATTGAAGGCAACATTAAAGGTTGCCCTATGGTTTCTCAGATGTTTCTAGATTGGAAGCATATTCTTTCACACTTGGAATGGAATGGAAGAGACTCTTTACAGGGTAACTCTTTGCGAGTTGAGAGCATCCATTGGTCACGGGTTTTTTCTCCTCCCTTGGCCCTGCAGGAGCCCCGCCCCTCTTATTTTCTTCATACAAAAGGGATTTCCAATGTTGCTGATGTTATTAAGGATGATGGCACTCTTTTATCCTTACCTTTGGCTGCTGCAAAATACGGTTTGGGCATGCACTATCGTCCGGTATGGCAAGTCATTACTCGAATGCTTTAGCCATTTCAGCCAATACCGCCTTTAAAACTTCAAGACAAGCTTCAAGATTGGACTCTTCCTCCTTTATACTCGTCCATTCGTCCTTTGAAGCTGTCTCATATAACAATCTCTCCTTTATATAAAGTTATGTTATCACCACCCTAGGTGTCGGACAGGGCCAATCAGCATTGCACTGCCCACTCAAATGGTGGAGAAAGAGATTGAAACAGATTTGGCACTCCAAGGTTCCACTACACCAACAGGTCTTTTTATGGCGCGTTATGTCATAACCACCCTAGGTGTCGGACAAGGCCAATCAGATTTGGGCATTGCACCATCCACTCAAATGGTGGAGAAAGAGTGAAACAAATTTAGCACTCCAAGATTCCATTACACCAACAGGTCTTCTTATGGCGCGTTCTATTGGGGCTTGTTCCGTCTAGACAGCTTTTATCATGCAGACATATTGCTCCAGCTATCTGTCATCCGTGTTTACCTCCAAGGAAATCAATATCTCATATCTTTTGGCATTGCCCCGAGACACATAGCTTCTTGGGCATCCTCCGACACAAATTGAGAATGCGATTTTCTCACGCTTCTTCTGGCAAGCTTTCTGGTTGTTTGGGATCTATCCTAAATGGCTGGATTTTGATTTGTACTTTACCTGGGTTCACTACTGGGCACTCTCGACTCTCCGGAAAGCTAGAAACCAGTGCATAGATCAGGATGTATATTTGTCCTATATTGACATTTTTGCTTGATGTAATATTTCAGCTTGCTAGTTTTTTTTCTGGTTAGCTATCTTGAAATATAAAGCATTCAAAGTTTTCACTTTAAAATCCGTGGAAGTGTGGTGGTTTGCCTCCCTCCACTTTGGTTAAATCGGCAAAGCTGGATATCGCGGATGGTCCTTCATCTTCCCTCTAGCTGGACCTTCTTCGCCAAATGTGTTTTGCTTCTGTCACAGATGTTCCTTCATCGGGTTCACTACTTGTTTGTTCTTTGGACTTTGCCCTTCTGGTTTCTGGTCTTTGACAGGCTCATCAGTTTGGGGTCTGTCTCTACTTTATGGGCACAGTTTTATCTGCAGCTCAACTTCGTCGTTGGGCTGAAGTTGCAGTGGGTCAGGATTGCCTTTCCTCCTTTGTCTTTCTTGGCAAAGGTTTTTATTATGCCCACTGCTCTTCGACTAATGTGGTGGAGTGACTTGTCATTCATGGGGCTGGTTTCTTTGCTTATGTGATGCCCTGGGATCCACTTTTTGATCTGTCTGCCTCTCTTCTGACTCACTGTCCGGTCTGGATTACCCTCAAAGTGTTGCCTCTGCCTCTTCTTCAGCATCTTCCTACTCTTGCAGCGCTTTTGGGGAGGCCTATACATGTTTCGAGACAAGAGTTTTTGCAGGCTACCTGAGATGTTCACCTTTGTATTTTATGGGGTATGATGTAGCCAGTACTCTGGATCTTGATTTGGGATTTGACCATCCGATGCGCATCAGGCTGTATTTTGCCTCTTTTCCTACAGCATGTTATCTGTGCCGGCAGGTTGATTATTTTTCACGTGATTGCCCTTCTGCTTCCAGGACCACTCCTCCTGCTCCTTCTTCAGCTGTCAAGATTACTCTTCCTTCTCCTCCAGTTTCTGCTATGGCTTCATTGGATAAGCCTTCTTTCACTGCTCCGAAGCACTACTGGAGGAAGGTAGATAAATCACTGGCCAATCATTCGGTTGCTAAAGAAGCTCAGGATCGGACTTCTGTTGACCACCACCAGCCTCCTTCTCCTCAGGATATGGATGTGCCCCTTGAAGAGGGTATCATACAAGATGCTGCACATGCTATCTCTCAAGTTGATACTTGGAGTGAAGCTAAAATGATTAGTCCTGATTTATCAAATGCAGCTCCTTCGTCAAAGGGTACAGATGTTGATCCAGTTCCTTTGCTTGTGATGACTGTGCCAGAGTCAGGATGCAGATGTTCCTTTTTCTCTAGATTCTTTTCATCCTATGTTGCAACAGGTTTTTGACCCTGTGATTCCAAAATTCCGGCTGCCAACTTGTATTAAGAAGAATCACAAGGACAAAAAACAGGATGGTTTTTATAGACGGTGCAGTTTCTTCACTGCATCAATTTTTACAAAGCAACAATCTGAAAATGGAGGATGTTTTGCTTGATTCTCCTCCATCGAATTTTACTGGGTTGCTTCATGAGTTTTTTCTCTGAGGCTTTACTTGTAAATTTTTTCCTTTGTACTTATTGGTGGGTTTTTACCTCTTTTTGAGGTTTCCCACACAGAAATGAAAGATTTCACTAAAAAAAGTGTCTCTTCAACAACGGGAGAGTAAAGCCTCATGACTTTTGCTCTGAGGCTTTACTTGTAAATTTTTCCTTTGTACTTATTGGCGGGTTTTTACCTCTTTCTGGAGTTTCCCACACAGAAATAAAAGATTTCACTTTTTAAAAAAAAGTGTGTGTGTGTGTGTGCGTGCATCGCCCAGCCAAGTGGTGGAGAAAGAGATTACAGCAGCTTTAGGCCTACAAAACTCCTCTTCGGCAACAAGTTTTCTTCTAGCGAGTGCTTCTGGGCATTTTTCCATCTAAACAAACGTTGGCTCGTAGACATATTGCTCCTACTCATTGCCACAGATGCTTGAGTTCTCAGGAGACTGTGCCTCATTTATTCTGGTTTTGTCCATGTTCTCGTGAGTTCATTGATCTTCTTCGGCAGTGCCTGCGAGCGAGATTTCCAACTGTTCCTTTTGGGAAGTCTTTCTCGCTCTTTGGTTTTCATCCACCCAGACCGGAGTTTCATCTTTTCTTTGTTTGGGTTCGCTATTCGGCACTCTAGACTTTATAGACAGACAAGAACTATAAAGTCTTTGGTAATCCCAAATTTTCCCTATTTGGCTTTTTTAAGCGTTCTCTGCAGCAATCCTTCTTTGATTGCTTGCAGACGCACTGCATAGATCATGATGTATATCTAGCATACACTGAGATTTTCAGTTGATATGCTTTTGGCTGCCTTGTTTTTGAGGTCGCTACTCTTGTAATATAATCAATCAAAAGTTTTCACTATATTAAAAATGTGTGTGTGTGTGTGTGTTATAAAGTAATGATCATAGAAAAATTACCAAATGGGAGACAAGAGCTCGTCAACGAGCTTTCTTGGATAAAGGTTGCTCATCAAAGGGTTTTTTTAAGAGCTTACATCATAAGCGACAAGCTACCAATATTTGTCGTACTCTGCTTTCTGATGGACATTGGACTTTCTCTCGAGCTCAACGAATCACTGCCCTACCAATCCAAGTGGGAAAGGATATGTTTCCAATCCATTAACAAATGGGAAACAAAAGGACAGCCAAGGATTTTGCCTGTCACAGAACCAAAAAGAAACTCCCACTTGGAAAGCTGCCAATGACCAAAAGCTGGAGATTCAACATGCAGGAGTAAATGATGAATCATGGCAGCCTATGGTTGAGAATCTTGCAAAAACATGAGTTTCCCCTTATGAGCAAGAATGTGCAGATGGATATTGAGAATATTAAGACGTCCATGCATCTTTGGAGAACAAAGATGTTGTACTTGAAGCAAACACAAGCTTTTTTTGCCATGGCGAGAATACCAGAAGATTTCCACAACCTTAGACATAAAAGAGGCAAGATCAGCCCTGCTGAACTTAATAAGAGGCAAGTAGAATTGAATGTATGTCATCGGAATAGATTGCACAATTCGAAGACGAACATGCAGAGGCCAAGTTGCCAATTTCCAGTACAACAACTTTTTCTTGAGAGCTGCGAGAATCCAACCAGATTGTTGACTTTATGAGTCTCAAGGGGATTCGTTTGGTTCAGGATGTTGTTGATGATGATGGATTTCCCCTTACTTTTCCTTTGGCCGCTGCTAAATTTGGCCTTGGAATGCATTATCATCCACTTTGGCATAAGATTACTTTGATGCTCCAATCTTTTCAGCCACTTCCTCCACTGCATCTACAGGATCGTCTTCAAGACTGGACACTTTCTTCTGTGGGCTTGTCATGCCATCCTCTGCAGTTTGCACATATTACTGTCTCTTCTCTTTATAAAGTTCTACTTCCTCCACCATTTATCTCACAAAAGGCAAACCAGCTTTGACATCTTTATCGTCCTATGAAATGGTGGCGGAAACGTTTGAGACACATTTAGCATTCTAAGATTCCTCTCCGTCAGTAGGCCATTTTCCGACGGAAATACCGATGCTTTTTACATTAAAAATTTTTTTTTTCACGGGCGCAAAGGTCGCTATAAAAGTCGTTAAAATCGTCGGAAAAGGAGCGTCGCTATAAACCGTCGCTATATAGCGACGCTGTTAATTGTCGCTATATAGCGACGATGCAAACGTCGCTATATAGCGACTCTGTTAATCGTCGCTATATAGCGACACTGGTAAACGTCGCTATATAGCGACGATTAACAGAAGTAAAAAAAAAAAGGGTTAGTGGGGCTAAACAGGGCTTCCTTTTGGCCCTGTTTAGCCCCACTAATCCTTTTTTTTTTTTTGTTATGTCTCAAGCTATGGAGATGGTATGGAAAACAAAAACTACTGTCAAAGCATTGAGACTGATGAAGATGGATGGTGTGCTCTCCTAGGATGCATGGTGGACTTAATGTCCTCAATATAAGATATCATGTGCTTGCAAGGAAGGCGACTATGCTGCATAATTTTTTCCGCCAACAACAGCCATGGACTTGTATGCTAGCATCCATGTGTGTCAACATGAGGACTTGTGCTTATGGTCATTGGACTACTAATCATTGGGAGGTTGTCATTAGCAGATTTGTAGGAAAGATACCTGGCTGTTCTTTCTCTACTGCTCTGATACTTGACTGGAAACAAGTACTTTCTAAGGTCAAATGGGCTCCTGATAATTGCTTGGGGACAAACTCAATGAGGAAAGAAAGCATTCATTGGAGTGCCATTTTTGCAATTCCGCCTCGTCTTACAGGAACCTGTTCGGGCCTACAATCTCATGAAATTGGGAATTAGATACATACATGATGTGGGCCTACAATCTCATGAAATTGGGAATTAGATACATACATGATGTGGTAGATGATCAGGGATATGTCTTATCTTTTCCTCACGCGACTGCTTCCTATGCATTGGGAATGCATCATAGGTCTATATGGAAGAAAATTGCTGACTTATTACATCCTTTTCTACCTGTTCCTCCTGTGGAGGACACCGACAGGCTTACGGATTGGCAATTGCAACCCTCTGCTACATGCACTCATCTTATTCCTCTTCCTACCTTAACCTCCATCAAAGCCTATAGGCTTCTTCAGCCTGCTCCATGGATTCAACAATATGCTAATTCTCTGTGGCATATAAGGAAGCCCCTCTCATGGTGGCGGAAGAATCTCAGGATGTTGTGGAAGTGTAAAATGCCATTGAAACAAAGACTTTTTCTTTGGAGATGTATGACAGGTACATTGTCAGTGGGGGTCACACTTGCTAAACGTCGCATTGCACCATCCACATGTTTAAGATGTCAGGCTCCTTCAGAGACTGTTATTCATTTGCTTTGGCACTGCACGTGTACTAAGATCCTCCTCAGGAGAATTTCAGATTATCTTCAGAGCCGTTTCCTGAGTCACAGATTTGGGAAACATTTCTGGCTCTTTGGAAGATTTATGAAGTCTTTGTCTCAATACTCACTATTTCTCTCTTGGGTGCGATATTGGGCTCTTTGGACAATCTGGAGTGAGCATAATTTGGCATACTTGGGTCGGCAGATTCACAAGTCATATGAATCTTTCCGAGCCTCATTGCGGCAATCCTTATATGATGCCTGCCATGAGGGTGATATGGATGCTTCTTGCATAGAGCTTTTCTTTTTATGCTTCTAAACTTTGGGATACTCTCCATTTTGGAGACCTCCCATCATGTAAATTTATGATCATATAAATATATGCACTGGATATTACCAAAAAAAAAGTGTGTGTGTGGTGTGTGTACATATACATAATATGAACTAGTGAAACATGCTCTGTGTGTGTGTGTGTGTGTGTGTTGGTGGAGAGTGAGACAGGACCTGCAGCCCTTGCTCCAGCCTTCCCATCAGCCCCCTAGCCCCCCCAAACCAGCCCGTTTGCATCAGCTACCTGCTGCGCCACTTCAGAGCTCAGAAAACGGCATTTTGGACCATTAACTACCTGCTGTACAGCCCGCCATAATTCCGTACAGTTTCCGTACAGGTGTACGGACCTGTACGGCCTGTCCCGCCCTGCTCAGGCTGCTGCTGCCAGTTGATTCCCTGCTCCTGGGTCATTTTTATGCAGGGTTTTGCTCACGGACTGCATCTATACGCTGGTTCTGAGGGCTCTCTGCTCCCCTTTCTCTCCTCTTGGGTTTCTGGGTCCTATGTACTCTTTCCATCGCCAGAATCTCCCCTCTTTTTCTGAAAAATAGTTCATCTGGGAACTTTTACTGGTTTTTTTTCTCTTTTTCTTCTACAGACCTTGTCTTTTCTTTTTCTAAATCCCTACATCTCTCTTTCCCCTTCTTCTCCTTGCAAATACACTATTTTCTTCTTCTCTGTGGGCTGTTTTTTCTTTTTGGGACTGTTTTTTCTCTATTATCACATTACAGGTACCTCCTTTTTGGGTTCCATCCTCTTCCAAAGACATGGCTGAATACTCTTATGAAAAAACTTTTCAAAAGGATCGATCACTTCAATGCAAAAAGCAAAAGCAGGCTGAGGGTAAGCATGACCCAGTGCATGATTTTGTTAAAGCACAACTAGTTTATGATAACATGCATTAAGAATTTGCAGACACAAGAAAAGAGTGGAAAGACTCTGTTCCCTCGGTTGGTCTCATGATTGAAGTGGATAAAATTGTGGATCCAGTTAGAGAATATGCCAAAAATGCAGTTATTTTATTTTTCCCAGGTCAGATGCCACCTGCTGCAGAGGTAGGCAACTGGTTGACCCGCACACTGGCTGGCTCATTTGTTTGGAAGATACACTATGCAGCCATAGGTTTTTTTGAGGTCATTATGGTAGATGAGATTCACACGCAAATGCTTTTGCAACATTCGCCCCTCTTTTTTGGGCAGCAAATGGTGCACGGTTTGCCATGGTCTCCCACAAGGGATTTTCAAGCTTTGATCCAACACCGATGTCCAGTCTGGGTTGAAGTTGTAGACTTCCCACAATGCATGGCTTCACTCTTGCCTAAAATTACAGCGACTTTAGGCAAAGTTGTTTGCCCACCACGGCCTAATGGCAACTCAAATCGATTTTGCATTCTCTGGGATACTGATAATACCACACTAGAGTCTTATTCAGTCACGATGAACAATGTTCACATGGGAAGTGCTTTTTATAAATTGAAATGGGAATTATTTTTAGGGGCTTGCTTTGACTGTAAAAAACTTGGGCACATCGCTTCGCAGTGTCCAATGAGTCAGCATAAAATGCCTCCTGCCACTTTGCCTATTCAGATGCCCACTAAGATTGCTCCTGCCTCTATTGAGAAAAAAAATAGAGATAATAGACTGTTTTTTCTGAATCAGAATGAAGGCAAAGCTCTAGTGGTTTCAAATGGGACTGCTTCTTCCCCTTCGCTTCCTGTTATTCAACCCTCAGCAAAAGGCAAAAGGACCGGAACCTCCAATTGATGGATGGCAAAGTCCAAGAAAAGTTATTTCTATTCGACGACCTCCACCCCCTCGCACTTGGAATGGTGCATCTTCTAGTGGAAACTCTCCAGAGGTCAACTTAGCAATTGGGATCACAAGGGCTGCATTGACAGCTAGCAGAACCATGTTCCCTGAAGAAGAGGTTGCTGCTTTGCTGTCCACTCCTCAGGCAGATGTTTCTTCTCACGGAAGAGAACCTGACCCTGAGGTAGAAATGCAGGGTTGACATCCTGAAGGTTGCTACTTTACACAGCTGTTTTTCTCCTATAAATATCTGTAAATATGACAGCTCATCTCAAATGTTTTACACTTAATGTTCAGGGGATGTGTGATAGTAGAAAATGGAAATTTGTGTGGCTGTATATCAATAGATTTCAGCCTGACATAGTGCCATTACAAGAACACAATCAACATGTCCATGCAGGAAAGATAGGTCATTACTGTAGATATGATATCTTCTATGCTGGGGAGCATTCTTTCTCAGATGTAGTCTTTCTGATCAAGCATGAGCTTCAGCCAGTTATTGCTTCGAATGATAATCAAGGCAAATGGATTATTCTTCAATGCATCATTCAAGGCGAGGTGTTTGAATTTGCATCTGTCTATGCACCTCAATCTTCTCGGGATAGAACTGCAATTTGGGATGCCATGCAACGATATCCATGGAGATATCATGCCTTTATATGTGGGGATTTCAATAATGCTCCACAACAAGGTGACAATACATCAGGAAATACTCGTATGTTAACCCCTAAAAGGCATGCATGGTCTCAATTACTGATGCATCTTGATTTGGTTGATCTTTGGAAGGAATTGCAACCTTTGTCACCAAGATACACTTTCCAACATAATGCCCCTTCTTCTTATCAAGCACGTCTGGATCGCTAGTATAGTGTAGCTCCACAACAAAATGATGATTTTACATGCAAAATGTGGATTGACTATGCCTTTGTGCATTCAGATCATGCACCTTTATGGTTGAGGTTATCTTTTTGTGATATGCCAGATGATAGACTGCCTCAAAGGCGACATCTAATTGTGAACAATAGCTATTTGCAGCATGTTGTTTTCAAGGCCATGGTTACTAAAGCATCTCACTCTCTGTCTTCTCAGAGCCACTTTGATATTAATAATGCATGGGATTCTTTTGTTTCCAAAATGCAAGTTGTAATTAGAGGTTATGGCAAGTCTTACATGAAGACTATGAGGGAAACTGTTGCTCAGGCCAAATTGACTTGTCAAGACCTCACTAAACTCAGTCATCTTCGTCCATTGTCCTTGCATGAGCAAACAACACCATGCCAAGCTAGACATTGTCTTCAAATCAATGATCACAGGACACTAGCTAAATGGGAGACTAGAGCAAGACAAAGCGCTTTTACAGATAAAGACTGCTCTTCCAAACAATTTTTTAAAAGCTTCCATCAGAAGAGATTAAAAACAAACATTTGCAGGGTGCTTCTGCTTGATGGTTCATGGACTACATCACGGTCACAACTTGCTTTAATTTGTATTCATCATTTCTCTCAGCAGTTTGGTTCTGCAAATCCTCCCTCGTAGCACGTTTTGTCTGCAAGAAATTTACTTTTACACCATGTTTCTCCTATTATTTCCACTACTCAAGATTTGGAATTGGAGGAACCCTTACTGAGAGGGAATTGTCAGATGCAATCAAATCCTATGGTAGATGGAGATCTCCAGGATGGGATGGTCTTACAGTTGAGTTCTTTCGAGAATATTGGCCTGTTTTGAAGCATACATTGCTGCATATGGTGAACTCTGCTTGGCAAAATCAAAAAATGCTACACACATGGAAGAGAGGTCTTGTTAAACTCCTTCCAAAAAAGCAAATTCGTGAGTCTTTGGCTGATTGGAGACCTATCACGCTTATGTCCGTCATTTAAAAAGTTACTACCAAAATGATTGTTGATCGGCTAAAAGGTTATTTACATGATGGGTTGCATCCTGCGCAATATGGTTTTGTTCCTCGTAGGCATATCACAGATAACATTGCTAATGCTTATGTTGGAATCGAATATGCAACACGATGTTCTACTATTGCAAGTTGATATTGCCAAAGCTTTTGATACTGTTAAGTGAAACTTTATTTCATTCACTATGCAGGCCTTGGGATTTGGCACAAAAATGCAACAAGTTATCAATTGGCTATATCAAGATAGTTAAGCTGCCTGCATACTTTCAGGGGATATTTCTACAACCTGGACTCTTGGTTGTTCTATTCGGCAAGCATGTCCCCTCAGTGCTTTACTTTTTGCCGTAGCCACTCATCCAATGCTTCAATATATGGACCACCTCTTGGACACTGGCATGTTGCATGGATTGGAAATTCCTGGCAGCCGTAGCATGATCGCTCAAGCATATGCTGATGATTCTTTCTTTACCCCGAAAAATACTCGAAGCGATCTCTCCATGATTATGCATGCTCTTTCTACATATGGTTTGGTTGCTGGTCTTCGTGCCAATTTTCAGAAATCAAAATTATTGCCGTTGCATGCTAAAGACTAGCATAGTCTTTTGTGGCCTGGGGAAATTGTTTCAACTTCTCAATTGATTCGATATCTTGGCTATCCTCTAGGTTGGGGGCTCACTCGTTCTCAACAAACTGATTGGGTGCTCACAAAGTTGAGGGCAAAACTTGAATATTGGAAGCTTGCAACTTGGGCATTACATGTTCATTTGCGAATAACGCAATCCATTTTGATAGCATACATATAATTCTATCTGCCTCTCATCATGTTCACTAAGGCAGATCTGGTTTCCTTTATGTCTGCTATCAAGGAGATTTTCTGGTGTTCAAAAAATGGCAAGAAAAGTCTCAGATTACTCTCTATGCATCGTCTTTGCTCTCCAAAGATGCACGGGGGTCTAAACATACTCAATATTCAGATGCGTATACTTGCTCACAGGGGGAAAATGATGTTGCAGTTTATGCAAGGGGATCAGCCTTGAGCTTTCATGATCCGCTCTCTTTTGTTGCATATTGATACTTCTGCTTTTGGGCATTGGCAGCCTACACAATGGGATTTCCTATTTGGCTCTATTCAAGGCAAGATCAGAGGCTGCCCTTTTGTCTCTCGTTTGCTTCTTGATTGGAAGCATATTTTATCCCACTTGGAATGGAATGGCAGAGATTCTTTGTCGGGAAATTCCTTGAGGGCTGAGAATATTTATTGGTCCAAAGTAATCCACCCTCCTTTGGCTATACAAGAACCCAGGCGTTCTTATTTTCTATCTTTCAAAGGCATTTCTTCTGTGGCGGATGTACTTCAGGATGATGACACTCTTTTATCTTTTTCTATGGCTGCTAGCAAATATGGTTTGGGAGCTCATTACCGTCCTTTATGGCATCAAGTTTCAGAAATGCTTTAACCGTTCTTGCCGGTACCTCGTTTGGAACTTCAAAATAGGCTTGAGGATTGGATTCTACATTCTTCTTCCTCTTTAGCCCGTCCTTTGAAGCTCTCACATATCACACTGCCTTCTCTGTATAAAGTGTTATTACTTCCACCTTGGATTTCTGACAGAGCAAATTATGTTTGGCATATGGATCGCCCACTAAAGTGGTGGAGAAAGCGGCTGCGTCTCCTTCGGCAATATAAAGTCCCTCTTCGACAATAGCTTTTCCTTTGTCGAGTCCTACTTGGCATTTTTCCATCAAGGCAGTTACTCGCACATAGACATATTGCTCCGGCTGCTTGCCACAGATGTCTACATTCTGTTGAATCTATGCTTCACATCTTCTAGCACTGTCCACACACTTGTGATTTCCTCGCTCTCATCTGACAAGGGCTTCGAGCAAGATTTCCTACTGTTACTTTTGGCAGGTTCTTCTGGTTGTTTGATTTTCATCCAGCTAGACAGGGTTTTGATTTATTTTTTGTTTGGGTGCGCTACTGGGCACTGTGGACTCTATGGATGGACAGAAATCAGAGAGTTTTTGGTGATCCTACTTTTCCATCCTTTCTTTTTTTCAAACGATCTCTGCAGCAATCGTTATATGATTGCTGTCAGACTCATTTGATTGATCATGATGTATATACAGCTTATACTGAGATTTTCAGTTGAGTAGTAGGTACTCCACTTTTGAAGTAACTATGAATGTAATTATTTTACAGCAATAAAATATTTCTTCTCTATATACATGCATACATACATATGATCTGGTCTTGGTATTCTCCTAAAGATAACCAACTAGCAGTGCTGAGAGCATTCTATGACATCAACCAGCTAGCTGTCAGTTTATGTAACACAAAACTCAAGCTAAATGGTACATTTACCCAAAAGTACAGTGACTGAACTTTTTCATTCTTTTAACATAACATTAACACAGCCAAATCCCAGCATGACCTGAAACAAGAACGGCCATCTTGGGAAGGGAGGTGCAACTTCGTCATCCTGAGGTTGCATGCTTTCCAAGACACTCCAGAAGGTTGAGGAGAAATCCCTCCTCTTCACCAATTTCTCAAGCTAGGGCCATACATGTGAGTGCAATCTAAAGCATAGGATACAATCTATGGACTAGACAAATTTGACCAAGGTAGGTTCAACTTTGGAAAACTGCAGATCGTCATGTTCTTTTGGAGTTCATAGCTACTACTCCCTAAGCTAGAGAACACATGTCGGCTTCGACTCAGATGCTCACCTTCTGCAGAGGGCCTTGGAGATGCCAAATATCGGTCCAGACTACTTTAGCTAGCTTTCACATCCTCTTGCTCACTGTACTGGGAGGGGGGGATCTAGAGGTCAGTATGCGACATAGGGGATAGGCCATTCACTACCAATATATGAGGAATACTCTGATGGAATATGGCTGCAAAAGCCTGAGCTAAATCAAGTTCATCTGGATGCTGAGAGACTCACATATCTTGTCCCACCCTAGCAAAGAACGTGAGCTTCTATTGTGAGCATTTTCCTACTCTCTCCAGAGAATTCATGGAGTGCCCAAGCTTCTTGAGTATTAATCTCAAATGGTACACTTGGATATCCAAAGGGACAACTTAGTGTACCCTTATGCCAGCTCCTAGTAAAGATGAGGCACAACATGGGCATATATTGCAGTGGTCACATCTACCAACTATGCCACTCAGGCCTGTCAAATCAAAGTATCACCTCATCTCAATCACCTAATGTCTTAAGGACTAAAGCCAGTACTACCAATGTTGCAGGGAGGCCCATCCTTCTCTGGCACTTATCCACAGGGCCTAGGTGCCCTTGAAATACTGAGCACGCCACAAATGAAGTCCCTGATATCATAGTGCCACACCGAAAGATTATGGAGCAGGAATGACTCTAATAACTATGTGAAACACGGCCATATCCACTGTCTTGAGCAGGCTGCACCACACATGGATGCCTGTTCCCTAACCAGGGTATGGTGCTTATGTCACAGTGAATTACACAAACTATCACATAGAGGGTCCATGTGAAAAAGGTGGAATTCTTCCATGATTCAGGTTCTCCTGTACCAGCTGGCAAACACTGAACCTCCAACCCATTGGCAATAGTGAAATGAAATTTAGCCCTTGAATAATTATAAATGAAATAAAATCTTTAAACCATCGTAGTAGACTATTAAAAACATTACCAAGAACCACTGTAATCTAGCTAGTTAACCCTGCTGACATTATATTGGCTGATCCTAATTTACAATATACAGCCACTATATTGTTTACCAAAAAAACTATTGCCACAAAGCAAGATGGTGACAGCAAGAGACAAGCCACAACAAAAGGAAATAACCCTGAATGATAACAAATGAGACAAGCTTGAAAACATTTTAAACCTTGTTCACATGGACCCTCTTAAACTCTCAATAAAAATAATGTGCGCTATCTAAAATGTATTATTTTCTGTAAATTCACTTGCTAGGACCAGGTTAGAGTACTACAAGAATTGAACCCTCCTAAGGGTACATGCGACTAAGTGATTCCCATATGGGAGCGGTCCACGTCAGGATTAGTCTTCAGTCCCAATCCAATACAGATTCATGTTTTTCGGGAATTAGTAGGGGTTTCTGGAAAGGGACTTCAATGGGAGAGAAAAGGAGGCGTTAAGAGACCCTCCTAGCTCAACCCTGGACACTCTAGAATCCTTCTTTGAACCTGCTCCTGTGGCTGTGCCATCCCATCTGCCGAATCGCCGATAGTGAAACAATCGATCGAGGAAGTTAAGTATCATTTCTTCCCCTTACTAGGGATCCTGGGTGGATAGCAAGAGACAACTTGAACACCAAGGTGTTGAGGCCTTGGGCCCCTGAAATTTATATTTTAAGAAAAAGTGTTGAGACCATTGCCTTTAAATTGACATTTTTCGTGTTTGGAGAGTGAGGAATGGGCCAAAGCTAAACGTATATGGGGAGGCTGATGTAAGCAATCTCATATTGCACTTCATAGAGACAAATATGTTTATAACATCAAAAGAGCACAACATGTACATACATTCACAATAGCACATAGAAAAATAAAAATTTTAAAAAAACTATGGAGCTTCAAACATTTTGCATAGCATTTCTCAGACATTTTGTGGTCAGCGTTTGCCCCACAGCGCATGCCTTTTATCCCTGTTTTATCCAACGTCTCTACTTCTCATTCTCGCCATCAACAAAAAAACACATCAATCCTAGAATGTAGCAAAGAAATTTCAAGAGGAATGACATTAAGCATGAGAAAAACAGAGACAAGGAACTTTCGCACCACTCAACTTCCACAAACTCATCTCATTGAAATTCCACAAGGCTCCCCAAAGAAATGCTTATACATTGCAGAAGTAAATTTGAGATTTTATGTGTGTAGAAGAGATTGCATTCCATAAAATCACAGGTACATAGAAGGGGTTTTTGTAATTACCATAAGAGGAAGCAATATGTGGTAGTCTTTGGTTAGTTCAAAGAGTAGTAGCACAGATGTGAGAGGAACGGAGCATACAGATGCTAGTGTGGCTGCCATTCCAACCTGTCAAAACACATAGTTATGAGATGTGTGCAGTAAGCTTAGATCCCAGAATCAACTCTAACACAGTTACAAAAGCAGCACGAACACTGTCCTTCTGCATCAATGTCCACAATGCTTTAACCAATTCATCATCAAGGGGACCAAAAAGAAATGCCTACCAAAGCATATGCCTGAGGATGTGCCACTGCAGCATGTCCTGGAATGGCTGCATTTATAGCTCTCCCTGCTAAGTCTCCAAAGACTGAACCCACTGCAGATCCTATCATTAAGCTTGGGGCATAGAGCCCACCCACCAGCCCAGAGCCTTTGCACAGAGCTGTGGCCACAACTTTTGCAGCAATCAGCTGGGTCAAAAGCCATTTTCCAGGAGCTGATGCTGTCTTTCCAGAGTGTAAAATTTCATCAACATTTGTAAAGCCCCAATACAGGACCCCAGGATACTTTAATGCTATTAATCCCACTCCAAGACCGCCCAATGCAGGGGTAACAGTTGTTGGTATACCAACGCGTTCCTTGATAAAAGTAAACACACTTGTAAACCATTCTACCAATCGAGTGAACAAAACACTAACAACTCCACATAGCATTCCCAATAATAGATACAATGGAAGCTCTGCAAAACATTGTCAAAAGAAAAGTTCAGTACTTATTCAAAGAATCGTTTTGGAAGGAAAAACTGCACAACTGAGCCACAAAGGCTAAATCATGCTAAAAGAATTGACAGCTTTACTTACCTCGAAGATCGTTCATTGTGAAACATATTAGATATCTACATAGTGCAATATACATACTGGGCATCGGTATACAATATGCACCAACTTACATGAAAAGACAATTTATAGCTATGCAATGCTGCAAAAATTTTCAGCATTTAACATTCTGAACAGTACATGAAAAAGCACCCACCGGCTGCAGACTTCAACTCATATGTTGGTACAATGAAGGCAGGCCTCTCTCCCAACAGGCCATTTGAGACTGTTGAAGAGAGTACAGATGCTAAAATGATCATTGCTGTAGTAAGAGGAGGCGAGTTCTCTGCATGTAACGGCCTTAGAACTGTCTCAATTGCAAAGAAGCAACCAGAAACAGCAGCATTGAATCCTGCATTTGAGTCCCACAATGTCAAGCTTGACAAAAAGCATATTCAAGCAGCTAAAACAATCACAACTAGCACAGTACACAAGGCCAATGCCATATTTTGAGAAAATCCACCATTTTTTACTTGAAAAAATAAATTTTGGATTTTCTCTAACTATTTACAGAATTTTACTAGAGTATTGGTTTTTTGATACCTCGTATGATGTTACTTTTCCCTTGAGCTTTTCTCTCGGAGTTTCTCTCATACTTAATAGAAGTCTTTTCTTTGGGAGGGGGGGGGGGGGGGAACACACTTTTTTTTTTTTTTTGAAATCTTTGATTGATTATATCATATGAGTAGCAACCTCAAAATAAGGTGCTACAATTACATCAACTGAAAATTTCAGTATATGCCAAAAAGACCTCATGATCTATGCAGCGGGTCTGCAAGCAATCAAAGAAAGATTGCTGCAGAGAACGCCTAAAAAAGCCAAACAGAGAGAATGTAGGATCACCAAAGACTTTACAATTCCTATATGTCCATAAAGTCCATAGTGCCCAATAGCAAACCCAAATGAAGTAAGGATGAAACTCCGGTCTGGATGGATGACACCCAAATAGCCAGAAGAACTTCCCAAACGGAACAAATGGGAATCTCGCTCGCAGGCGCTATCGAAGTAGATCAAAAAACTCTCGAGAGCAGGGACAATGCCAAAACAAGTGAGGCACAATCTCGAAAGAAGCAGAACATCTGTGGCAAAGTGCAGGAGCAATGTGTCAATGAGCTAACAGCTGTCCAGATGGTAACAATCCCAAAAGAACTCGCCAAAAGAAAACCTGTTATCGAAGTGGTACTTTATAGGCCCAAAGTTGCTGTAATCTTTACCTCCACCACTTGGCTGGGCGATGCATTCGCCAAACATAATCACCTCTCTCTGAAACCCAAGGTTGAGGCAAAAGGATTTTATACAATGCAAGTACAGTAATCTGAGATAGCCTCAAAGGACGAGAAGAGGACCTTGGAGAAGTCAAAGTCCAATCTGCCAACCGGTCCTTGAGTTCCAAAGGAGGAATCGGTACAAAAGGCAAAAGCATAGAAGTAATTTGTTGCCACAACGAACGATAATGAGAGCCCAATCCATATGTAGTGGCTGCTAGAGAAAAGGGAAGCACAGTACCAGCATCATCTATAACATCAGCAACTGAGGTGATGCCTTTGAACGAGACAAAGTATGAACGTCGACGTTCCTATAAAGCCAAGGGAGGCTGAAAGACGTTCGACCAGTGAATGCTTTCAGCTCTCAAAGAATTCCCAAACAAAGATTGCCCTCCATTCCATTCCCTATGAGAAAGAACATGCTTCCAGTCAAGAAGCAAGCGGGAGACAAAAGGGCAGCCAAGCAAAGTGCCATTAGTGCAGCCAAAAAAGAAATCCTAGTGATCGAGTTGCCAATGACCAAACGCATAAATACTGATATGAGTGACCAGAGTCCTCATCATAAGAGCCCAAGGCTGATCACCTTGCAGAAATTGCAGCAACATTTTCCCCCTGTGGGCAAGAATATGCACATGAATATCCGTGATGTTCAATCCACCATGCATCTTGGGAGAACAAATGTGATGCATCGAAAGCAACCTGGGCTTTATCTGCCATGTTTGGATCGCCAGAAGATTTCCATAAAGACAGACATGAAAGATGTAAGATCTGCCTTAGTAAACATGATCAATGACAAGTAAAATTGAATATATGCCACAAGGATGGACTGCACTATTCGAAGACGAACATGCAAAGGCCAGCTTGCCAGTTTCCAATACTCAAGCTTTTTCCGAAGCTTAGCCAAAACCAATCAATTTGTTGTCAATGAGTGAGTTCCCACCCCAAAGGGTAACCAAGATTATGAACAAACTGAGTGGGTGGAATGATATCCACGGGCCATAATAGACTATGCCAGTCTTTGGAATGCAAAAGAAGCAGCTGAGACTTCAGAAAATTAACATGAAGACAAGCTACCAAACCATAAACAGAGAGGGCATGCATCAAGGCACCAAGATCATGGGGCATATTCTTCAGGGTAAAGAGAGAATCATCAGCATAAGCTTGAGCAACCATGCTGCGATTAGCATCCAATTCCAAGCCATGAAGTGATCTTGTAGCCACAAGATGATCAATATATTGCAGCATAGGATGAGTAGCAATGGCATACAGTAAAGCACTGAGAGGGCATCCTTGGCGAACCGAACAACGAAGAGTCTACTCATCAGAGATAACCCCAAACAGAATGCAAGCCGCATTGCTATCTCTGTAAAGCCAGTAAATAACCTGCTGCATTTTTTGTCCAAGTCCCAAAGCTCGCATAGTTTGCAAGATGAAATCCCATTGAACTGTGTCAAAGGCTTTTGCAATATCTAACATCCTGCTGTGTGTATTTGGCATATTCAATCCCAATATAAGCATTGGCAATGTTATCTGTAATATGGCGACGTGAAACAAAGCCATATTAGGAGGGATGCAACCCATCATGCAAATAACCTTTAATCCGATCAACCACCATTTTGGCAATGATCTTGTAAATCACTGGCATGAGCATGATTGGCCTCCAATCACCAAGTGAATCACATAGCTGCTTTTTTGCAATCAGCTTGAGAAGACCCTTTTTCCATGACATAGGCATCTGCTGATTTTACCATGCTGTATTTACCATTTGCAGCAAGGTGAATTTAAGAATATCCCAAAATGGAAGAAAAAATTCAATAGTGAGACCATGCCATCCTGGAGATTTCCATCTGCCACAGGATCTCAGTGCATCAGACAATTCCCTTTTAGTGAAGGGATGTTTATTGGATGAATATACTGCAAAAGAAGCTGACATGCAAACACGACCCGAGGAGAAAGAGTATCCACATGCCCAAAATGAGTGGAGAAGTGCTGCACACATAAATCAGCAAGCTCTGAACGAGATGTTGACCAAGATCCATCAGGTATACGAATCCAACAGATATTGGCAGCCTGTCTTTTGTAGTGTAAACTCTTAAAAATTTGCTTGGAAGAGCAGCCTTTATCCAAAAATGCCCGTTGTCTGGATCAAGTTTCCCATTTAGCAAGCTTTCTGCGTCATTGGATTGAAGAGAGAATTGAGCCTGACATAAGAGCATGCTTTCCTTTAAAGACAAAGGGCGAAGATTAGCAAGCTCAGTCAAACTCTAACAAGTAAATTTAGCATGTGCTACAATCTCCCTTGTGGCTTGCATATAGGATTTGCCATAATCTCAAATAACTGCTTGCATCCGAGCAACAAAAGCGTGCCAGGCATAATCCAAACCAATGCGTATCTGACGAGAGAGAGGCTGAATAGCATCAGAGACCAAGGCTTTAAAGTCAGCATGCTCCAGATAACTATTATTAATCAGCAAAAGCCTTCGGCAAGGCAATTTGTCAGCGGGAAATTCATGAAAGGAAAGCCTCAACCAAAGAGGAGCATGATCCGAATGTGTGAAAGCATGATCAACCCAAATGTGACAAGTAAAGGCATCACAATGCTGTGGATCAATTTGATACCATCTGGCCAAGTGTGCCCGATAAGAAGATTGAGCATTATGCTAAAAGGTATAGCTTGGAAGTATGGGCTATAATTCCTTCCAGAGATCAACCAGGTGCAACTGAAGTAAAAAATCAGACCATGCCTGTGTTTTAGAAGCCAACATATGAGTGTGGCTTGAGGTGTTGTCACCCGATTGAGGGGCATTATTAAAGTCATCACAAAAAAAGACATGTTGTCGCCATGGATAAGTATGCATGGCAGCCCAGATCAAAGCTCTATCACGAGAAGATTAGGAGGCATAAACCGATGCAAATTTAAAAATTTTCCCTTGAAGAAGGCATTGAACAATAATCCATCTACCATGGCGATCATTGAGAGCCACAACAGGTTGTCGTGCTTTATCAAAAAAGCCACACCAAAAAAGGACTACTCTCCAGCATAGAAGATATCATAACCAGCAAAATAGCCTATCTGACCAGCATACATATGCTGATTATGCTCTTGCAAAGCAACTATATTAGGCTGCAATTGCCTGATATACATCCAGACCAGTTTCCATTTGTGACCATCACACATTCCTTGTACATTGAGAGTAACACACTTTAGATGATCAAGCATATGTACAGTTATGGGACAGGTATGTACAGCAACTAATGGGCTGTCTACGTCTGCATTTCCACCTCAATGTCCGGGTCTCTAGCCTGGGATGAAGCATCAGCCTGAGGAGAGGATAAAAGTTCAGCAACTTCTTCTTCATGAAACAAGGTCCGATTTGCAGTCACAGCAGTCCAAGTCAAGCCAACACCAGAGTTTTCAGCAGGTGTTTTCCCATGAGAGGATGCACCACTCCAAGTCCGAGAAGGCAAAGGTCGCCTCGGGAGATCACTTTGCGAGGAGTTTCCCATCCATCAGTCAAAATTTTTCCCGCCTTTCCCTGAGGTAGAGAGGACAAAGGCACAGGAAAAGAAGCATTAACATTTGAGACAGCCAGGGCTTTGCCTTTGTCTTGAACAAAGCAAAACTGTTTGACCCCTTTGTTTTTTACCACAGAAGAGGCAATTCCATTCTTATTCAAAGGCTGAACCGTTTCAGCTTGCACTGGCATCCGTGGAGCTTGAGAAGAACATTGTCAAGCCATGTGCCCAAATTGCTTGCATTCAAAGCAAGCACCTACAAACAGCCCCCACTTGAGCTTGTAAAAGGCACTCCCCATGAAAACATTATTCACACTAACTGAATATGAAGCTGGAGTGGGATGATCCGTATCCCACAAAATGCAAAAGCGATTCGAATTTCCATTGGGTCGAGGTGGACATACCACCTTACCAAGGGAAGCTGCAATTTTAGATAGAAGAGAAGACAAGCATTGAGGAAAATCCACAACTTCTACCCAAACAAGGCAACGATGCCGACCTCATAAACAAGCTGAGCCTCAGTAGAGTCATGAAGGGAATCATCTGAATCCACCACCTGTTTTTGTTTCTTGTTGAAAACCAACTTGTCTTTGTGAAAGGTTTTCTCATAGGAATAATCCGCCATTCGAGTTAAGAAAAAGACTTACCTGCTGTGCTTTCCTCCTTGTAAAGCGTTGTTGCTTCCACAAAACTGTTTTTCCTAGCGGTACGAACAAAATCGTATGGATTTTTGACAATACGAAGAAAAAAAATTTGATAGCAAAATTGTACCGATTTTTCCGACTGTATGGACAAAACTGTACGGATTTTCCTGGTTGTACAGACAAAATCGTACGGATTTTTAACAGTATGAAAAAAAATATTCAAATTTTCTGACAGAGCGTACAGACACAAAACGGGCGTCAAACGGAACCTCAAGGAGTTAAACTGAGGGAGAAACAAGCAGTTGCAGCGTGGGAGCACGAGGGCTAGCACGCGATCTCTCTCTCACACCCTGAGACTACACACACACTCTTGGGGGGAACACACACACACACACACATATATATCTAAATGAATCTAGGAACATGCCCAACCTCATCCTCTAAAAACACATAAACCCTAATCCCTAAACCCTTATATATATATTTATTTATTTACATGTGTGTATGTATGTATGTATGTATGTATGTATATATATATGTATGCATGTGTGTGTGTGTGTGTGTGTATAATATGCATATAATCATGGATTTACCCCCAAAAAAAAAAAGTGTATAATATGCATATACATATATAAGCATAAACATACATACATACATGCATGCATATATACGTATGTATGTATGTATGTATGTATATGCATATATATATATGTGTGTGTGTGTGTGTGTGTGTGTGTGTGTGTGTGTAAGTGAAGCTTGCAGGACATTCCCCTTGGGTCTGCATCATAGGCCCATTTGGAGAATACTTACAACTATGTTGCAGCCATTTGTTCATGTTCCTCCACTGTTTGTACAGGACAGATTACTGGACTGGAATCTGACTTCCTTATCTCCTGCTACCTGTTCACTTTCAATGCATAATCTAGCCTCCTCGATGGTCTACAGATTTCTTCTTCCACCGCTATGGATTGATAAGCATGCCAACACTCTTTGGAATTTGGATAGGCCTTTATCTTGATGGCAATCACAACTCCAGAAAATTTGGAAAGCTAAATTGCCATTGAAACAGAGGCTTTTCTTTTGGAGATGTATAGTGGGAGCTTTTTTCCATTGGGGCGAAATTGGCAGCACGTCGTATTGCTTCCTCTTCCTGCCCCCGTTGCTCTCATCACCGTGAGGCAGTTCCCCATTTGTTATGGTCTTGCCCGCACTCTCGGATATTGATCACTCATGTCTCTCATTTGCTGCGGCTTCGGTTTCCCTCTATCAGATTCGGGAAACTCTTCTGGATGTTTGGATGCTTCTCATCTCAGATGTCTCCATTCCTCCTTTTCTTTCACTGGGCTCGTTTTTGGGTACTATGGACTATTTGGACACACAGATTGCATTCTAGGATGGGACAACAGTTTCCTCAGGCATATGCTTTCTTCATAATGTCCCTCAAGCAATCTTTATATGATAGTTATGCTGCGAGGGACTTGGATGCGACTAGCCTTGAAGTGTTTTCTGACTGTTTTTGAGTTCTTCCATTAGGCTCTCTTTTGGAGTCTAATGTCATGTACATTGATTTCATGATAAAAATATAGTTACTAGTTTCACAAAAAAAAAAGTGTGTGTGTGTGTGTAAGTGAAGCTAAAGGAGTAAAGCTTTCAGTTCATACAAGGAGCCAGGCCAATTCAACTCAAAACAAGGATAAAGGAAAAAGCAAGTTAGTGGAAAATAATTCATCTTCTCATGAGGGATGGCAGACTGCAAAGAAGACGGTGCCTCTCAAACAAAGACCTCTCCAATCTCGTAATTGGGATGCTTCTGCTCCTTCTCCGGATCAACCTTCTACCTCTTCGAGCAACCCCATTTCAAAGGCACCGGTTAATGCAATCAAGAAGGGCCTTCCACTTTGTGAAGAAGATGATCTAGTAAGGGAATTGGATTCTGAGGGTCAGCAAGACCCTGTGGCAATGGCAGAGGCTTGATGCCTCCCTTTCTTTTTTAGGATTGTTCATCTCTTGTACATATTTTCATGCGAGCTTCTCTTAAATAATATACAAGGCCTCTGCAACCAGAATAAATGGAGGCTCCTATGGCATTATATAAATAAAACTCATCCAGATGTAGTGTGTCTGCAAGAGCATAATCAGCATTCTTTTGCTGGCCAGCATGGGTTCTTTTCAGGATATGATATATTTTACGCCGGATCTGAACAAATCTCTGGGCTGTGCATTTTAGCCAGACATGATCTGCAGCCCTTGATAGCATATAATGATCTTGGTGGCCGATGGATGATTATCCAATGTATAATCAATGGAGAGATTTTTGAAATAGGCTCCTTGTATGCCTCTCAAAATTCTGCTATCCTTGGTCTTCAAATGCTCTACTTTGTGGTGACTTCAATAATTCTCCTAACTAGAAGGACAATACCACGCATAAATCCCATATGCTGCCCTCTGAAATCCAGCAATGGGAACATATGACTTCATCACTTCAATTTGCAGATTGATGGACAGTAACTCACCCTTCAGTTATGGGATTTACATATCATCATAATGCTTTTACAGAATATTGGGCCAGGCTTGATAGATGTTATCTTATTCATGCTCAGCAATATGATGAATATACATGTCAAATGTGGACTGATTATTCTCAGCAACTATCTGATCACACTCCACTTTGGCTCTCCCTTTCATTTGGAATGCCTCTGGATGACATGCAGCTCTCTTCAGTCAGACATTTACAGGTCAATCAATTATATCTTTCTCATGAAAAATTCCAGCAAATGATCAGACTGGCTTGCAGGCCATTGTTATCCCATGCTCACGAGGATCTGGACTTTGCTTGGAACTCTTTTGTCCATCGTATACAAAATGTCATTAAGGAATATGGAAGATGGTACATGGCAGAAACCAGACAGCATATCCAGTGGGGAAAATCATTCAAGCAGTATTTGGTACAGATTAGCCATCAAAGGTCTCTATATGCTTTTAAGCAGCATTTATTGTCTTGTGCTTCTTCCATAATTGATGCCAATGATAAATGCAAGCTTTCCAAATGGCAGACCAAGGCTAGAGTTAAACCTATGCTGGATAAGGGTTGTTCCTCGAAATCTTTCTTTCGGAATTTACATGCACATCGACAAAGTCAATCTATCATGAGGGTCAGGAAACCTGATGGTCTTTGGACCCTGACTTTATCTCAGCTAGAAAAACAATGTCTGGATCATTTTCAGCTACTTTTTTCTCAGCCATCTTCTTCTACACCTCATGTTGTATTGGCTCGGAACAGATTTATTGAGCTTGTTTCTCCTATTGTTCCTTTGCAACAAGCTTCAATGCTGGAAATATCTTTTTCAGATATTGAATTGGATGAAACCCTCAAGCATTTGGGTAAACATAAATCCCCTAGCTGGGATGGTTTGACGGTTGAATTTTTTGTAGCCTTCTGGGCTGAATTGAAAAGTCCAATTTTGAAGTTCATTAATGTAGCCTGGCAGCACCAACATCTTCCCTCAGCTTGGAAGCATGGTCTGGTTAAGCTTGTGCCCAAAAAACCTTTATGTGAGACAATGGATGACTGGAGGCCCATCACTTTGATGCCGGTTATATACAAACTTATTGCTAAAATGTTAGTATATCGGATAAAGGATATCCTTCATGATGGACTTCATCCCAGGCAATATGGTTTTGTTCCAAGAAGGCAAATCCATGATAATATCTCTAATACTCTCATTGCAATGGAATATGCAAAATATTCAGCTCAAGATGTTTTGGTCATGCAAGTGGATGTGGCAAAGGCATTTGATACGGTATAGTGGGATTATGTCTCTCAAATCATGTTTAAACTTGGTTTTGGGCCAAAGCTAGTTAATGTCATATATTGGCTTTACTCAGATTCCACTGCACAATGCTTTATAGGGAATCATTTGTCTGAGTCTTGGACTCTGGAACGATCAGTTCGACAGGGATGCCCTCTTAGTGCTTTGCTCTATGCAATTGCTTCACATCCTTTGCTTCTTTATATGGATCATCTGGTTGATACTGGACAGTTAGTGGGGCTTCAGATTTCTGGTTCACGACCTTTCATTGCTCAGGCTTATGCAGATGATTCATTCTTCATGCCAAAGAACAGTCCTTCCGAGCTTCGCCTATTGATGGATACCCTTTCAGATTTTGGGTTGGCAGCTGGTCTTAAAATTAATTTTCAGAAATCAAAACTCTTGCCTCTCAAGCATTGTGACTAGCATGCTATCCTGTGGCCCGGCCAGATTATTTATCGGGAAAACATAGTAAGACATTTGGGCTATCCCATTGGCTGGAAAATCAGAAATAAGCAACAAATATCATGGGTGTTAAACAAAATTCAGGACAAATTAGAATATTGGAAAATCTCCACTTGGCCCTTGCATGTACGGCTTCGAATTGTTCAGTCCATTGTTCTAGCTTATGTCCAGTTCTACCTTCCTCTAATAAATTGGTCATCTCAAGATCTCACTTTTTTTATATCTCAAGCCATGGAGATTTTCTGGAAAACTAAGCTTCATAAAAAGGCTTTAAGGTTGCTCAAAATGGACTTGCTTTGTTCACCAAGAATGCATGGTGGTTTGAATATAATAAACATCAAATTTCATGTGTTGGCAAGAAAGATCACTATGCTCAAGACTTTTTTTCAACAAGAGCAGCCTTGGTCTATCACGTTGGCAATTTTGTGTGGTCAGATGCGCACAAATGCTTATGGACATTGGCTAGTTGATCAATCGGAAGTAGTACTTGGCAAATTTCAAGGTAAAATCCCTGGTTGTCCATTTTCTACTTCCTTGATTCAGGATTGGAAGCAAGTTCTCTCTCACATCAAATGGTCTCCCCATCCTGTTGCTATAGCTTCCTCACTCAGAATGGAAAGCATTCATTGGAGTGCTGTGTTTTCCTCTCCCCTTGCTGTACAACAACCAATCAGAGCTTACAATCTTATGAAGTTGGGCATCCGGTTCATTGATGATGTGGTAGATATGCAAGGACATTTTCTCTCTTTTCCGATCGCATGTCGACAATACAATCTTGGGATGCATCACAGAACTATTTGGAAATCCATTGCTGATCTCTTACTCCCTTTGGTTCCGATTCCAACATTGAATGTAAGAGACAAGCTTCAAGATTGGCACCTTCCGTCTTCAAGTCCAAGAATATCCTCTCAGCCTTTGCATTTATTGACTTATATACAGGCTTATCGATTGATATTACCTCCTCCTTGGATTGCTCATCATGCTAACTCTCTATGGCCTCTGAATAAGTCATCAGCCTGATGCAATTGATATGGAAGTTGAAAATGCCATTGAAGCAGAGACTCTTTCTATGGAGATGCATAGTTGGTATTCTTCCAATGGGAGTGAAATTGGCTCAAAGGAGGATTGCCTCACCTCTTTGTCCAAGATGTCATCATACTCCTGAGAGTATTCCGCATTTATTGTGGTTTTGTTCATATTCCAGAGACCTTCTAGACAAGATCTCCTATTTCTTATCTCTCAGATTTCTTGCACACAGGTTCTACAGGTTTTTTTGGATGTATGGCAAACTATCAGTTTCTTTGTCACAGTATTCTCTTTTGTTTCAATGGATCAGATACTGGGCCTTATGGACCCTCTGGCTGCAGCGAAATCACGCATATCTGAATTCTCCCCTTCAACACCCTTATGAGTTCTTCCAAACCTCATTGCGGCAGTCTTTATATGATGCCTTACATGAGGACGATTTGGATGTTTCTTGTATTCAGCTTTTCTTTTACTGCTTCTGATGGATAGGGCATTGGCTCTTTTCTCGAGCACTGCCTTGATGTAAATGAATGTTATATAATGTAATTTTCTTGGTTTCAACCAAAAAAAAAGAGTGTGTGTGTGTGTGTGTGTGTGACAGTTCTGTCCGTACAGTCGAGGAAGTCCGTACAGTTAGCTTATCAGAAAAAAAAAATTTCAAAATTCCGTACGGTCAAAAAATCCATACATTCCTTACAGTCTTGCCCGTACAGTCGGGGGAGTCCGTACAGTTTGTCTGTAAAGGGGGGGGGGGGGGGATTCCGTACTGTCAAAAATCCCTACAATTTCGTCCGTACAACCGGAAAACACCGTACAGTTTTGTACCTGCTGTGCTTTCCTCCTTGTAAAGCGTTGCTGCTTCCAAGTTTTTTCCTTAACTCGAATGGCCTATTATTCCTATAGGAAAACCTTTCACAAAGACAAGTCAGTTTCCAACAAGAAACAAAAACAGGTGATGGATTCAGATGATTCCCTTCATGACTGTGCTGAGGCTCAGCTTGTTTATGAGGTTATGCATAAAGGGTTTGAAGACATCCGTAAAGGTTGGAAAGATCCACTTCCCACCACTGGCATTATGGTGGAAGTGGATGATATATTTGATCCAGTTAAGGAGTATGCAGAGCATGCCATTATAATTTTCTTCCCAGGACAGATGCCTGCTGCTGCAAATGTTGGGAATTGGTTGACTCGAACCCTGGGTGGTTCTTATGTCAAAAAAGTTCATTATGCAACGAGGGGCTTTTTTGAGATCATCATGGCTGATGAGGAGTACCGTCAAGTTTTGCTGGAGCACTCTCCTCTTTTCTATGGCCAGCAGATGGTCCATGTTCTGCCTTGGTCTCCCACCTGGGATTACCAGGCATTGATTCGGCATCATTGCCCTGTTTGGGTAGAAGTTGTGGATTTTCCTCAATGCTTGTCTTCTCTTCTACCTAAAATTGCAGCTTCCCTCGGTAAGGTGGTATGTCCACCACGACCAAATGGCAATTTGAATCGCTTCTGCATTTTGTGGGATACATATCATCCCACCACTCCAGCTTCATATTCGGTCATTGTGAATAATGTTTCCATGGGGAGTGCCTTTTACAAGCTCAAGTGGGGACTGTTTGCACGTGCTTGCTTTGAATGCAAGCAATTTGGGCATATGGCTTCACAATGCCCTTCCCGAGCTCCACGCATGCCAGTGCAAGCTGAAATGGTTCAACCTTTGAATAAGAATGCAAATGCCTCTTCTGTGGTCAAAAACAAAGGGGCCAAACAGTTTTTCTCTGTTCAAGACAAAGGCAAAGCCCCGGCTGTCTCACATGGTAATGCTTCTTTTCATGTGCCTTTGTCCTCTCCACCTCAGGGAAAGGGGGAAATTTTTTTGACTGATGGATGGCAAACTCCTCGCAAAGTGATCTCCCCGAGGCGACCTTTGCCCTCTGGGACTTGGAGTGGTGCATCCTCTCATGGGAAAACACATGCTGAAAACTCTGGTGTTGGCTTGACCTGGGCTGCTGTGACTGCAAATCGGACCTTGTTTCCTAAAGAAGAAGTTGCTGCACTTTTGTCCTCTCCTCACGCTAATGCTTCATCCCAGGGCAGAGGCCCAGACATGGAGGTGGAAATGCAGACGTAGACAGCCCGTTAGTTGCTGTACATACCTGTCTCATAACTGTAAATATGCTTGATCATCTGAAGTGTGTTACTCTCAATGTACAGGGAATGTGTGATGGTCACAAATGGAAACTGGTCTGCATGTATATCGGGCAATTGCAGCCTGATAAAATTGCTTTGCAAGAGCATAATCAGCATATGTATGTTGCTCAAATAGGCCATTTTTCTGGTTATGATATCTTCTATGCTGAAGAGCACTCCTTTTCTGGTGTGGCTTTTTTGGTAAAGCACGACTTTCAACCTGTTGTGGCTCTCAATGATCGCCATGGTAGATGGATTATTGTTCAATGCCTTGCTCAAGGGGAAATTTTTGAATTTGCATCGGTTTATGCCCCCCAATCTTCTCGTGATAGAGCTTTGATCTAGGCTGCCATGCATGCTTATCCATGGCGACAACATGCCTTCATTTGTGGTGACTTTAATAATGCCCCTCAATCGGGTGACAACACCTCAGGCCACACTCATATGTTGGCTTCTGAAACACAGGCATGGTCTGATTTTTTGCTTCAGTTGCGCCTAGTTGATCTCTGGAAGGAATTACAGCCCATGCTTCCGGGTTATACCTTTCAGCACAATGCTCAATCTTCTTATCGGGCATGCTTGGACAGATGGTATCAGATTGATCCACAGCATTGTGATGCCTTTACTTGTCAAATTTGGGTTGATCATGCTTTTACACATTCGGATCATGCTCCTCTTTGGTTGAGGCTTTCCTTACATGAATTTCCCACTGACAAATTGCCTTGCCGAAGGCTTTTGCTGATTAATAATAGTTATCTAGAGCATGCTGACTTTAAAGCCTTGGTCTCTGATGCTATTCAGCCTCTCTCTCGTCAGATACGCATTGGTTTGGATTATGCCTGGCACGCTTTTGTTGCTCGGATGCAAGCAGTTATTCGAGATTATGGCAAATCCTATATGCAAGCCACAAGGGAGACTGTAGCGCATGCCAAATTTACATGTCAGAGTTTGACTGAGCTTGCTCATCTTTGCCCTTTGTCTTCTGAGGAAAGCATGCTCTTATGTCAGGCTCAATTCTCTCTTCAATCTAATGATCGCAGAAAGCTTGCTAAATGGGAAACTCGATCCAGACAACGGGCATTTTTGGATAAAGGCTGCTCTTCCAAGCAATTTTTTAAGAGTTTACACTACAAAAGACAGGCTGCCAATATCTGTCGGATCCGGATGCCTGATGGTTCTTGGTCAACATCTTGTTCAGAGCTTGCTGATTTGTGTGTGCAGCACTTCTCCACTCATTTTGGGCATGTGGATACTCTTTCTCCTCGGGTCGTGTCTACACCTCAACTTCTTTTTGCAGCATGTTCATCCAATTCTGTCTGATGCTCAGGCTTTGGAACTTGAACATCCCTTCACTAAAAGGGAATTGTCTAATGCACTGAGATCCTGTGGCAGATGGAAATCTCCAGGATGGGATGGTCTCACTGTTGAGATTTTTCTTGCATTCTGGGATCTTCTTAAATTGACCTTGCTGCAAATGGTAAATACAGCATGGCAAAATCAGCAGATGCCTTTGTCATGGAAAAAGGGTCTTCTCAAGCTGATTCCAAAAAAGCAACTATGTGATTCACTGGGTGATTGGAGGCCAATCACACTCATGCCAGTCATTTACAAGATCATTACCAAAATGGTGGTTGATCGGATTAAAGGTTATTTGCATGATGGGTTGCATCCCTCCCAATATGGATTTGTTCCACGTCGCCATATCACAGATAACATTGCCAATGCTTATATTGGGATTGAATATGCCAAATACACACGGCAGGATGTTCTACTCTTACAGGTAAATATTGCAAAAGCCTTTGACACAATTCAATGGGATTTCATCTCGCAAACTAGCGAGCTTTGGGGTTTGGACAAAAAATGCAGCAGATTATTTACTGGCTTTACAGAGATAGCAATGCGGCTTGCATTATCTCTTGGGATATCTCTAATGAGTGGACTCTTCGTTGTTCGGTCCGCCAAGGATGCCCTCTCAGTGCTTTACTGTATGCCATTGCTACTCATCCTATGCTGCAATATATTGATCATCTTGTGGCTACAAAATCACTTCATGGCTTGGAATTGGATGCTAATCGCAGCATGGTTGCTCAAGCTTATGCTGATAATTATTTCTTTACCCCAAAGAATACGCCCCATGATCTTGGTGCCTTGATGCAAGCCCTCTCTATTTATGGTTTGGCAGCTGGTCTTCATGTTAATTTTCAGAAGTCTAAGCTGCTCCCTTTGCATTCCAAAGACTGGCATAGTCTATTATGGCCCGGGGATATCATTCCACCCACTCAGTTTGTTTGTCATCTTGGTTACCCTTTGGGATGGGAACTCACTCGCCAACAACAAACTGATTGGGTTTTGGCTAAGCTTCGGAAAAAGCGTGAGTATTGGAAACTGGCAACCTGGCCTTTGCACGTTCATCTTCGAATAGTGCAGTCCATCCTTGTGGCATATATTCAATTTTACTTGCCATTGATCATGTTCACTAAGGCAGATCTTACATCTTTCATGTCTGTCTTTATGAAACTCTTCTGGCGATCCAAACATGGCAGAAAAAGTCTCAGGCTGCTTTGGATGCATCACATTTGTTCTCCCAAGATGCATGGTGGATTGAACATCACGGATATTCATGTGCACATTCTTGCCCACAGGGGGAAAATGTTGTTGCAATTTCTACAAGGTGATCAGCCTTGGGCTCTTATGATTAGGACTCTGGTCACTCATATCAGTATTTCTGTGTTTGGTCATTGGCAACTCGATCACTGGGATTTCTTTTTTGGCTGCACTGATGGCACTTTGCCTGGATGCCCTTTGTCTCCCGCTTGCTTCTTGACTGGAAGCATGTTCTTTCTCATCTGGAATGGAATGGACGGCAATCTTTGTTTGGGAATTCTTTGAGTGAAAGCATTCACTAGTTAAAAGTCTTTCAACCTCCCTTGGATTTACAAGAACCTCGACGTTCCTACTTTGTCTCGTTTAAAGGCATCACCTCGATTGCTGATGTTATAGATGATGCTGGTGCTATGCTCCCCTTTTCTCTAGCAGCCACTACATATGGATTGGGCTCTCATTATCATCCTTTGTGGCGATAAATTACTTCTATGCTTTCGCCCTTTGTTCCAATTCCTCCTTTGGAACTCCAGGACCGATTGAAAGATTGGGCTTTGACTTCTCCAAGGTCCTCTTCTCGTCCTTTGAGGCTATCTCAGATTACTGTACCTGCATTGTATAAAATCCTTTTGGCTCAACCTTGGGTTTCAGAGAGAGGTGATTCTGTTTGGCGAATGCATCGCCCAGCCAAGTGGTGGAGGAAAAGATAACAGCAACTTTGGGCCTATAAAGTACCGCTTTGGCAACAGGTTTTCTTTTGGCGAGTTCTTTTGGGAGTGTTTCCATCTGGACAGCTATTAGCTCATCGACACATTGCTCCTGCACTTTGCAATAGATGTTCTGCTTCTTCGGAGACTGTGCCTCACTTGTTTTGGCATTGTCCATGCTCTCGTGAGTTTTTTGATCTGCTTCGACAGCACCTGCAAGCGAGATTCCCATCTATTCCGCTCGGGAAGTTCTTCTGGCTATTTGGGTTTCATCCATCCAGACCGGAGTTTCATCTTTTCTTCGTTTGGGTTCGCTACTGGGTACTATGGACTTTATGGACATATAGGAATTGTAAAGTCTTTGGTGATCCTACTTTCTCTCTGTTTGGCTTTTTTAGGCGTTCACTGCAGCAATCTTTCTTTGATTGCTTGCAAACCCGCTGCATAGATCATGAGGTCTTTTTGGCATATACTGAAATTTTCAGTTGATGTAATTGTAGCACCTTTCTCTGAGGTTGCTACTCATATAATAAAATCAATCAATGATTCACCCCAAAAAAAAAAATGTGTGTGTGTGTGCGCGTGCATAAATACATACATATATACATATATATGTAGGTATGTATGTATGTATGTATGTGCGCATATACATATATATATATATATATAAGCATAAACATACATACATACATGTAATAAATATGTATGTATGTATGTATGTATGTATATATTTATTTATTTATTTATCTATTTATTTATTTATTTGTGTGTGTGTGTGTGAGAGAAAATTCCCGTGTGTGAGAGAGATCCCGTGCTAGCCCTCGTGCTCCCAGGTTGCAACTGCTTGTTTCTCCCTCAATTTGATGCTCTCGAGGTTTCGTTTGATGCCCGTTTTGTGTCCATACGCTCTATCAAAAAATTCGGGGGGGGAGGGAGGGGGGGGGATCGTACTATCAAAAATCCGTACGATTTTGCCCGTAAAACCAGAAAAAATCTGTACAGTTTTCTCTATACAATCCGTATACTTTTTTTCATACAGTCGAGAAAATCCGTACGGTTTTGTTGTCAGAAAAAAAATCGGACTGTCAAAAATCCGTACAATTTTGTTCGTACAGCCAGGAAAAGTCCATACAATTTTATACCTGCTGTGCTTTCCTCCTTGTAAAGCCATTGCTGCTTCCAAGCACAGCATGTACAAAACTATACGGACTTTTCCTGACTATACGGACAAAATCGTACGAATTTTTGACAGTATGAAATTTTTTTTTCCCCTTGACAACAAAACTGTACAGATTTTCCCGACTGTACGGACAAAATTGTACGGAATTTTCCTGGCTGTACGGACAAAATCATATGGATTTTTGATCACTTCATATGGCTACTGGATCACTTCATGGCTTGGAATTGGATGCTAATCGCAGCATGGTTGCTCAAGCTTATGCTAATGATTCTTTCTTTACCGCGAAGAATACGCCCCATGATCTTGGTGCCTTAATGCAGGCCCTCTCTGTTTATGGTTTGGCAATTGGTCTTCATCAAGATTTTTTTGATATGCTTCGACAGCGCCTGCAAGCGAGATTCCCATCTATTCCGTTTGGGAAGTTCTTTTGGCTATTTGGGTTTCATCCATCCATACCAAAGTTTCATCTTTTCTTCGTTTGGGTTCGCTCCTGGGCACTATGGACTTTATGGACATATAGGAAATGTAAAGTCTTTGGTGATCCTACTTTCTCTCTGTTTTGCTTTTTTAGGCGTTCTCTGCAGCAATCTTTCTTTGATTGCGTGCAGACCCGCTACATAGATCATGAGGTCTTTTTGGCATATACTGAAATTTTCAGTTGATGTAATTGTAGCACCTTATTTTGAGGTTGCTACTCATATAATATAATCAATCAAAGAATTCACCCAAAAAAAAAAGTGTGTGTGTGTGTGTACCTAGATGAATCCAGGAACATTCCCAAACTCATCCTCTAAAAACACAACATAGTGCACTTTCAATCTCATGATAGTCACTCACAAGGTTGAAAACCATAAACTCCATCATGCATTGCAGGGACTAGATACTATGACATCCCCACTGACATCATCAGTGCCCTGTAATGACATGAGTACCTAGTAGTACCCAAATTAGTATGCTAATTAATGGGATTAGTTAAGAGAAGGACATTCGTTCAGACGGCTCTGTAATCAGAGACATATCGAGTGAGATAGGAAGGAAAAAGGGTTATGTTAAGTTATAGGTCAATGCCTAGGGACGAAAGGAGCTTAGAATAATTAAAGTGTAGGAAAAGGGGTCAAGGAACCTTAGAAACCCTAGTACCTAAGGTGTAAAGATTATATTCTTTTCTTTTCTTTGATTATTATGAACACATAAGATAAAATGAACCTAAGGGATTAGGGTTGCATTAGAAGCGTTAGGGCGAGTGGTAAGATATCAAACAAAAGAGATAAGGGTAATCCTAGAACCCTAGAAAATTTCTAGTGATTAATTATGCATGTAGTTCACAAACACTATTCATGATAGGAACTAAACCTTGTTTAGTTATTAGCTGAGGACAGCTAAAAATTAAGCAAGAGGGAATGTAATGACATGAGTACCTAGTAGTACCCAAATTAGTATGCTAATTAATGGGATTAGTCAAGAGAAGGACATTCGTTCAGACGGCTCTGTAATCAGAGACATATCGAGTGAGATAGGAAGGAAAAAGGGTTATGTTAAGTTATAGGTCAATGCCTAGGGGGCAAAAGGGGATTAGAACAATTAAAGTGTGGGAAGAGGGGTCAAGGAACCTTAGAAACCCTAGTACCTAAGGTCTAAAGGTTAACCTAGGTCTTAGGGAGAATCTAAGGGGCACATTTAATGAGATGTGACCACTCGTATGCCTGTAAATCAGCCATAGAATCGTAGGATGGAGGAAAATTAGACATTTAGAGATGAACCCCGAAAATCGGTTCATTACACGCCCAACAGTGGGTGTAGACCATAGTATAAAAATATGCTCTCACACATACAAATCCACACACCCACACATACTTGAGCATCCATTTATACAAAGTCTTCGTGCTGAGTTTCTGTCGGCACTCCGGAGGTGAAGGGCAGACTCAGCCATGACGAAGGATAGCACTAAAGGAGAAGGCTAATCAAAAGGTAGTCCAAAATCTCTTCAATCAAGCTACAACTGCTTATGAAGTCTAAACGTTTTCATTTTAGTCTCTCCCCAACAAGCATCTAAATCTAAATCTAGCTGATACGGCAACACACCATTTAAGATAGAAAGAATTATCACAATACCAGCGGGCTGCAACTTGGACGAAAACTTCACAAGGTGAAATTTGCATGTCCGCTAATACGGCAAAAGCATATACCTAGATGAATCCAAGAACATTCCCAAACTCATCCTCTAAAAACACAACATAGTGTAGTTTCAATCTCTGTATGTATGTATGTATGTATGTATGTAAACATACATACATACATACATACATAGATACATACATATATATATATACATATATGTATATATATATACATACATCTACATATATGTATACATATATCTACATATATGTAGATATATGTATAAATATATATATACATATATGTATACATATATATATACATATATGTATATATGTGTGTGTGTGTGTGTGTGTGTGTGTGTGTGTGTGTGTGTATACATATACATGCATGTACAAATATGTATATGCATATGCATATAAATATATACATACATATATATATATGCATATGCATATATATATATGTATATATATATATATACATACATCTACATATATGTATACATATATCTACATATATGTAGATATATGTATAAATATATATATACATATATGTATACATATATATATACATATATGTATATATGTGTGTGTGTGTGTGTGTGTGTGTGTGTGTGTGTATACATATACATGCATATACAAATATGTATATGCATATGCATATAAATATATACATACATATATATATATGCATATGCATATATATATATGTATATATATACATACATATGTACACACACACACACACCTATATATATATATAATTTTGGACGCTAATCCATCATTAGGTAATGGGAACCTCAAGCTACATCGCTAAATAAAGGGTGGTAATGGGAAAATGCAAGTGTATGTTTTCGTAGAAGGAGATATTAACCATTAAGGTTAAAGAATGTATACAAAAGAGGTGTTCACACATATGAGCAGCTTTAAGTAAGCACTATACTTAATATTACAATGAAGATTCAATATGGATATCACAATGAAGAGGAGTTCATGTATGAGAAATTTTATGTAAGCACCATACTTAATATCACAACGAAGATTCAATTTGAAATTTTTGCAATTTCTGTAAGCATGGTTGGGACTTAACATCTTTGTTGTGTTCGTTCCAAATATCTTAGGGCCAAGTATAGATGTAGATCAGCGATTGCAGTGGTTATACACATATGACTTTTTTTTGTGGGTTAAGATTGCATGTATATACACATAATGCAACAAACACCCATGTATATTCACACTGGCTTCCCCTTTCCACACCTTTTAGTCCCTTCTAAAGCTGTCCATATTCTCCTTGCTGTCTAAATAAAGAAAACTCACAAACTTGGCACGCATTATACCACAGTACTCCAGCAAAAGACAATGAAGTGAATACCTGAAGAGATGCCAGCTGCTGCACCAGCAGCTACAAGGGCTATTTTCCTCTGTCTGTCGTTGTTCATTATTTCTGAGTAGCCAAGTGCACAGGACTTGCCAATATCCACACTGGGACCTTCAGGCCCTAGGGAGCAGCCAGTGCCTAGTGTTACCGCTGCCTGGACGGCTTTAATTATAGGGCACAACCCAGCAAGCAGATCAAATCTTCGCCTTTCATTGGACCTTGAAGCTTTAATCTGGTCAATAATGCCTAGCATTGCATGCATCACTCCCACAATTACTCCCCCTGTAACAGGAATGAGCATGATACGATGCCATGTATCTGCAAGGCGCTGCAGTCGAAGCCATGCTGCTCCTTCATGAGGTGTTCCAGCCCATGCCCAATCATGGATGATGTGCTCCTGATCGCAGATTAGTATGTGAGCATACCTCCAGAAAGAAACAAATTGACAATGTCTTTGAATGACGAAGACATTCAAAGAATCAACGGTACATACATACACGACTTTCATCAGTATACAAGTACACAATCTCCAAGACCATTACAGAAATAAAGCATGAAACAATAGCACGATCTCGTAAAAAGCTTCCAGCTTTAGTGAGAGCTACAACTCTAGCCTTGACTTGCATGCAAAACAGCTATGCTGTGTAGGATTATAGACATCATACAACCTTTGCCAAAAAAAGTCATTAGTTCATGCCATTAAATGGCTGAGGCGTGATCCTTACACCTAACTGCACTAGCTACCACCATAATTTGTTTAATGCTCGTATGCTTGTCCAATGGAGGTCACAGGTAAGAAAATGCCACATTTGGTTAAACTTCAACCATATCCATGTCCTCAAATCACATCCTTTTGGAAACAATGTTATTTCTTTTTTGCCATTAATTTTTCCCCCCCCGGAAGGAACCTTCTATTAGAAACTTTGAGGAATACAAATTCAGCAGTCCAAAAAAAACGCCTAGAGAACCCTGGAAGCAGGCGCCAACAGCCAAGGGGGATTGGTATACTCCCCAACCTGGGTGGTGCTTTACTAGACTTGGATATTGGGGCATCTCTAACTCCGAGGCTTCTAAATAGATTGAGACCATCGAGGTGCACCGACCACTTGTCAAGGTCGCTATACGTTCTCGCCAATTGATTTGGCAATTAACAACTCCTTCTTGCTCTTCTTATTGCATTTTTCTATGCATAGTGTCTCCTTCTCTTGTTCTGGACTAGGATCCAAGAACCTATGAATGTGCAGCCTGCACCATTGGTGGCAAAGGAGGGGTGGTCTCCTACTGCTCACCCCCCAAACCTTCCTCCTAACCACCAGCGAAACTCAGGCATGCCTTGGCCACATGTCCAAGCCTCCTAGAATGATGACAATATCCTAGTAACGTTGCAACCTCCATCTACTAAAGAAAACTATAAGAAATCCTAGATTTACTATATTTAGAAATGTGCTAAGGAACAGAAAGGAGACTGAAATAGCAAAGAACAAGGAATAATTATATTGCTTGAGTGTCTGTAGTGTATCTCTAGTGTGTCATCCATACAATTGGGCCTCTCTTATATAGAGAGTGGAGAGTCACACATGAAAAGGTGTGTACTCCAAAGTGTATGTGCATGAAGAGGTGTGTACGTCTTGTGAAGGGTGTGACCCTTGATGAGAGGGTACATTACAATAGAAATGTCTCTTCAATAGAATGTCTCTTGTGAAGGGTTGTGCCTCATAGGAAGTGTCCCGTCAAAAGGGCATACCCTTCCACAAGTGTCCATTCATCAAACCATCCATAAGTCTAGATATAGAGAAAGGAATATGTCACAGATTGTGACATCCCCTCCCACTCAAAATAAGACCCTGGTGGAGATAATGAACTGATGCAGAAAATATCACGGTAAATTCTGAAAATACTGCTGTAAAATGTCAGGGTACTGCTGTAAGTCTTCATCAGATTGCCAAGTAGCGTCGGAGTCGTCCAGATCTCGCCAAAGAACAAGGAATTCTGTGATAAGTCGATGTCAAGTCTCTCGCTGTCGATGGGGAGAACATAATCGTCTTCAATTTCTAGGACATAATCACCTGCAGGAGGAACTGCTTCATCGCCTGGAATGTACGTCTTTAGCCAAAAAAAATTAAATGTCAGATGGATTTTACCCCATGGTGGTGGTAATTCCAATTTGTTAACTTAAAGGTGAATTTTTCTTGACGATCCAAAAAGGTCCATAGTATCTTGGTCGCAACTTAGGAAACACAGACTTAACCGTCTTATAGCGATGTGGGGCTACAAATAATAGCACCATGTCACCAGTGTCAAATTCCCGGTGACATCTATGTTTGTTGGCAGACCGTTGATACCGCTCTTGCGCTTTTCGCATATGATCCCTGACTTGGAGTAGAATGTCTTGCATTTCTTGAACCAGTTGATCAGCTAGGGCCACTCGATGTTGAAGTACAAAATTCATTGGTACAATCGGAGTGTGTCCATAAGCTGCTTGGAATGAAGTCATGTTGATGGCACTATGGAAAGAGTTATTATAAGCAAACTCAAGGAGTGGTAGATACTCTTCCCAAACTGCTAGGCGTGACTGAATATGATGTCGAAGCATTTCTTCCAGAACTTGGTTGACTCTTTCAGTCTGGCCATCTGATTCTGGGTGGTAGGCTGAACTGAACAGTAGAGTTGTTCCCAAAGATTCGAACAGTGAAATCCAAAAGTGACTGGTAAACTTAGGATCTCTGTCGGATATGATATTCTTGGGCAATCCATGGTGTCTGAAGATGTGTTGTATGAAGAGTTTGGCAATGTCCGGAGCATGTGCACTGCTTTTGCAAGCAACAAAGTGTGCCATTTTGGACAATCGATCAACAATTACCATAATCTGAGTGTTACCTCGGGAGGATCGTGGTAGTGTTGTAATGAAATCCATGGAAATACTTTCCCACCTTTCAGTTGGAACTGGAAGAGGCTGAAGAAGTCCTGCTAGAAGTCATCGGCTTGCTTTCATTTGTTGACAAGATAAGCAAGATGTAACCATTTTGATGACGTCGCTTTTCACTCTTCACGGGTGCCATCAAGGCCAATAGTGGACCTAAATAAACCGCAGCGGCTGCTTGACATGCATACCATAAAGGAAGCTTCCATCTCCAGAAGGGGGATTCACAATGGCAACCTACTCAGACAAAATGGAGTTAGTCCAAGCAAGTAGAAAGTCCAAAGAAAGGGGCATCGCAACATACCGCGAGTAATGGGAGGGTGCTGGCAGAAGAAACGGAGAGCTGGACAGAGAAGGGCGACAGGCTAGAGCAAAAGAAGCCCACTGACGAGAGGCTGAAAACGCCTCAGTCTAAGGGGTGAGGTAAGAAGAGAGAGACCAAGAGGAGAGGGAAAAGTGTTGAGGGGTGAAGCAAGCTCGTCTTGGGGGAAGAGCAAGAGCAGGGAAGGCCATGATTGGTAGAGGAGGGGCAATTTCATGAACAGGAAGTCCATTCCTGGTGATGACCCAAAGTCTTTGAAACATTTGAGTGTAACTCTATTGTAAGAAAATCCTCAAAATTGTTCATAATATCATCGAGTGGAAAATTTCCAGTGAGTTAAGCAACACACACACACACTTTTTTTTTTTTTTTGGTAAATCCATGATCATATTATCAGCAAAATTTACATGAGGGTCTCAAAAAAACAGAGAGCCTCAACAGGAAATCAAAAGCAAAGAAAAACTATTTCCAGGCATGACTGAGGAAGATCTCCTTGATGGCAAGCATCATAGATAGATTGCCGTAGGGAGAGTCTGAAATATTCATAAGATTGCAAGAACAGATTCCCAAAATATCGCATGTTGTGATCCTGCCAGATGGTCCAAAAAGCCCAATATCTGACCCAGTTCAAAAATAAAGAGTAATGGACCAGGGTTGCAGGAAGTCTGCCAAAAAGCCAAAAATGTTTCCCAAAAGGTGAGTTAGGGAAACGAAGGCGAAGCGACATGGAAATTTTGCATAAGAAGGTCTTAGTGCTGGAACACATCCAAAACAAATGAGACACCGTTTCAGAAGGGGCCATGCATCGAAGACAGGAAGCAGATGCAATCCTTCGTTGAGCCAGAGTGACCCCCACGGATAAGGTTCCTGTAAGACAACGCCATAGGAAAAGCTTTTGCTTGAGAGGCAATTTGCTTCTCCATAAATTGCGGAGAGTCTTTCGCCACCAAGCAAGTGATTTTGCCATATGCCAAAGAGAATTAGCATGTAAGTGAATCCATGGAACGCAACACACACACACACACAGTGGACACCGCTTCCCAATGTGCTTAAGTAAATTTGTTCATGGCATTGAGGTAGACCCACTACCCTTCCTTGCAACTGACGAGATGGGTCTACTAAGATTCCTTGGCTTTGGCAATGTGCTCTTTCACTGTCTCAATGATCTACTCATAAACTCGATGATGCGATCTGCTTTGTACACCTTCTCGCAGATCTTGGTGAGAAGAGCCTTGAACTTCTTCTCAAAGGCGGCTGCATAGGCAGCCTTATTCACATTGCTTGTTAGATGGGTGTCATTGAGGATCCCCTACACCAATAGAAGCAACTGTCCCTGTGTATCTGCAACATAACAATTCAATACATCAAAGGCCAATTGATTGTAGATCTCTGTTTGACCATTGGACAGCTGCTGGGAAAATTAAGCTTTGTACCAGAGCTTTCAAACAGAGCCATCCAAAACTGACTGGTAACTTGGAGTCTCTGTGGGACACAACGGCCCTGGGATATCACGATTGGACAAACAACCTGGCTTTTTCATGTGCATCAATCATACTTTTACATTGAATCAACATGACAAATGTGCTTAAACCTGGCCACAATGATCGTGCACATAGTGCCAATGGAGGGTGAAAGGTTTGTGGCAAAGTCCATGCTGATCTAATCAAAGGGCTGCTCAGCTTTCTCAAGAAGCTGGAGTAAATCAAAGCAATTTCCCAAGAGGAACCTTGACCTAGAGGCAAACCTGACAATGAGGGATCTTCATGGATGTCACTGCACATATGAGGCCAAAACACTTTCCTTTTTAGTTTCTCCAGGGTGTCTTGTACACCCCTGTATCCACCAACCATGGAATCATGGGCAGCATGTAACAAAGCTGGCCAGAACAATGAAAGAACTCAACGGCATCCTTTATAGAACAAGCACCCGTCATGTATGGCATAATCGCCGGGCTGATTGCCAAACATTACTGTGTACCAATGAGTCCGAAACTTATCCTTTTGCACTTGGAATGACATGGCAAGGATGCTTTACAAGGAAATTCTCTACGGGCTGAAAGCATCCATAGGTCCAGAGTCTTCTCCCCTCCGTTGGCTTTGCAAGAGCCTCGATGTTCTTATTTTCTGAGTCTCAGAGGGATCGACTCAGTTGCAGATGTGATTCATGATGATGGGACCCCTCTTTCTTTTCCTTTGGCTGCTGCAAAATACCTCGGCATGCATTATCCTCCGGTATGGCGTCACAGTATCTCCATGATTCAGAATTTTATTCTAGTTCCTGCTTTGGAGATAGAGGACCAGCTGCAAGACTAGACTCTTTATTTGCTAGGCTCGACATGCCGCCTTTTGCAGCTGTCTCATATTGAAGTTTCTTCCCTTTACAAAGTTCTTTTGCCCTTACCTTGGATTTCGCAGCAGGAAAATTACCCTTGGCATATGTATCGTCTTGCAAAGTGGTGGCGATGAAGATTACGTGAGATTTGGAAATCAAAACTTCATCTTCGACAACAAGTGTTTCTGTGGCGGGTTTTATTGGGAGCTTTTCCATCTAGGCAGGTTCTGGCACACAAACATATTGCTCCAGCTATTTGTTGCAGATGCTTAGCTCCGCGAGAGACAATGCCTCACCTTCTTTGGCACTGCTCTCATACTGTGAGTTCCTTGGATTGCTGGGCCAACGTTTGAGAACCAGATTTCCAAGTTTTATTTTTGGAAGATGCTTTTGTTTGTTTGGGATTCACCCACCTAGACACGATTTTGATATGTTTTTTCTTTGGGTCAGATTTTGGACACATTGGACTCTATGAAAAGACAAAAATCATAGAGTTTTTGGTGATCCAATTTTCTCATCTTCCTCTTTCTTCAAACACTCTTCGCAGCACTCCTTTTATGACTGCCTGCACATAAGGTCTATAGATCAAGGTGTATATTTGTCCTATATTCTCGTGATGTATTTCAGCACATCCTACTTTGGGATGCTGACTCTATAATATAAAGCATAGTGCCTAGAAACAGCCTTTCTAGGCACCCGAAACAGTTCGCCGTATCGGCGCCGTTTCCGAAACCAGAAATGGCATTTTGGGCAGGCCAAAAAAAAAAAAAAAGTTTTGGTGCTTTTGCATTGCCTCTGGAATTTATCCAAGGAAACGTATATATAGAGCAGCAATGTAAGAGCTTGTAGACACCAATGCTCAGCCATAGAAACAAAAGTATCAGCACACACACACTTTTTTTTTTTTTTTTTTGGGTAAATCCATGATTATATTATCAGCAAAATTTACATGAGGGTCTCAAAGAAGCAGAGAGCCTCAACAGGAAATCAAAAGCAAAGAAAAACTATTTCCAGGCATGACTGAGGAAGATCTCCTTGATGGCAAGCATCATAGATAGATTGCCGTAGGGAGAGTCTGAAATATTCATAAGATTGCAAGAACGGATTCCCAAAATATCGCATGTTGTGATCCTGCCATATGGTCCAAAAAGCCCAATATCTGACCCAGTTCAAAAATAAAGAGTAATGGACCAGGGTTGCAGGAAGTCTGCCAAAAAGCCAAAAATGTTTCCCAAAAGGAGAGTTAGGGAAACGAAGGCGAAGCGACATGGAAATTTTGCATAGGAAGGTCTTAGTGCTGGAACACATCCAAAACAAATGAGGCACCGTTTCAGAAGGGGCCATGCATCGAAGACAAGAAGCAGATGCAATCCTTCGTTGAGCCAGAGTGACCCCCACGGATAAGGTTCCTGTAAGACAACGCCATAGGAAAAGCTTTTGCTTGAGAGGCAATTTGCTTCTCCATAAATTGCGGAGATTCTTTCGCCACCAAGCAAGTGATTTTGCCATATGCCAAAGAGAATTAGCATGTAAGTGAATCCATGGTGACGGCTGGAGGAAAGAGTATGTCGTGCTAACCGTTAGGTTAGGAAGAGTAACAGGACGAGAATTTGAGCCCACCGGGTGTATCAGCACACACACACACCCACCTCAACCACCGAGTAAGAAGTTAGAACCCATTGGTGGGTAGGGCAGTTTTTGCTCTCCCTCCCCAGCCTCTCCTCTTGCTCTCCTCTCATCCTACAACCCCCCTCTCAGCCCACTACCCCTCCTCCTTGCTCTCCTCTCTAGCATATCCTCCTTGCTCTCCTCGGCCCTTGCCCTCTCTTCTCCTCCTTGCTCTCCTCTCCAACCTCTCCTTCTTGCTCTCCTCTCCTCCTTGCTCTAGCCATTGCCCTCTTCTCCTTGCTCTCCTCAACCCTTGCCCTCTCCTCTCCTCCTTGTTGTCCTCTCCTCAACCCTTGCCCTCTCCTCCTTGTTGTCCTCTCAGGCCTTGTTGTATGACATATGTATTAATAATAATTACATATATAATATATATTTTATTAAAATTAAAAACCGAAACTCCGTTTCCATCGTTTCTTCTGGTGACCGATACTCCGAAACACCGTTTCCCGCCCGTTTCCCTTTCCCCATTTCTGAAACTCCTAGGAACTATGATATAAAGGCAAAATTCGCACCCCAAAAAAATGTGTGTGTGTGTGTGTGCCCAATGATAGAGTCAGCCTCCTGCAACTTTGCCTGTTCAGATGCCCACTAAGGATGCTCCTACCTCTATTGGGAATAAAAATAAAGGTAATAGACAGCTTTTTGTAAATCAAGATAAAGGCAAAGCTCCAGTGGTTTCAAATGGGACTGCTTCTTCACCTTCACTTCCTGCTATTCAACCCTCAGCAAAAGGACCGAAACCTCCAATTGATGGATGGCAAAGTCCAAGAAAAGTTATTTCTGTTCGACGACCTCCACACCCTCGCACTTGGAATGGTGCATCTTCTAGTGGAAACTCTCCAAAGGTCAATTTAGGAATTGGGATCACATGGGCTGCAGTAACAGCTAGCAGAACCCTCTTCCCTGAAGAAGAGGTTGCTGCTTTGCTGTCTACTCCTCAGGTGGATGCTTCTTCTCAGGGAAGAGGCCCTGACCCTGAGGTAGAAATGCAAGGTTGATATCCTGAAGGTTGCTACTATACATATATGTTATTCTCCTATAAATATCCGTAAATATGATTCATATCAAATGCTTTACACTTAATGTTCAAGGATGTATGACAGTAGGAAATGGAAATCTGTGTGGCTGTATATCAATAGATTTCAGCCTGATATATTGGCATTACAAGAACACAATCAACATGTCTATGCAAGAAAGACAGGTCATTACTATGGCTATGATATCTTCTATGCTGGGGAGCACTCTTTCTTAAGAGTAGTCTTTCTAATCAAGCATGAGCTTCAGCCAGCTATTGCTCTAAATGACAATCAAGGCAGATGGATTATTCTTCAATGCATCATTCAAGGCGAGGTATTTGAATTTGCTTCTGTCTATGCACCTCAATCTTCTCGGAATAGATCTGCAATTTGGGATGCCATGCAGCAATATCCATGGAGATATCATGCCTTTATATGTGGGGATTTCAATAATGCTCCGCAACAGGGTGACAATACATCAGGAAATACTCATATGTTAACCCTTGAAAGGCATGCATGGTCTCAATTACTGATGCACCTTGATTCGGTCGATCTTTGGAAGGAATTGCAGCCTTTGTCACCAGGCACATCTGGATCGCTGGTATAGTGTAGGTCCGTAACAAAATGATGATTTTACATGCAAAATGTGGATTGACTATGCCTTTGTGCATTCAGATCATGCATCTTTATGGTTGAGGTTATCTTTTTGTGATATGCCAGATGATAGACTGCCTCAAAGGCAACATCTGATTGTGAACAATAGCTATTTGCAGCATGTTGTTTTCAAGGCCATGGTTACTGAAGCATCTCACTCTCTGTCTTCTCAAAGCCACTTTGATATTGATAATGCATGGGATTCTTTTGTTTCTAAAATGCAAGTTGTAATTAGAGGTTATGGCAAGTCTTACATGAAGACTCTAAGGGAAACTGTTGCTCACGCTAAATTGAATTGTCAAGACCTCACTGAACTCAGTCATCTTCGTCCATTGTCCTTGCATGAGCAAACAACACTATGCCAAGCTAAACATTGTCTTCAACTCAATGATCACAGGGAATTGGCTAAATGGGAGACTAGAGCAAGACAAAGAGCTTTTACAGATAAAGGCTGCTCTTTCAAAAATTTTTAAAAGCTTACATCAGAAGAGATTAAAGAGAAACATTTGCAGGGTGCTTCTGCCTAATGGTTCATGGACTACATCACGATCACAGCTTGCTTCTATTTGTGTACATCATCTCTCTCAGCAGTTTGGTTCTGCAGATCCTCCCTTGCACCAGGTTTTGTCTGCCATAAATTTACTTTTATAGCATGTTTCTCCTATTATTTCCACTACTCAAGCTTTGGAATTGGAGGAACCTTTTACTGAGAGGGAATTGTCAAATGCAATCAAATCCTGTGGTAGATGGAAATCTCCAGGATGGGATGGTCTTACAGTTGAGTTTTTTCTAGAATATTGGCCTCGTTTGAAGCATACATTGCTGCATATGGTGAACTCTGCTTGGCAAAATCAGAAAATGCCAGACACATGGAAGCGAGGTCTTGTTAAACTCCTTCCAAAAAAGAAAATTTGTGAATCTTTGGCTGATTGGAGACCTATCACACTTATGCCAATCATTTACAAATTTACTACCAAAATGATTGTTGATCAATTGAAAGGCTATCTACATGATGGATTGCATCCTGCGCAATATGGTTTTATTCCTCGTAGGCATATCACAGATAACATTGCTAATGCTTATGTTGGAATCAAATATGACAAATATATGCAGCAGGATGTTTTGCTATTGCAAGTTGATATTGCCAAAACTTTTGATACTGTTAAGTGGGACTTTATTTCATCAACTATGCAGGCCTTGGGATTTGGCCCAAAAATGCAGCAAGTTATCAATTGGCTATATCAAGATAGTAAAGCTGCCTGCATACTTTCACAGGGTATTTCTACAACCTGGACTCTTGGTTGTTTTGTTCCGCAAGGATGTCCCCTCAGTGCTTTACTTTTTGCCATAGCCACTCATCCCATGCTTCAATATATGGACCACCTTTTGGACACTGGCATGTTGCACGGATTGGAAATTCCTGGCAGTTGTAGCATGATCGCTCAAGCATATGCTGATGGTTCTTTCTTTACCCCGAAAAATACTCGGAGCGATCTATCCATGATTATGCAAGCTCTTTCTACATATGGTTTGGCTGCTGGTCTTCGTGTCTTTCCAGAAATCAAAATTATTGCCCTTGCATGCTAAAGACTGGCATAGTCTTTTGTGGCCTGGGAAAATTGTTCCAACTTCTCAATTGATTCGACATCTTGGCTATCCTCTAGGTTGGGGGCTTACTCGTTCTCAACAAACTGATTGGGTGCTTACAAAGTTAAGGGCAAAACTTAAATATTGGAAGCTTGCAACTTGGCCATTACATATTCGTTTGCGAATAACGCAATCCATTTTGATAGCATACATACAATTCTATCTGCCTCTCATCATGTTCACTAAGGCAAATCTGGTTTCCTTTATGTCTGCTATCATGGAGATTTTCTACTGTTCAAAAAATGGCAAGAAAAGTCTCAGATTACTCTCTATGCATCGTCTCTGCTCTCCAAAGATGCACGGGAGTCTAAACATACTCAATATTCAAATGCATGTACTTGCTCACAGGGGGAAAATGATGTTGCAGTTCATGCAAGGGAATCAGCCCGATACGCTCTCTTTTGTTGCATATTGATACTTCTGCTTTTGGGCATTGGCAACCTACGCAGTGGGATTTCTTATTTGGCTCTATTCAAGGCAAGATCAGAGGCTGTTCTTTTGTCTCTCGTTTACTTCTTATTGGAAGCATATTTATCTCACTTGGAATGGAATGGCAGAGATTCTTTGCCGGGAAATTCCTTGAGGGCTGAAAATATTTATTGGTCCAAAGTACTCCACCCTCCTTTGGCTATACAAGAACCCAGGCGTTCTTATTTTCTATCTTTCAAAGGCATATCTTCTGTGGCGGATGTACTTCAGGATGATGGCACTCTTTTATCTTTTTCTATGGCTGCTAGCAAATATGGTTTGGGAGCTCATTATCGTCCTTTATGGCATCATATTTCAGAAATGCTTCAACCGTTCTTGCCGATACTTCAGTTGGAACCTCAGAATAGGCTTGAGGATTGGATTCTACATTCTTCTTCCTCTTCAGCCCGTCCTTTGAAGCTCTCACATATCACAGTGCCTTCTATGTATAAAGTGTTATTACTTCCGCCTTGGATTTCTGACAAAGCAAATTATGTTTGGCATATCGATCGCCCACTACAGTGGTGGAGAAAGCAGCTGTGTCTCCTTTGGCATTATAAAGTCCCTCTTCGGCAACAGCTTTTCCTTTGGCGAGTCCTACTTGGCATTTTTCCATCTAGGCAGTTACTCATGCATAGACATATTGCTCCAATTGTTTGCCACAGATGTCTACATTCTGCTAAATCTGTGCTTTACATCTTTTGGCACTGTCCACACACTTGTGATTTCCTCGCTCTCATCCGACAGGGGCTTCGAGCGAGATTTCCTATTGTTACTTTTGGCAGGTTCTTCTGGTTTTTTGGTTTTCATCTAGCTAGACAGGGTTTTGATTTATTTTTTGTTTGGGTGCACTACTGGGCACTGTGGACTTATGGATGGACAGAAATCATAGAGTCTTTGGTGATCCTACTATTCCATCTTTTGTTTTTTTCAAACGATCTCTGCAACAATCGTTCTATGATTGCTTTCAGACTCATTTGATTGATCATGATGTATATATAGCTTAGACTGAGATTTTCAGTTGAGTAGTAGTTACTCCACTTTGGAAGTAACTATGAATGTAATTATTTCACAGCAATAAAATATTTCTTCTCACAAAAAAAAGTGTGTGTGTGTGTGTGTGTGTGTGTGTGTGTGTGTATGTGTGTGTGTGATTTCTTCTCACAAAAAAAAGTGTGTGTGTGTGTGGGATGCGTCAATTTTACAAGCAAAAACCTATGAGCAAGTTTATACGAGCGTGTTTTTCAAGAGATTTTAAAAATAGTATTTCTTTAGGAAACATAGTTTTTAAACTCTTATTTTCATTAGAACTAGATCCCTTTATCATTAAATTACACAGACTTGTCACTCATTCATTTTTACATAACATAAATCTTCTTATTCATAGACATCCCTTTGTACCCTTGTTATTACCTTAAAAAAGTATTGAATAATAATTCATTTAAGAAACGTCCCTCATAATCACTCTCAATATAATAATATTATACATAAATAATTACTTATTAAACACATTTATATCATATGGCAATATCTTTCAAGTGTTTTTATAGTATTAATAACAAGATATTTATGGACATGTTTCTACATAAGTTTAAATTACTGTAAATAAGTATTAACTTGGGCTTATATATCACTCTCATAAAATACATGTAATATTTAATACTATATATGCAAGGTTTTCCAAAATATAACCCCATAGATGTGCTTAAATGGGGTTTTCCGATCAATTTAGGTGGCTGAATGACTATATTTGGACATTGGATGTGAAAGTTATGTCACTTTTAAAAGTACTGTCCAAGGTAGTTTCGCTGGTCCAAGGCAGTTTCGCCAGCGAAACTACCTTGAAAGACCTTGTTCAAAGGGGTTTCGCTGGCGAAACTACCTTGATGGCTTGCTTCAATGAGTTTTCTTTGGAGAAACCCTTTCATGAAGATAGGTTGAGAGAGGTTTTTCAATGTCACCCCCTATTAAGTAAAAAGTTGTAAGAAGGATCATAAGGGAATTTTCATAGAGAAGTCTACTCTACAAGTGGGTTTCTTCAAAAGCCATCCCATTATGTTCTCACCATTCCCAAAGATTCACATAAATATTCGTGTATAAAATAGGCATTCCTATAATACTTTTCATACTTCTAAGTGAAACTATGTTTTCTTCTAATCCATTTTTGTCATATTTTTGCATAGTTGGAAGCTTTTCTTTTCCTTCGCTCGGACGCTCGGAAGATTTCGCTCGGAAAATGCTCATCCCCGTGTGTGTGTGTGTGTGTGTGTGTGTGTGTGTGTGTGAGGGAAACCATTGCTCAAGCCAAATCTACTTGTCAAGACCTCACTGAACTCAGTCATCATCGTTCGTTGTCTATGCATGAGCAAACAACACTATGCTAGGCCAGACATTGTCTTAAACTAAATGATCACAGGAAACTGGCAAAATAAGAGACTAGAGCAAGACAAAGAGCTTTCACAGATAAAGGTTGCTCTTCCAAAGAATTTTTCAAAAGTTTACATCAGAGGAGAATCAAAATAGAAATTTGCAGAGTGCTTATGCCCGATGGATCATGGACTACTTCACGGTCACAGCTTGCCTCTGCTTGTGTGCATCATTTCTCTCAGCAATTTGGCTCTGCAGCTCCCCCCTCGCAGCGGATTTTACTTGCACGAAATTTACTGTTGCAACATGTTTCTCCAATCATTTCCCCTACTCAAGCTTTGGAATTGGAGGAACCCTTTACTGAGAGGGAACTGTCAGATGCGATCAAATCATGTGGCAGATGGAAATCCCCAGGATGGGATGGTTTAACGGTCGAGTTTTTTCTCGCATACTGGCCTATTTTGAAGCATTCATTGCTCTATATGGTGAATGCTGCGTGGCAAAATCAGAAAATGCCGGACACATGGAAGAGAGGTCTTGAAATGATTATTGATAGGCTAAAGGGGTTTTTACATGATGGGTTGCATCCTGCTCAATATGGCTTTGTCCCGCGTAGGCATATCACAGATAACATTGCTAATGCCTACATTGGAATTGAATATGCCAAATACACACAGCAGGATGTTCTATTATTGCAAGTTGATATTGCCAAAGCCTTTGATACTGTTCAGTGGAATTTTATTTCATCGACTATGCAGGCATTGGGTTTTGGCACAAAAATGCAGCAACTCATCAATTGGCTATATCAAGATAGTGAAGCTGCCTGCATACTTTCAGGAGATATTTCTCCATCCTGGACTCTTGCTTGCTCTGTCAGGCAAGGATGTCCCCTGAGTGCTTTACTGTTTGCCATAGCCACTCATCCACTGCTTCTATATCTGGATCACCTCTTGGACACTGACCAGCTGCACGGTTTGGAGATTCTTGGCAGTCGCAGCATGATTGCTCTGCTGATGATTCATTCTTTACTCCAAAAAATACTCAGGCTGATCTGTCCATGATTATGCATGCTCTTTCTACATATGGATTGGCTGCTGGCCTTCGGGTAAATTTTCAAAAATCAAAATTGCTGCCGTTACAAACACAGGAATGGCACAACCTTCTGTGGCCTGGGGAAATTGTCCCCGCCTTTCAATTCATTAGACATCTTGGTTATCCTCTAGGCTGGGGACTCACCCGTTCACAACAAACTGATTGGGTGCTAGTAAAGTTAAGGGCAAAACTTGAATATTGGAAGCTTGCAACTTGGCCATCACATGTTCGTCTGCGAATCACACAATCCATTTTGATAGCATACATACAATTTTATCTGCTTCTCACTATGTTCACTAAGGCAGATCTGGTTTCATTTATGTCAGCTATCATGGAAATTTTCTGGCGTTCAAAACATGGCAAGAAAAGTCTCAAATTACTCTCTATGCATCGTCTCTCTTCTCCAAAGATGCACGGGGGTCTGAACATTCTCAATATTCAAATGCATTTCTTGCTCACAAAGGGAAAATGCTGATACAGTTTATGCAAGGAGATCAGCCTTGGGCTTTCATGATCCGCTCTCTCTTATTACATCTTCATACATCTGCCTTTGGAAATTGGCAGCCTACTCAGTGGGATTTTTTATTTGGCTCTATCCAAGGCAAGATCAGAGGCTGCCCTTTTGTCTCTCATCTGCTTCTTGATTGGAAACACATTCTATCCCACTTGGAATGGCATGGCAGGGACTCTCTCTCGGGCAACTCTTTGAGGGTAGAGAATATTTTTTGGTCTAAAGTATTCCACCCTCCTTTGGCCATACAAGAACCCCAACGTTCTTATTTTCTCTCCTTCAAAGGCATTTCATCTGTGGCGGATGTACTTCAGGATGATGGCACAATTTTATCCTTTTCTATGGCTGCTCGCAAATATGGCTTGGGAGCTCATTATCGTCCTTTATGGCATAAAATTTCAGCAATGCTCCAACCGTACTTGCCGGTACCTCATTTGGAACTTCAGAATCGGCTTGAGAATTGGATTTTATGCTCTCCTTCCTTATACGTCCGTCCTTTGAAGCTCTTACATATCATCGTGTCATCACTGTATAAAGTGTTATTACCTCCACCTTGGATTTCCCACAGAGCAAATACTGTTTGGCATATGGATCGTCCAATGAAGTGGTGGAGAAAAAGGCTGCGTCTCCTTTGGCATTACAAAGTCCCTCTTCGACAACAGCTTTTTCTATGGCGAGTTCTCCTTGGCATTTTTCCATCCGGACACTTACTCGCACATAGACATATTGCTTCAGCTATTTGTCACAGATGCCAGCACTCTACTGAATCAGTTTTTCACATCTTTGGTCCTGTCCAAATACTTCTGATCTCATTGCTCTCATCAGACAGAGGCTTCGACAGCGATTTCCTACTGTTACTTTTGGCAGATTTTTCTGGTTGTTTGGTTTTCATCCACAGAGACAGGGTTTTGATTTATTTTTTGTATGGGTGCACTATTGGTCCCTATGGACTTTATGGATGGATAGAAATCATAGAGTCTTTGGTGATCCACTCTTTTCATCCTTTCTTTTTTTCAAACGATCTCTGCAAAATCATTCTACGATTGCTTTCAGACTCGTTTGATTGATCAGGATGTGTATACAGCTTATACTGAGATCTTTAGTTGAGTAGTAGCTACTTCGTTTTTGAAGTAACTATGAATGTAATTATTTTACTGAAATAAAAGTTTTCTTCCCACAAAAAAAGTGTGTGTGTGTGTGTGTGTGTGTGTAAAGTCTTTGGTGATCCTATTTTCTCTCTGTTTGGCTTTTTCAGGCGTTCTCCGCAACAATCTTTCTTTGATTGCTTGCAGAGCCACTCCATAGATTATGAGGTCTTTTTGGCATATACTGAAATTTTCAGTTGATGTAATTGTAGCATCTTGTTTTGAGATTGCTACTCATGTAATATAATCAATCAAGGATTTCACAAAAAAAAAGTGTGTATGTGTGTGTGTGTGTGAGGAGGTGGTCATTGGTAAATTTCAAGGCGTTATTCCAGCCTGTCCTTTCTCATCTTCTTTAGTACACGATTGGAAGCGAGTGCTTTCTAAACTCCTGCCAATTCAGCTCAGCCCAACTCTCTTCATCAATAAGGCATACACTGGAGTTCAGTCTTTGATATGCCTCTTGCTTTACAGGAACCAATTCGGGCATAATCTGATGAAGCTTGGGATTCATTACATTGATGATGCAATGGATGTTCAGGGGTATATATTATCCAGGTCATGGTTGTTAAGACACTCGTGTCTTATGATAAAACATTTAAGACACTTAAGACACGTGTCTTACCTTAAGACACCTCACCTTTAGACACTCTTGTTTTTTTTTTTAGTGGGTTGGGTGTAGCAACAAACATCGAGATTGACTTAACCATGCTGTCATTGATGGTGACTTCGAATCCAGTAGTGGCCGCAAATTCGGATTAGGATGAACCTTGAGAAATTTGACTCTTGAGAGTCAAAGTTTCCTTTCAATTATATGTATCGAGATGCATATTTCATTCATGTCACATGTGATTGACAGACTGTTGCCATGATATTTATGTGTATTGATTAATGATGTTAGTATATAATCTATGTAGCCCTCTAGGCTCTTGTTAAGTTGTTCATCTAGATTTTTGAATATCAAGATTCTATTGTCAATTTAAATCTTTAAAGTTGTGAGTCGTGACTTGCAAGCTCTTGAGTCGTGACTCTTAACTTGCATGATCTTGAGTAGTGAGTCTTAACTTTAACCTTTAAGTCTTGAGTACATTCTTACTTCTTGCATTGTTTAAGTGTAGCTTATTGTACTTCTAGAATCAAGGAGCTAGCTATGCTAGCAAGTTGTACACTTGTATAATTATACATATATTAATTAAATATTTATTATTACAATGACGAGTCTTACGTGTCTTATCTTTAAGACACTTAAGACACTCGTGTCTGAAGCGTGTCTAACCTGTCATGTCTTAACGTGTCTTACAACCATGATTATCCTTTCTGGATACCTGTCGTCGTTTTCCTCTTGGTATGCATCATCGATCCATATGGAGGAAAATAAGTGATTTGTTGCAGCCCCTTCTCCCAATTCGTCCATCTGATGGATCTCATAGACTTCAAGATTGGCACCTCATATCTGCTACTCCTGGCTTATGCTCACTTTCTTTGCACGCTATTACTTCTATGAAAGTTTATAGGTTGATTTTGACTTCTCCATGGATTTACATATACCTAGATGAATCAGGAACATTCCCAAACTCATCCTCTAAAAACACAACATAGTGCAATTTCAATCACACGATAGTCACTCATAAGATTGAAAACCATAAACTCCACCACGCATCGCAGGGACTAGCTACTATGACATCCTCACTGACGTCATCAGCGCCCAACAATGGGTGTAGACCATAGTATAAAATATGCTCTCACACATACAAATCCACACACCCACACATACTTGAGCATCCATTTATACAAAGTCTTCGTATTGAGTTTCTGTCGGCACTCCGGAGGTGAAGGGCGAACTCGGCCATGACGAAGGCTAGCACTTAAGCAGAAGGCTAATCAAAAAGTAGTCCAAATATATTCATTCAAGCTACAATTCTTGTGAAGACTAAACGATTTCATTTTAGTCTCTCCCAAACGAGCATCTAAATCTAGCTCATAGGGCAACGCACCATTTGAGATAGAAAGAATTATCGCAATACTAGCAGGCCGCAATTGCTCAGCATGGGAATACTCTATGGCATCCGCCTAAATCTCTTTCCTGGTGGAAGTCAAATCTTTAACAATTATGGAAAAATAAACTGCCTTTACAGCAAAGATTGTTTCTTTGGAGATGTTTGGTGGGTGTTTTTTCAGTGGGTGTCACTTTGGCTAAGTGCAGGATTGCAAATCCTCATTGTTTGAGGTGTTTCAGTTCTTCTGAGACAGTTCCACATCTTTTATGGCTTTGTCATCAGTCTAGAGATCTCTTGGACCGTATTTCCCACTGTCTTCGACTGTGTTTCCCTGGTCATCGTTTTGAGAAATATTTCTAGATCTTTAGCAGGCTTACTACAGTACAAGCCCAATACTCTCTCTTTTTTCATTGGATCAGATTCTGGGCACTATGGACCATTTGGAAGCAAAGGAATCAGGTATTCTTGGGGCAGCCATTGCTCCAACCTTATGAGTTTTTTAGAGCATCATTACAGCAATCTCTATATGATGCTTGTCATCATGATGACTTGGATGTGTCATCTTTAGAGGTGTTTTCCCACTGCTTTGATTTTTTGAAATATTCTTTTCTTTAGACTATTCTCATTGTAAAAACTTTTCTTAATATAAATATAGTGGTTTGACCAAAAAAAAGTGAGTGTGTGTGTGTGTGTGTGTGTGCCTCCCCTCCGTAGACCTCAGCAACCAGTCAGCATGGCCCCTACCAATTACAAAAGTGTTTGAAAGACGGAGTGAAAGTGCTTTTGACCTCACAAATACTGATGGCCATAGGAACATGCTATGAGCAGATCTTCAGAGAATGTCAATAGAGAAACATTACAAGAAGCAGACCACGCCACGCTAGAAGAGCAATCAGGTCCATTCCAACTCATTTACAACATTCAAGAGTGAAGCATGCAGGGACAGGATATGCCCCATATGATGGTTGAATTGGAACAGCATGTCTTTTTGGATTGTCCACTGTCAAGCCCGCTCTCATAACACAGAAAGTCATCATAAAGGGATAAGGTTGTTCACTCAATCGAGATGCACACCTAAATATATTGTACTGAAGGACTTCACTTTGTGTTAATCTTGTGCAGAGAGGTATTTCAATTTTCATCTCTTTGTTGTGCTCACAAACTCGCACCTTAAGTAGAACCCTTGCAAGTCTACTGATTCTAGCTAGAATTTGGATTGGTCTCTGTGTAGTGGGTGTTAACCAGACACAGCAAAGAGCATGACCCAACAGACCCGAACCAGGGTGCACGCTCGCATGAGGACTGCAGACATATCTTCTCTCTTTAACACGGGGAGACAGACCACTGGAGTGACGATAGCACTTGTCAGAGCGGCCCGCATCACACAGATGACAAGGTAGGAGGAACGGACCTAGACAGGGCAGGGTTCTTTTCAAATATGTGATTGACAGAACATTTACAGAGGATTTAAAGCCCAAGTGCCAGCAACAATCTATCAGTGACTTTCTTCCTCGACACCAGCCCTCACTGAATCCCGAGACACTGTCAGACGAGCTCCTCGTGTCTCTCCTCAATCGTCTGGTGGAGTTGATCCCACAGCTTACACAGGTCCAGCCACTCGGATATACAGCTATCCGTTTGGTAGGTGGCCAAGGGATTCTCCTGCCTTTTTGGATTTCTCTTGCAGCGGTAGTGCAATGTATTACTTTTTTCCTCGTCACAGACATCAGCCTTGGGTAGGGGTGGGCACTAGTTTAGTAGCCCCACCCTTAGCTTTCATTGTATCTGGGTTTTTTCAGTCTCATAGACCCTTTGGTCTTTTGTAGACGTAAATAAACTCTCTCTCTCTCTCTCTCTCTCTCTCAGACACACACAAATATGAATCAGATTTAAAAAAAGTTGACAATGATCTCTCTAGTACACACAAACATTTCTAAACAAAAGAGGTTCCAGACATATCTCCACCCTACTCACAGTTAGGCTGGAAGAGTTCATGGCCCTTGATTTCAAAGTCAACAGTGGCAATCGGAATCAATTTACTCGTCTGCCGGAATCTAATTTGCAAGGCTACGCAAACTTCTCCCAGACAACAATATTATGTCCATAGCTTGAATTTCTCTCAGTGGGATTCATTTTCCATGGTTCAAAGTTCCCCTGAGGCAACCCATGACGGAGGCGCAAAGAAATTGCTTAAAATTCCATCGCTTTACGGGCAACTTGAGGATGTCAAACAATTCTTGCTAGTCTAGGAAATGGATGGAGATGCATAGTGTGGATTTAGAACGAGTATAGCGGCAGTAAAGCGCATATTCAGGACCACGACACATACACAACAAAACTGTTCGCTATTATGCAAAGGAACAGGTAGCCTTACCCCTTTGTTGAACACAACAACAAACAAGCCGGTGGTGAGCCCTAAAAGGCATCCTATCAACAGTAAGGCCCATTCCGGCGGCACTTTCTCGGTGACTCTCTCTCTCACTTGACTCATAGAAGGCCGCCGCAATGCGGTCAATTTTCTAATTGATTTCCTTCTGTCGAGTTCTCTTGGCTCCTTAATACCTCCTCTTTGTGCTTCCAAATCCGAATCTGAACCTGAGGATCCTGTACGCAACAACGACCTGTGATCCCCGACATCTTGTTGGCTTCTCATTACGCATACCCTGTCCTCTGTAATGTTCCTTAAAGCTTCCCTTGAACAGAACAACCGATCCAACAATTTGACTGAATAACTCCTTATCCTTTTCACGCTTGATCTATGGAGTCGAAAATGCTGCCTCCTTGATAGCTATCAGCATTCGGCGAATGAGAAAACGTCTTTGCTCTGATGGAATCAAAACCGCCTTCGCGCTCCAATACTGCAAGAGCAATAAAAACTCTCGTTTATTTTTTAACCGCGGCATCGGCCTCCTGCAGCCTTCATCTGTCAGTGCAGTTCGGATCGCCAAACAGATCAGGAAACGGGCGTCTCAACGTAAGAAACAACATCTCTGAAAATGGCGAGCGGAAAAAAAGGGAGTCGCACGACGAGGCAGTGATGCGGGGTTCTTGCAATGAAGCAACGCGAAAGACAGCATACAGTTGACAGAGCAAAAAGCGTACAAATTCGTCGTGAGAGATGGATGGACGGATCTGCAAACCGCCGAAGCAAAGCATTGATCAAACGATCGGGCAAAACTAGATGTAATCTTGTGGCGATGCGGCCATGGAACAATTCACGAGGAACTCCCAGGAATGGAGGGGTGAAGGAGCTCAAATCTTCAGTTGAAAAGAGGGGCCGAAATCCTCTCCCGGGAAAATGGGTCGTCGAGTACTTTTTTCTTATGACGGTATTTTCACAGCACACTCACCTGCTCATCAAGACGTACTTTTGAATAGAATGGTCGGATTACATGCATTTGAGAGTCCCCACACCATTGCTTTGGGCTCACACCACCGGCTCGCCCATCGAGGAGGAAATAGAATTGGACAACGGCTGCCATCGCGTGTACCAGTTCACGAGTTTGCTAAGAGAGGTATAATGGGTTGAGAGCCCATGGCGGAAGAAATAGAATTGGGGTGTGCTAGTTCACACCACCTGGTGGCCATCAGGCTGCTAATTTATGTCACCAATGTGTGATTGGCGTAACAGTTGGAGGAGATGGAATGGGCCAATCATGTAGCGGTTGGGCGGTTGAAGGCCGCACATAAATCTTTTGTGTCAGTGTCAGTGCCTGAACCCGTCCCTCCTATTGAACCAACTAGGATGGCAACCCTTCACACCACCTTTTGGAGGATAAATGCCACATGGTGTGAACCCAGCCTTAGCTCAAAGAGCATTCCCACGTCTAGGAGATGCACCCGCATGAGATACGGATGGGCACAAATTTGTGACTCTATGCGATGTTAAGTATATAGTTCGGAGCCCCAAATCTTGCCTCCACTTAGAATTCGTCCCTGTAGAGCTCCACCAACGAAAAAATGAGGGATTGTTTGACATTCCCACATGAGACTGCAAAAACATCAAGAGCATTCCAGCTAGTCTTGTTCTCACATTTCCTCTTGATTTCCGGCCTAAAACTACTTGCAGGCTATGCGAAAACACCCTCTCAAGTGCACAAACACCCAATCACCTAAGCTACTTCTGCCACTGTGCACCAATTGAGAGAACATTGCCCCCGTCAAGATCTCGTTCCAATGAGTGTCTACTCTCGAGGTAGTTATGCCTTATGAATTCCCCATGGGAGCTATCCTAGCATTCTAGGATGTGGAAAACTTCAATCCAATCTCCCATTCGATGTGGGGTTTGAATGGTCTCAAAGTTATGTGTGTACTCCCTTATGGAAAATTGCCGAGCTACACTAAAGATTGCAATCATTGCTCTAGAAGTGGGTGGGATGAAGAGGCAAAAGGGTCAAATATGTCTTTGGGAAGTTATCGTTAGGAGGGCTACATTTGAGCCGTGTATAGACTACAATATGTTGCACATTGACAACATGAAGGCCAAAATTTCAGCATCAATGCCCAATAACAGAGAAGCTTGAAGCCTAAGTTGTTGTGTATGAAAAAGAGTATAGCATAGAGTAAGGTCAAGTTGCCAACTACCCAAAGAAACCACATTTTGTGTGGGAAGGATGTAAGGTACCATAAATAACTAGTGCAACTACATCAACCAAACATCTTGCATGCTCAATACTAAATAAGAATTAGGCATAATTTTAAAGGTAGTAGGACAACCCTATGCTAGTAGCCCCCCCCCTTGCCTGCACCCTTGCAGTCAATCGATCCTCCATTGACACTCCCTACTTGCCAAGAGTGTTGAATAATTCAAGTATTTGGACTTCACCCTATCCAATTTCAGTTATATGTTCCACCGAGGATGGTGGACCTAAAGCTCTAGAGCTAGAGGCTCCCAAGCAACATGTTACTACATACTTGGAGATCTACATGCTTCTCAGATGCCTCCTTAGCAAGCTACTCCCTAAGGTGCTGCTACATCACACGTTGGAGCTCAGGCCGACGCTCAATATTTGCATAAACCTCTTATGTAAGATGTTCCCATACAAGCATCTTCTCAAAGTGTCCAAAAGACTCTGGTTTTCAGTCCATCTTCTTCTCAGGCACTCGTCATCTATTCATCTCTTCAAAAATATGTGCTTCGACTACATTGGAAGAATCAGGTATAGCAACAGACCACAGTAAGGTTTTTTGCATGGTCCTAGACCTCCGGCTTCTTTCCTATTAGATCAAATTGGATTAGAAAAGAATGGATCATTAAATTTGACCAATATACAAGAAAGGGTTATTTAGCATTGCTCTTTGAAAAACTAGAAAGGGCTCTGGCTATTAGGAGCCACTTCTGGTCAGTGAGAAATCAACCCTTGTATCTTGAACCTAGTCTCCCTCCTTTGATGCTGACACACCCAGGGTGTCCAAGGCTCTTATTTGGGTGGAACTGCCCAATCTCCCTCTAGCTATCTGTAGCTAGGCAAAGAAACTTTGCTTAAGTTTAGGCAAGGTGATGGGTGCTGAGAAGGAGGAGTTCATAGGCCCAAGGGCTCACCCTCAATTTTATTTGCCTATGGATTTTCCTTAGGAGCTTCTCGACAAGTTACCAATTTATTCTGAGTCTTCTCCTCATCTAAAAGTCCAAGCTCTTGTATAAAAGAACCTACCCAATTCATGTTTTTTATGTAGGATAGCAGGTCACATAGTGAAGGAGTGCCCTAACAAGGTAGGCTCCAAGCCTCAAGGGGCCAATTTCCCACCCTCCTCAATGTAGCAAAATTCCCCCTCCTCTCATGAATGGAGGGTTATGAAAGAACCTACTAAATCAAATGCATCCCTTAGAGAGGCTAAGGATGGTTTTAGCATGCTAGTGCAAAGGCAGATTTGAAGAGCAAGAAAGCATGAGGGGCAGCTATACCAAGTGATCCCTATCTTGAGCATACATATTTGAAGGGCAAATGGATTGAAAAAGGTGCATGAAGTGCTCATCTTCCTCTTCTAAATAATTTTAGCATTCTGCACTAGCTAGAGGAAGAATATGCAAAGAGCATTGACAAAGGTGTACTGTAGGGCTTAGAAGTGGGCAACACTCCCTAAAAGGAACGATTAGAGGCCGAGCTTGTTGTTCATCATGAGGAAATGCATTGGGGCTTTGAAATTGAGCAAGCCGAGCTGATAGCACAAGTGCAAGACCAAGAGTATGCAATCCCTCTCTCATGCATGCACACACGTGCGTGCACACACACACACACACACACACACACAATCCTCCCCTAGGATAGAAATCACATGATGGGAAGAGGTAGACGAGAGGTAGACCCAAACATGACATAAGAAAAGGGAAATACCCTTAGAGGAGAAGCTCTATTTGATAGTAATTGTAGTAACAGAAAACCCCCCTAAGGATGGAGCCCTAGTGGAGGAAAGAATACTCCATCTGAGGGAGAATCTAGGCTATAAATATATATGAGCAAGTGATAACTAAAAAGAGTAGGAGTTGATCCACATGGCTAGTGTCTCTGGTTTGATGGACCTCTTGATCATGCTTTATACAACTAAAGCATTTGAACACTCAAAACCTTGGATATGGATCAATGTTATACCCATATCATCCTAGTAGGATGGGGTAATATGGAACCCAAAATAGGGAAGAAGGAGTACCATTAGTATAGCACCCTTAACCACTTGGGAAATTACACACATATATAAATATAAGCCCATAAATAGGGAAGGAGTACCATTAGTATAGCACCCTTAACCACTTAGAAAATTACACACATATATAAATATAAGCCCATAAGTTTTCTAGTTCTTGGTAGTCTTATGCGTCGAAATAGTCCATTATATATATGTGTCTATGTGTGTGTGTGCACTCTCTGGGGGTGCCTAATCGCTTACATTCTCTATATTGAACTTGTCTCAATTTTGATGGCTATACAAGGTTCTGGTTTAATTAATCAATTAATTAAATCATCAATCCTCAGGGGGTCGATATTAAGCATAAGGTCCTCGTAGGACACTCTATGTTTACAAGGGTCTTGACCTCTTCTCATTCTTCCTATAGGGGTCAATATGTTCCCAATTTGGTTTCTCTTTAAATTTATCCCAAGGTAATAACACGTTACCTAAGGACTACACCGAGAAATGTTATAGCACATTGCCAAAAGAACACGGGGGTACCGAGGCAGAGACCCAAAATGGATCTCCAAAGATTGCATACTGGAAGGCACTAATGAAGGTGATACAATTGATGGTGGAGACCGTTAAAGGCGCATGGCCTTGAAACCGAAAGCATGAACCCATAGACTGATTTTGGGCATTGAATAGTAGGCATGTTTTCCCCTCCCCAACGACTACATGAAGCACAAGATGCTTTGGATACTCTCACTCATTCCCGCCCTCGAACTTAGCAATGGCTACACTTGCCAGGAGACTATTTGAAGACACTGAAGCTTCAGGGGGCACGTCTGACACAGAAGGATGATTTGCACACATCTCCAAATGCATGAGGAGCTCATGGAATGAGCACAAGTGCTATGCTTTATCTTGACACTTCTCTACCCTTGGTGCTCCAATACTAAGCTCCCTCCACCGAGAATGTAGACTCGCCTTCTCAAAGCACTACACTGCCTTGCATATACCATTAAGGGACATATGCCAAGTAGCACCTATCTTCGAGCCATTGCTTGCCATTAAGGGATAGACGTCAAGGTTAATTACTAGTAACCTGTCGTGCTGGGTCCTCCCCCGTATATGAACTCACTTTTATATTTTTTCTCTGTCTTTCTTTACATTCCGAAAGAAGAAGGCTTAATTATCACTACTACTTTATGAGGCACCCTGGAGTGGCTGATAGCTAGGAGATGCACAATGCGAGACCCTCAAGAAGGCTGATAGCCAGGAGGTGCACAATGCGAGAGCCTTAGGAACGGTTCAAATGAACAAAGTTCTCATGAAGAGGTAAGCTAAACGGAGTCCTTGACGAAAGAAACACTGCTACAACCTTCTCATGTTAGTGTAGTCCGAGCTATAGGAAACATTCATGTTAACGTGGCCACTCATACTTGGCTTATATAGGTGTTCATAGTAATTTGGTTCACTACATGTCTTATGCGGTCTGGACCTTGTCATATACCTTTGCACACCCAAGGTCGAATACTCCTTCTAATATCTCTCTCTCTCCCCCCCCCCCCCCCCCCCAATTATCCAATTGTGCCTAAGTTCAGCCTCCACAAGCCCCCCTAGGCCCGCAACTCTACTCAACCACTAGAGGCCATGTTCAATGCTAACATCTGGTTCCAACTTGTTCATGCTTGCCTCTAGAAATCCACCCTTGGTTGTTTGAACAATGCCATACTTTACTAGGATTGAGTAGGTCTTAGAAGGAGATTTTGGAACTCGACATGGTTTGCATTGTTTATGATCATGCTCCTAATGTGAAGGGACATTTATCCGACAAAGCAATGCTCAAAACAGTATAAGCATAACCATGTAACAATATTTTCAATTATTTATTGCACTGAAGCAATAAGGAGGAAGGGATTGCACCTCCTAGTTCAAATTTCCCCCTTAAGCATTGGAAGTTACTTTTTAAACATTGCTTCACATTATTTTACTGAATTGAAAATGGATGGAGAAAAGACACCACCTTCTAGCCTAGGATTTCCTTTCCCTAGGGATGTGAAATTACCTTTTTAACAAGATTTTACATTATCTTATTGCATTGTTGAAGGAAAGAAGAAGGACATCACTATGTAATCCAAGTTTCCCCCCCTAAAAGAGTGTGAAATTACATTTTTTGAGAAAGGTGGACTTAACTGAATTTGTGGAACTTTTGATTAGTTTAAAAATGAGGCTCTCCATTCATGTATACTTTCATTTGCTGAACTTTTGGAGTTCGTGAAGTGGTCATTTACCACACTTGCATGCTACTCTGCAGTTTCTTATAACCTTGATATGGTATGCTTTCTTGTATGGCAATTCTTAAACTAAAGGGACAGCCAAAGGGAAAGCCTTTGCATAGGGAGGAGGATGAAGAGCTAAACATTGATTACACCCACATGAGAGGTATTACGTCACATGTCACTAGCCTTAAGAGTGCTTTTTAGTATGAAGGATATATGCCTAAGAAAGGTACTTTATTGTATCTCTATGCAAGTCCAATGGAGAGAAGACCTTGACGTCCAATGAGATCAGAGATTTCTAGAGTCCTCTATGGAAGGAAGGGGAAATTGAATTTGAAAAGGAGGTGGCAAGAAAAAAGGAGTGCAAGTTTATGTCTACGAAAATCTTTTACATCGGGGAAGACAACCACCGTACCACTGCTTAGATGCAGTTGATTTCAAAAGCATACATGGATATGAAGTCAATGCATATAAGAGTTATGTGCACGGTGATAGACCCACGACACACCTTTGAAATCACAGTGTTGGCGGGCTTGCAAAGAATGAACTCATATGTCCCTTTGTTTATTATGAGGTGGATTTGTATTCGGTATTTGAAAACATAAAGTGCATATGGTGTTGTATGCTAATGTGTTTGGGATATTTTCATGGGCATGATGATTACATTTTCATGTCTATTTTCATGGGCTTCTTTTGTTGTTCATTGTTTTACATAACATACTTATGTTTGTCTTTGCAATAGACTTCAAGGTTCTCAACATTCTTGGTCCCAAAAATGGTGATTTTTGGAAATACAAGGTTTTATGATGGGCATGACCATGGAGTCACATTGGCAAAGCTTAAATATCTTGCCAATGTTGAGTTATGAAATGAGAAGAAGCTTATGTTCCTTACTCTAAGAGAATAAGAGAATGCGAGAGACCTACTCCATGCCATCCGGAGATAATGAGTATGGAGGGTATGTGTTTCATGTCTCATGCTTGTAAGAATGATTTTAAGTGTGGTGATACTAATCAAGTCACTAATTTGGTGATTCGTCCTCTAGGTGGTTATTGTTGAAGGAAACCTTCCTTGAGATGGTAAGATCTCCTCCATAGTTGTTGTGTTACACTATTAATGCATGTCAATCCTTGGGGGGTCACTTATAAATATTTAAGCATAGCATGTGGGTTCAACAAAAGGAGTTTCTAAAGTCCCCTTTTTATAGATTTTTCACATATAGAAGGGTATCATATAAAGGGGGCATTCATAGATTGAATAGAAAAAGGGTGTATTTTATTCATTATAAATTTATAGATGAGGGGTTTCACAAATAGTCCTTGAACACACGTGATGTATAGGGTTTATATATAGTGACCCTGTTGAGTGTCAATCCAAGTGTGCGAGTAATACTGAATAGCTTCTTGTATAGTAATTGTTAAAAATGTAGGAATGGAGATTGTTGTTGAGGAGCAATTTAATTTTGTGTACTATCCTCCTCCTATGGATGAGATTGTTAGCCATCAAGATACATTGTTGTGTGCTTACACTTCTAGTGACTATATCTCTATGGGAATGAACTTTATTACTGGAAAAAAGAATGATGCTTACTTGAGTTCTTCTTGAAGGTAGCTAATAAAGATACGGTTTGCAAGAGGATGGGCACGAATGTCAAGTGGTTGGCCAACTTCATGCTACTTAACTTTTTGATGGGATTTGAGGTGGAGGGGGAAGTTGGGGTCCCTACATGGAACACATCACAGAGGAGCATGTGAGATATGGTATAGCTATGGATGCAACCACACTAGGTGATGATGGGTGGTTAGCTCTTATTGTCCATTGGAAGGTATGCAAAACAAGATTTCTTTTTTCGTTTTGTCCTTGTTGCATGAACTCAGATTCAACTTTTCTATTTGCCTTTAGGTCCTTTTTGTGAATAAAATATCAATATTTGATTTGTTGATGAAGGACCATGTATTTCTTAGATGGAGCGGTATGTTCATGTTCAAGGTTTGGAGGTGGCATGTCGTATATTCTTTCTTAATAAGCTTCCTTGTGGTCACCAAAAAGAAGATGGGTCTGATGTCATGGTGCATTACATTAATATAACTTTCCTTCATTTAGTTCACACGAGTGATTAAATGATTTTGATATGTCATGCTCTTGTAGATGTGGTTGTGTATGCTTGTGTTTTGCATACAAGTGAGCCATAGACCGCCATTATTCTATGAAGAGAGTAAACCTTTGTTTCAAAGGTTGAAGATTCAGCTCATGCATGACCATTAGAATCACTACATGCAGTGGCCAAGAGTAAGGGGGACCATATTTGACATGAGCACTACAGGGTGTAATTAGGAGGTTATCTTGTTTTGTTGAGGCTATTTTTGGGCTCTTGTGTCCTCCATGTCTCTTAGCTATGGAGATGGGATGTGGTGTGTATCTACTCATGAGAGCATGCTTGGCCAAAGGGTCCGTAGGCTTCTCTTTTGATAGTGACACTTCCAATATTAAGACTATTGCAGAGCCTCTTGTGCAAAGTGCTATTGCAAAGAGAAGTCAAGTAGATGTTTTTGATAAGGAGGGGCATGAGGGAGATGAGTATGTGATTTTGCCCATCGGCAACCCATATGACTCATAGTGAGAAATGACTGTTCATGTGATTCATTGCACGATATGCAAATGGATCTTTAATGGCTTGTGGTTGTTGGTGTTTTATGTTTAGTTGTATATGGCACACCTGAATATCTGAAAAGTGTGTTGGAAAAAGTGAAGTTTATGGTGCTTGCGACATTCCTTACTTGATAGTATAGGCATGTTGCATCATGTTTTTAATTACATGCTAGAATCATGACTTGCATACAATGCATTTGTTTTGTGGTTTGTGTTGTCTTTGTGTAGTAAAATTCCATGCTATGCTAAAGCAATGACAAGTCAATTGGTGGAGAGAGATAAATTTGATAAAAGATCGGAGGAGAGGAAACTGGTCTGTTCTATCTATGTGGATGATGAGTGCTCTCATCGAGTAAAGAAAGGGCTTAGCTTATGTCCCATTGTAATGCTACAAGTTCAGCTTTGCCTTTGTTTCCTTGTGCTAAGAGGTTCATTTATATCAGCCTAGTTATTAACAAACATTGTTAAATTTTTAGTTTCAAGTTGAGCTTGAACTTCTGCAAGCTCATGTCCTTTATGTTGATGGCTACGTTTGGGTCCTCAATCCATGTACTTGCTTGACATCAACTTTTTCTTTGATCGCCAATGAAAAATAAACGATTTACCTCTGCAATCATTATATTGGTTCTATACTATGCAAACATTGCTTATTTGAAGCTTATATATTTGATATTGGTATTTATGAAAATTGCCTCTAAAAAGAATTTGTTTGTCAATTTGTAGGTTTCTCAAATTGGTATCAACAGCTATTAGGACCTTTATGATTTCTAGATGTCCTTTTAGTGCAAGGGATTAAGAAGAATTTGTTATCAATATTCGCTTTTGAAAAAAGAGTCTATGCTATCATTTTTTGGGGAGATAAGGGCCTTATCAAGGATAGAGAAAGAGATCTAATGGAGGCACAAGTCACTAGAGGTACTTTAAACGAGGGTGTGCATTAGATGGATGAACACGGCCATACCATGTAAGATGTATGTGTGGAGTCAAGTACTTCAAAAATGAAAAATGCAAAATTAAGGCATGCCTTCCTTGAGGACTCTCCTAGACATGTCTATGGATGGTGCATTTTTTAAGAGATTGAAAAAAAATTTCTTTTGGAGGGATGGATATTGCCTCCGTAATGGATTTTGCCTCTTAGATGCTTGTATTGGAATACGTAAAAGGGACTCGCTCGCTTTTCACCGCTTGGTCCTTTTTCTTTACTCACTTATTATTACTTGCTTTATTGACTACTTCCTAATTTTCCTTCTCATTGGCAAAATTAAGTTCCATTGCTTATCGACATATAAACACACGTGGATATCATAAAAAGAGATTAAGAAATCATCCATTCTAAATTTGAGACTTCTCATAATTGAAGCCATATGTTTGATTGAAAAGGCATTTCCAACAAGTATCTACTCATGCACTTGGCAGCAAAAGTGGCATATATAGGCACTTTGCATAGCCTAAGGATGTTTTTCTTGGAAGAGCTTATGAACGTGTTGAGAGGATATGCAAGAAAAAAAGCTAGTGATACAAGAGTCAATGTTTTACATTACAGAGTTTCTTATACAACTCATGCTAGAGGTGCCTCGACTTTGGGATGGTAGTGATGACCAACGCATTGCAGGAGAGATCAGACAACAAAAGGGAAAGCCTTATAAATGCTATTTTTTTGGCATTGTGCACTTTATTTCAGCCTTATAAATGCTCTTGGGCATCATTTGCCACAATCCTTGTAATAGATTGGATTATATATTGTAGTCCTATCTTCGCCAATAGTTCAGATTGCACTTGATACAATCAGTGTATTGCAATTGATTCAAATAGTGATTTTCATGCACCATGTCTACCACTAGCAACCTCAATTTGGAGGCATCTTCTAAACTAGAAAATTCCAATTATAGAACATGGAAATATTGAATGGAGACCATTCTTATACTTCAAGACAAATGGGAGTATGTCAATGGGTCTACACGTACACTGTTAGACGATTCAACATCTAGTCCCACCGTTGTCGCAGCACAAGTAGCGGGATCCACACCTCCACCAACAATGTCCGCACCTGTAGTAGATCCTGCCATTGCCTGAGCACAGGTAGAATGGGACAAGAAATACAAATATGAATATCATTTGACCAAGCAAAATGTGCAAGATGTGATGCTTGGACAGCTCAACATAGTGAAGACATCAAAAGAAGCATGGGATATGTTTGTAGCTCTTTATGAGTCTAAGAACACTTCCTAGATTCTCACACAAAGAAACTAAATCAGCCAAATTTTCCACAATAGCAATGAAACTGGTCATGCTTACATACTCAGAATCAAGGATTATCACAATCAACTCATAGTAGCAGTAGGAGAGACCATAAATCTTGTAAAAATGGTACAATTCATCCTAAATGGACTAGGACAGGGATACAAGAATCTAGTCGAAAGTATTGCCATTCAATGGAAAATTCCAACACAGGAAGAGCTATAGTTAGTGTTACTTGGTAAAGAAATCAGGACTCATGCCATTCATGCACGTAAAGGTCATTCCAATGATCAAGCATTCATAGCTTCATATAGAAGGAGAGGGAGAGGTACAGGAAGAGGTAGAGCATTCATCATCAACAACAAAGTCATCATCAAATTCAGCATAATCATCAGCATCATTCTCAGTAGCATCAACATCAACAACCAAGAGGAAATCATTCCAGCAAAGCAAGATTCCAAGGAAGAAGGAATGTATCCACCAATGTGTCAGACATTTAGTGCAACTACTCTCACAAGTTTGGACACTACAAAAAAGATTGCTGCTGCAAGAAGTAGTACGACCAAGGTAGTCAATCTAGTAACAATCAAGGGAACTTTTGTGGAAGAGAAAATCATTGCGTTGGACATTTAAGTCATAGTCATTATGCTAATGAACCTTAGAACATGTTTCTTGCAACAAGTGAGGATGTGTAGAAGACTGATACAGTGTATCTTGACATAGAGTGCAATTCAAAAGGAAAATGTAGTTATCAAGTCAATCAAGTAGATCAAGATCCTTGGTACATCAACAATAGTGCATCATCGCACATGACAAAGAATCAGGAATGGTTCAGAGAGATGAAACCATGAGAAGGATAGAATAATGTTATCTATACTATAGATAACACACCAAATCTAGTTTAAGGGAAAGGCATTCCATTGAACGATTTCACTGGTACAAAAGGATTGTTGAAAGCTATACTCTACGTTCCAAAGCTCAATAAGAACCTTTGTCAAAATGACAAAACACAATTATAACGTTATCTTTGATGGAGATGAATGCACAATCAGAGACAAATCCAAAGGATATCAACTAGTAGGGAAAGTAGTCAGGGAAGGACGCTTGTTCACAATGCTAGCTTCAATTTTAGATTTGCATGCCTTGTCAGCTTAACTGCAATAGATACCACTTTTCGTAGTATGGCATAAGAGAGATGGACGTAAATTTCAAAAGCTTGATACAACTAAGAAATCAAGATATGGCAAATTCCTAAGCTTTTTGTTTATGGGAAAAGTTTGCGAAGCATGTTGCTTCACTAAACAAAAGAGAACCAATTTTGGCAGAAGCACCTCTCATGCAAGACGTATTCTTGATTTGATACACACAGATATATGGGGTTATGCATAGACTCGCAGGATAAATGGTTCACTTTACTACTTGACTTTCATGGATGAGTTTCATTGTTGGGTCTATTTTTTGAAGGAGAAATTTGAAGTCTTTTCCATATTTAAAGAATTCAAAGCCATGGTTAAGAACTAGACAAGCAAAAAGATCAAAGTCATGAGATCAGACGAAGGAGGTGAATACATGTCTTCAACATTCATGAAAATTTGTAGAAGTAATAGCATTCAATGACAATTCACATGTGCAGATACTCCTTAGTAGAATGCAAGAGCTGAAAGGAAGAACGGTACTTTAGCAAACAACAGTGCTAGAGCAATGCCCAGTGAGAAGCATCTTTCGAATTAGTATGGGGTAGAAGCAATTGCCACTGCAAATTACTTGCTTAATCAGCTTTCAACCAAACTGATCCAAGGTATGACACCTTACAAAGCATTCATTGAATACAAGCCCACACATTGGGCATCTCTGCATATTTGTTTGCATAACATATGCCCACATACATGATGATCATCGAAGAAAATTGGATGCAATGTCACATAAATGCTTCATGGTTGGCTACAGTGAAGAAGGCAAAGAATACAAGTTGTATGATCCCATCAATTGAAAGGTCATTATCTCTAGAGGCATGTAATTTTTGATGAAGAATCAGGATGGAAAACATCAAATACACAGGAGTTAGACACACCAATTACTCACTCACCTACAGAAAAGATTGATGAAGAAGAGAAAGAATTGCTGGGGACACCCTGAGAAGAAGAACAACTCAAATGGTCTAATAGGGAAAGCAGACCACTAGCCAGATTAACATATGCTCAGAAAGGCAAAGCAATTTAGATTGAAACCACCAAGTATGCTCTTATGACTACCATCCTCGGGGGGGGGGGGGGGGGGGGGGGGGGGCACTATGTTAAAACCCCATATAGCACATGCGATCGAGGGTAATAAAAAAGCCCCCTACCTATGGATTTTTATAACCTATATACACCCCTTTTATTGTAAATTTTGAGATGATTAAAGCATCCCTTTTGTATGAAAATTCACTTTTCGAATTAAAAAATCCCTCATGTTTATATATATTCTGTAACTCCATAGAAATATAAAACCCCTTTCATTGATCACATGTGCTATCTTACATGTTTCTTTGTGGCCCCCCAGGGCTACCATCAATGGCTTAAAAAGAGCTAGTGTGCTTCAAAGATGCAGTTGACAAGCCAGAATGGCAAAATGATAAGAATGAAGAAATGGAATCTTTGTAAAAAAAAAACACTTGGGAATTATGTGACCTTCCACTAGAAAGAGGCCATAGCAAACACATGGATTTACAAAATGAATTACAATCCAGACAGAAGCATTGAAAAATACAAAGCTAGAGTAGTTGCAAAAGGATTTACATAGCAATATGGTCAAGAATATGATGAGACTTATGCTCCTCTTATGCTCTAGTAGCAAAGATGGATTCCATATGGTTCTTGATATCAATAACGACACCCAACAGATGGAATGTGTACTAGCTAGATGTCAAGGATGCTTTTCTCAATGATTACCTAGACGAGGAAGTCTACATGAAACAACCAGTAGGTTATGTTGAACCATGGAAAGAGCATAAGGATTTCCACCTCAAGAAAAGCCTCTGACTATAATCCTATAATCAATGACAAGTACTATTGGCAACTCATCGGATCACTTATATATCTAACTATCACACAGCCAGGTATTTGTTATGTAATAAGTTCACTAGCACAATTTATGAAAAATCTGAAACAGTCCCACTAGAATGTAGCCAAAAGAGTCTTGAGATAAATCAGAGGTACAAGAAGGTTTGGAATAGAATACATGGATATTGTGACTGTAACTATGTAGGAGATTATGGGACTAGGAGATCCACATAGTGATATGAATTTTTCCTTGGTCAAGGTGCTATTGAAGAGGTGAGTGGGATAGAAGAGGTGCATCATGGCAAGGAGTGAGAACACATGAGATGTAGAAATGAGTGTTCTATTGATTGTGTGAGAGAGGTGACTCTCTCTTATAGGAATGGGGAGAGGGTGGCCTAGATCATAAGCACCTTCCCTACATCAATGGCAATTAGCCCCTACATCATAGGAACTGGCTAAATCAAAGGAACCTCCCATGTGGGGGCCTTTGTGCTTACATCATCACTTATGTCATAGTCTAGACACTTCATTGCACTAGGTGTGCTTCTACTACACACACGCGCACACACACACACACACACACACACACACACACACACACACACACACACACACACACACACACGTGACTCCCCTAGATGCACACATGCACCTTAGAGCAAGCCCTTGATCACATTTATCCCAACATACCCCACCTCAAGGGTTTGCCTCTTGCTATGTCAAGGATACATCTAGTCACATAGTTTCTCATGCCATCTCATGGTGGTTAAGGATAAATCTGTGGCTAGGATCTCATGCTAGCAAAGGTGCCCAAGGGTTTACAAAAATGGGATAGACCCAACACATCACATGGCCTACATCATATGGTGACCAAAGGTGATTTACAAAAGACAAAACACATAACATTCTTTTTGGAGTATATTCCATGCAGAGAATCTCAAAATTTGACCAAGTGATTATTTTAAAGATGTTGGACCCTAAAAGACCCAATCTTCCACCACAAAGTTTGTTTGTGCATTTGTTGAAGTACTTTCCTCAATCAGATTTGCCTTGGCATTCTTTGTAAATGCTTAATCATCTTCAAGCTTTCTAGTGTCCAAAAGTGATGTCTCTTGTTGAAGAGACTGACAACAAGCAATATGAGTATCATCCTTCTTCTTGAAAACTTTGAGGATGTTCAATGTTGATCTTGACATCCATATACATCTTGTCATTTTCCAATGAAGTTGGCATGAAATCAAAATGTGAAGAGCATAGATATCCCTTTTCAATGGTAGCTCTAGGAATATCTCATAAGCAAGAATGTTGTGAGAGATACAAAACGTTTCCAAAAGGAAACATACTTTGAAACATAGTCATCAACATTTGCATCCATTTGTTCACCACTATGAGTGATCATAAACTTCATGATTGTGGAGAAATATTCCATAAAGTTTGTCTCACCATATGCATAGCATACTTGCTCATCTCCACCATGTTATATGCTCCCACCTTGTCCTGAGCACTTCAACTTATGCTTGTTGTTGATGAAGGTCTTCATGAGATTTTTCTTGACTCTTGCCTCAAAAACATCATGACTACATCCCGTCAATGAGAATTGTCCAAACACCATCATCAACTAAGAGATAAGTGACTAAATTTGGAATTGTATTGCCACTTTAGCATATTGAAAAAATAGATTATCACTTGCTTCACCCATCAAACATCAAAAAAATGTCAAAATGCCTTGTAGAGTATTAGCTCAACTTGGAGGGCAGAATTCACACATCTGGAGAAGAGTTTGAAAGGGCTTTTTGTGCAAAAGTAAGGCTTGACTACCAAAGTAAGTCTAGCACAGAGCTTAGGTGAAATTATACGCTATTCTGTTTGAGAGAACTGTGCCTTCTTTGACTATTCTTTGTGTGAATTCTCCTCACTCCAACACGTAGTGGTCCTCAGATTTAGATACAAGGTAGCTTGTGGTGTCGCCCAACTTGTGCTCAAAGGAATTTTGAAATGAATGACCACAGAGGCCCTTGATCACATTTACCCCAACAGCTATATCATGGTTGCCAAATAACAACCAACTACTTCTTTGTCTTCAACATAAGCAAAATATAGAGCACTCACAAGAGGTATGTGAGGCTATATGGCTCAAAAGACTATTGTCAGAAACAGATTACTTTGATGAATCAAAGCAAATAAAAATATAGTGTGATAATTAATCAGCTCAAGCATTGGCCAAGAATCTATTATATCACTCCAAGACAAAGCACATTGATGCCAAAGAGCACTTGATTAGAGAAAGAGTACTACTTGGTGACATCACAATACATTATTGTGATAGCAAAGAGACTAATTGCAAACATCTTTACCAAACCACTTGGCAAAGAGTTTTTCAAGAAGCACCGACAAGCTCTTGGTTTAACATAGAGGAAGGACATTCCCATTAAAGGGCTGTGATGGAATGTAATGTTCAGGCCTCCTTCTATTCCCTAGAATCATCATCTTAAGGGAAGGCCTACTTCATGATGTTGATCTTGAGGGAAGGTGTTGAGGATTCATCTCAACATCATGTGTTCATATGTGCATAGCACTAACACATAGTGTGCTAAAAAGGAACAAGGGTTAGAAGCCCTAACCCTAATCATAAAAGGGATGTATATATTGAATCTTTACAACTAATATAGTGTGTAGTTAGTCATTTTTGGTGTGCTCTCTAGCTGTGCCCTCTCTCCTCATCTCCACTTTTCTCCTCTCCTCCCTCCATATTTGTTCACACTCTGGTACTTTGATGCATTCCTATGGTTTGAGCAGATGCTAGATCAATGGCCGTGCTAGTACTACTTGTCCTATCTCCTCTATTGTTTGAAAAATAAATCTAAATGGTTGGAACATAGCTTATAGTTGGCTCTTGTGGAGCAAATGTGTGCCACAAAATAGTGCACTCAAAAGCCACACTATGTGGACAACAGGGTGCTACCCACACTATGGACAACAGGGTGCTACCCACTAGTGTTGAATCTTAGGACACACAATGTTAATACACTGCTCCCTCCTTCTGTGATGCATCTCTATTGAGGACTTCAATGGCAATGAGGGAACTCAAATATTTGTACCAACCAACACCATTCTGCCAAGGATGGTTTGCTCATTGGATGAGCTCTTCACACAAGTTCGAGGATGATATTATTGTTGTTGTTGCATCTGATATGCCCTATTACTTCCTCTCTCTCCACCTTCCTTATTTCTCTAATGAACTCCTACTAGCTATAGAAGATGCTACATTGATTGCCCTATTTTTTCTATTTGTTCTACATCCTCTATATTTTGTTGTATAATTGTGAAAGCCTAGAACATAACTTGTAGATGACTCTCATGGAGCAATTGTGTGCCACAAAATAGTGCACTCACAAACCACACTATGTGGATAGTAGGATGCTATCTATGTGAAGAGAGTGGGAGAGAAGGAAGGAGTCTCACTTACAGCTTTTTCACATACACAATGTGGGAATATACACAAAGGTGGAGGCTGAAAACATTTTTCCTCTTCTTAGTTGTGAAAGCCAAAAGAACTCTAAGTACAAAAGAATAGGTGAACCCTATATGTGGGTCTCAAAACCAAACTCAACTAACTAAGGTGGTGTACTAATTGAGCCACTAACTAGAGTACATAAAGATAGTTGTCATCTAGCTATTATTCATGGGCGGTGTACAACCCGCATCTGTAGCTAACAAGTCGATGACATAAATGCACTACTTCCACCCTGGCATATCATGAGTGGAGCTCGATATCTCAACACTCCCCCTTGAGCTCAATCCCAATTTTTGCACAGCAAGCAGGTCTTTGAACTTGCACAGCTTCTCTGTGCCCAATGCCTTTGTGAATATGTTAGCTACTTGATCCTCTGTGCTGACATAAACTGACCAATAAAACCTACTAGAGCCTTCTCCCATACATAGTGATAATGCACCTCAATGTGCTTTGTTCTAGCATGATAAACTAGGTTATTTGCCAAGTGTATACTGCTCAAGCTCACCTGAATCTATGCTCAGCTTCACATTCTGCTCCAAAGGAACTGAAATAGGCTTATAGCTTATCATCCCATATTTGGACAGCATGTCCAATCCATACTGCCTCTGCAAGAGCCATATCCCACTTGTGGATCTAATCACCTCAATGCCCAAGAAGTAACGCAGCTCTCCCAAATCCTTCATCTTAAACTTCTGCTTCAATAGCATTTTCACATGAAGGATATCTTCATCACTATCACTTGTGATGATCAAATCATCAACATAAATGACAAGTAGCATAATGCCTTTCTCTGTTTTTCTCACATAAAGTGAGAAATCTACCTTGGAAATCTGAAAGCCAATAATGACTAGATACTGTCCTATCTTGTCAGACCATGCTCTGGGTGCTTGCTTCAAGCCATACAAGGCTTTCTTCAATGTGCAAACAAACTCAGGATGAACAGCATGAACATAACCTGGTGGCTGCTCCATATAGACCTCTTCTTGCAAATCACCGTGCAAGAAAGCATTCTTTACATCCATCTGATGTAAAGACCATCCCTTTGATGCAGCCATAGCAATGACTGCTCTTATGGTTTCCATCCTTGCAACCGGACTGAATGTTTCTTCATAATCAATGCGATATGTCTGTGCATACCCCTTGACAACTAATCTTGCCTTATATCTGTTCCTAGAACCATCTACATTGTGCCTCCAATTGCATTCTTCTGTTTAGGCAAAGGCACCAATTCCCATGTAGCATTTGCTTCTAAGGCATCCATTTCTTCATCCATGTCTTTCTCCCATTTTTCATTTACCATGGCTTGCTCAAAAGAAGTGGGTTTTGATTCATGTATCACTTTGACCATATAGGCATAGTGAATGGCTGTAAATCCATCATATTTCAACCTATCCATAGGATACCTAGCTCTGGTAGACCTATGCAAAATAGGCTCACTACCAGATGCTCTCAAAACATCCCTTGTCTTCCTTACTCCAAGTGTAACAATAGAAGGAATACCCAACTCATCATCGAGGCTCTGTTTTGAGCCACTGGATTCACCATCCACATAAGAGAGACCTGCATTCACATCAACCATGGGCTGATCTACTTTCTCTTTTCCTTTTCGTGATACTTGCATACCACTATCTGCATTGGGGTTTGTTTTTCAACCATAGCTTTAAAAGCTTTGAAACGCACAAACACTTCACTTTTCTTTTTCATAAAATACTCCCAAACTGTTCTGCTATAGTCATCAATAAAAGTGACAAAATAACAATAGCCTCCAATAGATGAGTCCACACATCAGAGTGGATTAATTCCAATGGCCTCTTACTCTCTTGAACATGTCTAGGAAATGGTTTCCTTGCCTGTTTTCCAAATTGACAGGCTTCACATACCTTATGCATTTCTGTAACCTTGAACTTAGGCAATCCTGCAACAATATTTTGGGCCTGCATTAATTTAAGTCGCTATACATTAACATGACCAATGCATTTATGCCAGATATCAATATCTACAACTACACCAGTCCCATGTGCAAACATTGCTGCACTCAATTCAGGCATGTCCGCATCCAACGTAAACATCCTGCCCTTCTTCTTCCCTTTTGCTATCAAGCGACCTTTATTTTTCATATCCCCAACAAAGCATCCATGAGGATTAAATCTGACCTGCAAGCCCTGCTCAACCATTTGACCAACAAAAACCAGGTTCTTGGTGATATTCGGGACATGAAATATAGTAGATAGGTATTTCTTTTTCCCATCCTGCATAGACAAAGGAATTTTACCAATTCGCACAATAGGATGTGCAGTATCATCACCAGTCTCCACAAATCCTGGTCTTTCCATTTTCCTTGCATCCTGCATCCATTCTGCATGACTTGTCATGTGGTTTGATGCACCTCAGTCAATGTACCACACATCATTGCTTTCTTCTACACTTGTCACAGAATTGGTCATGTGTTGCACCATAAACAGATGCTCATTTCTGTCATCACCTTGTCTAGTAGAGGATGCATAATTGCCTTGTCGCAATTTTCCAATCATGATGTCATTCTACTTTTTATAGCAGTCTTTAACCATATGACCCATTTTACCATAGTAGTAGCATTCAACATTGTTGTTTGCATTTTGGCCTCTCTGCCATCCACCACGACCTCTTTGGCTCCCCTTACCTCTAAAGTTACCACGTCCTCCTCCATAGGACTGGTTTTCTTGAATTTTCTGCATATTCTAATTTCTACCATGGCCTCCAAATTAGCCTGCTCTACCTCTGCTCTAGCTCTTCCAGCATTTGAGTAGAAGATAGCTTCTTTTGAAGTTCCTCTTGAAGAAGATGCACCACCATTTCTCTGCTCTTTAATCAGCTCCTCAAAATCAGGAAAATTCTCATGGATGGCAATGGATGTCCGGAATCGTGCATAATCCTTTCCTAGACCATTCAAGGTCATAGAAACTAAATCATCATCTTCCACTGGTGACCCAATAGAAGCAAGTGCATCTGCAATCTTCTTCACCTTCATGTGGTAGTCATTGATGCTCATATTTTCTCTCTGCACATTATGCAACTCTTGCTTGAGCTGCATCTTCCTGGATTCCGTATTTGTGCTATACATTTTTGTCAAAGTATCCCACACCTCCTTTAACGTGCTTGCATCCTGAATATGCACAATCATAGAATCTGAAATACTGATAGACAACTAGTACAAAACTTTTCTGGCTCTCTCATGCCAGGCTTTAAATGCTTGCAACTCGTGTTGATTGGGAACATTAGGAATAACAAGTTCTTGTTCAGCTCCAGTAATGAACTCCCAATAGCCTTTTTCCTTAAGGAAATTTGTCATTCTAAACTTCCATGCTTGGAAGTTGTTCTTGTCAAGCTTTTCAGTGACATCTATGAAAGAGCATTAGATGCCATTATAGAACACTTCAAAATATTCTGTCATTGCAAAAAAGCACTTCTTCTACCTCACAAGGGTAAATATGTAAAATTGACGAAAGTGGTATTTGACCACATAGTCACTTCCTAGTGACGATTATGCATTAACAGGGAATAAGAATGATTCTGTCACTCCCAATATCTCTGCACATAGGCATACGATGTAATTTCTACAATAACTTTTCACCGACCTACAGAACAGTGGTCGTATAGCAAAAACAGGGCACTTTCTTGAGTGCCTGCAAAAAACTTCCACCACCAAACGGGCCTCGAAATGGCCTCAAATCAAAAAAACAATTTCACCAAGGGATTTTTCCACTCGTAGCATATACTGCCCTTTTACCACACCGCGAAGGGCATCCCAATCTAAGACAGTGCACTCTTGCACTTTTCGACTGTGCTACCTGCAGAGATTTGCTCCCAAACTCAAAAAAAAAGGAAAGCAACATTGATCCTCTTACTAGGACACCACGAACTTAGTTTGCTTTCTTGAGCTCCTTACCATGACCAAGCTTTGATACCATGTGAAGAGAGTGGGAGAGAAGGAAGGAGTCTCACTTGCAGCTTTCTCACATACACAATGGGGGAATATACACAAAGGTGGAGGCTGAAAATAGTTTTCCTCTGCTTAGTTGTGAAAGCCAAAAGAACTCTAAGTACAAAAGAATAGGTGGACCCTATATGTGGGTCTCAAATCAAACTTAGCTAAGGTGGCATACTAACTGAGCCACTAACTAGAGTACATAAAGATAGCTGTCATCCAACTATTATTCATGGGCGGTGTACCAATCGCATCTGCAGCTAACAAGTTGGTGACATAAATGCACAACGGTCACCTTGGCATATCATGAGTGGAGATCAATATATCAACAATCTACTCATTCTATATATGATGTCGCACAATGTTGCCCTAATCCACTACTCTATCTTTCTATGGTGTGCCTCTATTGGGAACTTCAATGGCAATGGGGGAGCCCAAACATCCTTTCTACCACACTATGTGGATAGCAAGTACCAACTAGTGCTAAATCCTAGGCCATACAATGTTAATCCACTTCTCTGTCCTTTTGTGGTACACCTTTATTGGGACTTCAATAGAAATGGGGGAGATCAAAGATTTGTACCAACCAGTGCCCTTCAACCAAAGGATGGTTTGCTCATTGGATGAGCTCTCCACCCTCTGATACACCCTACTATTGCCTCTCTCTCCACCTTCCCTGTTCTCTAATGTACTCGAGCTACTAGCTAGAGAAAATGCTATATCTATTGCCTTACTACTGTTATTTGCTCCATCTCCTCTACAATTTGTTGTATGCTTTTGAAGGCCTAGAACACAACCTACAGATGACTGTCATGGAGCAATTGTGTGCCATAAAATAGTGCACTCAAAACGACTCTATATAGATAACAAGGTGCTATCCCTTCATGCTAGATCTAATGCCATAGAATGTTGCCCTAATCCACTGCTCTCTCCTTTTGTGGTGCACCTCTATTGAGGACTTCAATGGTAATGGGGGAGCCCAAAACTTTGTATGAACCAACATCCTTTATGCTGAAAGATGGTTTATAGCTCTCCACATAGGCTTAAGGCTACTATTGTTACTGGTGCCTATGAGAATCATGCTTTCACTACCTCTATCTCCACCTACTCTACTTCTCTAATGCACCCCTACTAAGTCGATTAGATGCTATATCCATGACCTTGATGTTGGTGTTTGTTCTACCTCCTCTAGTGTGTATTGTACAATTCTAAAGGGCTAGAACACTACATGCAGATGGATCTCATGGAGCGATTGTAAGCCCTCCAAACTGAGACTTTATGTTGGGCAATAAGCCCCTTATACCAAGCTGATTGGCCCTTTTACTAACCAACCCAAGACAGAGAGTCTATGGACTGGTTGAATAGACCAAGACCTTGAGGCCTATAAAATGCCTCGATTGTATATCCACCTATCAATAGGCTCTAGAGAGCCTTTTTTTGACCTTGACCATGCCCATGTGTGGCCCAAAGGATGGCCAACATCATGGCTATCTACTCTAGGATAGGGATTCCTAAATGTTGGATCTTCATTAAACCTAAGAAGGATAATCATCTACTATCCATGTGGTAGCCTATGTGCTGGCCATGTGGTAGCCCCTTCATGTGGTAGCCTATGTGCTGGCCATGATAATCATCTACTATCCATGTGGCAACCCCTCTCCCTTCTCCCTATTTGAGTATAGGCCTCACTCCCCCATTCTCTCCTCATTTGGAGGCTTACAAATGAGGAATTGACCATTAATATCTGACACTTCATCCTCTAAAGTTGTCAATGGATTGAGACTTCTTTAATAGGTGTATATCCACATGATTTGGATAAAGTCATCAATGATTGAACATGAGGAGGTGTATAGATTTGGCATGGAATCTTACTCACAATATCCCATACTAGGTGTCTAATACCACATTGGTGAATGTTTAATAGTATACTTTTAGCTCAAGTCCTAGCTCTACTAATAGCAAATATGTTAGGAAATCCCTTTCAATATTGTCCAAAAACCGTACCCAATACTGTCCAATGATAAAGGGTGAGGTTGCCCTACAAAGAGGGCATCAATGGTGGCTATCTTGGTGGGGGGAATATCTACTCCCTTATTAGTGACTAGGCAAGAAAGGCCCAAGTAATCCGCACTTGTTTTCAAGATGAGAGAACATGTGGTGTGGAATATACATGGGAAACCACATGAAAAATGAGTGCCCTTGCCTACGAACAAGGATAATGCTCTACTATGCCCATTGTGCTAGGTGGAGAAATCATGAAACTTCACAATGCCGATGCCTCCACCCATATACCAACAAAGGCAACCATTGTCCTTACTGGAGCCACCTAACCAATACAATCTGGGTCAATTAGCCTTATAAGGATCCCCTCAAGCCAACCAAGGGCCATTATGGGCTCAAAACTTTCCATTGCCTCTACTAGTTCTAGGTCGCTTTGAACACTCATTTGTGTTGCAGTTGTAGAGTGGATCATTTATATAAATATTTCCCCATGAGAAGAACTCGTAGACTAGTTCCTAATGCAAAGGCCATCGTAAACTTGTTGAGTATTGAGAGGGGACAGGTCTCCTCCATATCATTTAGTGTGATCATGAGAGGACCCAAGCTTAGGCCATGAGTAAGGAGCTCCACAAACAAGCTAATAGGGAGAAGGCAACCACTACTAGTCTAAGGGCAAAGGTTGAGCTAGTGCAGTTAAGGTAGGGAAAGGTTAAGATAGGGTTGTCATCTAGAGTGGTTCAGAGGAAGAGACCACAACGGTCTCCACCTCGACCTCATGAGGCCTTGTGCAGTCTGGTCTTAAACCCCATCATGCCATGGCCTAAGGATAAGGTTAGGGTAGGTGAAACACATCAACATAGATGGGACATAAGCCTAGTCAGTTAAAATTAATACCTAGACCCACCAACCATGGAAAAGCAATGCCTAGCAGAGGCACAATTGTTAGACCGAAAATGTCAAGAGAGATTTTAGCAGTGGCTCAAGACCAACAAAGGCATCCACCCCAACCATTAGATTCTAAAAGGAACCTTAAAGCCCTTGCCTACCTTGGATAAGGTGGATGAAATAGTCACCAATAGCACCTCATCAGGGATGTCCCTATTGTGGGACAAAAGATGTTTGAGGAGGACCCTACTTGGCTTCAAATTGTAGGTGAGGACCCCACATCCTTTTATGGGTATGAAGAACCCAAGCGGAAGGCTAAGAACCAATTGGACAACCTTGGGATGTCACCAGGCTTGTTGCCATCTTGTCCATAGAGATAAAGATGCCCATAGTAGTAGCCCTATTAAGAGGGGATCCCATCCTTTGGAGAGATCTCTCCGATTGGATGAAAGGGCAAATGGACCCTAAAGAAGTGGACACTGGGGCCGTAGAAGCCCCACACAAGGAGCCAAATGTGCTAAAAATATCAATCAATAAGCTGGGCCAATACTTTGAGAGCAATGATATAAACAAATTCTATAGTTTTTATATTATACCAAAATAAGAAGGCCACAACTATCTTGGATGGCGGAGTGGGTGTCAGCATCATCACAAATTAGTGGTGGGCAAAGTGGGGGAATCCAAAAATGGAAAGCACCAATCTGATTGTAAAATTAGTTGATGGTGCCATAGCTTACCCTCGGGGGGTCCACTCAATAATTTATGTGACTAGTGACATGAGCTCAACATAATGCAATATGTAATTTCATTTGTTCTCAAATTTTCATAGGCAGGTCACAGAGGTCACAGAAGAGTGCCAAAAATTGTATTTTGGAAAGAAATTTACAAATCAAATAGGAAAAGGGTGAATTTTATTAATGAAAAACTCACAGATAAGGGGTTTAATCATAAACCTTAGACGTAGGTGATATATGGGGTTCATGCATAGTCGAGGATCAGCTAGTGGGAGTCCTAAAGGATATAAAGATCAAAACCTTTGGTCTCACCTACCGTGTGTGGTTTGTGGTGATGGACTTACATGGGATACTGGATGGCTATGATGTCATCCTATAAAGACCTTTCATGCATGCCGTAGGCCTAGTGCATGATTGGGCCTCCCATAGAATTTATCTGAGCAAGGATGAGAAATTATAAGGTTTGACTTACAAACCTAGAAGGCACACCCCATGACTGCGACAATCTATTTGTACTGACTCAAACACTACTACTCAGAGAACCACTCCCATGAATGTGCTCCAAGGTAGTAATGGAAAAGAGAAGACTGGGATGAGCAATGGTACACACCTTTGCTAGAGCCCCATTTCAACCAAAATTGGATGCATGTCTTGGCAACCATAGACGTGGTTGAAAAGACAGGTACCAAGATGGCAATGTATGATCCCAAAGAGACAGGTATAGTAGTTCCCCTTAACATGATAAATATCTAGAGGGCCTCAAATGAGGACCAAGGGATAAGGAAAGTAAGACCTTCATTGGCTAAGGTAAGTGGGTTTCATGGTGTAGGCCCAAGGGATAAGGAAAGTAAGACCTTCATTGGCTAAGGTAAGTGGGTTTCATGATGGTACACCATGAGTTTCCATCAAACTGGGGAGCCAAATTTGATAGAATAAAGGTCTTGCCCCTCCTGCAGAGATGCCTCATGCAGAGGATAAACCACTCTAAAAACCTAGAGCATCAAAGGCCAAAGACACTAAGACCCCCTACAAGGGAAGGCAAATTGATCCAAAAGCCATAAAAGATAATGCAGATGAGGAAGAGATTGATCTGTGTCAAGTCCCTAGGCACTTTAAGGCTAACACAGTATTGGACAATAAAGTACTACTAGAATAGGCTAAAAGTTTAGCCAAACAAGGAGACCAAAATGGGTATGTACTATGATGGTCCTGCCAAGGTCAAGGAGGTGAACCTGGCTAATATAGGAGAAGATCCTAAGCTGGTTTACATAGCTGATGACCTAACTCTCAAGCAAGAATGGGCCTTCCTTGCCTTGTTGCATGAGTTTTAAGATTGTCTTTCTTGGAAGTACATAGACATGAAGGGCATGCCACTAGAAGTAATGCATCATACCATCCCTATGATGGATGACATTAGACTAATATGGCATCTAACCTATCCTATGAACCCAAAATATGTGATGATCATTTGAGAAGAAATATAGAAGCAAATCGATGCAAGGTTCATTTATGAGATTGAGCATACATGTTCGGTATCATCCATAGTCATAGTGCTGGAAACAAATGGAAAAGTTAGGGTATGCGTTGATCTCAAGAAAGTAAATGCCATGACTCACAAGGATCATTACCCATTTCCCTCTAGGGAGCACATCTTGGAAAGTATCATAAGCAAAGAAGCATATAGATTCTTAGACGGGTTCTCAGGATATAATTGGGTGTCTATAGCACCTCAAGATTAGCATAAAACTGCATTTATGGTTGGGGAGTCTATACTTCAAAAGTGATGATCTTTAGGCTCACTAATGCTCTCGCAACATTCCAATTGCTGATGATCATCGCTTTCAAGGAATACTTGAGGGATTTTCTAGAGGTTTTTCCTAGATGATTTGAGCATTCACTCTAAAGGGGATGACCATCTCAAATATTTGAGACTTTTATTCAAGAAATGTCATCTCTATAGAATCTCCCTCAATCACTTGAAGTGCCAACTCTGGGTGAAACATGGGGTGGTACTTGGCATGTAGTGTCCAAGAGTGGGATTTCCATTTATTATAATAAGATCAAGATTATTCTAGAATTACCACCACCCATAAACGCAAAGGGTGTATAGCAATTCAAAGAGCATCCGGGCTATTAACATGAATTTATTTATAATTATGTTGAGATCCCACCCCCTGTACAAGTTGCTAATTGTATTCTATTGGATGGAAGAGTGTCAACTACCCTTAAGTTGGTTTTGGCATCCTCCCCTATTTTTCAAGCACCCAATTGGGACTTAGTACTTCATGTTCACATCGATGCCTTGAAATTTGAGATAGCGTCCATACTGGCATAGATGGGTGAGTTTAACTTGGATTATCCCAGATACTTTGCTAGTCTACAGCTAAATGATGTCGAGATGAACTATACCACAAGCGAATGAGAGGGCCTAACCATGGTTTATGCAATTAAAATTTTAGGTATTACTTGTTATCAATAGATTGTCTTCTTTGCAGATCGCTAGGCTCTCTTATACTTAGTCAACAAGCCATGCATGATTGATTGCATCACTAGATGGATGCTCATAAGATGGATGCTCATCCTCCTAGAATTTGACTTTATAGTAGTGGCGGTGAAGAAAGGGTGTACACACTTCATGGCTAATCATATGTCTAGATCCCTAATGGAGAACTCACAACAGGAGTGGAAGACAATCTTCTAGATGCCCCATTATTCTTGGTGGACTTGTTTCCTGAGTGGGCATAAGAGATTGGACATTTCTTGGAAAATGGGTTCCCTTAGGACAAGATACTCAATAAGCATAGAGCTGAAAAATTGATCAAGGATGCCACCCCATATCAATTGATAGTTGGGCAACTCTATTGGATGGGTAAAGATGGCAATGTCTGGGAAGATGAATTTGTTTAGGTTTTGGAAGAAGCTCATTCAAGCATTGTGGGTGGCCAGTTTGTGGGAGAGCTTACAACCCGTAAAGTACAAAAAGTTGGATTATGGTGGCCAATGCTTCATCAAATGCTATGATCCTCTTCAATGCATCTCCATACCACATAGCTAGGACTACATGCATCTGATCAGAGTTCTCACTGGCCAACCCTTTGAAAATTGGGGTATAGATTGTGTTGGTCTAATGAGTCTTGCTGATAAGGGAACCCAGGCCCTTTATATTATAGTGGCCATGGACTAGTTCACCAAATGGGCAGAGGCCATGGCCACAAGGAAAGGGGATGTGAGGGCCACTACAAAGATCCTGTACAAAAATGTAATATCCCTCTTTGTCCTTCCACTTAAAATTGTAAGCGACTGAGGAGCGCACTTTGTGAATGATATGATTAGAATATTAATAATACAATTAGAATATTAATGAGTGAGTTCCCTATTATGCATTGCAAATCCACTCCATACTAGCCCTGAGCAAATGGTCAGGCTAAGAGCTCAACTAAGTTTTGAGCTAAATTATGACATGCATGGTCGACGATAGTTGCAACAACTAGGAGCATAAAATCACCGCAGCTTTATGGGCCTATTGAACGGCCTACAAAGTGGCAATGAATTGCATACCCTTTAGCCTAGCATTTGGAGTAGAGGCAGTTATGCCCATGGAATTTATTATGCCAAGATTCAGAGTCACAGTTAGGGATTGAATATCTGACAAGGCCATTCATGAGACATTAAACAAGTTGGAAAAACTCAATGAGACAAGGCTAAGGGCCGCTTATGGCATAAAAGTGGAAAAGTCATGCCGCAAGAAATGGTTTGACCACAACTTGTGCAATGAGGACTTGAAGGAGGGAGATCTTGATCTTTTATTTAACATTAAAAATGCCAAGTGCAAGATGAAGATCGAGGCATGGGTCCATATCGAGTGGTGGAGATCACACCTCAGGGGCCTTGCAGAATTGCAACACTTGATGGCACTGAGATGCATGGCTACATTAATGGTAGTAAGCTTAAATGCTACTATGGCCCTTTGACATTGTAGACATCACAGGCTATCCATAAGGAAAAGGAATTGAAATTGGAGGTTGCAAGGATGAAATGGTAGGCATTAGAAGAAACTAGAGCACGTCAGGCTAAGGTGAAAATATTAGGGCTTATGTCGATTTATAAGGCATCTGTGGAAGGTTAAATCCCATGAAGGACTTAATAGTTGCTTTCTTGAGAGTGCAAGCTGAATTTTTAGTTATGTAGGGAAAATTTTTGCTCAGTTGGCGCTTTCATTGATCTAGGTGCTAGCCACAACTTGATCTTGTATGACATTGGGTACTCAGCTCCTAACTTTCAAGGTAACTCTTAAACCCACCCCTATTCTAGTTCATGCAATAAACAACAAAATCTCCCCTGCTATTGAATGTATTGAGATTTCTCTATCACTTAGTAACCATTGTGTGGCAAGTCAATTTAATGTTATGCCAGAAAGTGCCATGGATGAACAGATCAGTTTAGGAAGGACATGGTGTTAGGCTGTCAATTGGCAAATTGATTGGTGAGAATGAATGGCTATCCTAACTAACGATGGCTGCACTTGAGTGGTCTCAATTGATGTGAAGGAACCCATTCTAGCATACCCTGTAGTAGTGAGTTAGGATGGCAAGTAGCCTATGATATCGATAGCCCATCGATGGCTTTCTCATTTCTTACAGGCACTACTCCAAATTCAACTGTAGCTACACCAATGCAGCATAATGCCCCTCCCTCAGCTACAATAAGTGCACATAAGGGCACGTGCCTATACTTGATCCCAAAGGAACAGTCTCAGCTTCCATCTCCTAGATCATGCTAAGAAAGAATCAGGGTACAATTTTGCCTCTCCACTCTTTGGTTGCATTCACAAAAGCTAAAATCGCACACACAAAGAGCAACAGTTTGAGAAGATGGCAACCAACAAAGGATCAATGAAAGCACTATTATAGGTGGGTACCAAAGTGGTTATTGGAAGCTCAAGGATTCTATCAAGGAAATAACTTCATGTGGGTGCCCAAGGCTCACATCTCTCCATATGATACCACTCGACTTCCTAAATCATCTTTGGCATGGACCACAGTAGACACATAAGACACAGCCTAGTAACACAAGAACCTACTGCTGGGACCTCAAGATCAACACAATAAAAGTGAGATCACAAGAAACATCCTTATACCCTCAAGTGATTATGTTGAAGGAATCAGTAGCACGAGTTGTAGTAGTTACATAAGTACATGTCCCTAAGAAGGCGGCACCAACACAAGAATTTGCTGCAATTAAAGTAAAAAGTGAGGTGCAATTGGTTTTGAAGCACCTTCCACCACACCTAGCTTTAGCATCAACTTCCATACTAGGAACCAACCTAGTAGAACAACAAGTACATGTCTCCAGGGTAGTGATGATAAAACCACAAGAACCTACCATGGTTTCGATGCCACAAGCATCTGAGGAACACACCAATTCCCTCATCAAAACCACTAGAAATCAATGGATTCCACATGCCTATGTTAAACTCCAAGTGGTTTTCCAATCAATTAAGGACAATACCAATGAACATGATGCCACTTCTCTAGGCTTCATGCACACACTTCACAAATGTGGTAAGCAAATAAGCTACTTGGAGAGACTCTAGGTACACTTAGTCTAAAGAATTTTAGTCCATCGTCCATGCATGGGGTCTAGGTGAGAATACCAAGTCTATGTCTTAGGTGAGGATAGGGTAAGGTCCACGCACCATCATTTTTGGGTTATATGAGTCTTTGCCACTCATAGTCTAGCCCATCCATGGTAACAGTTCAGTCCATCTCCACTAGGTGACTAGGCTTCATATGTCCCTTGTACTCCATTCACTAAGTCATTCACTCACCGATATGTGGCCAGAGTCATGTTGTAATACTTTCACTTATATCTGCCACATTGTTTGTCCACTTCATATGTACTTACACACACTAAGGTGAAGCCCGATAGAGTACTTTAGGTAGTCATAATCATCATTAGGGTCCTTAAAGGTTGAGTCCTTGCTATAACCCTAACGTATCAAAACTGATAAAGCAACAACTATCTCAGTCGCACTACTATATAGTTAACACAGTGACACCTTGATCCCGATGACACATGAGTCACCATTGGAGACTTCACAATACTTCAATATGTTATTGCAATTGCATTTATTATAAAGGCCCTGCAAAGTAGTTAAATAATTCCTCCCATTCCATCGTTGCACACATAGACACACACAAATGGAGCATCTTGAGAATGATCTAGGGGCATTTGTATTTACTTCTTTAAAGATATTTGCACCAAAATAGAGGGATAAAATGAGTTTTCATTGAGAAAGTATTAACCTTGCATTAAAAAAGGACAATAATAAAGTGAGGGATCATTCATAGGAGAACTCATCTTGAAGTGCTCTAAGAACTCTTAAATTTTATGTGTCCATATAGATCTTGAGAATGGTTATAAAATATATACACTATCAGATAAAATAAATACACATGCCACTAGCCTCGATCATCAACAAGTTGAAAGACCAGAAACCAACTTGAGCATGATACTATACATTCAGGAGGACAAACCTAAGAGACTAACCCACTAGACAAATGGCCATAGACAACATGGGTGCCATCACACAATGAAATTCCGTACTCAACTTCTCCACATTGAGGACAAAAATTTGAGGCATCATAACAAAGGTGGATCCTTTGCCTCTTGTAGGCATGGTAATTGGCTCAAAGAATAATTCTATTGAGCCCCACACCCCTAATCAAGGGCCTAGAATGGAGAGCCCTTCAAAATAAAGCTCCATCATCAAGACAATTCAAGAGGAGACTTTGGTGCAAACTCATCATTTCAAGATGACCCACTCATAGACAAAGCAAAGGAATTTGAGTATAAGCACAATTGCTCATATCTCATTGAATGAAGCACAATCCCTTCTGATGGATTTGTGCCTAAAATTATCGGTGCATACAATATAATTAACTAACTAATCACAACTAGAAAGCAAGAGCATATAATTTAAGAGGGAATCGAGATGAAAATTGACTCAATAAATCTCACAAAAGACACATCAATATATTTTCAACAAGAGTGCATCCCTGCTTGGCTTGTTTTTCATTACAAACATCAAAGATAGCCACAAGGGCACTCACAACACACCACTACTACTCATACCAAAAGTTGACCTGCTCAGCCAAGATAAAGTATCAACACAATCTCTTGATAAAAACCACCTCTTGTGGTCACCAACATGCTATCCTCTTGTCTCTAATTGTGTGGAGAAGCCAAAGGTCATGTGCTCTCTCTACAACCATGGGGGTTGACCCTCATCACTACCTTTGAGTTTACTAGAATGAAGGCGACTCACCTCCACCTCCTTCTATGTAGATAATCACATGCATGAATGCCATGTGGGTAGACACATACAAAATAGTCCTCTAACCTCATAAGGATGAGATTCTATTAACCCAACAATCCCCCCCTCAGCCAAAATGAGGGAGAAGATGATACTGTGAAAAATAAAAAGAACATTCTTCCTACACATGCTCACAAAGAGCAACTATGCTCACATAATGCTCATAAAGAGCTTTGCATCAACACTATTGGCCCACAAAGAGCGAGATAAAAATGCTCCCAAAGAGCATGATCAAAAAGCATAATCCTAATCACTAAGATGATCAATCATACAACATAGTGACATCACTCATCCCTTGGTCTTCCACTGCCATTGTCTTATCCTTGGTTGGTTTTAGTACCTCATGACGTTGCTTCATATAGCAATATTTTTTGACATGTCCTTCCTTGTCACAATAGTTACATTTTTGTGTGTCTCATGCTGATTTTTTCTTTTGATCATTGGTTGCATACACCCTATTATCAAGCCATGTGAAATTACTACATTTCTCTTCACACAGGAGCATCCCCACATAGTCAAAGAAATCCATATTATCATTGAGTCTCAGAATGCAATTAATTTCACCATACCACTTTGTTGGTAGAATTTTGACCAACAAATCCTTCTTGTCCTTGTCTTCTACCCACGAGCCTCCTAACTTGATCAATTGTCTCAAAAGAGCTTGCATGCGGTTTAGAAACATTCCGAACATTTCTGACTTATTCATCTGAAGGTTGAAGAGGTATTGTTTGAGATTAGACTTTGAATGCCTTATATGTACTCCAAAAAGCGTTTCTAATGTTTGCCAGTTCTCAGCTATGGTTGCCTTGACATAACAAGGGGCAAAAATACTCTGGACCTAGAGATCTTCCCAAGTATCCCAATGCCTTCTCATCTTTATGCTCCCGAATTGGTATTTTACTTATTCATTTGAAGGTTGAAGAGGTATTTTTTGAGATTAGACTTTGAATGCTTCATATGTACTCCAAAAAGCATTTCTAATGTTTGCCACTTCTCAGCTACGGTTGCCTTGACATACAAGTGGCAAAAATACTCTAGACCTAGAGGTCTTCCCAAGTATCCTAACGCCTTCTCATCTTTATGCTCCCAAATTGGTATTTTATCATCATCATGTGACCTCTCCTTTGCTTTCTTTTCTACACTAGAGGTTATGCTCCACAATCCTTTCTACATGAAGAGAAGTCATGTAGCCAATTGCCCTAAGAAGCGAAGTTCTTCCCAATTGAAGGTTACTAGGAAAGCCTTGTGCTTATCTTTCTTGGAGGAGTCCATGTTCAAAACCTTTATGGATTGAGAAGGTTTCATAAATATTCCTCTGCAAGCATGTCGAGTGAACTCTTCCTATGACCCCATTTATTCCTGTGTTTCTTCATGACCAGAATACTTTGACCACTATTGTAAGGTAACCCTAGACATGCATGGACCACAACAGTTGTTATCTCAAGGAAAATTCATTGACAACCAAGCTCTGATACCACTGATGGATTTGTGCCTCAAATTATTGGTGCATGCAATATCATTAACTAACTAATCACAACTAGAAAGCAAGAGCATATAGTTTAAGAGGGAATTGAGATGATAATTGACTCAATAATTATCACAAAAGACACATCAATCTATTGTTAACAAGAGCACATACCTACAAGCATAAAAAATAGCACAAAGGCTTGTTGCTCATTACAAACATCAAAGATAGAAATAAAGTCTTGCCACAAAGGCACTCACAACATGCCACTACTACTCACACTTGCTCAGCAAAGATAAAGCATCAACATAACTGCTTGATGAAAGCTACCTCTCGTGGTTTCCAACATGCTATACTCTTGTCTCTAACTATGTGGAGAAGCCAAAGGTCATGTGTTCTCTCTACAACCACTTGGGTCAACCCTCATCATCGTCTTTGGAGTCTACTAGAATGAAGGCAACTCACCACCACCTCCTTCTACATAGATAACCACATGCATGAATGCCACGTGTATAGACACGTCCAAAATAGTCCTCTAACCTAATGAGGATGAGAGTCTACTAACCCAACACCTTCACCATGCAATTGCTAGCAGTACCTACCAAATATGTGGCTGAAAGGAGGACAAAGAAGGCATCACTTTCATTCAACCTCAAGCAAAACTTGTAAGAAAATATTCTCTATATCTTGGTTGCATCTTCCATGATCTAAAGATGTAAATAGCCAACTTTCTATATCAAGACAAAATTTCCAATAGATTAGCTTATACAATCACTTTGAAGTGTGTAACAACCCTCAATCATCTAGAGCACCTTTCAGAGTTATGTGTATAACAAGATAAGTTTTGTGTATACATTGAGTAATGAGCTATATGCAATCAAAATCCCATTGTATTGAATCAATATGGTCAATATCCTCTTCACTCAATTTAAAAGAAGAATAAGAAAAAAGAGTTGCTCTCAACTAAGAGATCAAATGTCATTCTTATTCCATCTTCAGAATCAACACATAGCTTAGACCTCTGCCTACTAGTAAGGCAAACTATGTTCTCACACAATCTTTCCCCTATAATTTCTTATGAATTACATATTGAAATAGTTTGGTCTCCACCAATCGTTAGAAAAAATCTATTACAAGAGATAGAAAGGGAGATGAAAATTTAGAAACCTGACATTCCCTTTGGCTTTACCCATGATACAATTTCATTTTTGGAATTCAAGCCCACCTTTGCTTCATGGATATGTCAAATCCCATTGGAATCCCCAAGAGCCTTAAAATTGTGGCCTTCTTGATTTGATGGCATCCCAAATTCTACAAAAATTCTTGCTACTTACCACAAAGAGTGTCATACCCTATTTTTGTATGAATAATTCTAGAGCCTGATGCTTTATGGAAGATGTCTAGATAGTCCATTATGCTCCAACATCTTGCTTAGTATTATTGGGGGTAAGAGTAGTGTCATTAGCAAATTGCTGACACACTAATTGCTTACTAGACATAAGTTCAATCCCTCTTAGGTTACCTTCCCATATCTGACTCTTGAGAAGCCACCCAATAGAGTCAGATGCTATTGCAAAGAGAAGAGAGGAAAGAGGGTAACCTTTTCTAATTGACCTCTTCAAGAGAAAAGGGGCACTCATGTCTCAATCGACTCTTACCTTGGCTGAAGCATTAGTGAGTAAAAGCTAAATATAGGAGATTAAAAAAGAACCCAGGCCCATCTTGTAGAGATTGTAGGAGGAAATCCCATTCCATCCTATCATAGGCTTTGTCAAAGTCTATCTTGAGGAAGCATATATCTTGCTTGGTTTCCTTAGCATATTCACCCCCTTCCCAAAAATTTATAATTGCCTCCAAAAGGTGACGACCTTTTATAAAACCTCTCTATTTTGGAAGAATCCAGTCCTTCATCTTTTTTTTTGAATTATGAGAACTAAAGTCTTAGAAAATATCTTTGTAGCTATAGTTAAGCATTGTGAGAGGTCTCTAGTTCCTGAGATCTTATTTAGAGCCTTACTTGGGGATGAGCTTGATGATTCCACCATTAACATGAGGGGAGAGAGCAACCTTTTCTATACTTTCTTGCCACAACAGTAGCAAGTAAGGTTCTACTAGCTCCCAAAATACCTTATGAAATTCAATGGAGAGACCATCCTCTCCTAGTGTTTTACCATCGGCCATCACTGTGACTACCTCCTTTAGCTCTTCAATGGTGAAATGCTTATCTAAATAGACCCTATCAAATTTCTGTATTGCTTTATCTCTTACAAATTGACATAGCTCTCTAGCTCTCCATATCTCTTCATTTGGAATGACTGCCAAAGAGGCTGGGATGTCCTCCTTGACTCTTTTTCTTTTGATAAGTTTCAAGGTTTCCTTAGTAGGTCTATCCATCTAACCTGCCCACCAATGTATGAAATACATCTTGGAGTCATTCAATCTAATATATGTTCTTGTTTTTTGATCCCTTTTTTGGCAATAAGTAAATCCCTTTGAGTATCTAGATATCTTAATGTAACCTCATACTATAAACTCTCAATTTTGCTCTGAATAAAATTCATTCTCTGAGCTCTTACCCTAGCTCTATGCTTTCTAAAGCTGTCTTAAGCATTTTTTAAGTATTCTCAATTGGAAAAATCCAAGCATCTGCAACAAACCTACCCCATTTTCCCAAGCTTTCTTTATCAAGGATTGAACACTCTTCAAAGCAATCAGTTGTGGGTCTCCTTTGAAGCAAGAGGCTCCTCTGTGTGACCAAACCCAAAATCATAGCATAAAAAGACAGGCTTGTGGTGTGAAAGAGTTAAGGCGGAGAAAGTCTTAGTCTTTAAAGAAATGAGGTTATTTAGAATACCTTGTGAGAGATAAAACCTATCCAATCTGGCTTCTCTCTTGTACTCACCCAATTGGCTATTGCACCAAGTGAAATCCCCATCTGGACATGCATCCACCATCTTCCAGTGCTCTTTGAGTTCCTCTCAAGATCATGCTCATATCTGGTGATGATAGTGCCTTTTTCCAACCATCTATCCCTCTTCAACTCTACCATATTGAAATACCCCATAGCAAAACAATTGTCATCTGCACTCAAAAGAGAATCCCATAATACCTTTCTTTTTACTATTGAATTGGGAGCATACACAAAGATTACTACAAAATTAATCCCTTTAATAAAGCATTTGAGGAGCACCCATCTATTTTGCCCATTTGTGATCACTTGGGTGACTCCTCCATTATAATGAGAGAGGACTCCAATAGTAGTCCCTCCCTTCCCTACCACATAGAAAGTAAAGTACCAGACTCTTATTTTATCTAAAGACTTCAATCTACTCTCTAAGTTGTCTCCATAGTCCTTGACATCTTTTAATGCAAGGAAAGTAGGGGAAAGTGAATTAGCCCTCAACCAATGAGATATCTCTTCTCCTCTTCTAGGGTCCATCAACCCTCTAACATTAAGAGTCAAGAAGGAAAATGATTAATCTGGCATTCTTTTTCTACCACTTTGTAGCTTTGGGTTTGGGGCTATTTACCTTAGTAATAGATTTAGATTTCCTTCTTTTATGTTGGACCCCGGTGAAGGCTTTCCCTTGAGTGGTGTCCCCTTGGCTTCTTGGGGTGCCCTTGATTAGCTCTTCTTCTAAATCCTATTCACTAATATCTTCCCCATCCATGGCATCCTCTCTATTAACATCTTCTTTAAACTCTTTTGACTAGTTAGATTCAATAATCATGTGATCATCATGATCCTCTCGATTACTAACTTCAATGTCAGTCCCGTTATCCTTGAAATGTTTAAAGGAACTTTTATCTGCTATAGGAGCTAGCACAATTTCCTTACCTTTTTCAATATTGCTCTTGGAAGTTTTCCCCTCTTACTGAGTACTCAAGGCACTGAAGGAGCCTTGGGAACCCATTTCTTTGTAGGTACAACTTGCTTTGGAATAATAGGGGCAGCCTCTTTGGGCATTCCCCTTTTTAAAGGGAATTTTTTCTCCAGATGTGTGGATAGTCTACACAAGAAGAAATAATTATGCAAAGTCTTGTAATCCAAGGGCTACTCCCTAAAGGTACTACCATTTCTATTTGGATTCTGAGGGCCTTGGGCATTCCCTTTGCAATATCCATCTTGATATACACTTGGGGGTTACCTCTAGGATTAATGAAGTTTTGCTATTCCACTTCAAGGACTTCACCTAAGGTAATTTATTACATGGATAAAGAGGAAGGTCAGATAGGTCTACCCAAACTAGAATCCTAGTGGATCTAGGGGCATCTAGAGAAAAATCGTTGGACCACCATTCCAAGTATAAAGGCTGATTTCTTATGGTCCACAGACCACGTTGTAGGGCTCTTGCTGCCATATGAGGCTTTTCAAAGAGGAAAACAAAGAAACCTTTTTTCAAGAATCCAACATTCAACACATTCATGCCCTTCCTTACCCAATTTATTCTGATCAAAGTCTCAATAAAGGCCATTGGGGGTTTGAATCTAGGAAGGAAGCCTACCAAAGCATGAGTACGCATCCACAAAATTGAATCATTGAGGAGTTGTCATCTAGGAAGGCCATAACTTACTTACTTGCACTAAGTGGTTCATCGTCACCCTTAGTGTGGCATGCCCCTTGAGTAGTTGGTTGTGCAAGAGCTCCTATTGCTTGATTGTCTTGGGGCGTCCATACATTCATGTTTGGATGGTTGGCTACGGGTCCTTCCCAGTAAGTTTGTGATCAACTCTTCATCCTCTTGCACCTTCCTCATTGGTTGTGGCATTTGCAGTGCCTTCTCTAGCTCCAACTTGATTGTTTGCACTTCCTTTGGTTTTGTCTTTATAGCTGGAGTTATTACCACTGGATTCACTCTATAAGTGTCCACTATATGTTGGGGGGTCATCTCTTCTAACTTCTCCTCCTTCACTTGCAACAAGAAAGGCACCTATATTGATGAAGTTGCTATAAGAACTCGCTCTCCCTCTTCAAAGTAATTGCTTGCACCTCTTTTGTACTTAGTAGAATTAAAGGGCAAGGCTTGGTATATGATTTCAAGAGCCATGGACCCATCTAGATGGGTGAGTATAGTAGTAACACACAATACTGGGGGAGGCTAAAGAATCTCCCCCATGGCTTTTGAGCTGTATGATAGTAGGTGGGTCAAACTACTCCTCCTCTACCTCCTCAAGTCTCAACTGCCAGAGAAGGAGGATCCATTACACTAAGGAGGGAAGAAGTGTGCTTCCACACCATAGGAATCTTTGGCTAAAGTAGGAAGGTTTGTTTGTTTGAGAAAGAAAACTCATTAAAAACAACAAAGCCAGCAAATATTTGGCTTGTCCAGTTCATGCAGCAATGTGACTTTCTCTCTAAGCCTCGAGATTATGAACAATACCATGTAGAAGGAAACATGCATTAGTGTCTAGTTGAGGAAAAGGGGGGTAGCAATGGTAACCTGTGTGTCCATAATCATCAAAGCTACTACCCTCTCCATCTCCATCTCCTACCCGTGTCTCATTTCATGTAGGACATTTTATGTAACCCATAAATACTTTAATTTCATAATGTGTGGGTCTCGACGGTGACTCACGTGTTGTGGGGATGTTGAAGAGATGTTGATGGAGCCTCCACTCCAAGCTAATCCTTGTGAGAGAAATGCAAGGCATGAGTCATCCGCAAGTGTCACTCAAGCAGCTCGGATTGTTGCATTGATGTGTTTCCATTAGAGAAAGAGGGAAGGGGGAGAGAGGAGAGGAGAGGGGAGAAGGGAAGGAGAAGAAGAGGAGAAGCAGAGGGGAAGAGGGGAGTGAAGGGGGATGGAGTGGCAAACACAAGGGCACTACAATGGAAATAAGGGAACACCCAAAACACTCTCTTGGAAGAGAAGAGGAGCTTGTATTGAAACTTGTGCAAACAACAATGAAGACCAAAGTCAACACTTTGGCCTTTTACACAAGTCACATTTTGAAGGGAGGGCCAACCCTTTTCCTTTTTAGCACTCTCCTTCTCTTTACAACCAAAGGCTCTTGGGCCCCTAGGGTGCCAAGGCATTTTACTACTCTTTCCATCTCTCCCTTTTGGTGGAAATAGCACTTGTGTTAACCATATTAAGGTGCTTGGGACAAACCTAGCATTAGGAGGTGGCCCTAACCAGTTCCCAAATAGTGCTTGTGTTAACCTTACACCTCCTAAGCTTAGGTGATTTGGGGCCCAAACTCCCTGACACGTCTTAAACCATTCGTGGTTCAAACCCCATGCATGAGCTCAAAACCTGGAGTGGAGGTTTAACTCCCGTGAGACACTCAGCTACAACCTTGTACGTTGCCTGGATGCCTTTGCCTCAGGCTATTTGGGGATCAAACTCCTTGAGTTTGAGCTGTTCTCCTTTCATGGCTATTTTCATGGGTGTGGCTATTTTCGTGGACGTAGACATGAAATGTGCACGTTGCTTGCAATCTTTGGTCTTGGGTGTTAGCTAGAAGATACAACCTGTGCCTGGAATCCTTGGACTTTGGGTATTTGTGGATCAAAGTTCTTGAGCTTGTCTGTTAGAGTAGATCATGTAGCCTAATCACCTTTGATCAATCACTGATTACCCTACATTCAGGGATTGTCCTCTGTCTTCTTTCTTGGGTCAGTTGCATTGGAGGAGGTCGGTGGTGAATACTGTCTATAGGATTGCATAGTGGTCCAGCTATCGTGGAGTGAGATGAGTGAGGTATGAGCGGTACTTACAAAAATGGGTGGCATGCATGTCCTCGTAGGTGCAGATGTGATGTCCATGGAGATTGCGGACACAAAGGTAGAGGCAAAGCTCCTGGAATTGCATGAGCGAGGAGATCGCAGAGGAGTAAGAGGAGGAGGTTGTTGAAATGTACCACTGCTATGACAACTGGATCAGAATTGAGCCGTATGTGTCATTGAATGATTGGAGATGGAAGCAAAATCCTTCCTGAGTCATGTCTTTAGGGAAGTTGTACTTTGGAAAGTTGTACAACATATTTGGGTCTTGCTACTGGAGTTCTCTAAATTTGGGCCAAGTCCATCGATGTTCCATTGGCATATACAATGGGTGGGTGCATCGATTGACATGGGCACTACAATAGTAGCACCAAAATTTCTCTAGCTTCAAGAAGGGGAATCACCATTGTGGCTATAGGCCGGCATCTACATTGGTCTTTGGGACTCAAGCATCGGGGGTGAGGCTATAGCCTCCTCTTGTGCACTTTGGATGCTCACATTGCCAATCGTCGAAGGACTGCATGATGAATTGTGTGAGGGGTGCACCTCAAAGATTTCATAGAGATGGAGGTGGAATCCCTCGAGATGGCACTTCCAATGATGCATTAGAACACTATTTGGCGGTTCCTAAAAGGATTGTAAGTCTGGGCGCCATTGGACATCTTCAGGGGGGGCAGTAGGCAGGGATGGTAGAGCATCATCATCTGCAATGGGCATTGGCTCAGCTATACCTGTTGGCATTGTTGCATTGGCTATCTGTACAAAATTGGTTGCTCGAAGCAGCGTGTTGAAGGTTGTGTCAAGAAGGTCAACCAAAGTAGTAGAAGAGATGGACTAGGAGGTCTTGTGCTGTGCGGTGGTTGTGTTAGAGGCATTAGATGAATACTTGGGCAGTGTTGTCCGAGGGATGGGAGGTTGGGTGGGTTGGGTGGGATCTAGAGGAGGTAGTGGTGGAATTTTGGTAGTGGGGGCTGTAGTATTAAAGAGGGTGATGGCTTCATGTCCCTCTTCCTTGGTGACTTCCTCTGGGTAGGCTACATGAATTGTTTCAAAATTGCTCACCAAGGACTCAAGTGAGTCTTGGAGAGTCTATAGCACCCTATTGAAGAGGATTATTATGCCGACGAGGTGGTAGGTTGTGGAGTGGTAGGCTGCGAGGTCCCCTTGAGATTGGACTGTAGAGGATTGACCATAGGTTTGCATTCAATTGATGTCTTCTTGTAGACTTTCGGGTGTGTAGACCCACAGCGTGAGTTGCTCTCGCTTTGTGATATGCATCACTTCATCATCCATTAAGGGACTCAATGATGATGTGGCACCAGGCTTGAAAATTGAGGAGGATGGATGGGCGGCTAAGGTATGGAATCAAAGCAGTGGAGAAGAGATAGAGAAGTGCGTTGGAGATCTAACGAGAAGTATGACATGGCTAAGGTGGGGCGGTAGTGGTCGAGGTTACAATGACAAAGGATAGTCTGGAGGGTGTTAGGAGGAAGTGGAGTAGAGAGGTCTAAGTGGTGGATGAGGTTTTGCATGCGGAGTGCATTGAAGTGCATTTGGAGGGTCTAGGAGATGCTATATGGTGCTCGTGTGCATGTGGCAAACTGTGCGGAGACCTCCCTGTACATCTGAAACTCATGTTGCTCTCGGTCTTCTAATCCTAACTCCTCTGATTGGCCAGGGGTGCATTGGCATTTGTTCTCTACTTGGAGGGAAACCCTAAGTTCCCTTTCTTGTGCCAGGAGATCCTATAAAGATTGGATTTGTTGTTCCTGGTGCTCCTATGTTTGGGTGTATTCGCCTCTACCTGCGCTTTTTGTTCTAGCATTGACCACAGGATTTGTTGGCCTAGTCCATGAGCATTTTGACCAGGGAGTTGCTTGTGGTGAGGTCATTTTTGAGCCTTGCAATGGATAGCTCGAGCTCCTTAGCTTTGGCTCGATACTCTTCCGCTCTTTGTACTGCTGCATGGCCCGTGGCTTTGGCTGCAACCATTACAGATTGGCTGTCATGTGTGGAGAGCTGTGCCTGAAGGAGGCTAGCTAGAGTTGTGAGGTTTGTTCTTGCCTCCTCTGCAAAATTGTGCGGGCAACTTGTGGGAGCTATGCCATGGCTTCAAAGAGGTTCTATTCCATCAAGTCCGCACGTGATAGCTGCTCAGCCAACATGTGGCTATAGCCACCTAATGCCCTATACTAGTGTGTGCTACAAAACTGTAGGGCCTTTGCCCATGGAGAGGAAGAGGTGCCAGTGGTGAAGGATGTAATCTCTTGGGGGGATGTGGAGACTGAGACATAGGGCACAACAGGAGTGGTCAGCATGGCTTGGGCCCCTAGATGGATGATAATGGTGACAGTTTTGTCACCGTGGAGGTCTTTGATGAGGATGGGGTCCTCCTTAACCCATTTGCCTTTATTCTGAGAATCCACCTGCTGGAAGCACAGTTGTTTCTTGCATCTGTCAGTCCTCATATTGTGCAAGCAGTTGACTGGGGTCAATTGCACATGACTGGCTGGAGTGGCACTAGGAGTTGTCCTCGCTCGCTTGGGCTTGGTTTTTGTCTCGTCGAGCTTTTTTTGTGCTAAATGTTTTGGCTCGACTAGTGGGTGCTGGTGTAGCCAAGTAGTAGAGAACCGGCATGTATAGTATGGGATGCCAGATTACTTCTGCATTTGTGTTGAGGACATCCCTCATTTGGTTGCAGAAGTGGTCAATCCAACTGGTCTCCTGGGGCTCCACCATGCACAATAGGATATTTGGCACAACAAATTGATGGTGGTCCATGTGCTTGACTTGTGTGAGCCATTGCAAGGCTCTTGCTGGCCTTTCCACCTCGAGCTTGTGAATGGCTATGAATTGGAGTCGGCCCTTGCTCTTCTGGTGGTCATAGTGACAAACCGTTTTGAGGGCATCCAGCTTTTTCTTTTTGGAGTACCTGTCACTGATGACTGGGAGGTTGAAGGTTGCCCGTATGATTTGGTAGTGGTGAGGATTTCTTGTAGCATCTCGGAGGATGCCAATGAAGGTGTTGCTATTGTATGCCTGGAGAAATTCGGTGAGCAACTTCATGTCTAGGTGGCATGGGAGCCACTTTGCTTAAGTTGGCAATTTTGAGTGCATCCTCCACTACTGGCTCTTTCAATGCTACATATGCTGCTAGGGTATGGTAGTGGAGGGTGTAGTTGTGGTCTTTGTACATGAAGCATGAGTGCACAATGCACACGTCCAATTCTTGGAGCCATGCTTCTCCAAGTGATGAGTGTGCCTGGGAGCGCACGACCTTATACTCGCCTGCTGATGGGACCGGTGGTGGATATTTCCTCTTCTCCTTGTAGATCTTCCATGGGGATCTTGGAAGGCATGCAGATTGTGGCAAACAAAGTGCTTTGGGAGTCTAATGGGCAAGTGGCCTGTGGGATAGGGTGAGGTTGGAGTCCCAAGTTTGATTCAAAGTCAAAGAACTCGTGTTTGGGATCCATCGAAAAGAGGTATGGAAGTTGAGTGATGAGGGAGTCGGTGGATGAGGAAGAGCCGGAGGACATGGACAACTTGTTCAGATGGTAGTGGAAGAGGGTAGGAGGCTGCGAGAATTCTGGGAAAATTTTGCAAGAGTTTGGGGGCAACTACTATGGTGATGGCCCGGTGGGATAAGCCTATGAATATAGATCTTACATCCCCACGACCGGCGGGGTATGGGCATAGCGATGGTCAGCGAGGTAAATAGATGGCAACAGTCAGTGCGGTAAGTCGATGGCAACGGGCGATAGGGTCTTTCTTTGGCAACGATCGGCAGAACACCTTTATGGCAGCGGTCAGTGTGATTTTCCTTAGGCAACGATCGGTGTGATTTGGCCAGGGCTACGGTCGGTGGGGTCTTTCTTTGGCGATGACTGACAGAATACCTTTATGGCAGTAGTCGGTGTGATTTTCCTTGGGTGGTGACTAGCGTGATTTGGCTAGGGCGATGGTCACTGGGGTCTTTCTTTGGTGACAACCATCAGGATACTTCTTGGGCAATGAACTATGTTATTTGGTGATGGTGATGGTTGGTGGGATGTTGGGATCATGACGGTTGGCGAGATGTTGGGATCGTGACAACCAGCGGGATACTGGCTATGTAAATGAGTAAAAGGAAGAAAGAGAGAGAGTGGTGGGGAGGTGCAAAGGGGGGAAAAGAGTGAGTGAGTATAGTGCTATTGTGCGGTACAGACGTGAATGTGAGATCAGCATGCAAGATGGTGAACAAATGCAAAAATGGATGACTGATTCTAATCACCTAGTGTTGGCGGTGGGTGTATATGTGTGTGTTCGGCTAGGACTAGTGGGTTGCGGGTGCATCGGGTGAGATGCCTACCATACTGACTCACCTAGACCTGGACGAGATGATTATGTGGAATGCATTGTGGCAGGCGCTGTGCTACTGTATAGCGTGTTAAAAGCCACGTAGAGTAAGTGTCCACCTTGTTTTTTACCTTGGATGCCAGAGGCACATTGGCATCGGGCTTAGTTGTTGGTTCATCTTCTTGGGGGGAGCGGGTTCTTGTGGGATTGTCCTTGGCATAGACCCTTTCTTTCTTGAGTGGGTTGGCACCATCGAAGGTGGTACTTTGGAGGGTTGGCCTTTGGAATCAGAGGGAGGTTCTGGTGTAACACCTCGTATGGGGGGTCAATTCTTGAGGGACTCTCTGGCTGTCCTTGGTGACATTTGTGTTGAGGCACACTACTCGTGGTAGTAGTGTGTCCTCGGTACCTATGGGTTGGCCTGCTTTGTTCGTTCGTCGACAGGTTCTTGTGGTGCTGTATCTCAGGGAGACATAGGTTCTTGTGTTGTTGCCTTCTGTACCTTTGAGCCTTGAACCTTCAACTTCGGGACCCAGGCGACCTTCTTGCCTTAGCCGCCCGAGTGGTTGGTGCTGATCGAGTTGTTGGAGGGGTGTGGTGGTGGATGAGATGGGAGTGCGGCGGGCTAGTGACATGGCCTTCTTGTAATAGATGCTTTCAAAAGAGACGTCCCTGAGGCGATTGGGACCTTTTGTGTTGTTTGGACTTCCTCTGGGAGTCGGGTTTGATTGAAGTGATGTTGGGCATAGAGGATAGCCTCTTGTACTTGCTATTCATGCATTTTTTGAGCTAGGGATGGTGGTGGCAGTGGAATGGGCAATGGCACTGCGGCTAGCTTTCTTTGTCCTTTGAGCTGGGACTTTTGGTGGGATGTTGGAGGTGGTAGGGGATTCTAAACCACCCTGCTATGTAGCTTCATTGTCGTGGATTGGCGAGAGTAGAATTGAAGAAGCAGGGCTTGGTCCATACAGTGAAATTACCTCTGTTTTGCCACCATTGGTGAGTGAAGTAGTCTAGGTACACGAGTCGATTTGATAGTTCATGGTGTAGCACCAGGTTCTTACCAATAAAATCTATTCTTCGGTTGCTTCTATGGGGAGAACATAAAAGAGTATATCCAGTGCCTGGTGTACAACCGTTAGACTTAAATTCACAAAACGCAAAGTTTGTAGGAGTTGGCCATTTATAGCTCATATTGAAGCAATGGTGAGGGTTAGGGGTACCTGTAGCTTTTCCCATACCTCATGGTAGAGAAAGTTGTGGCTCGCTCTTGGATCCACGAGTGCTTTGATGCGCATGCGATGCGGAACCAGATAGTTGAACAAGCGACCTAGCTAGCTCCACCGTTAGCTCATCTGTTAGTTGCATCTGTTCAGCCGTTGCCTTAAGCAATGTCATTTGCCTATGCTGTCGGAGCTTAGCATTGCAGATTCTAGCTTCCTCGATGGCCTAGCATTTCATTCTAGCCACCTTGGCCTTGAGTTCTTTTTCTATATGAATGGCTTGAAGGGTGGAGAGAGTGAGTGGGGGCTGTAGTATCTTTTTAATTGCTCCCATTAAGGGAGCCATCCATTTTTGTCCCATCAAGGGTGGCTATTTGACACAACTCTTGGGGAGTGATCTCAACTATGCAATAGGGAACCATACCTTGGTACTTAAGCTTGTGTTTAGTATTGTAGACGTTGTATAGGAGTGCGAAGTCTCCTTCTACTAGGTCCTTGTTTTTGACATTGCGATCGAACCACTTTTTCCATCGGGCCTTTTCTACTTGGAGAGAGTAGGCTACATGCAACCTTGTCTCTTCTAACCTTTCTAGGTCAACTAGCCATTCTGCTAGTGTGTTCTCTATGAGTCTTTCCTTAACAGTAAGATGAAGGCTAGGCACTACATACTCCATTGGAATTACTGGAACCCCTTTGTGGACATGTCTACAGGGAGGGAAGGTCAGCAAGATCCTACTTTCAAAAAACAGACCAGGATGGAAACCACCTTCGCCAATCTAGGACCCTTCGCCTATGCCAGACCTTCCCAGTGGGAAAACATGGATGATGAAAATCCATGGATGAGGGAATTCCAAAAGCAAGACCCCAATCGATGGGATACTAGGAACTTCCAAGGTTGAGCTCGTGCCTTATGAACCTCCAACAATCCAGGTGCCGCCAACCTTTGCCAACTATGGGGCACCATAGTTTCCACCCTACCGCCCATTGCATGGAACTAACGTTCCCATGCCCACTCCCTCTGAGAGTGCATCCGTTCACATCCATACCAACTACACCAATGAATGCAAGCCTTGGCAAATCCGTTCCAATGCCAATACCAACAACTAGATGGATACTACCACTTGGGCCAGCTAGCCTTGCACCCGTCAGGCCCACAGTAACACCACCTTTGCTAGCCACTCAAATAGTGTTAACTGATGAGGCGATGTGTATCTTGGTGAACGCCCTAGGAAGGGGGGACACACCACATCCACCCGCCCCAGTGTTCCCCACAAAGATTGCGAATCCCTCAAGGAGCCGACCCATAGCCATCTCCAAGCTAATGACCAAGTTCCTTGGAGAAGGAGGCCCAGTCTCCCACATGGAGCGGTTTGAACATATTTGTGAAGCTTTTGGCACTCTCGAAGACCTAGAGATGGCCAATGCCTTTGGTCTCAGCCTGGATGGCAAAGTAGACCAATGGCATAGGGCTCTCACCCTAGAAGAGAAGATAAACTGGGAGACATTGAAAAAGGCCTTGATTGTGGCGTTCACCCCTAGTGGTCATAAATGGAGCCCGATCAACCAATTGTATGGTGTAAAGCAGAATGATAAGAAATCCCTAAGGAATTACATCGTCAGGATTAAGCACCTCAATGCTCGCTGTGAACTGTACGAGTAGATGAGCAATGAACGGCTGTTGCCTTGCTTCCTTATTGGATTGGCAGACCTGAAACTGCATGACCACCTTATGGTGATGAATCCTACCTATGAAGAGAGTGGGAAAGAAGGAAGGAGTCTCACTTACAGCTTTCTCACATACACAACGGGGGAATATACACAAAGGTGGCGTCTCACTGGCCCATCTATAGACTGATGCATATCATAAAGTAGCATATGCAACCAAGCTACCTCACATGCAGCCATTGTTGCACCCCTATACTCAACCTCTATGCTCGACAAGGCAACTGTAGGCTGTTTCTTGCTGCTCCAAGTGACTGTAGCACTCCCAAAAGAGAACACATATCCACTGGTAGATCGTCTATCAGAAATACTACCAGCCCATCAGCATTAGTGTATCCATGCAATTGTATCTGAACCCCAATCTCATAAAATAGTCCATACTACAATGTGGACTTCACATACCTCAGTATGTGTCTAGCCACATCTAAAAGCAATTTCCTTGGAGCCTGCATAAATTGACTTACCAAACCAACAGCATAGCTCAAATCTGGCCTGGTAATAGTCATATAAATCAAACTTCCTACTATGCGTCTGTACATAGTAGGATCTTCCAGAAGCTTACCTACATCTGCGCTCAGCTTCACATTCTGCTCCAAAGGAACTGAAATAGGCTTATAGCCTGTGTCATCCCATATTTGACAACATGTCCAATCCATACTGCCTCTGCAAGAGCCATATCCCACTTGTGGATCTAATCACCTCAATGCCCAAGAAGTAACGCAGCTCTCCCAAATCCTTCATCTCAAACTTCTGGTTTAATAGCATTTTCACATGAAGGATATCTTCATCACTATCACCTGTGATGATCAAATCATCAACATAAATGACAAGCAGCATAATGCCTTTCTTTGTTTTTCTCACATAAAGTGAGAAATCTGCCTTGGAAATCTGAAAGCAAATAGTGACAAGATATTGTCCTATCTTGTTAGACCATGCTCTAGGTGCTTGCTTCAAGCCATACAAGGCTTTCTTCAACCTGCAAACAAACTCAGAATGAACAGCATGAACATAACCTGGTGGCTGCTCCATATAGAATTCTTCTTGCAAATCACCATGCAAGAAAGCATTCTTTACATCCATATGATGTAAAGACCATCCCTTTGATGCAGCCATAGCAATGACTACTCTTATGGTTGCCATCCTTAAAACCAGAAAGAATGTTTCTTCATAATCAATGCCATATGTCTGTGCATACCACTTGACAACTAATCTTGCCTTGTATCTACTCACAGAACCATCTGCATTGGGCTTCACCTTATAGACCCACTTGCAACCAATTGCATTCTTGTCCCATGTAGCATTTGCTTCCAAGGAATCCATTCCTTCATCCATGGCTTTCTCCCATTTTTCTTTTCCCATGGCTTGTGAAGATAGTGGGAGAGAGGGAAGGAGTCTCACTTGTGGCTTTCTCACATACACAATGGGGGAATACACACACAGGTGGAGGCTGAAAACAGTTTTTCTCTTGTTAGTTGTGAAAGCCAAAAGAACTCTAGTACAAAGAAATAGAAGAACCCTATATGTGGGTCTCAAACCAAACTCAACTAACTAAGGTGGCATACTAACTGTGCCACAAACTAGAGTAGATAAGGATAGCTGTCATCTAGCTATTATTCGTGGGCGGTGTACCAACCGCATCTCTAGCTAACAAGTCAGTGACATAAATACACAACGGTCACCCTGGCATATCACGAGTGGAGCTCGATATCTCAACACTCCCCCTTGAGCTCAATCCCAATTCTTGCACACCAAGCAGGTCTCTGAACTTGCGCAGCTTCTCTGCGCCCAATGCCTTCGTGAATATGTCAACGACCTGATCCTCTGTGCTGACATAAACTAGATCAATAAGACCTAGTAAAACCTTCTCCCGCACATAGTGATAATGCAACTCAATGTGCTTTGTCCTAGCATGATAGACTGGGTTATTTGCCAAGTGTATACTGCTCATGTTGTCATAATAAATGACAACTGGCCCATCTGTAGATTGATGCATATCATAAAGTAGATTATGCAACCAAGCTACCTCATATGCAGCCATTGCTGCACCCTTGTACTCAGCCTCTGTGCTCGACAAGGCAACTGTAGGCTGTTTCTTGTTGCTCTAGGTGACTGCAGCACTCCCAAAAGAGAACACATATCCACTGGTAGATTGTCCATCAGAAGTACTACCAGCCCAATCAGCATCAGTGTATCCATGCATTTGTATTCGAACCCCAGCCTCATAAAATAGTCCATACTACAATGTGGACTTCACATACCTGAGTATGCGTCTAGCCGCATCCAAATGTGGTTTCCTTGGAGCCTACATAAACTGACTTACTAATCCAACAACATAGCTTAAATCTGGCCTGGTAATAGTCATACAAATCAGACTTCCTACTATGTGTCTGTACATAGTAGGGTCTTCCAGAAGCTCACCTGCATCTGTGCTTAGCTTCACATTCTGCTCCAAAGGAAGTGAAATAGGCTTACAACCTATCATCCCATATTTGGACAGCATGTCCAATCCATACTGCCTCTGCAAGAGCTGTATCCCACTTGGTGATCTAATCACTTCAATGCCAAGGAAAAAATGCATCTCTCCCAAATCCTTCATCTCAAACTTCTGCTTCAATAGCATTTTCACATGAAGGACATCTTCATCACTATCACCTGTGATAATCAAATCATCAACATAAATGACAAGCAGCATAATACCTTTCTCTGTTTTTCTCACATAGAGTGAGAAATCTACCTTGGAAATCTGAAAGCCAATAGTGACAAGATACTGTCCTATCTTGTCAGACCATGCTCTAGGTGCTTGCTTCAAGCCATACAAGGCTTTCTTCAACCTGCAAACAAACTCAAGATGAATAGCATGAACATAACCTGGTGGCTGCTCCATAAAGACCTCTTCTTACAAATCACCATGCAAGAAGGCATTATTTACATCCATTTGATGTAAAGACCATCCCTTTGATGCAGCCATAGCAATGAATGCTCTTACAGTTGCTATCCTTGCAACCGGACTGACTGTTTCTTCATAATCAATGCCATATGTCTGTGCATACCCCTTGACAACTAATCTTGCCTTGTATCTGTTCACAGAACCATCTGCATTGTGCTTGATCTTATAAACCCACTTATAGCCAATTGCATTCTTGTGTTTAGGCAAAAACACCAATTCCCATCTAGCATTTGCTTCCAAGGCATCCATTTCTTCATCCATGGCTTTCTTCCATTTTTCATTTACCATGGCTTGTTCAAAAGAAGTGGGTTCTGGTTCCTGTATCACTGTGACCATATAGGCATAGTGAATGGCTATAAATCCATCATATTTCAACCTATCCACAGGATACCTAGCTCTGGTAGACCTACGCAAAATAGGCTCACTTCCAGGTGCTCTCAAAACATCCCTGGTCTTCCTTACTCTAGGTGTAACAATAGAAGGAATACCCAACTCATCATCAATGCTCTGTTCTGAGCCACTGGATTCACCATCCACATAAGAGTGACCTGTATTCACATCAAACATGGGCTGATCTAACTTCTCTTTTCCTTTTCGTGATACCTGTGTACCACTATCTACATTGCTTTGAGGAGATTCTCCTGATCTCAATCTACCTGTCCATGGCAAAGTATGTGAAGCACTCCTAGAGGACACTGCAGGTCCACTGATATTTTGTGATTGTTGCTGTGAATTCTGTGCAGCATTACCATTTTGTGCATCTACATCAATCATCACATTTACTGGTTTATACCAGCTGCTCATCTCATCAAAAACAACATCTCTGCTCACTGTAAACTTACGAGTAGAAGGGTTATAGCATCTATACCATTTCTGCTATAGAGAATAACCAATAAAGACACACTTCTCAGCTTTTGGATCCAACTTGGACCTCAACTCATCTGGCACATGAACATAGGCAATGCAACCAAAAATTTTCAAATGAGAAATGTCTAGTTTCCTACCAGTATGCATCTCCTCTGGCGTCATGCCATGTCCTGCTGCAGTGGGAGTCCTGTTCATTATGTAAAATGTTGTAGCAACTGCTTCAGCCCAATAATAATATGGTAGATCTTTTTCATTTAGCATGGCCCGAGATACCTCTCCAATATGCCTGTTTTTCCTTTCTGCAAGTCCATTTCGCTGTGGCGTATGACTGCATGAATATTGCTGCTTTATGCCATGCTCTTAAAGGAACCTTGCAAACTCATTTGAGAGGTACTCTCCCCCTCCATCTGACCTTAGGCATTTTATTTGCAAGCCTGTTTCTTTTTCAACCATAGCTTGAAAAGCTTTGAAGTGCCAAAACAATTCACTTTTCTTTTTCATAAAATACACCCAAACTTTTCTGCTAAAGTCATCAATAAAAGTGACAAAATAGTGACAGCCTCCAATAGATGCAGCTTTAGTAGTCCACACATCAGAGTGGATTCATTCCATTGGCTTTTTACTCTCTTGAACATGCCTAGGAAATGGTTTCCTTGCCTGTTTTCCGAATTGACAGGCTTCACAAACCTTATGCATTTCTGCAACCTTGAATTTAGGCAATGCTGCAACAATATTTTAGGCTTGCATTGATTTAAGTCACTGTATATTAACATGACCAATGCGTTTATGCCAGATATCAATATCTGCAACTACACTGGTCCCATGTGCAAACATTGCTGCACTCAATTCAGGCATGTCCGCATCCAATGTAAACATCCTGCCCTTCTTCTTTCCTTTTGCTATCCAGCGACCGTTATTTTTCATATCCTCAACAAAGCATCCATGAGGATTAAATCTGACCTGCAAGCCCTGCTCAACCATTTGACTAATAGAAACCAGGTTCTTGGTGATGTTCGAGACATGAAATACATCAGACAGGTATTTCTTTTTCCCATCCTACATAGACAAAGGAATTTTACCAATTTACACAATAGGATGTGCAGTATCATCACCAGTATCCACAAATCCTGTTTTTTCCATTTTCCTTGCATCTTGCATCCATTCTGCATGACTTGTCATGTGGTTTGACGCACCTGAGTCAACATACCACACATCATTTCGTTCTTTTGCACTTGTCACAAAATTGGTCATATGCTGCACCATAAATAGATGCTCATTTCTGTCATCACCCTGTCTACTAGAAGATGCATAATTGCCTTGCTACAATTATCATTCATAATGTCATTCTGCTTTTTGTAGCAGTCCTTAGCCATATAACCCATTTTACCACAGTAGTAGCATTCAACATTGTTGTTTGCATTTTGGCCTCTCTGCCATCCACCACGGCCTCTTTGGCTCCCCTTGCCTCTAGAGTTACCATGTCCTCCTCCATAGGATTGGTTTTCTTGAGTTTGCTGCATATTCTGATTTCTACCACGGCCTACAGATCGGCCTCCTCTACCTCTGCCTCTACCTCTTCTAGCATTTGAGTAGAAGATAGTTTCTTTTGAAGTTCCTCTTGAAGAAGATGCACCCCCATTTCTCTGCTCTTCAGAAATAAGAAGAGCAAACAACTCTTCAAAATCAGGAAATTTTTCACGGACGGCAATGGATGTTCGGAACTATGCATAATCCTTTCCTAGATCATTCAAGGTCACAGAAACTAGATCATCATCTTCCACTGGCGACCCAATGGAAGCAAGTACATCTGCAATTTTCTTCACCTTCATGTGGTAGTCATTGATGCTCAAATTTTCTCTCTGCACATTGTGCAACTCCTATTTGAGCTGCATTTTCTTGGCTTGCATATTTGTGCTGTACATTTTTGCCAAAGTATCCCATGCCTCCTTTGGTGTACTTGCATCCTGAATATGCACAATCATAGAATCCGAAATACTGAGACAGCCAGTACATAAATTTTCTGGCTCTCTCATGCCATCCTTTAAATGCTTGCATTTCCTGTTGATTGGGAACATTAGGAAGAACTGGTTCTTCTTCATTTCCTGTAATGAACTCCCAATAGCCTTTTCCCATAAGGAAATTCGTCATTCTAAACTTCCATGCCTGGAAGTTGTTCTTGTCAAGCTTTTCAGTGACAATCTATGAAAGAGAATCATACGCCATTATAGAACACTGCAAAATATTCCATCACTGCAAAAAAACACAGCTTTTCCCTCACACGGGCAGATCTGCAAAACTGACGAAAGTGGTATTTGACCACACAGTCACTTCCTAGTGACGATTTTGCATCAATAGGAAAAAATCATGATTCTGCAACTCCCAATATCTCTGCACAGAGGCATACGATGCAATTTCTATGGCAACTTTTCACTGACCAGCAGAGCAGTGGTTGGACAACAAAAACAGGGCCTGTTTTTGAGTGCCTGCAAAGAACTTTCGCCTTCAAAACGGGCCCCGAAATGGCTTGGAATCAGAAAAATTAAGTCACCAAGGGCTTTGCCCTTACCCGCAGCATATATTGCCCTCTCGCCACACCACGAAGGGCATCTCAATCTGAGACAGTGCACTCTTGCACTTCTGGCTATGCTACTTGCAGAGATTTGCTCCCAAACTCGAAAAAGGAAAGCAACACTGGTCCTCTTGCCAGGACACCGTGAACTTGGTTTGCTTTCTTGAGCTCCTTACCATGAGCAAGGCTCCGATACCATGTGAAGATAGTGGGAGAGAGGGAACGAGTCTCACTTGTGGCTTTCTCACATACACAATGGGGGAATACACACACAGGTGGAGGCTAAAAACAGTTTTCCTCTTCTTAGTTGTGAAAGCCAAAAGAACTCTAGTACAAAGAAATAGAAGAACCCTATATGTGGGTCTCAAACCAAACTCAACTAGCTGAGGTGGCATACTAACTGAGCCACAAACTAGAGTAGATAAAGATACCTGTCATCCAGCTATTATTTGTGGGCGGTGTACCAACCACATCTGTAGCTAACAAGTCGGTGACATAAATACACAACAGTCACCCTGGCATATCACGAGTGGAGCTCGATATCTCAACATGGCTTGCTCAAAAGAAGTGGGTTCTGGTTCATGTATCACTTTGATCAAATAGGCATAGTGAATGGCTATAAATCCATCATATTTCAACCTATCCACAGGATACTTAACTTTGGTAAACCTGTGCAAAATAGGCTCACTACTAGGTGCTCTCAAAACATCCCTTGTCTTTCTTACTCTAGGTATAACAACAGAAGGAATACTCAACTCATCATCAAGGCTTTGTTCTGAGCCACTGGATTCACCATCCACATAAGAGTGACCTGCATTCACATCAACCATGGAGTGATCTACTTTTTCTTTTCCCTTTCGTGATACTTGCATACCACTATCTGCATTGCTTTGAGGAGATTCTCCTGATCTCAATTTGCCTGTCCATGGTGAACTATGTGAACCACTGCTAGAGGACACTACAGGTCCACTAATTTTTTGTGATTGCCGTTGTGAATTCTGTGCAACATTACCATTTTGTGCATCTACATCATCAATCACATTTACTGGTTAATACCAGTTGCTAATCTCATCAAAAACAACATCTCTGCTCACTGTAAACTTACGAGTAGAAGGGTTATAGCATCGATACCCTTTCTCCTATAGAGAATAACCAATAAAGATGCACTTCTCAGCTTTTGGATCCAACTTGGATCTCAACTCATCTGGCACATGAACATAGGCAATGTAACCAAAAACTTTCAAATGAGAAATATCTGGTTTCCTACTAGTATACCTCTCCTATGGCGTGATGCCATGTATTGCTGCAGTGGGAGTCCTGTTCATTATGTAGACTACTATAGCAACTACTTTAGCCCAATAATAATCTGGCAGGTCTTTTTTGTTGGGCATGGCATGAGATACCTCTCCAATATGCCAGTTTTTCCTTTCTACAAGTCCATTTTGCTGTGGGGTATGACTGCATGAATATTGCTGCTTTATGCCATGCTCCTGCAGGAACCTTGCAAACTCATTTGAGAGGTACTCTCCTCCTCCATCTGACCTTAGGCATTTTAGTTGCAAGCCTATTTCTTTTTCAATCATAGCTTTAAAATCTTTGAAATGCCCAAACACTTCACTTTTATTTTTCATAAAATACACCCAAACTTTTCTGCCGTAGTCATCAATAAAAGTGACAAAATAATGATAGCCTCCAATAGATGCAGCTTTAGTAGTCCACACATCAGAGTGGATTAATTCCAATGGCCTCTTACTCTCTTGAACATGTCTAGGAAATGGTTTCCTTGCGTGTTTTCCAAATTGACATGCTTCATATATCTTATGCATTTCTGCAATCTTGAACTTAGGCAATCCTGCAACAATATTTTGGGCATGCATTAATTTACGTCATTGTACATTAACATGACCAATGCATTTATGCTAGATATCAATATCTGCAACTACACCGGTCGCATGTGCAAACATTGCTGCACTCAATTCAGGCATGTCCACATCCAACATAAACGTCTTGTCCTTCTTCTTCCCTTTTGCTATCAAGCGGCCTTTATTTTTCATATCCTCAACAAAGCATCCATGAGGATTAAATCTGACCTGCAAGCCCTGCTCAACCATTTGACCAACAAAAACTAGGTTCTTGGTGATATTCAGGACATGAAATACATCAGACAGGTATTTCTTTTTCCCATCCTGCATAGATAATGGAAATTTACCAATCTACACAATAGGATGTGCAGTATCATCACCAATCTCCACAAATCTTGGTCTTTTCATTATCCTTGTGAGAGTGCTCTCAACAGAAGCAAGAACGGAAGAAGGAGAGAGAGAGAGAGAGAGACAGAGAGCCACAAGTTTTGGTGGGTGCAAAACCACCCTAATCTTCTTTTTCATTCATTTATATATGTGTTTGAGTATTGTACATAACCGGGGTAAAGGCACAATGACCTTTAACCCCCACAACCTCCCACTTAAAGGACAATGTGCCTTTAAGGGAGAACAACCAATGAGCATACTATCCAATGCCCATCAATACACGACAATACTCAAACCGCTGACTAGGTAGACTCTTCGTCAGCATATCTGTAGGGTTATCATCTGTATGAACCTTGACAAGCTCTATGCGGTTGTCCTCAAGTACCTCCCTGATGAAATGGTACCTGACCTCAATGTGTTTGGTCTTTGCATGAAAGACCGGATTCCGTGCTAGCTGAATAGCACTCATGGAATCACTATGCAATGTCGGTACACCTGTATGAATCCCCAAATCTCCCACTAGCCGATCAAGCCATATAGCCTCCTTGCAACCCTCTATGGCTGCAACATACTTAGCCTCTGTGGTAGACAAAGCAATGCACTTCTGTGCGCGAGACATCCACGACACTGCACCACCTATAAAGGTGAACACATAACCAGAAGTGGATCTCCTACTATCCACATGCCCTGCATAGTCTGAATCTGTGTACCCAAGTACATGCATGTCTCCTCTACCAAAGCAGATGCACATCTCCTTGGTACCCTTCATGTACCTCATGATGCACTTAACTGCCTCCCAATGCCTCTTTCCTGGATTAGCCATATACCGGCTAACAACTCCCACTGCAAATGCAATGTCTGGTCTAGTAGCTATCATAGCATACATAAGACTCCCAACTGCTGATGCATAAGGAACCTTGGCCATCATGGCCCTCTCCTCATTTGATTTGGGACTATCTTTATGACTCAGTTTCACATATGGAGGCAATGGAGTACTCACTACCTTCCCCCCCTCCATATTGAAACGCTGCAATACTTTTGTAACATACTCTTTTTGTGAAAGCCAAAGGAGTTTCCTACTCCAATCACGCGTGATGCGCATACCAAGAATATGACCTGCAAGTCCCAAATCCTTCATATCAAAGGCCTCATGCAACTTGGCCTTTAATGCATCTAGCTCATAAGTATTCTTGCTAGCCAATAGCATATCATCCACATATAGTGCTAGGATTATCAGGCTATTATCCTTAGCCCTTTTAGTGTAGAGGCAGTGATCAATTTCACTCCTTCTAAAACCCTGGGACCGAATGAAAGCATCAAACTTCTGATACCATTCTCTAGGTGCTTGCTTAAGACCATAGAGACTCTTCTTCAGCTTGCAAACTAAATGCTCTTTGCCCTTTTCTTCAAAGCCTTCCGGCTGAACCATATAAATTTCCTCATGCAGATCCCCATGCAAGAAAACTGTCTTGACATCCATCTGCATAAGCTCCATATCCTCTACTGCCACTAGTCCAAGCATGCATCTAAGTGTGGTCATCTTCACAACTGAAGAGAATATCTCATCAAAGTCCACACCCTTCTCTTGCTTGAACCCTTTAGCAACCAAATGGGCCTTGTACCTAGGCACATCATCACCTGTGACCTTCATTTTGTAGACCCACTTACATGGCAATGCTTTCTTTCCATGTGGCAAAGAAACCAAGTCCCAAGTCTTATTCTTCATAAGTGAACTCATCTCTGATTGCATAGCATACTCCCACTTGCGTTGATCCTCACGCATCATAGCCTCTCTGTAGCAAGAAGGCTCCCCGCAATCAGTAAGCATCACATAGTCTACCCCTGGAACAAACCTATCAGGCGGGCTAGACACTCTAGATGATCTTCTCAATGGCATTTCAGCTTGCTGTCCCACTTGCATATTAGCCACATTTGGCTCATCATTTCCACCAATAGATGATCCATCATCTACCCTTGATTGTATACCTATGGGAGTACTTGGTGGCACCATTTCTTGCACATTTGGTGCATGGACAGCTTGCTGTCTATCAACATATGCAGGTGGATTCACATCCTGGAAAGTGATTCTCCTCATTTCCACATCCCTCATGGGTGCCTTATGCATCTTCTTCTCATTGAAGACCACATCATGGCTACGTATGATCTTCTTTGCTTCTGGATCCCAGAGACGATAGCCCATCTCTCCACTTTCACCATAACCCAGAAAGATGCATTTCCTAGACTTAGGATCTAGCTTCTTTCGAAGCTCTTTTGGCACATGTGCATATGCCTCACACCCAAATATGCACAAATGAGAGTAAGAGGGCTTCTTGCCACTCCATGCCTCTTTAGGAATACCACCATCCAAACTCTTACTAGGTGATCTATTGATCAAATGCACTGCAGTCTTCATTGCCTCAGCCCAAAAACCACCAGAAAGACTTGCATTGGAAAGCATGCATTGCAACCTTTCTTGAATGGTACGGTTCATCTTTTCTGCAACTGGATTTTGCTCTGGAGTACGAGGGGATGTGAGCTCCCTCTTAATCCCACATGCATCAGAGAAATGCTGAAAGTCATGAGAGAGATACTCTCCACCATTGTCAGTCCGTAGGCATTTGAGCATTCTACCTGACTGATTCTCAACCAAGGCCAGCCATTTCTGAAATACCTAGAACACATCACTCTTCCGAGCATTAGCATAAGCCCACACTTTCCTAGTTGCATCATCAATGAATGTCACATAGTATTCAGCCCTGCCTAATGACCGTGTAGGCATGGGACCGCATACATCTGAATGCACCAAATCAAGCTTTTCAAACTCTTTCTTTCCCCTTCTTTTATGGGCTGATTTAGTCTGCTACCCATAGAGACAATGCTCACAAAATTCAAAATCAGAGAAACTCAAATGCGGTACATAACCCAAACGGCATAAGAGTTTCATTCCATTCTGGCTCATGTGCCCCAACCTGCAATGCCACAAAGAAGTGCTTGGCTGCTCGATTATTGCAACAACATGATCAAATACCCCTGATACATGTAAGGGATACAAAGTCCCACACTTGGCACCCTTGGCCAAAAGCATAGAGCCCTTTTGAATTTTCCAACTCTGAAAGCCAAAAGTGGTGTGAAAACTAGCATCATCTAGCTGACCCATTGAAATAAGACTCTTGGTCAGCTTAGGCACATGTCTCACATGTTTCAAAACAAATGCAGACCCATTTGCAAAAGAAAACTTTATGTCACCTGCTCCCACTATGTCACATGCATAGTCATTTCCAAGATGCACACAACCTGTCTTTCCACTATCATAAGTGGAGAACCATTCCCTATGGGGAGTAACATGGAATGAAGCACCAGAATCCAAAATCCAATCCTGGGAATATGCATCATCTGAAGTGGTAAGCAACTCTGCAGATAAACTAGACATGAAGAGAACGTCATTGTCACTATCGTGTGTGACTGCATTGATCTCCTCGATCTTCACTTTTCCTTTGTCCTCCCTTGGACTCTCTTCCTTTTGATTTGCACCCCGATTTGCATTCTTTTTCTTATCCTTTTGCTCTCTTTTTAGCTTGTAGCAATCCTTTTTCATATGGCCCTTCTTGCCACAGTGGTAACACTCAATGTTTCGTGCCCTGGATTTGCTACGAGACTTCCCTCTTTCTTGGGACTTCCCCCTGAATTGTGATCTGCCCCTTTGCACATTTAAGGCTGCATCCTGCTTGTTGCCATCCATAGACTTCCGTCTAATCTCCTTGGCCAACAAGCTACCCACAACATCATCAAATTTCAGTACTCCACCAGGTGCAGAGTTACTGACAACTGTACGGAAGGTATCCCATGAGGATGGCAATGAACATAAGAGAAATATTGCCTTAGTCTCTGCACCAAAATTCATTTTCTGAGCCTAAAGCTGGCTGAAAATAATATTGAATTCATTCAAGTGAGAAGCAATGGAGACCCCTTCCTTCATTTGCAGCTCAAACAACCTCTTCATGAGGTAAACTTTATTAGAGGCAGTTTCCTTTTCATAAGTGGCACATAGTTTCTTCCACAAATCTTCCGTAGTTTGCTCATATTTTTAATGTACTCTAGTTTTAATAACATCTCACGTCATTTTTTCTAATTTGATTTTTTAAAATCTTCCTTTTTGACTCAATGTTTTTTTTAATAAGAGCCTCTTTTTTTTTTAATGTTTTATCCAAAATTATCTCACAAAATGAATTTGGACAGTGCACGAGTCCAAAATTAATGAAATAGGTGTTCTCATCCATTTGACTACATTGAAGTGCATGAGAGGAGTAGTAACATTCCAATATTAAATTAAGGTCATAGGGAAGGCTTGCAAATGTGTAGTACTCGGTAAGCAAAGTTGTTCCAATAAATCATAGCCCACTTTGGGAAGTGAATAGACTCTATCACTTTTCATTATAGGACATCTACAAGTCGCCATTTCTCTTTCTCTTATGGGATTGGTTATCCTCTTAGTTGTTGAGTCTACTTTGTGTGTATCTTTCTCCTTTATCTTGGATAGTTCCTCATCATGGAAAAGCTCCATGAATCACCATTTTACATATTGGCAGTAAGTCTCCCCTTAGATATTGAGTGTAGCTTCGATGAGTTTGTAGAAGTCTGGGCTCCACCCACTTGTAGCTGGGATGTTTATTCATCTCTCGGATAACATTCTCGTTGACACTTAAAAACTTGTTCATGGACCAGGTTATTATAAACATGGTGACCTTGTGCTCATAGGGATCATCCACATATTGTATAATGGAAGGTAGGCTTGAAGGATATAGAGCAATGAATATTAGGTGTTGTCAAAAGATGTGGTATAAGAAATGAGGTTGGCATTGAAATGCCAAATTATTGACTGGTCTCTCATGTGTTATAGGAAATTCCTAGATTGTTACGTCCACAAATGCCCATAAATTTTGCTACTCTTCCATTGGAAAATTGGCCTTGCATATATCTTTCTCCATGGTTCATTATTAGCATGCCATGAGGCTACCAAAAGGTCTTATATCAAGAGAAGTGGGAACATAGCTATCCATAGATGCCAAAGGTAGAGAGTATACCTTCTTCAAGGCCTTATCTTGATCGCTCACTTGGCTTGCATTTGCCTTAATTCCTTGAAATGCATCACAAGTAGTATTTGGCTTGAGAGTTTTATAAGCATGCAATTGGCTAAGTGACCTAATCCTTTGGCCTCAAATTTTTAGACCTTTATGTTCTTGAATGAAACCAAAAGTCCAAATCCTATCAAATATAATATGATTCTAGGGAATTATCCTCAATTTTAGATGTTGTTGTGTCCTTGATGCTATAAAGAGATTAGATATTTTCATAAATGTGTAGTCTCCAATGATGACTCACATGTCGAGGGAGTCTTGGAAGAATGACAATGGAGCCTCCTACTCCAAGCTACTCCTGGTGAGAGCAATAGAAGCACGAACAGTCCACATGTGTCACCCAAGTGGATCTTGGAGTTGTTATAGTGGTGAATCCACAAGGGAAAAAGGGGGAGAAGGAATGGGAGAGGAGAGGGGAAGAGCCCCCTCCCCTCCCCCCCAGGGCACTCGCATGGCCATGAGACAAAAGAGGAATGAGTGTCATTTACTAAAGGCAAAAGTGTAAAAGAAAGCATGACACAAATCATAAAGAAAATAGGATATCATATTGCACATAAAAACTGAAAAACCAAAGTCAAAGTTTTGGCCTTTTATACATAGAACATTTTGAAGGGCCAATCCTATGCCCTCCTTTTCTTCCTAACACATCTATCCTATTGTTCTTAGTTATTACAATATTCTTGTGATGTTGTAGCTCTAAGGCATGCCTACCAAATCCTTAACCACATAGTTACATGATTATATGGGAAGGCAAAAAATGTGGTAGTATTGACCAAGGCAGTTAACATTGAGAAAGCATGTGTGCCTCAGGATCTCTGGAGCACTCTAAGGTGGATGGAACCTGTGTGGAAACATGATGAAGAGAGTGCTCATGACATGTACCTCAAGTCAATTAGGTTCCAAGATAGATTAGCTTGGACTCATAAAGAGAATCTTGAGATAGTGCAAAGTGCTTGATTGATATTACTTCAAATGAACCTCCCTTTTATAGGTGAGGGTACTTACATCCATATGCTTTCTCACATGTGGGATATCTCCTCCATGCCATGTGGCAGCTTGCCCTTTATTCATACCTTTACTCTACATGTGCTCATGGCACCACAACTCTCAACACCTCCCCTTGGTGCCATGATTCTTTGGCTACTGCAAGGTGGTCAGATGTGAGTTACAAGATCAAATCCTCCCTTGGGTGCTTACATAGCTACTCTTAGGTGGTCAGGTTTGATTTACAAAATATGGGCAAGGTTGGCAAGGTTTTTGTTTCTCAATACATGTTGTTCCTATTATTCTACTCATGGCTTGATGATGACTCCATTGTCTTCTTCGCTTGACGCCTGATGCTTTGTTCTTCCATGTGCCTTAATGCTTTATGTGTGGATGCCATGCTTTGTGCTATGGTCATCACATGCACTTGTGCTTTTCGCATGCCTTGTGACAATGATATGTGCATTCATGCGGCACTTTTCCATTTGTTGCAAAGGTCTTACCAATCGATTTCTTTCAATATTGGCAGTGTCTAATTGCTAACAATGATTCTTATCTAACAAGCGCGTAGAGCTTGAAAAGACAATCACTTTTCCTTTTTGGAGTGTGGGCAAATTCTTCCTGGATTGCAAGTTACGCCTTGTTGAAGGTTTTGTGAAGAAGAGGGGGCCTTTGATGATGTGGCATAGGCTATTCACATGCTGTTTTACAAACTGTTCTTACTGTGCTAAGGTGGCACTACTAACTGTGTATGCTTATGTGGCACAAATTTAACCAAGCTAAAACTCAACCAACCTGTAACTGAACCAAACCCTATGTAACCTAACCAAACTTTTGAACTCAAGGTTAGCTAAATTTAACCATGGTCCGACTAAACTGAACCTAACCATAAACTTAACCAAGATTTAACTTAACCACACCCACACCCAACCTTATCTGCCACGTGTCTTATCAAGGTTACTGCCATGTGGCCTAAGGTTCAACCTTAAAAAACAAAAAGAAAAACTTTGTAGGGCACCTGGCCACCGTCAAATTGTTGCTTTAGAATCTGCTTCCTCCACCGATGCAGGATTTGGTTCCTTTGAATGTAGAGCTTAGAAGCATTTGTTTCAGCCATACTGCTCTGATTTGAGCTTGAAGGCACTGGCTGTCGGTGAGCTGTCCCATATGCAGGCCATTTTTGCTATGCCGAGAGAAAGCGCTGCTTCGCTAGGCTATGTGTGTGTGGTTGTCGGGGATGCTGCTATCTAGATGAAGCCTTGGAGCCATTGTCGTGAACTTTGAAGCTGGTTGCTAGAGTAGCTGGTTGGGCTAGTGCTTTTGCTGGCTATGGAGCGCTGGGTATTGGAGCCCGTTGATGGCGACTTGTTGGAGTTGTTCACGTTCGAAAGCACTGCTCTGCTCTAGATGGTCATTGCAAGAATGCAATCCCATGAGGCCGTCGAGGAGTTGTTAGCGCTCCCTTCTATGTTTTTGAGCTCGGGCTAGTTTGCTATCGCCCGTTCAGTACTTTTTGGAGAGGCATTTGCTTGGAGGCCGTGAGAGTTGGGAGTTGCTATTGTTAATAGCTGCTCTAGCTTGTCATCCAAGGTTGCCCGTTTGGAGAGGCTGATTGCTGGAGATGGGTGTAGGTAGAGCTTCGGGCTCTCTCTCCCTCTCAAAATCTTCTCTCAAATCTCTCTCAAACACAAGGATCTCTCAATAAATCTCTAACATGAACAATCACTCAAGAGGCATGAACATGAATTTGTCTCTCTCTCTCTCACACACACACAAAGAAATTGATCTAGCTCTCACAAGAACATAAATATCTCAAATTCTCATGGACAGAATTGTCTCAATCTAAAAGTAAAACTAACCTAGGAGAAAACATGTGCCCCTAAGGCAAGCCTACAACTAATCTAGGAGACTAGACCTAAGCTCTGATACCATGAGAAAGCATGTGTGCCTCAGGATCTCTGGATCACTCTAAGGTGGATGGAACCTATGTGGAAACATGATGAAGAGAGTGCTCATGACATGTACTTCAAGTCAATTAGGTTCCAAGATAGATTAGCTTGGACTCATAAAGAGAATCTTGAGATAGTACAAAGTGCTTGATTGATATTACTTCAAATGAACCTCCCTTTTATAGGTGAGGGTACTTACATCCATATGCTTGCTCACATGTGGGATATCTCCTCCATGCCATGTGGCAACTTGCCCTTTACTCATACCTTTGCTCTACATATGCTCATGGCACCACAACTCTCAACAAACATGCCCCCCAAACTGATGTTGATCCATCTGAAGATCAAGTACAACTGGGTCATCCGAAAGATTGGGCGGCCTAAATGATGGAGTATCGGTTGAGTAGTCATTGCAATATTCTACAAAATGAATGGCATTTGACATCCCTAAGCACATCCCCATCATTGAACAATGCTAGTTGAATGCACGACACGAACTGGTTTTTCATTCTAGCACTGGTCCAAGATACCAATACATGACCCACGTGTACCTCTAGCTCCAGGGTTTGCATGCACATCACATCTGGACCTTAAAGATATGCATGGCACATATTTTTGGGAGCTGCAAAATGATGAGGCAAAAAAATTATATTGAGGCTACCACCATTGGGTTTGGAAACTCAGTGTAGGTCTCTATCAATTGACCTTATGATAGATAATTACATGCACAGTAGCTATCTTTGGTAAGTTAAAGCAAGGAAAATTGTACATGATGTTGGGGTCACTCATTTGCAACTACCGGAAGAAGCTCTATTTCTAGCATTGAGGGAGGGACATGTACATGGTATGCACCCTACAATCTCAGCTGATATTGCAGTATAGCCTCCAAAATTTGGGCTGCTTCAAAAAAGGGATCCACCAAGCCAGTTGGATTCTAGCATCTGCATTGGAAACTAGCATAGCTTGGGGATTTGGGTCTCTAGATCAAAATTATTGTACTTTTTCTCTTAGTTTGGCATATAGAAAGAAACATGTAGATGGTGTATAGATAGACCATTTGTTTCAAAGAATAAAGTGCTTTGTTCTTTCTAGAACAATTCTAATTTCCTCCAATGGAATTATTCATTATAATAAAGCATATGGCTCAGTCCAAAATTATCTCCATCGACTAAGTAGTGCTTCAATTGCATCATTAGGGTATTATTATGCATGCTAAACCAAAAGTAGTGTGGATTGGTGTGTCCTATTAGTGCATCATCATCTCATTTTAAATACGGCCTTATGAATTCTCTCCAATTTGCACCTTCTCTAGGATGTCCACTTATGATTCTTCTTTCTATGAACCTACAAAAACTTCCCAAATTTGAATAGCATATCATCCATTGTAAAAACATCCCTTGACTTCAACTCATCAGACATAACACTACATATTTGAACTATGTCCTCATGTGTATGGCCGACAAGAAGAAAACCAACTTCCACTTCTTCAAATATTTTCAAACCAACCAGCATAGAGCATAAGTCAAACATATATCTAAACTTCAACAATTATTAGCATGTATATGCAAGGTGCGAGGTAAACATCCACATGTATCTCTAACCTTTTGTATTAATTTCATGATGGATGTTGCCCTCATGTTGCCACTTGATTTCTATCACCTTCATGCAAACTATCAATCCATACATCAGAAAAGAGTCAGTATCTATGTACTAATACTCCACACAAGTGTGTTTTTAATCTAGACTTACCCTCCAATGGTAGTGGAGTATGTCTGTAGCTTGGAAAAGAAGTTGTATTCTAATCCATCCACCATCAATGGTGACACACGGCTCTTAGGCTACCCTAGACGTACATCCACGCAAGATTTGGTCTCCAACTGATTTGGTATGCGCTACATGGAAGGTATAATGCATACATTTTTATAATCCCTACTAGCACGACTAAACCCTAAACCCTAAACCCTGAACCCTAAATCCTAAACCCTGTTGGGGATGAAACTTCACATGGCTCTTAGGCTACCCTAGACGTACATCCACGCAAGATTTGGTCTCCAACTGATTTGGTTTGCACCACGTGGAAGGTATAATGCATACATTTTTGCAAGCACCTTTTCAATGCTTAATGTTTACAATTATGACACACGGCATTATTTTTAAAATACATTATGTATTAGATGTGTGAATTCCATAAGTGCTTGATCGAATAACATACCTAGCAGCGTGTTTTTTTATAGATGTGCATGACACTAGAGCAAAAATAGTATTTAATGCTCGATCGACCATGCAAAGGATATCTGATGGTCACAACACTTTTCCTACACCTCAACCTAGGTGGTATTGAAATGTTCTCAAAGAGGCACACCCATCCGATAAGTACTTGGTCAGATAACACACCTAAGGGCGTGTTTTTTTGCGGATGTGCATATCACTAGAGAAAAAATGGTGTATAATGCGTGATCGACCATGCAAAGCATATCCGATGGTGACAATACTTTGCACACACCTCAACATAGTTGAAACAGACTTGCGTGCAAAGTGGAGCCCCCATCCGATAAGTACTTGTTTGAATAACACACCTACGGCCATGTTTTTATATGGTTGTGCATGACACTAAGGCAAAAACGGTGTTTTATGCTTGATCGACAATGCAAAGAATATCTGATGGAAACAATACCTTGCATACACCTTTAACTAGGTGGAATTGACTTACATGCAAAGTGGCATTCCCATCGCATAAGTACTTGATCGGATAACACACCTAGTAGCGTGTTTTTTTACGGATGTGCATGACACTAAGGCAAAAATGGTATTTAATGCTCGATCGACCATGCAAAGCATATCCGATGGGCACAATACTTTTCCTACACCTTAACCTAGGTGGTATTGAAATGTTCTCAAAGAGGCACACCAATCCGATAAGTACTTGGTCAGATAACATGCCTAAGGGCATGTTTTTTTGTGGATGTGCATATTACTACGGGAAAACATTGTATAATGCGTAATCGACCATGCAGAGCATATCTGATGGTGACAATACTTTGCACGCATCTCACCTAGTTGAAACAGACTTGCATGCAAACTAGAGCCCCCATCCGATAAGTACTTGTTTGATTAACACACTTAGGACTGTGTTTTTTCATGGTTGTCCATGACACTAAGCCAAAAACGGTGTTTTATGCTTGATCGACAATGCAAAGCATATCTGATGGGCACAATACTTTGCACATAACTTCAAATAGGTGTAATTGACTTACATGCAAAGTGGCACACGCATCCCATAAGTGCTTGATTGGATAACATACCTAGCAGCGTGTTTTTTTACGGATGTGCATGACACTAAAGCAAAAATAGTATTTAATGCTCAATCGACCATGCAAAGGATATCCGATGGCCACAACACTTTTGCTACACTGCAACATAGGTGGTATTGAAATGTTCTCAAAGAGGCACACCCATCCGATAAGTACTTGGTCAGATAACACACCTAAGGGCGTGTTTTTTTGCAGATGTGCATATCACTAGGGAAAAAACAGTGTATAATGCGTAATCAACCATGCAAATCATATCCGATGGTGACAATACTTTGCACGCACCTCAACATAGTTGAAGCGGACTTGCGTGCAAAGTGGAGCCCCCATCCGATAAGTACTTGTTTGATTAACACACCTAGGACTGTGTTTTTTCATGGTTGTGCATGACACTAAGGCAAAAACATTGTTTTATGCTTGATCGTCAATGCAAAGCATATTCGACGGGCACAATACTTTGCACAAACCTTCAACTAGGTGGAATTGAATTACATGCAAAGTGGCACTCCCATCCGATAAGTGCTTAATCGGATAACATACTTAGCAGCGTGTTTTTTTACGGATGTGCATGACACTAGAGTAAAAATAGTATTTAATGCTCGATCAACCATGCAAAGGATATCCGATGGGCACAACACTTTTGTATGCCTCAACCTAGGTGGTATTGGAATGTTCTCAAAGAGGCACACCCATCCGATAAGTACTTGGTTAGATAACACACCTAAGGGCGTGTTTTTTTGCAGATGTGCATATCACTAGGGAAAAAATGGTGTATAATGCGTGATCGACCATGCAAAGCATATCCGATGGTGACAATACTTTGCATGCACCTTAGTGTAGTTAAAACAGACTTGCTTGCAAATTGGAGCCCCCATCTGATAAGTACTTGTTTGAATAACACACCTACGGCCGTGTTTTTTTGCGGATGTGCATATCACTAGGGAAAAAATGGTGTATAATGCGTGATCGACCATGCAAAGCATATCCGATGGTGACAATACTTTGCACACACCTCAATGTAGTTGAAATGGACTTGCTTGCAAAGTGGAGCCCCCATCCGATAAGTACTTGTTTGAATAACACACCTACGACCGTGTGTTTATATGGTTGTGCATGACACTAAGGCAAAAACGGTGTTTTATGCTTGATCGACAATGCAAAGCATATCCGATGGGCACAATAACTTGCACACACCTTCAACTAGGTGGAATTGACTTACATGCAAAGTGGCATTCCCATCGCATAAGTACTTGATCGGATAACACACCTAGCAACGTGTTTTTTTACGGATGTGCATGACACTACGGCAAAAATGGTATTTAATGCTCGATCGACCATGCAAAGCATATCCGATGGGCACAATACTTTTCCTACACCTTAACCTAGGTGGTATTAGAATTTTCTCAAAGAGGCACACCCATCCGATAAGTACTTGGTCAGATAACATACCTAAGGGCGTGTTTTTTTGTGGATGTGCATATCACTATGGGAAAAACGTTGTATTATGCGTAATCGACCATGCAGAGCATATCCGATGGTGACAATACTTTGTACACATCTCAACCTAGTTGAAACAGACTTTCATGCAAACTAGAGGCCCCATCCGATAAGTACTCAAGGTTTGATTAACACACTTAGAACCGTGTTAGTTGATGTCCAAAGAGATGACCAAGGGAGAGCTACAACATTTACAGCAACATGGTATGAGCCAAAGGGCAGGAAGGAGAATATGGATAACAACACATTGTATACTAATTGTATAACGAAGGAGTGGGTCCCAAATGATGAAGCGGTCTCTCAAGTTTCGACGGAGACAGTCATAGTGTCTTGGCATTCAAGGGCAAAGAAATCAAAGAAGCGCATGGGATATGAGGTAGAAGGAAAAATAAAAATACCACAGCAAACTATTTTGCATATACATGAATTTTTAAGGATGCTCACCATGGAGGAAGTAGAAGGAGACAGCGCAAATGAAGAATGTCCATGATTAAAGCTTTGTATTGAAGTCCATTGAAGGATTTTATTTGGGTACTAGGCAAGAAGCCAATCCAAGACAATTATAATAAGAGTCATCACCTCCTATGTCAAATGAGAGTCAAAATATGCATTGGATGTCACCCAAGGGTCAAGGCTTGCCAAGACAATAGGGAGTTAATGCAGATGGCACCTAGCAAGGGACTATCACATTGAGCAATAAGACAATGGGGAGTCAATGCACCCAAGGGGCAAGGCTTGGCAAGACAAGTGGGAGTTAATGCAGATGGCACCTGTATTTTGCACTGGATGTCACCCAAGGGTCAAGGCTTGGCAAGACAATAGGGAGTTAATGCAGATGGCACCTGGCAAGGGACTATCACATTGAGCAATAAGACAATGGGGAGTCAATGCACCCAAGGAGCAAGGCTTGGCAAGACAAGTGGGAGTCAAATTATGCAGATGGCACCTGGCAATGGACTGTCATGACATTGAGCAATAAGACAATGGGGAGTCAAATTATGCAGATCAAATTGAGGCTCTTTAAGAGCAACAATTTAAATTGTAAACATATGTTCAATCTATATCATTTTGGATATAAAGACTCTAGCTGAGAGCAACGTCTCTCAATGTAATCATACAATAATAGCTATAATTGCTATTATACCTCTTTGGTTCAATACAAAACTTGGGTCTTATGGCATCACGTCTTTTTTTAATTTATTAAAAGTTTTAAAAATTTTGTGCATATTGCAAGTGACCATGTTATTTTCATGAAATATTTAAGTCTCCTTTCATGGATTTATAAATTTATCACGTCAAGGAAAAATGTCAAGGAAAAATATTAAAAATAATTCAATTAACAAATAACTTAGATATAGCTAGAATTTCTAATATAGGATTATTTTAAATTCTTGCATGTTGGTGCAAAAGTATAGATTGAAAAAACAATATTTTTATGTGAATATGATAGTGCCACAAAGTGAACTTTTGATTTGGGAAGAATATTTTCAGAAAGTAAAATTTTGATTTGGGAAGGATATTTAAACTTTTCATTTGGGAAGGATTTTTGGGCTTCGTCCAAAAACAACAGAAAAAGTCCAAAATTAATGAAATAGGTGTTTGAGATTTTGTACATGAGAATGTTGTTTATAAGGATTTCAATAAAAGGTAAAAAACAAATGGAGGAATGCATTAAGAACATGAAAGAGATGATTTCTCTTTTCAAATAGACCATTGTTTGAATGAGAAGCATGTAAAAATGCTACAGATATATTCAAAAACTAACTCAACAGGGTGAAACTCCACCAGAAGGTTTCTCTAAAGTAAAGAACATTTATATTTATTTTGTTTTGATTGAAGTTCTTTTTCTTGTTTACATGTCTTAATGAACTTGTTTGATTCACTCACCTTTTATTTTCCTAAGCATTTCATCGCAAAACTTTCCTCTTTCTTATGTTATGTGGTCTTGTCATTTAAAATATGTTCAAAGAGGCACATAACATAGAAGGAAAAACATGTTTTACTCACTCATTGAATTGGTGAAAATCAAAGCATGATAGGAGAAGGTTTAAGTGACATACCTTGAGCATGCACTACTACAACTTCATTATTTTTCAACGCTTACCTCCCAACATTTAGCATGCACCAGCGTGAAAACCATTGGTATAGCTCAAAGATAGGTTAAATATGTAGAGGTATAAGTGTCGATATATACCAACACTAACATAGTGTTGGTATATACCGATACTAGGGGACTTATAATGATGGCTATTTTGGTTTTTTTCCCCTTGGATGTTTTTCCCATGATGCATGGCATAATGATCCAAGGGTTTTTTGAGAGAGGAATATAAGGAAATGCCACATCAATAGTAGAGGAATGTCACCATCAACGGTTCTCAAGGGTACGTATGGGAGTAGAAATAGTCAGATGGGTGCCATACTTTTCATACACTTTACTCTTATTCACTTAAAGTCTTGTGCAAAGTATCATGCCCATCGGACACCGTTTGCATGGGCATGCATATTTTCTTATTTTCCACTGCGTCTCATATACCTGAGTATAAAAAGTATGCATCTTCTTGCTCCCATCGTATGTGCCTTTGTACAATGGATACAATACTTTGCACACTTACTCCTTAATTATATTATTCACATTAAGGCCCATGCAAAGTTTCATATCTGTTGAACACCGTTTGCATGGTTGGGCATGCTTATTTTCTTGTTTTCCACTAAGTCTCATACCCGAGTATCAATAAATATGCATCTACTTGCTCCCATCATACATGACCTAATATTATTTAATTTAAGGCCCATTCAAAGTTTCATACGGGCCATTGGACACCATTTTCATGGGTAGGCATGCTTATTTTCTTGTTTTCCACTACGTCTCACATACCTAAGTATGAAAAAATATGCATCTGCTTGTTCCCATCATATGTAACTTTGTACAATGGGCACGATACTTTTGCACATGCCTTAATATTGTTCACTTTAAGGCCTATTCAAAGTTTCATACCCCCATCGGATACCATTTGCATGGGCGGGCATGCATATTTTCTTGTTTTCCATCGAGTCTCATACATGAGTATAAAAAATTATGCATGTGATTACTCACATTGTATGTGCCTTTGTATGATGGATATGATAATATGCAAATTCCTTAAAGTCTTATTCACTTTAAGGACTGCAAAAAGTTTCATACCCATTGGATGCTATTTGCATGGGTCTGCATGGAGCAAGTAGATGCATATTTTTTTATACTCGTGGGTATGAGACTTGGTACACAACCAGAAAGATAAGCATGCCCACCCATGAAAATTATGTCCGATGGGTATGAAACTTTACACTTGACTTACAGTGAATAAGATTAAGGTGTGTGCAAAGTATCCTACCCATCATGCAAAGGCACGTACGATGGGAGCAAGTAGATGCATATTTTTTAATACTTGGGTATGAGACTTTTTCCAAGAAAATAAGCATTGCCCACCCATGTAAACGGTATTAGATGGGTATGAAACTTTGTACACGTTCTAATGTGGATAATATTAAGGTGTGTGCAAAGTATCATACCCATTTTACAAAGGCATGTACGATGGAAACAAGTACATGTGTATTTTTTGACTCTAAAGTATATGAGACCATAGACGTGGTGGAAAACAACAAAATAAGCATCATCTATGTGCCTTTGTATAGATACTATACTTTTAATGCAACTTCATCTTATTCACTTTAAGTACTGTGTTAAGTTTCATACCCTTTAGACACCATTTTCATGGGACATGGGCATGCTTATTTTCTTATTTTCCACCCAATCTCATAGCCGAGTATCAAAAAATACGCATGTGCTTGTCCCATCGTACGTGACTTTGTACGATGGGTATGATACTTTACACATGCCTTAATATTTTTTAATTTAAGTCTCGTGCAAAGTTACATGCTCATCCGATATTGTTTGCATGGTTGAACATGCATATTTTCTTGTTTTCCACACCTTTTGCATTGTTGAGCATGCATATTTTCTTATTTCTCAGCATGTGAATATGTGGCACCCCTCCTAAACAACAACTCAAGTCAAGACTCATAAAAGTTAGAAATCATGCCCAAGCATCCATCAATTTGAGAAAAGTGTCTTGTTCCATTGGTATATACCGACTTTAGATCATATTTCCATTGGTATGTTGCCAAAGCCCCTATATGTTGGTATGCTAAACCCTCTTTGTGTCAGTATATACCCTATTAGAGTCGATATATACTGACAGAAAACTGTCGATATATACCGACATCTAAGTGTTGGTATATACTGATGCTTACCTAGCACAAAAAACCCAAATCCACCTATGCTTTTCTCTCCTGTGATGCCTCATGCTTTGTTTCACTCATTTCGCCAGTTTCGTCCTCAACTGTGATAGGCGTAGGACCCTTATCTCCCTTCACTCTCGCTCCCCCCCCCTCTCTCTCTCTCTCTTTGTTGCTCTCTTCCTCTTGTTCTCTCGTTCTCTTTTCTTGTTTTCCTCTTCGTCTCTCTTCCTCTCTTCCTCTTCTTCTTCCTCTCTCTTCCTCTTCCTCTTTTCCTCTCGTCTCTCTTCCTCTCTTTTCTCTTTCTCTTTTCCTCTCTTCCTCTTCCTCTCGTTCTCTCCTTTCTCTCTTTTTCTCTTCCTCTTCCTCTCTTTCTCTTTTCCTCTCTTCCTCTCATTTTCTCTTTTCTCTCTTTTCCTCTTCCTCTTACTCGCTCTCTCTTTTCCTCTCATTCCTCATTCTCTCTTTTCTCTCCTCTCTTTCTCTTTTACTCTCTCTTATGCTCTTTCTCTCTTTTCCTCTCTTTCCTCTTCTAATCTTTCTCTTTTCTTACTTATTTCCTCTCTTCCTCTCTTACTCTCTTTTCTCTCTTTTCTCTCTTACTTTCTTTTCTCTTTTCTTACTTATTTCCTCTCCTCCAGGGATGTTTTTATCGAGGTATAGAAATATAGTATTATAATATACTGGTGAAATTTTTCATAAATTATTTTTAAAAGTTTCAAAGAATTGGTGAATTATATCCTTTGTTATAATTTTTGTTTCAAAACTTGGCTAAATATTCTAGGGAATGTAAAAAAATTTCAATTTTCACAAATATACTAAAAACTAGTTATATTGAAAACTCTGTCTTTTCCGTTTTACATAATTTCAAAATACATGAAATAGCTAGCATTTAGGATACTGTAGAGTATGCAAAACATAAAATTGTTTAAGGATAATGAATATCCTTCAAATCCAATGGGGGAAGAAAATTCTCAAAGTCTAGTTTAAATAGTCCAAAAAAGCTAATTATAGCCTTTTCTTTTACAGCTTGACTTCCAGAGTGCTAATGCTCTATCATATGAAAAGCTACTAACATCATAAGAACAAGAGTATAATCTCAAGCTAAGATCTAAGTTATCATCTAGCTTATTACGAAGCTTATTCTTCAAGTAACCGAGAGTACTAAAACACCTTTCATCCTCAACTGAGCCAAGAATAAAGGTTTGACATAAATTTGCAAGCTTGAAGTACTCAGAAATGTTATCTTGTAGGAATGTACTGCGAGAGAGCTCGTTCCAAAGCCGAACCATCAAACCTTGCATTTGAACATTTTCCATTAAATTACTTTGCTGGTGCATGACTTCTCCAAAAAGGGAAGACTGTGAATAAAGCTTTCCAAAATCCAACAAACCATTGTACTTTATATTGTCCATGTCAATGTCCCATCCAAAGTGTTTTTTGAGAGCATCCAAATGATTCTTTAGACCTGCTTTGATATTTTCATATGATCCATTGACTCAAAAATGTGGAAATATGATGGTAAATGCTTCCATTAGGTTATTTTGTGGAAACCTACTTCTAATCTCATCTACCACTGCACTTGCAACTTCATTAAGGGCATTTTTCACTGTTTGTACTTTCTTTAGAAAAGCCACTTTTTTAATGTATTATAGTCTTTTGTGTCATTTGTTTTCTCTCATCATCCTGAAAACCTGATTGTTTGCACAAAGGCAAACATATCCTTCCTGGTCACATGTTAAAAGTGAGGAATCCCCATCTAGGTCTATTAAACTTTTCCAATCTTTAAACAATTTCTCGTCTTGAAAACTCTAGCTTGACTTCTTATCGTATGCTGTTGTTATACTCAAATTAGTGAGTTTTATTGCCTTGACATATTCATTGATATAAATATCCTTCGATTGCGACATTTTACTCAACATATTCATTTTGTCTAAAAGTGGAATAACTCCACACAATCCCAATATCGAATATATGTTGGTCAGTTTATGATACAAAATATCTGCCTTTTCAACCTCTTCTTCTGCCTCCATGTGCATTAAATAGACCAAAGTCTTGTATTCATCCCATAATCTTTTCACTGGCTAAACCAAAGATATCCATCTAGTATCCACATTCTTCAAAATCTTCCTCCCTTTTGTACCCAGTGCTTCTGCAATAACATTGATTGTATCTTTTTGGACGAGTTTTGGACTCTTGCAAAAGTAAGAGTAGCTTTTTTTAACCAATGTCTTGATTCATTGTACTGATGGAAATGTGGACACAACTTTGTAAGCTAGATTTGTGTGATGAGCCATACAATGTATCCCAACACAGTAAGGAGAATATTTTGTTTCTATTTGTATAGAGACATCATTCTGACAACCTTGCAAGACTGAAGCACCATCACATGCAAAACAAACAAGTTTCTTGACCCATCTCAGACTCTGTCATGCCTCCATACTCTTTTAAAGCTTGGATCAAAATTTACACTAAGTTATTAGCATTGGATTTTGAATTAAGTTTGTGTACATGTAAAAAATATGGTTTTCTCTTATTGTTTTCTATCATGTACAAATGCATTCCCAACCACGATGTAGTATCCACAGCTGTGTACTCATCCAATGACATAGAAAAAAAGTCTGCAAGTTTTAAAGTCTCCTTTAAATCATCAATTATGACTTGGTTCATGTGGTTAGCCATATCTGTTGCGCTACTCCTTGACCAATGCATGCTTGCCAAATTAGGAACATCCAAAAATTGAAGATATGATTGGTAACCTAAGAAGTCTATTAGTGAGTGGCCTTGCTTCAATATTTGCATGATAGTTGAGAATTGCACTATCTTTTCTCTATCAACCTGATCATCGATACATTCCCAATGCTTTTTCAATGATCCTTCACTTTTATTTTTGCTAGACTCTTGTGCAAGCAAGAACTTATTGTACTCAATCTCATTTTTTAAGTGGTGGTTATTTTCCTTGTCCCATTCTTTGATCACTTTCTTTTCATTACTTGTACCTTCTACAGTCTTGTAAACCTTCCCACAATGCTTCTCAATCGTATCAATCTTCAATTGTAACCGTGCCTCCTTTTTCCTTGCCCATGTGCATATTTTACAAATGGCCCACTTTGGTGCATCCCCAGTGTCCACTTGTTCTACATCTAACCAAGGATATTTGGCTACCCAATCTTCTTTAAAATTCGTACGAATATCCCAAGCTCTCTTTCTCTTCTGCTTACTTGAAGAGTTGCAACTTTGTGATGCATTCTCAATGGCTTCTTCAGTTGGTGTTGACATTGATGATACTATTTTTGACATTTTTCCACTTTCCAATCCAGTTAAATCCACTACCTCATTATTTGTCAATGATGTGCCAGCTAATGAATTTTCAATTCCAATTGCATTCCCTTGATTACAGTTTTGTGATCCTGTCTTCCCTGCTTCCAAGACTTGAAAACTCAAATCCCTATTAAAACTATCATCGTTAAGCAGTGATCTAGGACATTGATTTCTAGCATGATGCATTGTGCCCAAAGCATGTTCAGGAGTCCCATAAATTCCTTCATGATTCATGGATGATGAACTTGAGAGTAAATTCTCTGGTGTACTTGATGTTGTAAACATGTTTATATTAGTGCTCAATGATGTAGAAGGTAATAAGAAAGATGTCATTTTTGTATTTTTCTCTAGAGCTTGAACTTTCTTCTTTCTTCCCATGATAAGTACCTATTTAAAAAATTATGTCTTTATTAGTTAAGCATAAAATAGAACATAATTTCTTTTCTCTAAACCCATGCTGAAAAAATAGCATAATAATTCTTATCCTTATAAAATTATGTGCAATTCAAGTGCATTGCAAATCAAGTATAACACATCTTTCAAGAGAAGAAATACTTTAATTTATTTTCATACAAATCTACTATATGAATACAAAATGAATACAAGTCCACCACATGAATACAACAACAAGATATTGCTAGCTTCAAAGCAACATTCATCTCATCAAGGGGCCACATTGCTAGACTTGCTTTACATCCAAAGCAACATTCAAAGGTAGACTGAGTATATTTTCTATGTTGCTAGCTTCAAAGCAACATTCATCTCATCAAGGGGCCGCATTGCTAGACTTGCATTACATCCAAAGCAACATCCAAAGGTAGACTGAGTATATTTTCTATGTTGCTAGCTTCAAAGAAACATTCATCTCATCAAGGGGCCACATTGCTAGACTTGCATTAGATCCAGTATAGGTATCCATAAGTGCTATTCTCTCTATAGAATTCTTAGTCATCATCTTTTCAAAGGCATGTTTTTTAATACACTTTAATAGTGCACTATCAGGCATGTGGCGAGACTGTTCAAAATACCCAACTGCATCTTCCCAAAACTGTATAATCTCTATAATTATCCATCCTAATGCATATATGTCTGACTGAGGGCTATACACCCTCTCCTAGAAAAACATTGAAGCTCAGGTGCAAACCACTTCTTTCGTGCATGCTCTTGCTCTTTCTTATGCTTCCTTTGTGTAAATTGTTGGTCAGTCTCTAGAGGTGTCTTCTTCATATTATTAAAAGCTTTTCTAGTCTCTGAAGAAACTAGTGCCATCCCCCAATCAATTATGCCAACTCTACATGCACCATTTGTTGTGAAATCTAACAAAATGTTACCAAGATGTAAGTCTGTATGAATCCATTGACCCTTATGTAACCTTGCTAATCCAGCAATGAGTGCATGGATAATGTGGTGCACATTTGAACTAAAGTAGTTAATTTTCTCTATTTTCTTCCTTGTGCATACATCTTCCAATGTTCCTTTTGCCCTTGCCTTCATTTCTTTGCCTCTTTTTAGGACTATGTCAACATAGCGCCTAAACTTGCCTTGCTCATATGGTAAAGTTCTCATGAAGTGCATCAAGATACCACCGTCAAAATATGGTGTGATAGTCCACAAGGGCTCTTCTGGAGTTGCTGCAATAACATGAACAAGCATAGGATGTCAAATTTGCATTTGTCCCTCCTTCCTTGCCTCTCCTGTATGATCCCCTATGTCACCCTTATATTGCTTTCCAGCATAGCATATATGCTGTAATAATCCTAGAGCACCTGTGAGTTGTACTTTGTAGACAAATCCATATGTGCCAGAACCTATCTTTTCACCAACTTGGATCTCATTTTCAGTTATTTACATCATGAAGGAAACATTGCTTATATGACTTGCCCTGATCTGTAGCTTTTAAGAATCACTACCTTGCACTTCTCGCATTTTTGCATTCAAAATCCTTGCACTTTCTTCTCCTTTTGCTACTTCCTCTGCCCTTCTGAAAGTAATTGCTGACTTTTTCTCCCAACTTATAGCTAGTATGGTTTTCACATCTGACCTTATAACCTTTGGCTTATTTTTAGCCCAGAAGAAATTCCATAAATGCATCTTTTCCTCATTAATATCATTTGCAAATGTTGGGTTCCTTGCGCATGCTTCATTAACCCGAGCCAAGACATTCCCACTGTTGCTCTCTACCCATAGCATAACATCAGTGTCCCATTTTGTGATCCCTACAAGGTGTTTCCTATTAGGATCCAGTTCTACTTGATGCCTTGTATTCAAAACAACTTTGCTCTTTAGAGTATGCAATCTAGAAGTGCTTTCAATGGTCATCTCCATCTCCTTTGTACTCATGTTATTTATCTCTGCAAGAAGCTCATCTCGAAGGACCTGATTGACATACTACTCTTGTCCTTTAGATAACTCAAAATCAATAGCCTTATGCTTAGATCCTTCCATCCCTAAACCATATGTAGGATCAAAACAAAAGAGCATTCAAAAATAGTTCTAAATCTAAGAAATGGAACAACTTTATCATAGCCCAACATACATGAAATTGGTATCAACTTATTAAAAAAAGAAGGATCACATCACATCATGCATACCAAACAATAATGCTAGCTGCATATTCACAACATAAACTTTCAAAAAATAAACAAGCATTTATTTCTGCAGGTTGTCATCTAGAACTCAGGAACTTGGTCCTAGGTTGTGGTGCCTCTTAGCCCCCTGCCTTGTGAGCACAGGAAGCAAACACCACTTCTTGAACCAAGCCCTTATTTCATGTTTGAAATCATAATACTACACTACATAAAGCATGCCAAACCAATTTCAACTTACTCTATACAATGCACCAATAAATACATTAAAAAAAAAAGAGCACATCACAGACAATGATGCATATGAATATTCACAACAAAAACTTTTAAAAAATAAATAAGCATACATTTCTTTAGCTTGTCAACTAGATCTAAGAAACTTGGTCCTAGGTCGTGGTGTCTCTTAGCCCCCTGCGTTGTGAGCACAGGAACCAAACACCACTTCCTGAACGAAGCCCTTATTTCATGTTTTAATCATAATACTACACTACATAAAGCATGCCAAACCAATTTCAACTTACTCTATACAATGCACCAATAAATACATTAAAAAAGAAAGAGCACATCACAGACAATGATGCATATGCATATTCACAACATAAACTTTTAAAAAATAAATAAGCATACATTTCTTCAGCTTGTCAACTAGATCTAAGAAACTTGGTCTTAGGTCATGGTGCCTCTTAGCCCCCTGCCTTGTGAGCGTAGGAACCAGACACCACTTCCTGAACCAAGCCCTTCTTTCATGTTTGAAATCATAATACTCCACTACATAAAGCATGCCAAACCAATTTCAACTTACTCTATATAATGCACCAATAAATACATTAAAAAAGAAAGAGCACATCACAGACAATGATGCATATGCATATTCACAACATAAACTTTTAAAAAATAAATAAGCATACATTTCTTCAGCTTGTCAACTAGATCTAAGAAACTTGGTCCTAGGTCATGGTGCCTCTTAGTCCCCTGCCTTGTGAGTGCAAGAATGTTTGAAATCATAATAGTCCACTACATAAAGCATACCAAACCAATTTCAACTTACTCTATACAATGCACTAATAAATACATTAAAAAAGAAAGAGCACATCACAGACAATGATGCATATGCATATTCACAACAGAAACTTTTAAAAAATAAATAAGCATACACTTCTTCAGCTTGTCAACTAGATCTAAGAAAGTTCTTGGTCCTAGGTCATGGTGCCTCTTAGCCCCCTGCCTTGTGAGCGCAAGAACCAGACACCACTTCCTGAACCAAGCCCTTATTTCATGTTGAAATCATAATACTACACTACATAAAGCATGCCAAACCAATTTCAACTTACTCTATACAATGCACCAATAAATACATTAAAAAAGACTTGCTACCCATGTAGCAACAGATCTGTTGCCTACATGTCAGCCTTAATTCTTTCCCTACTATAGTCAATCCTCTACAGTTACTGGCTATGGTGTATGAAAGACCAAATAGACATAGATAAGGGTCTATTGAGAAAGGTTCCTCTTCATCAAAGATTGCAGATTGAATTCCATTTTATGTCTTTGGAGGATGGTGCACGATGCTAGCTTATGCGGATGTATCTTTTATTCCTATGTACTTTAAGAGTGGCTACTTTCTACAAGTAGTTTTTCTCTTTTCTTTTTTCTAGACTTCTGAGCATGTTGAGCAATGAAGATGCTTCCTTCTACTCCAGATTTTAAGAATCACATCTGGTAAGCTTCCTGCTTGATCGTTAAGCTTTGCCATGGCTCACACACCTATTTCTTAAGGAAGGATAATGGCCATTCTTTCCAGGGAATGACATGAATGTTATTGTGTATTACCCCCTTCATATGTCTGACAATGTTCCGTAGTATGTATGGAAGAGTTTATATTTCTTTTATGCATAATGAGTTTGTATTTCTACAAGCAGCCTACAACTATGTAGATGAAGAGAGAACGCCACCAAGCTATAATGTAGATTAAGAGAGAATTTTGTCAACGTGTCTCTACAAATATGCAAATTAATAGAGAACGTCATCATTGGAGGGTAGATAACAAACTTCAATCGCTAAGGGCATCTGTGAGCTTGTAGAATGAACCAAGAAAGAGGCAATGATCTGAGTTCTGAGTTCTCACTAGATTTTGCCTGGCACAACCAACAACCAACAGTAGCTGATTTCAACACGTCAATAGCCCCCAATCTCCCTCAAAGCTCGACCTGTTGGTAGCCACAAATTCAGATTTATGTATTGGAATACATCTTCAATGCACTGATTAGTACCAAGCAACTTTACATACACTACCACATAGAAACATAGCAGCCCCAACACTTCGATTATACAATGAATTAACTACCACTTTACATACACTACCACATAGAAACATAGCATAGAATACTACAAGGATGAAATTTGTGTGGTCGCAAGTGCATCTAAAATTAGAGGGAGAGATGCCTGAGTGCGACACTCACATACGAGAAATTATGACGTTACCAATTGAAAGATGCAGAAAAGAGCCTCACGAAGATGAGAAAGCATAAAATTGATCGTCACTGCTGGATCATGAGAGAGAGAGAGAAGAAGGGTACCGGCCCTTTTGTTGAGAGCACGATTCGGGCTGCATCGATCAACGGGGCAGTGATCAGCAATGGATGGTCGAGGGAGGGATTCGATTGTGTGGATATATAATTATATCAACAAGAAAAGCGAGAGTGAGGTATATTAATGTGTGGAAGTCAGGCGCGGCCGCGTGAAAAGTGAGGGAGGTGTAGCACCACCACATTGATGTGGATATGTCTTCTGGCAGTTCTAATGAAAGCTCAAACAATGGCAACAATAAAAATAAGGATACCTCTCAAGAACTAGAGAGTCTTCGGCTGGTAAGCTTCTAAAGGATCTTTGGTGCAGTCACTATCGAAATCCTGGTCACATGTCTACAAATTGTGCTCTCAATGAAAGGTGGTGCGTAATCTGTGCATCTAATACTCCTAACACAAGTAGTTGCCAATATAACGGACGAGGAAAATGGGCTCGTAACCTGAATTTTGAGGAAAATATGTGCTGCAACTAGATATAGCTCTGTGCGGGCTCCAAGATGCTGTAAATCATAGCCCACGGAAGAAATATATAGAGCAGTCATCAGTTGGCTCAAGAGAAACAGCAACAAAGAGATGAGCAGAGGAGCGAACTTTCGGCACACAACCTATTATGATCACGCCCATATTTTCCCACAATGAAAAATTGAATCACAAGTATTCACAACGAAAAACATTCCTAGACACAGAACACTACAAGACTCTTAAAACCACCTCCAACTTACACAAAAAGGCGAAGCGTCATGATAGCAACCCACATGCTTGAAGTGGCAATATGAAACGCTTGTCCCAACAGTAGCCCATACAAACAAATGCCAAGGATCATAGCTGACTATACATAGTGAGGCTCATAGATTTCAGGGCCTTTCATCTAAAGCTTAGCTATACACAGCAAAGGGAGGCCCATAGCATGCCCTACAACCCGCTTCTACAACTAAAAGCATCATAGCAACCGAGGTGCAATGACCCTCAACCAATCAAGCAATGCTTCAGCAAGCTTCTACTCAGATGTGCCTCGACAGGCAGGTCTTCAGCTCCCACAATGACTCAGCCCACTCCAACAACAGATCAAACGCTTCACCTCTACTCAACAACAAGTAGCACACGTGCTAATACAACTAGCCTCAATGAGCTACGCTCCCAAGCACCTAGCACTAGAGTTCCTCTAGCTCCTCCAAGAAAATCTGCAACTCTACTCAGCTCACAGGACGACTACTGAGATGACCTCAACAAAGGCAATGCAGCCCTACACAACTGTTGTCAACGAGCTGCCTCACCAACAAATCTCCTAAACAGACGATGGGCAGTCCATCTACAAGCTGGTGTTTGTGTCTCGCTGGACCTGCTCCATCTATGGCCACTAGTCGCCAATGCCAACTACATAGTGCAGGGCAGTCTTGATGAGCGTCTACCCCTTAGCCATCTCTACGCTCTGTGGGTGCTCTGTTTTCAAATGATTGCATTAGCTCGGCCCACAAAAAACCTCTTACAGTAGCCACAGTGACCTCTTTTCTCCAGACACCTTCATCTACAACCTCTCTCTAGAGCTCATGATGCTCCTACAACCCTTCAACACCTAAGCAGTTTTCTGTAAGGCAGCGTCAGCACCGACTTGCAGCTACAAACACCCATGGCTCCCAAGCTCCAACCGACTAGCCCCATCTATAATGACCACCTGTAGGAAGCTCTAGCTCTGTGCCTTCTCAGTCGGCATCAGATGTGATGCTCCAAGCTCCTCCCGGCTCACATAGCCTCCAGTGACATGTCTTCTCCATCACTGACGAGCAGGGGTCATCTGATCTCTGCTAAGTCTGCTTTTTCCCAAGGTTCTAAAACCTTTGGAAAAAAAAAACACGTGGCAGATAAGGCCTTACCTTGGTTAAGTTTAGTAAACCTTAGTTAGCCAAGGTGTGGTCACTCGTGTAAAGGGTTTGTTCAAGTAACTAGGGGTTAGCAAAGAAGTAGCCACATGGCACATAGGACCTAACTCTAGTCAACTCAACCCACCATAATTAGGGTTAAGGTTAGCTAAATGCCACATAAGCATGCACAGTCAGCATAGTGCCACCCCAAGCACAGTCTCTTTGTAAGCACAGTATGGAATTCTGCATGTGAATCCCTGTGCCACATTAGCAAAGGCCCCCTCTTCTTCACAGAATCTTTGACAAGCCGTAACTTCCAATCCAGGAAGAATTTGCATGCGCTCCAAAAAGAAAAAGTGGTCGTCTTTTCGAGCTCCACATGTCTATCAAGTCAAAATCATTGTTAACAATTAGACACTGCCATTGAAGTAAAATAAAGCTCATGGTAAGACCTTTGCAACAAATGAAAAAGCAAGGCATGAATGTAGAAAGCATGCCAAAAGCACAAGTGCATGAGATGACCATAGCAAAAAGCATGGCATCCACACATAAAGCATTAAGGCACATGGAAGAACAAAGCATCATGCATCAAGCTACGTCAAGCAAAGAAGCAAACGACATCATCATCAAGCCATGAGCCAAAAGGTGACATCAATGGAATATATTGAGAAACAAAAACCTTGCCAACCTTGCCTATATTTTGTAAATCAAACCTGACCACCTGAGAGTAGCCATGTAGGCACCCAAGGGAGGATTTGATCTTGTAACTCACATCTGACCACCTTGCAGTAGCCAAAGGATCATGGCACCAAGGGGAGGTGTTGAGAGTTGTGGTGCCATGAGCACTCATATGTAGAGCAAAGGTATGAGTAAAGGGAAAGCTGCCACATGGCATGGAGGAGATATCCCACATGTGAGCAAGCAAATGGATGTAAGTACCCTCACCTATAAAAGGGAGGTTCATTTGATGTAATATCAATCAAGCACTTTGCACTATCTCAAGATTCTCTTTATGAGTCCAAGCTAATCTATCTTAGAACCTAATTGACTTGAGGTACATGTCATGAGCACTCTCTTCATCATGTTTCCACATAGGTTCCATCCACCTTAAAGTGCTCCATAGATCCTGAGGCACACATGTTTTGTCACCAAGAACAAGGTGTCAAGCATGGGAGACGAGAGGAAGGCACACACTTCTCTCATCTATGAGAGCAAAGGCCAAGCATACTCATATAAAGACTTGCCACAACCTAATATCTCATAATCGCCTGCATTATGACCACCTAAGTGGCAGCGCCGTCGGCTTTAACCCATTCCTCTAAAAAATAATCAAATTAATTAATACACCTTAGAAAAAGAAATGCCCTCCTCCCCACCTCTGGAATTCGATCCCATAAGTGGTCTCCTTTAAGATCTAATGGGTAGCTCATGGCAAGCCACCATGGTCTGATATTATATATATAATTCTAGAGCTTTGCAACTACTTGTTTTTTAGAATTGTCAAATATAAATGGTTACGTAGTTCGAATTTATGAGCTTCTATAATACAATTGAACGGACCCGAATCAGTTTCACTGGCAATGGATTTCGAGTGCTGTTACTACTATGTCCATGCCATGTACTTCTTCAAATCTATGCCCATGTATTCAAATACTAGGTTCAGAAGCAGCTCGCCCTTCTTCTGAACATGCTCTATGCATAGCATCCTGCAAACAATGGAAGGGTTGCTTGTGAAAATGGAAGTAACAGGACACCACAGTTAGCGAGGAATTAGTGAGCAAAAAGAGATAGAAGAGAAGCTAAAAGTAAAAGAGGAGTTGTTATGACAAAAAGCTCCAACAGAAAGCCGTAGCTACTATATCAACACATAGAAAAGGGACAGCAGCATCAAGCTACTAGTGGATAGCCTAGCTGCCTACAATGAGAGCCATAGTGCTAATAGTTACAAGAGAGGGAAGAACGAGACCTTGTGAGTTGAGTAACGACCTTAAATGTGGAGTAAGTAGTAGAATTGCAGAGGAGATAAGGTTGCAGCATAGAGAATAAAGCCCATAGGAAGTTGGCATGCTGATAGACACAAATAGCGGCTTGAATGAAGGGATGGGCTGCTTGTAGAAGGAGAGAACCTATTTGAAGGAGGCATGGCAGGGAAGGCACTTGAGATGGTAAGAAGGAGGAGGAGGAGAGCAAGTCGGTTGATGAAGTTAGGATGTAGTGAAGCATAACCAAAGGAGTTGGGAGCTTAATAGAGATGCAGGAATTTTGAAAAAGGATGCAAAGAGTAGGATGGTGTGCACAAAAAAAAAGGGGTTACAAAGGTGAGGTGCAAGTGCGAGGATGTAAGGATAAGAGCTAGAAGGTGGCAGTGCATAACAGTACATAATGGCTCCAAGATGGTGGTGTATAACGGTTAGGGGGTGTGGTTTGGTGGGTGTTGTGATAGATAGCACCTTTCATTTGCACTGAGTCCAAATGAGTAAGAAGGTTAGGATATAAAAAAAATCAATAAATTAAAAAGTTACATGGTAAACAACCATAGGAAATTAAGAAGGAAGCAATTAAAGGAAAATAATCACTATATAAGTATATATAGGTAAAGTATTTAAAATCACATATACCATAGGAGCTCATTAATCATGTATTTTAGATTACGGACTACATTTAAATTTTATGCAATATCGAACGGCTTCATGTTCAAATAGATAAAACGTCCACATTATTATCATTCTAGCAAACATTAAATGTTAACACTAGATTATACTTGATTTCACAAGTCTTCTTTTGGTGCTTAATTCTATAGATCTACCCAAAATTTCAAATTGTATATATAATATGTTGGCGAAAGTTTCTAAATATATTTATCTATTATATAAAACTTTGGCGAATTTTCATGGACTTTATTTATAATTTTAAAATCTTAAAGGCTAAACCTAGCTCTTTTTTTAATTTTAGTTTCAGATTGTGGCGAATATACTAAGCTCTTATTTTTATAAAAGCATATAAACTTTTATAAGCCATATAAAACTTTTGCTTATTAACGAAACTAACGCGAAAAAATCATCCCTTCTCTCCTCCTCTCTTACTCTCTTTTCTCTTTTTTCTTCTCCTTCTCTCTTTTCTCTCCTTTCCTCTCTCCTCCTCGCTTCCTCTCTTCCTCTCTTTTCTTACTCTTTTCCTCTCCTCCTCTCTTTTCCTCTCTTCCTCTCTTCCTCTCTTTCCTCTCTTTCTTTCTCTTTTCCTCTCTTTCTTTCTCTTTTCCTCTCTTTCTCTTCCTCTCGTTCTCCCTTTTCTCTCTTTTCCTCTTCCTCTCTTTCTCTCTTCCTCTATTTTCCTCTCTTTTCTCCCGTTTCTTTGTTTTCCTCTCTTTTCTCTCTTGTTCTCTTGTTCTTTGTTCCTCTCTTTTTCTTTTCTTCTCTCTTTTCTCTCTTTTCCTCTTCCTCTTCTTTTCTTTTCCTCTCTTTTCCTCTCTTCCTCTTCCTCTCGTTCTCTCTTTCCTCTTCCTCTTCCTCTTCCTCTTCCTCTCTTCCTCTCTTCCTCTTTTCCTCTCATTCCCTTGTTCTCTCTTTCCTCTCTTTCTTTCTCTTTTCTTCTCTTCCTCTCTTCCTCTCTTACTCTTTTACTTTCTTTTCTACTCTTTCTCTCTTTCCTCTCTTTTTCTCTTGTTCCTCTTTTCTTACTCTTTTTCTCTCTTCCTCTTTCTCTCTTTCTCTCTTACTCTCGTTCTCTATTTCCTTTCTTTTCCTCTCTTTCTTTTTGTTTTCCTCTCGTTCTTTATCTTCTCCTCTCTTTTTCTCTCTTTCTCTCTCCTTTTTCCCTCCTCTTTCTTTGTCTTTTTCTCTCTATTTTTTGCCTCTCGACAATATTTATATATGCAAATGTGAGGACGATTATGTGATGAGTGATTTATTTTTTACATTCTTGGTTTGTTATGTGTTTTCTATGCCTCTACTTGCTTGTTGTTTTGCACTAGATTAATAGACCACCCAAATCCCCAGCAGTCTTTAGTAAACCTGAAACCTCTCCCTCATATTCCCACCATATAGCATTTGGAAGCTTTACTATCCCATTTTACAAAGAAAATAAAACACCATGGGCAATGGGTGAAGTTTAATATGGAAGTGCAGATGCATGGGTGGGATTGAGATAGAGCTTTATTAGAGGATAATTTCTTGTGGGTTACAAGATCCAACTTCAGGAGCCTCCGAAAGCTTTGGAGTAACTGTCGAAATTAATAAATTCTATACCGTAAAGGAGATAATGGACTGTGTTGAGATCTTCTTGTACTGTGAGTACATCATCCAAGAAGAGTACCAATATATTCAACAAGGTGTGCAAGATGAGGTCCCAAGTGACCCTTCTAGTCATGAGATGAAGAGAGTGAAGATCTCATGACGATACAAGTGATAGTAACGTAAAGCAATAGTAAACTTTTTCCTTTAACATATACATGACAATGTCTCTTTTGGAGACCAATTTTGTTTACAGATCTAGATACACAATAATGTCTTCTTTGAAGACCACTTTTGTTTATCAATACAAATTCAATACAAATTATGTTTAACGCAAATAGTTTCTACTTTGAACTTTATTTTCTATTGTTGAGCCGGATGGCATGTATAATATAAGATAGTTGTAGGAAATATATTTTGTAATACATGATGAGAGAGTTGTATAAAATTTTGTTACTCAAATGGAATTTATTGATTTCTGTACTACCTTGTAGCAAAATATATATAGTGGGGTAGAATGGGGCTGCAACTAGTCCTATTCTGCCCCACACAAAAAATATTTTGCTTCTATTTTCTATCGGTATATACCAACAAGTTTTTTTTGCGAGCACAAAGCATAGGAAAATCATCAAAATAAGTGTCAAAAAATGTGTCGATATCAGTGTCAGTAACCAACCATACCTTGTAGTGATGGTAGAAGAAGAGATTTTAAGTGTTGGCTTCTCTCTTGTATCTATGATATGCAATGATAAGGAAATGAAGAAATATTCAAGTGCGCTACTTGTCAATCCTCAAAAGTTTGAGGGAAGGTTTTCAATCACCCTTCTTGTCTTTTACTTCTATACATGCAATTTCTTTTGACAAAAGTGATATTGGATATATATGTATAAATATATATTGGCCGGTTTCTCTTTCTTTCTTAAATAAGAGACGTTGGTAGAAAGGGAATCCCAAGAAAGCATCTGAATGGATATTTATAGTGAATAAACTAGGAATAACTAAGAATGGTCAGACATAATTGTGTGAAGACAAGAGAATAGAATAGAACAAAGATTGATGTTGTGAATTTAACATGAAAGATATGAATAATAACCATAAATTATATAGGTAGATGTGGCAAAATCTTACCCATGACCTTGCCCCTATGTTTAGGGTGGGTTCTCCATGTGTTTGTGAGTCACGCGTTTTGTTCAAGAATATAGGTAACGTCTTCCTTTGACATAAGGTCTAGTGGGTGGTTTTTCTATTCTAATGTGCATAGTATACACCTTATATCAAGAAGATCAACATTATTTTTCATTGTTTATTAAGGTAATTACTATAATAATTATTTTGTGAATATTGTTATGTGTTCAACTTCCATTTGTATTGTGGGCACACTCATTATATCCTTTCAATGATGGGATTATTTTCATAGGAATGTGATTGTGGTGGATTTTTATATTGTGGGAAGACGTCTTAATTCAATTGTGATTGTCGTGGATTTTAATGAGATTTTTATGATGTCTTGGGATCAAGAATTATTAGAGGAGGGCTATATACAACTTTATTTTTACATGTATATAAATTACAAAGATGTGTTTGTTAGTAAAAGGGCATACACGGGAGAAGAGACATTGAGAAAGAAGCGAAGAGAGCCAACGTAAGGACCCATTAATTTGGGGGAATGATCCTAGGGAGGCTACTCCGAGGAGGAACATTACAAGAATTGGCACGCGACCTAAGGCTCAAAGTAAGTTCTTGGAACTTTTCAACCGAAATTCCCCAATCGAAGGTTCATGAGTGGTGGAGTGTTGCAAGCCAAAGAAAGAAATAAAGGCCCCAATTAAAGGCGAGCCATTAGATAACGAACGCTTTACGTAGGGGAAGACCTACTTAAATGCCACAAAAGCCTATGGTAAAGTCTATTTTTTGTAACGGATAATCGTCGATACTTTTGCAACGAACTCATTTTGTCCAATGCCCGGCAAACTTAATCGACGGCTTGGACATGAACATGAAGAGGGGCTTGGAGCAGCAGAAAAGAAAACTCGAGGGAAGACTCGCAGCTTTTGCCCAGTAATGGCATGCAGGTATTTGCACTAAGGTCTCCAAAATCCGTCTGATATCCTCAGGGCTGTGGATCAGCCCATGCAACGACTCCCAGCTATAGCTGAGCGTGAGCAGGTTAAACTAGCTCCAGAAAATGCTTCCACAAGAATTCCAAGCACTCTCAGAATCAGTGGAAACTAGAGGAGGCAGCATCGTTATATCAGGCAATGGATGCTCCGACTCCAACCCAGCCCAGATATCCAGGTCACTGAAATGAGCACCATCCAAACTGCAGGAACTCTGTCTGCGTGCTCCGGCATTGACAACGTTGAAGTCTCCGTTGCTTTCCAGATGCTGTTCGATAGAGGGCACCCCAGCTTCTAACTGAGGTTCGGGCTCTGTTAGCGAACGCGAGTGGTTCCCCGTGAGTTTCTGGACAAGAGACGAGAAATGCGTCACGTCCGTCTTCACGAATACAGGATTGAATATCTGCACGACCCGGATGACAGGCGTAATCGTTTTTTCCCTCTTGCAGGTCTCGCTGTCATGGCGTCGATATTTAGACTTAGCGATTACACGCGACTTATTGCCGAAGGAGAGTCGAATGCCAGCGGAACCCTTACATTTGGATCTGGCAAGGTACTGATTCGCCATCTAACTTGATATATCGCAGGCGTCACCGTTTTTAAAGCAGTCTCTCAAGGTAACCAAAGAGTCACGAAGTTACAGGAGGGATCCTTGGCATTGCAACGAAACTCCACTTTACAAGGCCAGCCGTCAGGGGCTGACTTATATAACGAACACAGGGCAAGCATGTCAAACCGGAATCGTCCAAACCTTAACATAAGATACGTGCTTTACAAATACTTTCGGATCCAGCATAACAGGTGCTAGCATCTGGTGAGAACGCAATCCGAAACAATCAGATCAGTCGCCATCGAAGAAGCGCAGATCAACAGCAGAAAGTCCATCTCGGGGGAGTTCGACGGCGTGCGGTAAGGTGACACAAGGTCAAAAACGCCACCTAAAGTAATAGAAAATGTTTGCAAAAACATCAACAACGTCGTCGCATCCACGCCTCACGGGCTCGAATAATAATTGTGTGATGAGTAAATTCTTCATGCATGACTGCATCTTCCACTAAGGGCAATTCTTGCCCACTAGGAAGGGCGACAACTGTGACATTGGCCGACTTCCCAAGAAAGACGCTTTTGCACATGGCCTTAATTAGCTTATACAATCCCCTGTCTCACTACAAAAGATCACTCTTAATTGGCACCAGCTCAGGAAACTTGCTCGAGCTCAAGAATGCGTTTCTGTGATGCCAGCAAAACAAAAAGCATGCCCTGGTTCCATATCATGCAAGCACTCTCTCTTGCTCATCGATTACAAATGCGATGACGCCATCGATGCGCATGCCTTGAATTCCGTCTTCGTTTTTTACCCAACCAAGCGGTTATTCTTTTAACGAGCCGTGTGGAGTAGCGAGTTTGACTGTGAATCGATATTAACACAAGTCAAATGATCATGCTGGCAAAAGTAACAGCACCTTGTTGGCCCTCTTTCCAACGTCATGGTAATGTTTGTGGCAAAACCAATGTACTCACTCTTAACGATAAGGTAAGATTTTTCTATTTTTTTTATAATTTGCATAAAAAACCCACTAGTCACCTTAGGATAAGGTAACGTTGCTCAAACAAAAGATAAAATAAATTCTTACAATAATAAAAGTCCAAGAGGTGCGAGGGTGAATTGGGAGGAGTAGAGAGGGGAGAATAGGATTGAAAGCGAATGCATACGCATGCCTCAAACGCGAAGAGAGGATGAGGATGAAAAGAGGGGTGGTGGGGCTGTTACTATAATGGGTTGACTAACCCATTGATTAGCAGAGCCCACCAAAGATTTAAAATGTACTGAGAATGTATGATCAAGAACATATCACCAATTAAACCTAAGCCAAAATACTTAGACTAAAAGGGCTGTCTCATGATAATAAGTAGGGTTTTCTCACCCATGATCATGTGCTTTCATAATTATGTGATCATGTTTGGTCACAACATGCAAAGGACTGTGAAAAAAAGATAAAAATATAGACATGTGATTAAAGCTAAGAAACCTTTTCTGCACCCTCTACATTACAAGCTTAAACTAAGATCCTGCATGCAACAATTGATGTAGATGGAGAGGGTACCACCAACTTGAATAAATTGTGATGGTATATGACACAACTATATTACATTTATTAGATCAAATGAATGAGAGTTCTACATAATCAAATTGTATTATACTATTTAATTTAATAAAATTTATATTTGGAAGAATTAAACCGTTTAGATATGAGAATTCAACATCATAACTACAGATAATGGAAAGCTTATTTTCTATGTATAGCATTAGATAAGCTTACATGCTCACTTAAATGAAGGTAGGATATATCTCTAGAGGGCTTTAAAACCTCTTCTTTTATATGGATCCTAAATTCCTTTCCAATTATATATAACTTTAACTTTTTTGATTTTGTGACAATAACCCTTATTGTATATGCATTTCTGTGGACCCCTTATTTTCTAGACCATATCCTAGAGTTACATACTTTTGGATGCATCCCTCTACAATACATCTCCATGGTGACAATATAACATGAACTCCAACTTGTAATGTGGAGTTGTTGTAATGAGACTAATTGGGCATGTAGTAAGTTGAATTGAGATTTATCATAAGTCAAATAACAAGCACAATATCCAAAAACTTATTAAGATTGACGATCTATCTTAAACCTAGCTTCAAAATGAGAAATATAAAAAGACTTACCGAAATGTAAAAGTAGAATTGGTATTCAAATCTTAGGTAAGAAATGGAAAAACATTTAAGTATAAAATTGCGCTGATTACATCAATATTACAAGAGATTTAAATAAGAAAGCAAGGTAGCAATATAATATAAAATATTTATGTATGTCTATATCTATGACCACATGCTAGTGCACTTTCTTTCAAAAATGACAAAAAACAAGAGAACATGTTGAGAATTTAGAAATCATGATGAGTAAGAAGTAGTACCATTAATTATCAGACCATGGTGTATATAATGTTCATAGATTCACAATCTCTTAATATTAAGGTTCAAATTACTAATATAAAAAAATGTGGCAAAAACATAATGAAGAACGAATTTTATAATATAGCACTCAAGGTTTCATAAATCTAGAAATGTTTTGTGGTAAACAATAATCAAGATCAAATAAAAAATATTATCAAAAGATATGAGGTGAATGAATAGAAATATGATCACCCCCCTCCCACCCCCCCTCTTTTTCTTAACAACCTTGATTTAAAAACTCTCTATAATTTTGGTAACAAGTTACTTATTGTTGACTAGAGTTATCATATCATTATTCTCTTTACCTCATTTTCAGTGATGAGCCACTTATCGTTGACTAGAGTTATCATATTATGATACTCTACAATATTTTTTTAGCAACCCCCATTTAAAGCCTCTTTAAGAATTTTGTAAAAAGGCACCTATCATTGACTTGAGTTAAAATATTATGATACTCTATTTTTAAATCATTTTTACATATTTATCATGCAAAAAATTAATCATATTTTTAAACATATTCATCAGAAAAAAGTCATACATTATTCAATGTAAGCTTTAATTCTACTCAAAGAAAAACAAGGTGAGAATCCCACTAAGACCTTGCCTTTTGGAATGTTATTGTAAGTGTAAGTGTTAGTGTGCATTATGCGTAAATGTATGCAATGCAACTCCAATGCAATGATCTGTGAATGAGTAAGTTGTTGGAACTTCTTTGAATTCTATGTTGAAGCAAAAGTAGTCCATTATGGTTGGTACATTTGTTGATTGTGGTGTTTTTTGAGAGTTATCTATGCTAAGTCACGACTAAGACCTTGCCTTCAACAAGGTGCCACAATTACTAAGTCCTTATTTAGAGAAAATGTAAATTAGCTTGGATAAATATTACAATAAAATTTTCAAATAACTTATAAAAGGGAAACGCTTGTATGAAAGGGAAAGAGAAAAATGCAAGTAAAGGCGAACGAATATGGGGAAAGGTATATGGGTGAAAAAAGAGGAGGGAAAAGAATATTGGGGACTAGGACATTTTGAAAAGAGACCCTCATTTCACATGCTTTTAATAAAGGTGGTGTCAAAGAAGCTAAATGGCAAAATATTATTCATTGCCTCACATGTAAGGCCAAAAACCTAATCCACCCAAAGTGACCAAATCATATAGGACCCTCACAAAAGGACAAAAGCCTATTTAACCTAAAACTAATTACAATGGCCTAAACTGCCACTAATATTAACACTAAACATCCATAAACATGATCAACTTGACCACTTCTAAATAATGAACCTGATTAGCAAAAAGCTTCTCCATCCCTCCATAGACTCTTAGCATGGCCAAAAACTCACATAAACTGCTTAATCTTTCACATATCTTTACTTCTAGGCTACTATATGCTGAAATATATACATCTAAAGTGTGATTGGAGTGATAAATCCAAGTGATGGTAAATGAGGATATTCATTAAGAGATGAGGGCCTGGTACCCTACATAATGAGTGGTCACCACCTTAAATTGTGTGGATCACCTTAGCCTTGTCTTTGATGAAAGTGATAGTCAATGCCATCTTAATATCAAGTCCATTCTTGTGATTCACCATTTTCTCTATTTCTCTCCTTCATGACCTCCCTCTTATGTGAGCACTCTCCATATCTTTATTGACATGGTAACAAGTCCTCTCCTTGCCATTTGCCGAGTCTCTCCTTGACTTTAGCTGCCTACTCTAACACTCATTCTTAGCATTGTGTTGAGAAGAGGACTTCATATTGGCTACTCTTTTGTGGCTGACGGACCAATGTTCCTTACATTGTTTTCTATTGTTACTTACTCATCAAAAATAATAATTTGAGAAGTTATAATAGTGACATCCTAGGGCCGAAAGATCTTCCAAGTAACATGTTTATCAAAGACTGACCTACTGTACGTACATAGAGGACTTTTCTATGGCATTTAATGGTTTGATTGAAGGAAATCCTCTACTCCAAGTTTGTGTCATTGTTTCTTTGGGATAAAAATCATTTATGAGAACCTCATGGTCTAAGTGATTGCCATGGTCAATGAAATAGCTAGCTTGTTCTATGGATTTCTTGCAAATGTTACTAATTGCAAGGATTAAAGATAGTGATTGAAAGAAAGCTTGCTATTTGTTCCTTGAATCTACAATAATAGTTGGAGTCTTAGATAGGTCATAGCTTCTTGAAAAAAAAGTATGTAATCAACTCATTGCCATCCATCACTTGATCACTTCTCTATCCCTCTCAAAGGTACGTTGTTAGGAAATTAAAAATTGGCTACCATTCTTCCTCCTGGAAAATGTTTATACACTAACAAATATTTCATTAATTTTGGACTTTGCAATGTCCAAATTCATTTTTATAGGTATTTTTGGATAAATCTCTTAATAAAAGAAACCACTATTGAAAAGATAGATTAAAACATAAAAGCAAGCAAGTTTTAAGAGTTTTTTTGGGATCAAAATGAAAATATTACACCTTTCTATGGCACTTGTGACCCAACGTTGACCCTTTTTTTGTTTGTTTGAAGGTGAGAAAAACATATAGTCCAATCACCTAGAGATGGCCAATGCCTTTAGTCTCAGCCTGGATGGCAAAGTAGGCCAATGGTATAGGGCTCTCACCCCAAAAGAGAAGATCAACTGGGAGACATTGAAAAAGGCCTTGATTGTGGGGTTCATCCCTAGTGGTCATAAATGGAGCCCGATCAACCAATTGTATGGTGTAAAGCAGAACGATAAGAAATCCCTAAGGAATTATATCGCCAGGATCAAGAACCTCAATGCTCGCTGTGAACCGTACGAGCAGATGAGCAACGAATGACTGTTGCCTTGCTTCCTTATTGGATTGGCAGCAGACCCGAAGTTGCATGACCACCTCATGGTGATGAATCCTACCTGTGAAGAGAGTGGGAAAGAAGGAAGGAGTCTCACTTGCAGCTTTCTCACATACACTAATGGGGGAATATACTCAAAGGTGGAGGCTGAAAACAGTTTTCCTTGTCTTAGTTGTGAAAGCCAAAAGAACTCTGAGTACAAAAGAATTTAGGTGAATCCTATATGTGGGTCTCAAACCACACTCAGCTAACTAAGGTAGCATACTAACTGAGCCACTAACTAGAGTACACAAAGATAGCTGTCATCCAGCTATTATTCATGGGCGGTGTACTAACCGCATCTGCAGCTAACAAGTCGGTGACATAAATGCACAACGGTCACCTCGGCATATCACGAGTGGAGCTCGATATCTCAACACTCCCCCTCAAGCTCAATCCCAATTCCTACACACCAAGTGGGTCTTTGAACTTGTGCAACTTCTCTACACCCAATGCCTTCATGAATATGTCAGCTACCTGATCCTCTGTGTTGACATAAACTAGATCAATAAAACCTACTAGAACCTTCTCTCGCACATAGTGACAATGCACCTCAATGTGCTTTGTTCTAGCATGATAGACTGGATTATTTGCCAAGTGTATACTACTCATGTTGTCACAATAAATGACAACTGTCCCATCTGTAGAGTGATGGGAAGTAGCAAGCTAAGGGTGTCCAATTTTTGTTCACTCCCCAATCCTTAGGAGGTGGAAAAACAAGCTTTTTAGCACACAAAAATGCAAATCTCACCGACTTCCCTATGGATCTAGTCTTTGAAGTCTTTTGACACAACATCACACTTGCTATTGTGCACACAATTGTATAGTCTGATCGAAAATTCGATGCACACACAAAAAATTTCTTTGTGTCACACGGCATGGTTCCAGGGTGGTCACACGTTTGTCATGAACAGAGAGTGTCATATTAAATTCTAAATTTCTCACTCATTTTAGATTAAATGTTATTAAAACTTTGTAAGTGGTCTCTTTGCATTATGTAGAGCTTAACTTGATTTATTGGTAATTTTTTGAATGATTTATTTAATTATAAATAATTATTTATAATAAATAAAGTCATAAAATACATGCATTTTAGTAGCACACCACATTTTTTTAGTATTTTGAATAATTAAGCAAATCCAATTCGGTGGAAGGTTAGTAGGCACATAAGGGTGTGTGGTTGAATCATCAAATCCCAAATCCAACGGTTAGATTTAGGAAGATTGAAGTTTAATTTTTACTTTTACTCCTTAGAGGATCAACAAAGAATATTAAAAATAAATCTCTTCTTCCCTCTTTTCTTTCGCTCTTTTTCCCTCTTTCCTTTCCCTCTTCTTCTCTCTTTCTTTCCCTCTTTTTCCCTCTTTCCTTTCCCTCTTCTTCTCTCTTTCCCCCTTCTCTTATGCTCATGCATGAGCATAAGCATGAGCATATGCTCATGCTTATGCTTATGCTTATGCATATAAAAAAGTCTTTTTTGTAATTACAAAAAAAAGATTGGAGAGAATTCATAAGGCTATATTTAAAATGATATGATGATGCACCAATAGGACACACCAATCCACACTACTTTCGGTTTAGCATGCATAATCATACCCTAATGATGCAATTGAAGCACTACTCAGTCGATGGAGATAATTTATGGAGTGAGCCATATGCTTTATTATAATGAATAATTACATTGGAGGAAATTAGATTTGTTCTAGAAAGAACAAAGCACTTTATTCTTCCAAACAAATGGTCTATCTATACACCACCTACATGTTTCTTTCCATATGCCAAACTAAGAGAAAACGTCCAATAATTTTGATCTAGAGACCCAAATCCCCAAGCTATGTTGGTTACCAATGGAGATGCTAGAATCCAACCGGCTTGGTGGATCCCTTTTTTGAAGCAGCCCAAATTTTGGAGGCTATACTGCAACATCAGCTAAGATTGTAGGGTGCATCCCATGTACATGCCCCTCCCTCGATGCTAGAAATAGAGCTTCTTCTGGTAGTTGCAAATGAGTGACCCCAACATCATGTACAATTTTCCTTGCTTTAACTTACCAAAGATAGCTACTGTGCATGCAATTATCTATCATAAGGTGCAATTCATAGAGACCTACACTGAGATTCCAAGCCCAATGGTGGTAGCCTCAATATAATTTTTTTGCCTCCTCATCATTTTGCAGCTCCCAAAAATGTGTGCCATGCATATCTTTAAGGTCCACATGTGATGTGCATGCAAACCATGGAGCTAGAGGTACACGTGGGTCATGTATCGGTATCTTGGACTAGTGCTAGAATGAAAAACCAATTCATGTCGTGCACTCAACTAGCATTCTTCAATGATGGGGATGTGCTTAGGGATGTCAGATGCCATTCATTTTGTAGAATATTGCAACGACTACTCAACCGATACTCCATCGTTTAGGTCGCATAATCTTTTGGATGACCCAATTGTACTTGATCTATGGATGGTGGATCAACATCAGTTTGGGGGGCATGTTAACTGCCTTGGTCAATACTACCACATTTTTTGCCTTCCCATAGAGCTGCAACATCACAAGAATATTGTAATAACTAAGAACAATAGGATAGATGTGTTAGGAAGAGAAGGAGAGCATAGGTTGGCCCTTCAAAATGTTCTATGTATAAAAGGCCAAAACTTTGACTTTGGTTTTTCAGTTTGTATGTGCAATATGATATCCTATTTTCTCTATGATTTGTGTCATGCTTTCTTTTACACTCTTGCCTTTAGTAAATGACACTCATTCCCCTTTCGTCTCGCGGCCATGTGAGTGCCCTGGGGGGGAGGGGAGGGGGCTCTTCCCCTCTCCTCTCCCATCCCTTCTCCCCCTTTTTCCCTTGTGGATTCACCACTGTGACAACTCCAAGATCCACTTGGGTGACACATGTGGATTGTTCGTTCTTCTATTGCTCTCACAAGGAGTAGCTTGGAGTAGGAGGCTCCATTGTCATTCTTCCAAGATCCCCCCGATATGTGAGTCATCATTGGAGACTACACATTTATGAAAATATATCTAATCTCTTTATAGCATCAAGGACACTACAACATCTAAAATTGAGGATAATTCCCTAGAATCATATTATATTTGATAGGATTTGGACTTTGGTTTCATTCAAAACTATAAAGGTTTAAAAATTTGAGGCCAAAGGATTAGGTCACTTAGCCAACTACATGCTTATAAAACTCTCAAGCCACATACTAGTTGTGATGCATTTCAAGGAATTAAGGCACTAGCGAGCCAAGTGAGCGATTAATATAAGGCCTTGAAGAAGGTATACTCTCTACCTTTGGCATCTATGGATAGCTATGTTCCCACTTCTCTTGTTATAAGACCTTTTGGCACCCTCATGGCATGCTAATAATGAACCATGGAGAAAGATATATGCAAGGCCAATTTCCCAATGGAAGAGTAGCAAAATTTATGGGCATTTGTGTACGTAACAATCTTGGAATTTCCTATAACACATGAGAGAACACATGTTATGTTCAAAGAGGCACATAACATAGAAGGAAAAACATGTTTTACTCACTCATTAGATGAATTGGTGAAAATCAAAGCATGATAGGAGAAGGTTTAAGTGACATACCTTGAGCATGCACTACTACAACTTCATTATTTTTCAACGCTTACCTCCCACCGTTTAGCACACACGAGCGTGAAAACCATTGGTATAGCCCAAAGGCACGTTAAATATCTCGAGGTATAAGTATCGATATATACCAACACTAACATAGTGTTGGTATATACCAATACTAGGGGACTTATAATGATGGCTATTTTGGTTTTTTTCCCCTTGGACGTTTTTCCCATGATGCATGGCATAATGATCCAAGGGTTTTTTGAGAGAAAAATATAAGGAAATGTCACATCAATAGTAGAGGAATGTCACCATCAACGGTTCTCAAGGGTACGTATAGAAGGGGGAATAGTCAGATGGGTGCCATACTTTTCACATGCTTTACTCTTATTCACTTAAAGCCTCCTGCCAAGTATCATGCCCATCGGACACCGTTTGCATGGGCATGATTATTTTCTTATTTTCCACTGCGTCTCATATGCCTGAGTATAAAAAGTATGCATCTTCTTTCTCCCATCGTATGTGCCTTTGTACAATGAGTACAATACTCTGCACACTTACTCCTTAATTATATTATTCACATTAAGGCCCATGCAAAGTTTCATATCCATCGAACACCGTTTGCATGGGTGGGCATGCTTATTTTCTTGTTTTCGACTGAGTCTCACACCCGAGTATCGATAAATATGCATCTACTTGCTCCCATCATACATGACCTAATCTTATTTAATTTAAGACCCATTCAAAGTTTCATATGGGCCATTGGACACCGTTTTCATGGGTAGGCATGCTTATTTTCTTGTTTTCCACTACGTCTCACATCCCTAAGTATAAAAAAATATGCATCTGCTTGTTCCCATCATATGTAACTTTGTACAATGGGTACGATACTTTTGCACTGCCTTAATATTATTCACTTTAAGGACCGTTCAAAGTTTCATACCCCCATCGGATACCATTTTCATGGGCGGGCATGCATATTTTCTTGTTTTCCATCGAGTCTCATACATGAGTATAAAAAATTATGCATGTGGTTGCTCACATTGTATGTGCCTTTGTATGATGGATATGATAATATGCAAATTCCTTAAAGGCTTATTCACTTTAAGGACTGCAAAAATTTTCATACCCATTGGACGCTATTTGCATGGGTCTGCATGGAGCAAGTAGATGCATATTTTTTTATACTCATGGGTATGAGACTTGGTACACAACCAGAAACATAAGCATGCCCACCCATGAAAACTGTGTCCGATGGGTATGAAACTTTACACTTGACTTACAGTGAATAAGATTAAGGTGTGTGCAAAGTATCATACCCATCATGCAAAGGCACATATGATGGGAGCAAGTAGATGCATATTTTTTAATACTTGGGTACGAGACTCAATGGAAAACAAGAAAATAACCATGCCCACCCATGTAAACGGTATCGGATGGGTATGAAACTTTGTATAGGACTTAATGTGGATAATATTAAGGTGTGTGCAAAGTATAATACCCATTTTACAAAGGCATGTACGATCGAAACAAGTACATGTGTTTTTTTTGATACTCAAGTATATGAGACCATAGACATGGTGGAAAATAACAAAATAAGCATCATCTATGTGCCTTTGTATGATAGATACTATACTTTTAATGCAACTTAATCTTATTCACTTTAAGTACTGTGTAAAGTTTCATACCCTTCAGACACCATTTTCATGGGTGGGCATGCTTATTTTCTTATTTTCCACCCAATCTCATTGTATGATGGGTATGATACTTTACACATGCCTTAATCTTTTTTAATTTAAGTCTCGTGCAAAGTTACATGCTCATCCGATATTGTTTGCATGGTTGAACATGCATATTTTCTTGTTTTCCACACCTTTTGCATCATTGAGCATGCATATTTTCTTATTTCTCAGCATGTGAATATGTGGCACCCCTCCTAAACAAAATCTCAAGTCAAGACCCATAAAAGTTAGAAATCATGCCCAAGCATCCATGAATTTGAGAAAAGTGTCTTGTTCCATTGGTATATACCGACTTCAGATCGTATTTCCATTGGTATGTTGCTGAACCCCCTATATGTCGGTATGCTAAACCCTCTTTGTGTCAGCATATACCCTATTAGAGTTGATATATACTGACAGGTAACTGTCGATATATACCAACATCTAAGTGTTGGTATATACTGATGCTTACCTGGCACAAAAAACCCAAATCCACCTATGCTTTTCTCTCCCGCGATGCCTCATGCTTTGTTTCACTCATTTCGCCAATTTCGTCCTCCATTTGACGTCGTTTTCCTTCCGTACAAACAAAGATCCTCCACCTCCACCTCCAAGTCTTGCAACAAACCTATTCCTCTTTCTTTCTTTTCTTTCTTTCATGCTTTCAAGTTATTCTTTTCCTATATTTTCCTCTACTTTCCCTCTAGTTTCTCTGAGTTTTTCCTTTACCCACTAGTTTTTAAAAAAATTTGGCTTCCCTTTCTTTTTCCTATAAGAAGAAACCTAAGGAATAACACGATATAGTAAACAACCATAAGTTTCTACTTTAGCCAAGTAGTTTTATAAAAAATTTGAGGTGTTTACTTTGTTTTATAGGGAGTTTATAGGGGAGCCGGTTTATTTTGCTTCACCCACTAGTTTGCTCTGAGGTCATCCTTTAACTTTAGATTTTGGTATGGAACTTCTATTCTTCTCTCTTTTTATTTTTTATTTATATTGTAATGGCCATTTTACCACCTTAAGCACTAGCAATTGTGATAGGCGTAGGACCCTTATCTCCCTTCAATCTCGCTTTCCCCCCCCCCCCCCCCCTCTCTCTCTCTCTCTCTCTCTTTCTTGTTCTCTTCCTCTTGTTCTCTCGTTCTCTTTTCTTGTTTTCCTCTTCGTCTCTCTTCCTCTCTTCCTATTCCTCTTTCTCTTCCTCTCTCTTCCTCTTCCTCTTTTCCTCTCGTCTCTCTTCCTCTCTTTTCTCTTTCTCTTTTCCTCTCTTCCTCTTCCTCTCGTTCTCTCCTTTCTCTCTTTTTCTCTTCCTCTTCCTCTCTTTCTCTTTTCCTGTCTTTTCCTCTCTTCCTCTCATTTTCTCTTTTCTCTCTTTTCCTCTTCCTCTTACTCACTTTCTCTTTTCCTCTCATTCCTCGTTCTCTCGTTTCTCTCCTCTCTTTTCCTCTCTTCCTCTTTTACTCTCTCTTATGCTCTTTCTCTCTTTTCCTCTCTTTCCTCTTCCAATCTTTCTCTTTTCTTACTTATTTCCTCTCTTCCCCTCTTCCTCTCTTTTCTCTCTTACTTTCTTTTCTCTTTTCTTACTTATTTCCTCTCCTCCTCTCTTACTCTCTTTTCTCTCTTTTCTACTCCTTCTCTCTTTTCTCTCCTTTCCTCTCTCCTCCTTGCTGCCTCTCTTCCTCTCTTTTCTTACTCTTTTCCTCTCCTCCTCTCTTTTCTTACTCTTTTCCTCTTTTCCTCTCTTCCTCCCTTTCCTCTCTTTCTTTCTCTTTTACTCTTTTTCTTTCTCTTTTCCTCTGTTTCTCTTCCTCTCGTTCTCCCTTTTCTCCCTTTTCCTCTTCCTCTCTTTCTCTCTTCCTCTATTTTCCTCTCTTTTCTCCTGTTTCTTTGTTTTCCTCTCTTTTCTCTCTTGTTCTCTTGTTCTTTGTTCCTCTCTTTTTCTTTTCTTCTCTCTTTTCTCTCTTTTCCTCTTCCTCTTACTCTTCTTTTCTTTTCCTCTCTTTTCCTCTCTTCCTCTTCCTCTCATTCTCTCTTCTCCTCTTCCTCTTCCTCTTCCTCTTCCTCTCTTCCTCTCTTTCTCTTTTCCTGTCATTCCCTTGTTCTCTCTTTCCTCTCTTTCTTTCTCTTTTCTTCTCTTCCTCTCTTCCTCTCTTACTCTTTTACTTTATTTTCCACTCTTTCTCTCTTTCCTCTCTTTTTCTCTTGTTCCTCTTTTCTTACTCTTTTTCTCTCTTCCTCTTTCTCTCTTTCTCTCTTACTCTCGTTCTCTATTTCCTCTCTTTCTTTTTGTTTTCCTCTCGTCCTTTCTCTTCTCCTCTCTTTTTCTCTCTTTCTCTCTCCTTTTTCCCTCCTCTTTCTTTGTCTTTTTCTCTCTATTTTTTGCCTCTCGATAGTATTTATATATGCAAATGTGAGGACAATTATGTGGTGAGTGATTTATTTTTTACATTCTTGGTTTGTAATGTGTTTTCTATTCCTCTACTTGCTTGTTGTTTTGCACCAGATTAAAATACCACCCAAATCCCCAACAGTCTTTAATTAACCTAAAACCTCTCCCTCATATTCCCACCATATAGCATTTGGAAGATTTACTATCCCATTTTGCAAACAAAATAAAACACCACAGGCAATGGGTGAAGTTTAATATGGAAGTGCACATGCATGGGTGGGATCGAGATAGAGCTTTATTGGAGGAGAATTTCTTTTGGGTTAGAAGATCCAACTTCAGGAGCCTCCGAAAGCTTTGGAGTAACTGGCTTGAGCCCAAATTCTATACCGTAAAGGAGATAATGGACTGTGTTCAGATCTTCTTGTACTGTGAGTACATCATCCAAGAAGAGTACCAATAGATTCAACAAGGTATGCAAGATGAGGTCCCAAGTGACCCTTCTAGTCATGAGATGAAGAGGGTGAAGATCTTGCGATGATACAAGTGATAGTAACGTAAAGCAGTAGTAAACTTTTTCCTTCAACATGTACATGACAATGTCTCTTTTGGAGACCAATTTTATTTACAGATCTAGATACACAATAATGTCTTTTTTGAAGACCACTTCTATTTATCAATACGAATTCAATACAAATTATGTTTAACACAAATAGTTTCTACTTTTATCTTTATTTTCTATTGTTGAGCCGGATGGCATCTATAATATAAGATAGTTGTAGGAAATATATTTTGTAATACATGATGAGAGAGTTGTATAAAATTTTGTAACTCAAATGGAATTTATTGATTTCTATACTACCTTGTAGCAAAATATATATAGTGGGGCTGAATGGGGCTGCAACTAGTCCTATTCTCCCCCACACAAAAAATATTTTGCTTCTATTTTCTGTCGGTATATACCAACAAGTTTTTTTTGCGAGCACAAAGCATAGGAAAATCATCAAAATAAGTGTAAAAAAATGTGTCGATATTAGTGTCAGTAACCAACCATACCTTGTAGTGATGGTAGAAGAAGAGATTTTAAGTGCCGGCTTCTCTCTTGTATCTATGATATGCAATGATAAGGAAATGAAGAAATATTCAAGTGCGCTACTTCTCAATCCTCAAAAGTTTGAGGGAAGGTTTTCAATCACCCTTCTTGTCTTTTACTTCTATACATGCAATTTCTTTTGACAAAAGTGATATTGGATATATATACATATATATTAGCCGATTTCTCTTTCCTTCTTAAATAACAGAGGTTGGTAGAAAGGGAATCCCAAGAAAGCATCTCAATGGATATTTATAGTGAATAAACTAGGAATAACTAAGAACGGTCATACATAATTGTGTGAAGACAAGAGAATAGAATAGGTAGATAGCTTTAACTTCCACCCCAAAATTCCTTTAGTCAAATGTCATGACAATCATAAGACTCAAATGGAACTCAAAATGGCCACAACACTAAACAAAGGCTGATGTTGTGAATTTAACATGAAAGACATGAATAACAACCACAAATTATATAGGTAGATGTGGCAAAATCTTACCCATGACCTTGCCCCTATGTTTAGGGTAGGTTCTCCATGTGTTTGTGAGTCACGTGTTTTGTTCAAGAATATAGGTAACGTCTTCCTTTAACATAAGGTCTAATGAGTGGTTTTTCTATTCTAATGTGCATAGTATACACCTTATATCAAGAAGATCAACATTATTTTTCATTGTTTATTAAGGTAATTACTATAATAATTATTTTGTGAATATTGTTATGTGTTCAACTTCCATTTGTATTATGGGCACACTCATTATATTCTTTCAATGATGGGATTATTTTCATATGAATGTGATTGTGGTGGATTTTTATATTGTGGGCAAATATCTTAATTCAATTGTGATTGTGGTGGATTTTTATGAGATTTTTATGATGTCTTAGGATGAAGAATTATTAGAGGAGGGCTATATACAACTTTATGTTTAACATGTATATAAATTACAAAGATGTGTTTGTTAGTAAAAGGGCATACAAGGGAGACGAGACATTGAGAAAGAAGCGAAGAGAGCCAACGTAAGGACCCATTAATTTGGGGGAATGATCCTAGGGAGGCTACTCCGAGGAGGAACATTACAAGAATTGGCACGCGACCTAAGGCTGTGGAACTTTTCAATCGAAATTCCCCTACCGAAGGTTCATGAGTGGTGGAGTGTTGCAAGCCAAAGAAAGAAATAAAGGCCCGAATTAAAGGCGAGCCATTAGATAACGAACGCTTTACGTAGGGGAAGACCTACTTAAATGCCACAAAAGCCTATGATAAAGTCTATTTTTTGTAACGGATAATCGTCGATACTTTTGCAACGACTCATCTTGTCCAATGCCCGGCAAAGTTAATCGACGGCTTGGACATGAACATGAAGAGGGGATTGGGGCAGCAGAAAAGAAAACTCGAGGGAAGACTCGCAGCTTTTGCCCAGTAATGGCATGCAAGGACAACCAAGCCTTAATCACCTCTCTCATACTAAGGTCTCCAAAATCCCTCTGATATCCTCCCGCGTTGGGGGCTCTGGATCAGCCCATGCAACGACTCCCAGCTATAGCTGAGCGTGAGCAGGTTAAACTAGCTCCAGAAAATGCTTCCACAAGAATTCCAAGCACTCTCAGAATCAGTGGAAACTAGAGGAGGCAACATCGTTATATCAGGCAATGGATGCTCCGACTCCAACCCAGCCCAGATATCCAGGTCACTGAAATGAGCACCATCCAAACTGCAGGAACTCTGTCTGCGTGCTCCGGCATTGACAACGTTGAAGACTCCGTTGCTTTCCAGATGCTGTTCGATAGGGGGCACCCCAGCTTCTAACTGAGGTTCGGGCTCTGTTGAGTGGTTCCCCGTGAGTTTCTGGACAAGAGACGAGAAATGCGTCACGTCCGTCTTCACGAATACAGGATTGAATATCTGCACGACCCGGATGACAGGCGTAATCGTTTTTTCCCTCTTGCAGGTCTCGCTGTCATGGCGTCGATATTTAGACTTAGCGATTACACGCGACTTATTGCCGAAGGAGAGTCGAATGCCAGCGGAACCCTTACATTTGGATCTGGCAAGGTACTGATTCGCCATCTAACTTGATATATCGCAGGCGTCACCGTTTTTAAAGCAGTCTCTCAAGGTAACCAAAGAGTCACGACGTTACAGGAGGGATCCTAGGCTTTGCAACGAAACTCCACTTTACGAGGCCAGCCGTCAGGGGGCTCTGACTTATATAACGAACACAGGGCAAGCATGTCAAACCGGAATCGTCCAAACCTTAACATAAGGTACGTGCTTTACAAATACTTTCGGATCCGGCATAACAGGTGCTAGCATCTGGTGAGAACGCAATCCGAAACAATCAGATCAGTCGCCATCGAAGAAGCGCAGATCAACAGCAGAAAGTCCATCTCGGGGGAGTTCGGCGTGCGGTAACGTGTCACAAGGTCAAAAACGCCACCTAAAGTAATAGAAACTGTTTGCAAAAACATCAACAACGTCGTCGCATCCACGCCTCACGAGCTCGAATAATAATTGTGTGATGAGTAAATTCTTCATGCATGACTGCATCTTCCACTAAGGGCTTCCAAATTGCAATTCTCAGAGACGAAACCAGCATTAGCAATTCTTGCCCACTAGGAAGGGCGACAACTGTGACATTGGCCGACTTCCCAAGAAAGACGCTTTTGCACATGGCCTTAGTTAGCTTATACAATCCCCTGTCTCACTACAAAAGATCACTCTCAATTGGCATCAGCTCAGGAAACTTGCTCGAGCTCAAGAATGCGTTTCTGTGATGCCAGCAAAACAAAAAGCATGCCCTGGTTCCATATCATGCAAGCACTCTCTCTTGCTCATCGATTGCAAATGCGATGACGCCATCGATGCGCATGCCTTGAATTCCGTCTTCGTTTTTTACCCAACCAAGCGGTTATTCTTTTAACGAGCCGTGTGGAATAGTGAGTTTGACTGTGAATCGATATTAACACAAGTCAAATGATCATGCTGGCAAAAGTAACAGCACCTTCTTGGCCCTCTTTCCAACCTCAAAACAATGTCATGGTAATGTTTGTGGCAAAACCAATGTACTCACTCTTAACGATAAGGTAAGATTTCTATCTTTTAATTTGCATAAAAAACCCACTAGTCACCTTAGGATAAGGTAACGTTGCTCAAACAAAAGATAAAATAAATTCTTACAATAATAAAAGTTCAAGAGGTACGAGGGTAAATTGGGAGGAGTACAGAGGGGAGAATAGGATTGAAAGCGAATGCATACGCATGCCTCAAATGCGAAGAGAGGATGAGGATGAAAAGAGGGGTGGTGGGGCTCTTACTATAATGGGTTGACTAACCCATTGATTAGCAGAGCCCACCAAAGATTTGAAATGTACTGAGAATGTACGATCAAGAACATATCACCAATTAAACGTAAGCCGAAATACTTAGACTAAAAGGGATGTCTCATGATAATAAGTAGGGTTTTCTCACCCATGATCACGTGCTTTCATAATCATGTGATCATGTTTGGTCACAACATTCAAAGGACTGTGAAAAAAAGATAAAAATATAGACATGTAATTAAAGCTAAGAAACCTTTTCTGCACTCTCTACATTACAAGCTTAAACTAAGATCATGCATGCAACAATTGATGTAGATGGAGAGGGTACCACCAACTTTAATAAATTATGATGGTATATGTACACAACTATATTACATTTATTAGATCGAATGAATGAGAGTGCTACATAATCAAATTGTATTATACTATTTAATTTAATAAAATTTATATTTGGAAGAATTAAACCATTTAGATATGAGAATTCAACATCATAACTATAGATAATGGAAAGCTTATTTTCTATGTATAGCATTAGATAAGCTTACATAGCTCACTTAAATGAAGGTAGGATTTATCTCTAGAGGGCTTTAAAACCTCTTCTTTTATATGGATCCTAAATTCCTTTCCACTTATATAAAACTTTAACTTTTTTGATTTTGTGACAATAACCCTTATTGTGTATGTATTTCTATGGACCCCTTATTTTCTAGACCATATCCTAGAGTTACATACTTGTGGACGCATCCCTCTATAATACATCTCCATGGTGACAATATAACATGAACTCCAACTTGTAATCTGGAGTTGTTGTAATGAGACTAATTGGGCATGTAGTTAGATGAATTGAGATTTATCATATGTCAAATAAGAAGCACAATATCCAAAAACTTATTAAGATTGACGATCTATCTTAAACCTAGCTTCAAAATGAGAAATATAAAAAGACTTACCGAAATATAAAAGTAGAATTGGTATTCAAATCTTAGGTAAGAAATGGAAAAACATTTAAGTATAAAATTGTGCCAATTACATCAATATTACAAGAGATTTAAATAAGAAAGCAAGGTAGCAATATAATATAAATATTTATGCATGTCTATATCTATGACCACATGCTAGCACACTTTCTTTCAAAAATGACAAAAAACAAGAGAATATGTTGAGAATTTAGAAATCATGATGAGTAGTAAGAAGTAGTACCATTAATTATTAGACCATGGTGTATATAATGTTCATACATTCACAATCTCTTAATATTAAGGTTCAAATTACTAATTTAAAAAATGTGGCAAAAACATAATGAAGAACAAATTTTATGATATAGCACTCAAGGTTTCACAAATCTAGAAATGTTTTGTGGTAAACAATAATCAAGATCAAATAAAAAATATTATCAAAAGATATGAGGTGAATGAATAGAAATATGATCATCAACCACTTGACATCACACCCCCCTCCCACCCCCCCTCTTTTTCTTAACAACCTTGATTTAAAAACTCTCTATAATTTTGGTAACAAGTCACTTATCATTGACTAGAGTTATCATATCATTATTCTCTTTACCTCATTTTTGGTGATGAGTCACTTATCGTTGACTAGAGTTATCATATTATGATACTCTACAATATTTTTTTAGCAACCCCCATTTAAAGCCTCTTTAAGAATTTGGTAAAAAGGCACTTATCATTGACTTGAGTTAACATATTATGATACTCTATTTTTAAATCATTTTTACATATTTATCATGCAAAAAGTTAATCATATTTTTAAACATATTCATCAGAAAAAAGTCATACATAATTCAATGTAAGCTTTAATTCTACTCAAAGAAAAACAAGGTGAGAATCCCACTAAGGCCTTGCCTTTTGGAATGTTATTGTAGGTGTAAGTGTTAGTGTGCATTATGCGTAAATGTATGCAATGCAATGATCTGTGAATGAGTAAGTTATTGGTTCTGTGAATTCTATGCTGAAGCAAAAGTAGTCCATTATGGTTTGTAGATTTGTTGATTGTGGTGTTTTTTGAGAGTTATCTGTGCTAAGTCACCACTAAGACCTTGCCTTCAACAAGGTGCCACAATCACTAAGTTCTTATTTAGAGAAAATGTAAATTAGCTTGGATAAATATTACAGTAAAATTTTCCAATAACTTATAAAAGGGAAATGCTTGTATGAAAGGGAAAGAGAAAAATCTAAGTAAAGGCAAACGAATATGGGGAAAGGTAGATGGGTGAAAAAAGAGGAGAGAAAAGAGATAAAAGAGGGGATATACCATTAAATATGAGTGGGGACTGGGACATTTTGACAAGAGACCCTCATTTCAGATGCTTTTAATAAAGGTGGCGTCAAAGAAGCTAAATGACAAAATATTATTCATTGCCTCTCATGTAAGGCCAAAAACCTAATCCACCTAAAGTGACCAAATCATTTAGGACCCTCACAAAAAGGACAAAAGCCTAAACCTAAAACTAATTACAATGGCCTAGACTACCACTAATATTAACACTAAACGAGCACTAAACATCCATAAACATAATCAACTTGACCACTTCTAAATAATGAACCTGATTAGCAAAAAGCTTCTCCATCCCTCCATAGACTCTTAGCACGGCCAAAAACTCACATAAACTGCTTAATCTTTAACATATCTTTACTTCTAGGGTACTATATGCTGAAATATATACATCTAAAGTGTGATTGGAGTGATAAATCGAAGTGATGGTAAATGAGGATATACATTAAGAGATGAGGGCCTGGTACCCTACATAATGGGTGGTCACCACCTTAAGTTGTGTAGGTAACCTTAGCCTTGTCTTTGATGAAAGTGATAGTCAATGCCATCTTAATATCAAGTCCATCCTTGTGATTCACCATTTTCCTCCCATTTTCTCTATTTCTCTCCTTCGTGAGCTCCCTCTTATGTGAGCACTCTCCATATTTTTATTGACATGGTAACAAGTCTTCTCCTTGCCATTTGTCGAGTCTCTCCTTGACTTCAGCTACCTACTCTAACACTCATTCTTAGCATTGTGTTGAGAAGAGGACTTCATATTGGCTACTCTTTTGTGGCTGAAGGACCAATGTTCCTTACATTGTTTTCTATTGTTACTTACTCATCAAAAATAATAATTTGAGAGGTTATAATAGTGACATCCTAGAGCCGAAAGATCTTCCAAGTAACATGTTTATCAAAGACTGACCTACTGTACCTACATAGACGACTTTTCTATAGCATTTGATGGTTTGATTGAAGGAAATCCTCTACTCCAAGTTTGTGTCATTGTTTCTTTGGGATAAGAACCATTTATGAGAACCTCATGGTCTAAATGATTGTCATGGTCAATGAAATAGCTGGCTTGTTCTATGAATTTCTTGCAAATGTTACTAATTGCAAGGATTAAAGATAGTGATTGAAAGAAAGCTTGCTATTTGTTCCTTGAATCTACAACAATAGTTGGAGTCTTAGATAGGTCACAGCTTCTTGGAAAAAAAGTTTGTAATCATCTCGTTGCCATCTTCAAAGCTATGTTGTTAGGAAATTAAAGATTGGCCACCATTCGTCCTCCTGGAAAATGTTTATACACTAACAAATATTTCATTAATTTTGGACTTTGCAATGTCCAAATTCATTTTTATAGGTACTTTTGGATAAATCTCTTAATAAAAGAAACCACTATTGAGAAGATAGATTAAAACATAAAAGCAAGCAAGTTTTAAGAGTTTTTTCGGGATCAAAATGAAAATATTGCACCTTTCTATGGCACTTGTGACCCAACGTTGACCCTTTTTTTGTTTATTTGAAGGTGAGAAAAACGTATAGTCCAATCTCAATCGAATTAAAATTATGAAATTTAATGTTACATGTTACATAGACTTTTATATCCACTTTGAATACCATGACATTAATAGTTACATCAAAAGCAATTGTATACTCTCATAATATTTCCTAATGGTGTTAGCAAACACCTTCAAATAGTTAGAATAAGCCTCCAAATTATAATCACTGGAAGGCATTAGCATTGGCTATTTCTATTCGAGAATCAACCCAGTCCTATGCTTCCACCATCTCTTCATGGTAAATATAATTATAACTCCATAAGATAAGTAAGGAATTATTGATATTTTCTTGGATAGCACTTTCTTGGTTCCACATATCTTGCTCTTTGTGTGGTAGAAATCACCCATGCCAAGTGCTACAAGTAGTAACCTCACGTAGAAACTCTACTAGTTCGCTCCTGTATGTGTTAACATCCACAGAGTATAGTCGTAGAATGCAGGGTAATCAGTGATTAGAGGTGATCAAGCCGCATGATCTACTCCAACAGACAAGCTGAGGGAGTTTGATCCCCAAAATACCCAAAGTTCAAGGATTCCAGGCATAGGTTGTATGCTCCAGCTAACACCCAAGACCAAAGGTTGCAAGCAACGTGCACATTTCAAGTCTACGTCCACAAAAATAGCCACACCAATGAAAATAGCCATGAAAGGAGAACAGCTCAAACTCAAGGAGTTTGATCCCCAAATATCTCAAGGCAAAGGCATCCAGGCAATGTGCAGGGTCGCCATTAGGTGTCTCACGGGAGTTAAGCCTCGCCACTCTAGGTTTTGTTGAGCCTCATGCATGGGGTTTGAACCACAAATGGTTTAAGGTGTGAGGGTGCTCAAGGAGTTTGATCCCCAAATCACCTAAGCCTAGGAGGCACGAGGCTAACACAAGCGCTATTTGGGAACTAGTTAGGGCCACCTCCTAATGCTAGGTTTGTCCCAAGCACTTTAATATGGTTACTAAAAGTGCTATTTCCACCAGTAGGGAGAGATGGAAAGCATAGTAATATGCCTTGGCACCTGCTTTCAAAAGCTGACTTGCATAAAAGGCCAAAGTGTTGACTTTGGTCTTCATTGTTGTTTGCACAAGTTTGAATACAAGCTCCCTCTTCTCTTCCAAGAGAGTGTTTTGGGTGTTCCCTTGTTTCCATTGTAGTGCCCTTGTGTTTGCCACTCCATCCCCCTTCACTCCCCTCTTCCCCTCTCCTTCTCCTTCCCCTCTCCCCTCTCCTCTCCCCTCTCCCTCTTCCCTCTTTCTCTCATGGAAACACATTCATGGAAACACATTGCAACAATCCGGAGGCCGCTCAAGTGACACTTGCAGATGACTCGTGCCTTGCATTGCTCTCACAAGGAGTAGCTTGGAGTTGAGGCTCCATCGGCATCTCTTCAACATGCCCATGACACGTGACTCACCACCGAGACCCACACATTTTTGGTGCTACTGCCGGGGAGGAAAGGTATGCTTTTGTATTTGCACTTGTTTCCCTTCGATATCTACCCATTGCACAAGGCTTCAAGCTTAACTTGGAGCCTTGTTAGTGGAGTTGTAGGAGAAAATACAGGGAGGAAGTGACAGTAAGGACGGAAAAGTAGAAAAACTATTTTTTCTTGTTGGAAAGTCATTTGGGAGCATTTGAAGCTTGTTTTTTATGTTTTTTAGTGTTTTAAGTTGATAGGAACGTAGTGTGTGTGATTGCTAAAGAGTGTGTGAGGTCAAAACCCATCAAAAAACAACCAAAATGTTGATTTTCACCAAATCTTGAAATTTTTTTGCGTTCTAGAACTCACCTCTCATGAAAATTTACATTTTTGCTTGGCAAAAAGTATTTTTTCTTCAAGTTTTTTTCTGTGTAGGTGGACTAGGTAGTGAAGCACCTCCCTAGCATAACAAATCCAGGACAAAAACTCAAATCCTGCAAAAAGTCCACAAAAATCAGTCGTCAACATTATGTTTTCCTATCCCACTGAGTTGGCACCATAGAGTTATCCTGCCGACCGATGTGTTAGCTATATCCCGTCAATCAAACCCCGTTGACCCAGTGCCATAGATATATTCCACCTACCTAACTTTTGACCACAGCCTAACCCACCGCCCTAATTAAATGCATGTCAGAGTTGCTATCCCACCGACCCAACAACCGTTGACTAGGTGCCATAGAGTTACCCCGTTCACCAAATATCCCATCGGCCAATGCGTTAGCTGTACCCCATTGATCAAACCCTGTTGACCTGGCATCATAGAGCTATCCTGCCTACCTAACTTCTAACCACAACCTAACGCGTTGCCCTAATTAAATGCATGCCAAAGTTGCCATCCCGCCGACCAGACAGCCGTTGACCCGATGCTATAGAGCTATCCTGCCGACCATTACTATTCTGCTACTCCGTTGCCAGCACGATGAACCCACCCCCATGCCCATGGTCATATTTGTATCCCTCTACTCGTCGTGTTACGTCCATCACATCAAGTCGCTATTTTCATTCCACCAATCATCATGTTTTGCTTATTCCGCCCATCATCACTATTTTTATCCCACCGTCCATTGTTATACACTGCTTACACTACCATCTCGATATGCTTATGCCACTGCCTACCATTATACTTGTATCCCACCGCCCAGTGCGATACCCTATCCCTCCAATCGCCGCTATAGAGCTATCCCATCGACCATCACGATACATCTGGGGTACCCAAAGAATTAAAAAAATTCGAGAACCTCAGTTTGGCCTGAGGGTGCTCAGCTAGAGGCAGGCTTGCAAAGTAGATCGGGTAATCCAGATTATGTTCCCTGGGTTGGGCTAACACACACCCAATGGCAAAGTTGGAGGCATCAATATGGATATGGAATGTTAAATTCTAGTTGGGTGACCTCAACATTGGTGCGGTGGCTAGAGATAGTTTGAGGATATCAAAGGATGTTTGGCATTCCTCGGTCCACTCAAAGGACACTAGCAGTTTGTAGAATGGGTGGGCTATGTTCGCATAGAACAAGATGGATCTCCTGTAATAGCCCGTGTGGCCAGTAAATCATTGGACTCCCTTGGCATTGGTGTGGGGTGGTAACTCCAAGATGAGTTTGATTTTATTATTGTCTATAGAGATTCCATCATGGGACACTATGTGGCCCAAGATGACACCATGTTTGACCCAAAATTGGCACTGAAGAGGATTGAGGGATATCCGGTATAAGCGGTATTTCTCGAGGATGAGCCCGAGGTACTTCAAGTGGTCATCCCACTTGGAGTTCACAAAGATATCATCCAAGAAGACTTCCACAAAGTCTCTTAGATATTATTTGAATACCATGATCATCATCCATTGGAAGGTAGTAGGGGCATTGGTTAATCTGAATATCATTGCCCTAGCTACATATACACCCCATTCGGTTGCGAAGGCGGGTTGATCTTGCGGGTGATCGACACTTGGTTGTAACTTGAAAATCCATCTAGGAAGCTATATGCTTCCTTTCCAACTACTCTTTCTAGAACATGTTCCGTGAATGGCAAGGGGCAGTGGTCATGTCTCGTGGTAGCATTAACCTTTTTCAAATCCATGCATACTTTAATTTTTCCATTTTTCTTTAGGACTATCATGATGGGTGAAACCTAGTCCATATGCTCAATCTCATAGATGAATCTTGCATCTATGTGTTTCTGGATTTCTTCCCTCACTATGAGTGCGTATTTAGGATTCATAGGATAGGGGCTTTGACGTACCGGCTTAGCATTGTCTAGCATGGGAATTGTGTGCTACACTATTGCGACAGGCACCCCTTTCATGTCGGTGTACTTCCAGGCCATGCAATCCTTGTACTCTTGTAGGAGAGCTATTAAGGCATTCTCCTTGTTGGGGGTGAGGTCATTGGTGATGAATACGGGTTGGGGGTCCTGCCCTTCTAGGGGCTAGGTTTACCTCCTCGACCGAGACTGGCATGTCATACTCTTGAGAACATCCGTCTTCCTAAGACCTAGAGGTGGTTCGGGAAGTGATGTCAGATTCTACGATGACAAAGAGGTGTCTTGACAATGGGTGGGCCTTGTAGGTGTGCAAGTCCACTCTCATGGTTTGCTCCTCATGCCACAAGTAGATGTTATCATTATGCCAGTCATGCATGAGTTTGGACATTCGCTACCTAGGATAGCTTTGTATCCCGAGGCTGTCGAGTGAAGTCCATGACTACGAACCTGATGGGGTACATGAATTTAAATACCTTAATGCTTATGCCAGTAAGCACTCCTAGGGGTTCGACAATTCCCCCATCAGCTAACTTTCCCAGCAAATGGGTCTGCTCGAGTGTGGGTTTTTCCCATTTCTCCTAGCATTCCTTGGTGCAGATACTCACTCCCTCTCCCCCATCTAGGATGGATTCAACCTTCTAGTTTTCATAGACTATGGGGATGGTGGCGTTCGTGTCATCACCCTCGAAGTACTAGCCTAGCTTGTTGATGGGAACCTTAGGTAGATTCTGCCCCTTTTCTTGTGACAATTGGTTGTGCTTAGGGCTGACAGAGTCTGGGGGTAAGAGCGGTTGGTTCATCCAATTGGATAGATTGTGCCATAGGATGGGATTTCCTATTTAGCGATCGGCATTTTCACCTCTGTCAATAGGAAGGAAGCTAACCCGATGCTATTGTAGGGCCTTGTGAAGCTTCTTCTTCCATGGAATACATGTCCTCGAAGCCATATAGATCTCCTTCCTCTTGGCGATTCTGCAACACTGGGTCTTCCAAAAACATCTTCTGCATAGATCAAAGTCTCTGACTACTCAAAGCTGAGGTGTTCCTCTTCCTCCACCCTCTCCGGCACCTTGAGCAATTTTGCCCTCGATAGCCCATTAGGTGGGTTGGATGAATAGTATATGACCCTCTACTGGCCTTTAGTCAATGCTCGAACTTCTCTTAGTAGTCCCGTACCAAGTTCTGGGCATCTATTATGTATTGCTTTTCTAGGACTGGGTCAGGATACGTCTCCTTATAGGAGGGCGAGGGTGCTAGGCCTTGACCCCGCACTGGATTGTTTACCTCTCGACTCGGAGGCACTTCAAGGTCACCCTGGGTGGAAGCTTGTTTGGAAGCAGAGGAGGTGGCAAGAGTAGCGATCTCCTCATCAGATTCATCCTGGATGAGCACCTGGTTGGAACTGCCACCTACTCGAATGGCTTTCTTGGTTCAGGTTAGGGGATGTGGGGGAATCTCAAGGCTGGGCAATGGGGATCCTTTACCCTTCCTTGTGAGCTTCCTCATTGCTTTTCCTAGTGCCTTGGCTTGCATCCACGTGATGACTTCTAGGGGCACTGTAGCCACATGGCCCTACTCGATGCTAAGCAAATTAAGGCTGGTACTCTTTGGTAGGAGGATTGGGGTGGGTGGTCTCCTCATGGGACAGTCCTAGAATAGATGCTTGATTCCACACCTTGCACATAAGGGTGTGGGGTTGGTCGTGGTTGGAGTAGTGGGGGTGTGATCCCTGTGTGGACAATCCTTCAAGAAGTGTGGGCCCTTCCATTTGAAACAAAACACCAGAGGGTTTGAAGTACCTTGGTAGGGGCATTCACTTACTCTATGGGACCTTGGGTGGTGTAACATCCGAGTGGTGGTCTTCGAGCAATTGAGTCTAGGTCTCTCACCCTTGAGTTCATGGGGGCGGTCTAGAATATGGGGACATGTTGATCCTCTAGCGGGAGGTAGTGGATCAGGGTGCCACTTCCCTCCTCGTAGGGGTAGTAATTGTGAGGTCCGTGATTAGGATCAGTCTCCTTCCAGCCGCTAGACACTTCTTCTACCAACACTTGATTGACTGGGGTTATTGACTGGGGTTATACGAAGTAGTAGGGGCTACGGATCCAATATGGGTGGTGGTTACAAAGTTGGCTGAGTTTTGTACTAGCTAGAACTAGCCACAGGACCACCATGAGTGGCAAGGGGGTTAGGTGAGGCCGTTAGGGATAATGGGGGTCTTGTTTGATACATGGGTTGGGGGAGGGACCTCGAAAATCGACTTTGGGAGGTATCATGGTCTCCCCACCTATAATGGTAGTGTGTGCAGTAGAGTGCAGGACTTGCCCTTAGGCGTGGGTACTCATTGGAGGAGTGGTTACCATTGCATACCCCACACCAAACATTGTCTCTCAATGGAAACAAGTGAAGGTTGCTCGGTGCCTCCTTGGAGTTTCTTGTCCTCCACTGCTGGCCTAGCTGATCTAATAGATTGGAGGCCAGCTCACTCATATCCAAGCCCTTGGGCTCGTTAGTCTCCTTCTTGATCGTTTCTACACTTGAAGACCTAACCGATCATAGATATCTCTGAGCGGCCGGTCCGGGGCTTTATCCAAATTCGCCTTGTCCATCATGTTGTCACATATGCAGATGGCCACCTTGCTGCATCAATTGAAGGAGGTAGTGTTGAGATATCAAGCTCCACTCGGTGCCGACTAGGATACCCATAGACGCAGCAGTCATAGCCAGGCTTCCTACTGCCACTTGCATCCTTTGCCACGAGGAGTTTGACACCGTAGGGTGGTTTGGACTAGGGTGCGGCCACATCGCACATCTCCATTGCATGACCCACCACATGGTGGCACGATCAGTGTGCCCTGTATGCTTTGCTGACATTGATGTGGCCACATACAGAGGACTAGGCATGGATGATCTATATCCTGGTCATCGTCAGGCCATTGATCCATTCGCCCGCATAGTCTTGACAGAGCACTATAGGGAGGAGGCACAGAGAGCATTGCTGATGCAGAAGGGTGCTGATACATCGGTGGTTGCAGCGTACGTTCCACGATGCTTTTTGTATGGTGATTTCATGCTAGGTGACGAGGCACGAGCAGAGGAGGCACGCCGGATTGAGCAAGAGGCAGAGCTACAGACATCATTGCAGCAGTGGGTGGAGCAGCAGCTAGGGCGGGGCCGAGACCAGCGTCTTCTACATGTAGAGACGATTACTCGCACTAGATTTGAGGCACGAGTATTCGCAGATGCACGGCTATGGGAGCTGAGACACGCATACATAGAGGAGGCGAGGGAGGCAGAGATGGCAGCGGTGGCACGTGCAGCATGCCCTCCTCTTCATCAGGATGAGGCTGGCCCATCTCATGCAGGTGATGAGGCTGGCCCATCTGAGCCGGCTTTGCCTGAGGGTACACAGCGGACGGTTGGGTAGCGGGTCATATAGGAGCCACGTCAGCGTTCCACTAGAGGATCATATGTAGAGCTATCAGATTTGGATTCAGGATGATTGTTTAGGCTTCACACGTTTCTTGTATAGGGATGCACTTCTGCAGCATGATGATGATGATGTACAGATTCATTTTGGTACTTTCATAATATTGTTCCCACTTTTATGATGTATGAGCATTTTCGTACTTTCATGATGTTCTTCACACTTTGTTTATCTCAGTTTATAGTTTGTTTAAATGTAACATAAACATTTAAATGTAACATCTCAATTCACACATCTAATACATAAGGTATTTAAAAAAGAATGCCATGTGAAGTAATTGTAAACATTAAGCATTGAAAAAGTGTTCAAGTTCCAACTTTATCATTTTGAATATCATATTGAATTTCGTATATATCAATGCTTGCAATTATTACACTAAACCTAAGAGCTGTGTGAAGTTTCATCCCCATGTGCGTATTTAAAATTAAGAGTATGATTTTGAATTTCAAATATCTCAATTCACACATCTAATACATAATGTATTTTAAAAATAATGCCGTTTGTCGTAATTGTAAACATTAAGCATTGAAAAGGTGCTTGCAAAAATGTATGCATTATACCTTCCACGTGGTGCAAACCAAATCAGTTGGAGACCAAATCTTGCGTGGATGTACGTCTAGGGTAGCCTAAGAGCCATGTGAAGTTTCATCCCCAACAGGGTTTAGGATTTAGGGATCAGGGTTTAGGGTTTAGGGTTTACTCGTGCTAGTAGGGATTATAAAAATGTACGCATTATACCTTCCACGTAGTGCATACCAAATCAGTTGGAGACCAAATCTTGCGTGGATGTACGTCTAGGGTAGCCTAAGAGCCGTGTGAAGTTTCATCCCCAACAGGGTTTAGGATTTAGGGTTCAGGGTTTAGGGTTTAGGGTTTAGTCGTGCTCGTAGGGATTGTAAAAATGTACGCATTATACCTTCCATGTGGCGCATACCAAATCAGTTGGAGACCAAATCTTGCGTGGATGTACGTCTAGGGTAGCCTAAGAGGCATGTGAAGTTTCGTCCCCAACAGGGTTTAGGATTTAGGGTTCAGGGTTTAGGGTTTAGGGTTTAGTCGTGCTAGTAGGGATTGTAAAAATATACATATTATACCTTCCACGTGGCACATACCAAATCAGTTGGAGACCAAATCTTGCGTGGATGTACGTCTAGGTAGCCTAAGAGGCGTGTGAAGTTTCATCCCCAACAGGGTTTAGGATTTAGGGTTCAGGGTTTAGGGTTTAGGGTTTAGTCATGCTAGTAGGGATTGTAAAAATGTACGCATTATACCTTCCACGTGGCGCATACCAAATCAGTTGGAAACCAAATCTTGCGTGGATGTACGTCTAGGATAGCTTAAGAGGCATGTGAAGTTTCGTCCCCAACAGGGTTTAGGATTTAGGGTTCAGGGTTTAGGGTTTAGGGTTTAGTCGTGCTAGTAGGGATTGTAAAAATGTATGCATTATACCTTCCATGTGGCGCATACCAAATCAGTTGGAGACCAAATCTTGCGTGAATGTACCTCTAGGGTAGCCTAAGAGGCGTGTGAAGTTTCGTCCCCAACAGGGTTTAGGATTTAGGATTCAGGGTTTAGGGTTTAGGGTTTAGTCATGCTAGTAGGGATTGTAAAAATGTACGCATTATACCTTCCACGTGGCACATACCAAATCAGTTGGAGACCAAATCTTGCGTGGATGTACGTCTAAGGTAGCCTAAGAGGCGTGTGAAGTTTCGTCCCCAACAGGGTTTAGGATTTAGAGTTCAGGGTTTAGGGTTTAGGGTTTAGTCATGCTAGTAGGGATTGTAAAAATGTATGCATTATACCTTCCACGTGGCGCATACCAAATCAGTTGGAGACCAAATCTTGCGTGGATGTAGGTCCAGGGTAGCCTAAGAGGTGTGTGAAGTTTCGTCCCCAAGAGGGTTTAGGATTTAGGGTTCAGGGTTTAGGGTTTAGGGTTTAGTCGTGCTAGTAGGGATCGTAAAAATGTTGCATTTGTCCTTCTACGTGGCGTAAATCAAATCAGTTGGAGACCAAATCTCGCGTGGATGTACGTCTAGGGTAGCCTAAGAGACCAAATCTTGCATGGATGTACGTCTAAGGTAGCCTAAGAGGCGTGTGAAGTTTCGTCCCCAACAGGGTTTAGGATTTAGGGTTCAGGGTTTAGGGTTTAGGGTTTAGTCGTGCTAGTAGGGATTGTAAAAATGTATGCATTATACCTTCCACGTGGCGCATACCAAATCAGTTGGAGACCAAATCTTGCATGAATGTACGTCTAGGGTAGCCTAAGAGGCGTGTGAATTTTCATCCCCAACAGGGTTTAGGATTTAGGATTCACGGTTTAGGGTTTAGGGTTTAGTCGTGCTAGTAGGGATTGTAAAAATGTACGCATTATACCTTCCACGTGGCACATACCAAATCAGTTGGAGACCAAATCTTGCATGGATGTATGTCTAAGGTAGCCTAAGAGGCGTGTGAAGTTTTGTCCCCAACAGGGTTTAGGATTTAGGGTTCAGGGTTTAAGGTTTAGGGTTTAGTCGTGCTAGTAGGGATTGTAAAAATGTATGCATTATACCTTCCACGTGGCGCATACCAAATCAGTTGAAGACCAAATCTTGCGTGGATGTAGGTCTAGGGTAGCCTAAGAGGCGTGTGAAGTTTCGTCCCCAACAGGGTTTAGGATTTAGGGTTCAGGGTTTAGGGTTTGGGGTTTAGTTGTGCTAGTAGGGATCGTAAAAATGTTGCATTTGTCCTTCTACGTGGCGTAAATCAAATCAGTTGGAGACCAAATCTTGCGTGGATGTACGTCTAGGGTAGCCTAAGAGGCATGTGAAGTTTTGTCCCCAACAGGGTTTAGGATTTAGGGTTCAGGATTTAGGGTTTAGGGTTTAGTCGTGCTAGTAGGGATTGTAAAAATGTACGCATTATACCTTCTACGTGGTGCAAACCAAATCAATTGGAGACCAAATCTTGTGTGGATGTACGTCTAGGGTAGCCTAAGAGGTGTGTGAAGTTTTGTTCCCAACAGCGTTTAGGATTTATGGTTCAGGGTTTAGGGTTTAGGGTTTAGTCGTGCTAGTAGGGATTGTAAAAATGTATGCATTTGTCCTTCCACGTGGCGCATACCAAATCAGCTGGAGACCAAATCTTGCGTGGATGTACGTCCAGGGTAGCCTAAGAGCCGTGTGAAGTTTCATCCCCAACAGATAAGTCCACGTGCGTATTTCATTAGTACGTGCACCATTTTTCATACGTAGTTGTGCTAGTAGGGATTGTAAAAATGTATGCATTTGTCCTTCCACATGGCGCATACCAAATCAGTTGGAGACCAAATCTTGCATGGATGTACATCTATAGAAGCCTAAGAGCCATGTGAAGTTTCATCCCCAATAGATAAGTCCACGTGCATATTTCGTTAGTATGTGCGCCATTTTTCACACATAGTCATGCTTGTAGGGATTGTAAAAATGTACGCATTTGTCCTTCCACGTGGCGCATACCAAATCAGTTGGAGACCAAATCTTGCGTGGATGTACGTCTAGGGTAGCCTAAGAGCCGTGTGAAGTTTCATCCCCAACAGATAAGTCCACATGCATATTTCATTAGTATGTGTGCCATTTTTCATACGTAGTCGTGCTAGTAGGGATTGTAAAAATGTACGCAGCTGTCCTTCCACGTGGCGCATACCAAATCAGTTGGGCACCAAATCTTGCGTGGATGTACGTCTACAGTAGCCTAAGATCTGTGCAAAGTTTAATCTCCAACAGATAAGTCCACATGCATATTTGGTTAGTACGTGCGCCATTTTTCACACGTAATCGTGCTAGTAGGGATTGTAAAAATGTACGCATTATACCTTCCACATGGCGCATACCAAATAAGTTGGAGAGCAAATCTTGCGTGGATGTATGTCTAGGGTGGCCTAAGAGTCGTGCGAAGTTTCATTCCCAACAGATAAGTCCACACGTGTATTTCGTTAGTACATGCGCCATAGCTTTGCCACAGTCGTGCTAGTAGGGATTGTAAAAATGTACGCATTGTACCTTCCACGTGGCGCATACCAAATCAGTTCAGACCAAATCTCACGTGGATGTATGTCTAGGGTGGCCTAAGAGTCGTGCGAAGTTTCATCCCCAACAAGTAAGTCCACACGCGTATTTCGTTAGTACGTGCGCGAATTTTCTTAGTCACGTTTTTAAAATGTCCTGAAGCACAAAACAAATTACAACATTACTACTAATAAACAATTTTTTGTTTTACAAACACAACAAATCCCATTGAGAAGACATCGGACATCATGTAAAAAATAGAATCTAATACAATTATGTGTATGAATGTGTATACAGCCATCATAGTGAAATACAAAATATGAGTCCATGAAAATTACAATGGTACGGTCACACAGTGAGCCTATACATATCGAATACAAAAAAGTGTAATCAACTAGTGGATCACTTTATCTTTCACGTCTGCCCAGATGGTCTAGTATGTGCCATGTGATAGTCTAGTCAACCATTCATATCCTCGATTGCAAATGGTTCTTCCATTAATAATGGGTTTCAACCTAGGTTTATAGAGACTTGAAATCCAATCATCATCACCTTGATGAAGAAATCAAGAAAAGCATGAAGAAGATGGTTATGCCTACTAGGCCTTGTCTTACTCCAAATACCAAGACATATGGATGTACAATCATCCTTTGTAATCTTTCTAATGCAATGTTTTTTGCAACAAAGTCGCATAAGAGTCCTTTCCATATTGTCCTCAAACAACATTACATGTATCTTCGGTTCTGGAGCCTCTTCACACTCACATATTTTCTTTTTGTGAGTAGTGTCTTACATTTCCTAGTTGTAAGACCATTACCGATTGAATCCATTTCTCTTGAATTTTCATCTCTAAACTCAAATGCTAGGGATTTTGCGAATTATTGGATGCTTTATAATATCTTGGAAATGGAAATCTGATAGACAAGTTCATTGAATCTCTCAATTTGTTACCAATACCCCTTGAATCAAGTGATTAAACTATTTCTCCTTCACAATTAGATATTTTGGCATCTAGATGCTTCACGCTACTAAGAGCATCAGGACCAACACCAAAAGTCTTATATGTTTTGCCATCACTACCCTCCATCCCAGTGGGAGCATCATGACCAGTATCACTAATATCATCAATTCATATTATTGCATCATGAATTCAATCAACCACTTTATGTATTTTTCTTTGCGGTCCCATCTTATCATTCTCAACACAAGACAAGTCTTCTATATCGGTTAGCATGTTCGGGTCACTTGCAACAAAATACAAGTCAGCTATGTCGATGAGTGTGTTTGAGTCACTTGCACAAGACAAGTCTTCTATACTAGTGAGCATGTTTGAGTCACTTGCAACACAAGAAATATTTTTTGCATCAACACCACTTTTTACAATACCCTCAATATCTGTGAGCATGCCACTATGGTTCTTTTCAATTTGGAACCCATTTGTGTTACTCTTCTTTTCTTCTGATAATACTTGGTTGTATCTTCCACCACATTTTTTTTTCGCGAAAAGTAGTGCTAGCTATATTGCTTGAAAATGAGAGTATAAGAAGGCCTAAAGGCCAGCGGGCTGTAATCACAAAACGGATACAGCCGGGGGTAACAAAAATAATTAGAAGCCTCTCAAGGCATCATCATCTGAGTGTGCACAAATAGCCATGGTGGGGGCGAGTAATGCCACTGAAGATTCTGAGCAGAGTGCTGGAAGAATAGCTCTTGATGGTCCCAGTCGCGAAGGAAGTGCCGTCTCTTCTCCTTCCTTACCTGGGAGTCCCCCTGACTCTGATCCCACTCACCCTTGAGCATGTGAATAATCATGCTCCAGATGTTTCCTAGGGTCTGGGTAGCAGAAGAAGCCTAATCTCCTAGGGTTTGTGCGCATCTGGAAGTCCAGATATGCCAGCCTACAATGCTCCCAATGATCTCCCAAACTAGGTGCTAAGTCATCGCTTCTGTATTTGTCTCTATCAGATGCCAAGGGAAGCTTTCCATGTATGCCCAGGTGGCCTGCGTGATGAAGAGAACTAGATCCTACCGAGAGAACTCGTAAGCCAAGTGACGTCCCACCTCGGTGCTGCACTAGCAAAAGGCTCCTCAAGTGACCAGTCCTAGCTCGAGTGTAGCCCTCGCTAAGATCCCCATGGCTCCCTTCCACACTGTGCGAGCATGCAAACATCTCCAAAGGTAGTGCTTTAGGGATTCCTCCTCCTGAAAACACATCTGGCAGTGCCCCTCCCGCCCCATCTGCCTCAGCCAGCTCCCAACTGGTAGCCCCTTATGGACCATCATCCAAAGAAAGTAAGAGATCTTCCTCAGCCACTAGCTTGCCCATAGAGTCTTTCAGAATGTACGAAGAAAGACCAGAGATATCCCTTGGGCATACCAGCTATGTGCTTGGGTGGGTAGCCTACGCTGAAGAGCCCCAAGAGAACACTTATCGGTACACATGCTATATGAGAAGAAGGGGGTAGGGTTCTGTAAGGCCTCCAGTGGTGGCCAACACCACTCCCCTGGTTCCCACTCCACCTCTGTCAAAGAGCGGCCCTCCCAAATCCAGAGTCTCTAGTCCGCCGGGGCCTGCACAACTAGGCGGTCCATATGCCACGCTTTCCCTTACAGCCCTATAATGCGACGGCGCTGCCAGGGAAGTTGGGGGTCGATCACAACCTCTCTGCTCTTGAGGTGGCTACCATCAACGATGGAGAAGAAATGAATCTAGGAGTCAGAGAAAAGGCTTGCAACCACCAAAGGAATGCCGTGAGGTGTGAACTGCCCTAGCCACCTCTCATCTCCTAGGAGGAACTGTCTGGTGATCGTGGGAATCCTCCAACCTGCAGGAATGGCAGCATCAATCTCCGCTCGTCGAGCCTGGATCCCTTGTGCTGTGCCTACTACTGCTGCCAGCTCATTTAGGCCCAATTGGCTATAGATGTCCCTCCAAACCTGGAGCCGAGTGCGCAGGCCCACGTGCCCAGAGCACCCATGGGATATGGGATCTCTCTTCAAGTTGGTGACTTGTATCATCTGTCACCTGGCTGCTCCAAATTAGGGGTTGTCTGTCTATCTCCTCTCGGCAGCTGGGGGGACCTAGGAGAGGCTGTGCCGTAGCTTCCTCTAGACCGAGAAGACACTACGGAGGAAGGGGGAGTGGGGCTGAAGTGAAAATCCACCGGATAGAAGGCTGCCAATCACGCCCTCTCTGGGGGACACGCGTTGAGACCATGCTGAAGCAAGAGCTTCCACGTCTCCCCTCCTGGGGTCAGACCGCGGATGACTAACTTGCCAAGTAATGCCTGACTTTGAAGTTCTGGATCTATGATGCTAAGACCGCCCTCTGTCTAGGGAAGAATGACCGTCTGGTAGGCGACTCGGGCTCTGGTGGTGCTAGAACCCGTCTGAGCCAGACCACAGAAAGTTTCGCACCAGTCTCCTCAGCTAGGCTATGCACGATCTCGAGAAGCACCAGCAAGATGCCACATATCAAGCGATGGCTAGAAGGACCTCATTGACCACAAGGGCCCTGCTTGCCAGAGATAACTGAGCCGCACTCCAGAAGGCTAGCTTCCATTGTATGGCAGCTAGGACCAGTAGGAACTATTGAGCTGGCGTGGTATCCAGCCCTACCTAGAATCCCAGGTAGCATGTCGTCTGTCCTCTAGGGATCCAGTGAATCCCCAAGAAAATACCCCACTGTGAACTGGCTCTTGGATCCGTAAGAAAACCAACTGACTTGTGCTAGTTGATTTTCGCCCTAGCGGCTAGGTAGAAAATCTCTAGAGACAGTCTCACACGCTCTAGTGACTCAATATCATCCTGCACATACAGGGCCATGTCGTCTACATACTCAGAGTCTAGAAGCTCTGCATCATCCCTGATAGGGAGGCGCATCCCTCGAAGACTAGTGGTACGGGCTCATAGGAAGTGAGCCATGGCCTTCGCAAAAAAGAGAAAGAGGTAGGGCGCAAGCGGGTAGCCTTGACGTACTAAGCGCTCGAGGGTGAATCTCTCCCCCATCCTGCCACTGATGATAACCTGACTGGAGGCCGATCTGTAGAGGCTAGCAATACCTCTAATCCACTCGTCTAGGAAACTGAACCGAGAAAGTGTGCTGTCCATGAAGGACCAGTCTACCCTGTCATACGCCTTCTCAAAGTCAAGAAGGAGTATGGCTAGGTGCTGGCCACTATGTTGGGCCCACTCTGTCACCTCTAAGAATGTGAAGATGTTGTCCAAAATGCTGTGATCCTGTACAAAACCAGTTTGGGTGTCGTGGATCAAGTCATGTAGTAGGGAGCAACTTTGATATCAAGAAAGCTAATCCCCATTTGACAATATTATGGACCTATAGATGAGATGTAGTATTATCCTAGGGTGAAAATTCCATTTAGTAAGAATACCTCTCAAAATCTTGAGTTTAACAATATGCCATGAGTAGAAATTAGTCACATTAGCATGGTTGTGTATAGTAAAAGAGCTTCCAATATGTCTTTTCATGGGTAGCAGCTTAGAATGTTACAAGCACGACCTCTTTGGCTCCCCCTGCCTCTAAGGTTACCACGTCCTCCTGATTTTCTTGAATTTGCTGCATATTCTAATTTCTACCATGGCCTCCAGATCGGCATGTTTTACCTCTACCTCCACCTCTTCCAGCATTTGAGTAGAAGATAGTTTCTTTTGAAGTTTCTCCTGAAGAAGATGCACCACCATTTCTCTGCTCTTCAGAAATTAGAAGAGCAATCAACTCCCCAAAATCAGGAAAATTCTCACAGACGGCAATGGATGTCCAAAACTGTGCATAATCCTTTCCTAGACCATTTAAGGTCATAGAAACTAAATCATCATCTTCCACTGGTGACCCAATGGAAGCAATTGCATCTGCAATCTTCTTCACCTTCATGTGGTAGTCATTGATGCTCATATTTTCTCTCTGCACATTATGCAACTCCTGCTTGAGCTGCATTTTCTAGGCTTGCGTATTTGTGCTATACATTTTTGTCAAAGTATCCCATGCCTCCTTCGGCGTGCTTGCATCTTGAATATGCACAATCATAGAATCTTAAATACTGATAGACAGCTTGTACATAACTTTCTTGGCTCTCTCATGCCAGCCTTTAAATGCATGCAACTCCTGTTGATTGGGAACATTAGGAATAACTGGTTCTTGTTCAGCTCTAGTAATGAACTCCCAATAGCCTTTTCCCTTAAGGAAATTTGTCATTCTAAACTTCCATGCTGGGAAGTTGTTCTTGTCAAGCTTTTCAGTGACTATCTATAAACGAGCATCAGACGCCATTAGAGAACACTGCAAAAATATTCTGTCACTACAAAAAACACAACTTCTGCCTCACAAGGGCAAATTTGCAAAATTGATGAAAGTGGTATTTGACCACATAGTCACTTCCTAGTGATGATTTTGCATCAACAAACGATAAGAATGATTCTGTCACTCCCAATATCTCTGCGCACAGGCATAGGATGCAATTTCTGTAGCAACTTTTCACCAACCTGCAAAACAGTGGTCACACAGCAAAAAACAAGGCACTTTTCTTAGTGCCTGTGAAAAACTTCCACCACTGAAACGGGCGTTGAAATGGCCCCGAAAGGGCCCCACAGCATATACTACCCTCTCGCCATACCGCGAAGGGCGTCCCAATCTGAGACAGTGCACTCTTGCACTTTCCAACTGTGCTACCTGCATAGATTTGCTCCCAAACTCAAAAAAGGAAAGCAACATTGATCCTCTTACCAAGACACCTCGAACTTGGTTTGCTTTCTTAAGCTCCTTACCACGAACCAAGATCTGATACCATGTGAAGAGAGTGGGAGAGAAGTAAGGAGTCTCACTTGTAGCTTTCTCACATACACAATGGGGGAATACACACAAAGGTGGAGGCTAAAAACAGTTTTTCTCTTCTTAGTTGTGAAAGCCAAAAGAACTCTCTTAATACAAAAGGAATAGGTGAACCCTATATGTGGGTCTCAAACCAAACTCAGCTAACCTAGGTGGCATACTAACTGAGCCACTAACTAGAGTACATAAAGGTAGCTATCATCATGGGCAGTGTACCAACCGAATCTGCAGCTAACAAGTCGATGACATAAATGCACAACGGTCACCATGGCATATCACGAGTGGAGCTCGATATCTCAACATCACTTCCGCCTCCTATTGGTTAGGATATGTTAGCCTTGAAGCCCTCTGTTTCTTCCAAGTCATGTTTTGTGGTCAACCTCGATTATCCTTCTGCCTTCGGTGGCAATGGCTGGGTGGAAGCACGTTAACCAAAACCTAAACCCAAGACCCTAGATCCTAAGTCCTAAACCCTAAATCCTAGACCTTAGATTCTAAAGCCTAGACACTAAACCTTAGATTCTAGACTCTAAACTCTTAACCTTATGCACTAATGAAGAATCCCTAAATCCCAAACCCTAAACCCTAAACCCCAAACCCTAGACCGTAGACCCTAGACCGTAGACCCTAAACACTAGACCCTAGATCCTTAACCCTAGAACCTAAACTCTAAACCCTAGACCTTAGAACCTAAAACCTAAACCCTAAACCCTATACCCTAAAACCTAAACCCTAAACCCTAAACCCTAAAATGTTAACTATATATACTACCCTATAAGCTCTAAATACTAAACCTTAAACCTTAAACTCTTGACCCTAGATTGTGTCTACATCCTAGACTCTAAAACCTAGATCTTAAACCTTAAGACCTAGATCCTAAATCATAAACCCTAGACCATAGATCCTAAACCCTAGCAAAACCCTACATTACAATTAACAATTTATAAATTACATTGATTTGTGCAACAAGTTCGGTGCACACCCAACTTGCTACATAAATCAAGAAAATTTGATAATTTGTGCAAGAGGTGGGGGGTGCACCCAGCATTTTGCATATGCAATAGGTTAGGGGTGCACCCAACCTATTGCACAAATTAAGAAAATTTGATGATTTGTGCTAATAGGCTAAGTGCACCCACAACCTATTGTAGAAATCAAGAAATTATTTAAATTTGTGCAATGGGGTCTATGCACCCCCAACATGTTGCACATCCAATAGGTTGGTGCACACAACCTGTTGCATCAATTAAGAAAATTTCTTGATTTGCGCAATAGGTTGGGTGCACCCAACCTTTGCACGAATCAAAAAATTTGTATGATTTATGCAACAGGTTGGGTCCACCCCCACACAAATTAAGATATTTAATAAATTATTGATTGCAATTTAAGGTTTAGTGGGGTTTAAGATTTATGATCTTTGGTTTAGAGTTTAAGGTATAAGGTTTAGGATCGAGGTCCTAGGATTTAGGATCTAGGTTTTAGGGTCTTAGATGTAGCGGTAAGGGTTTAGGGTTTTGGGCTAGAATTTTGGGTCTCGGGTTTAAGATATACAGTTTAAGGTCCAAGATTTATGGTCTCCAATTTAGGATTTAGGTTTGGGGATGTTTTATTTGCTCGATTTATAAAAATTAATTGTTTTTAATGTTAATAATTACAAGTGTGATATTTTTGGGACCTTTTCTATAGTTCGCTAATATATTTTTTCTAAAGAAGATATTCACGCTTATAGAGGGCATATATGTGGTGTTATATAAGAAAAATAAAGTGGTTGCCCTTGGACAAATTCATAGTCTTGGTCGTATGAACGTGTGTCATTTCCAACATTGTGGTTAGAGAAGATGCATAATGATAATCACCAATGTGATCAATTCTGATGTACACTTAGAATATCCACATGAGACTTTGAAACATTGGTTGATATCTTGCAATGTAGCATTTTGGATTGGAAGCACATGGAACTCTTTGGGATCGAGATGAAATCGTTCCAAAGATATACTTTCAAGATATTAAGAAAACTTATTTTGAAGAGGAAAAATCTGAGATGTTGTCTTGCTTTGGAGAAGTTGGAAAATTTAAGGGCTATGCTTAGAATTTTCTTTGCATGGTGGAGATATTAAGTTGACTAGTGTAGTGTCATTGAAAATGCAATGAATAGTACATCACATCTATAGTCCACCTTGGGCGCCAACTCAGTATGTAGTATCTTACTACCCTCATCCAAAATCTAGGGCATGGGGGGATAAGGTCCATATATAATATGCATGGATATCATACAAAATTTATAAATATGCAAGGGAAAACAATGAAAATCTCAGGTCCGTTTCCCACACATCATAAGGTATGTAACTTCAAAAATATGCAAGGATTTATGATTTGTACATATTCTCATAATACGTGAGATGCAAGGTGGGGGTCTTTTGGTGAGGGGGGTAAAATAAAAAATACACTCAAATGTGAAAGCTAGCCTCCTTTCAAAATGGTGTACCATTCTAAGCTGCTACCCATGTAAAGACATATTGGAAGCTCTTTTAGTGTACACAACCATGCTAATGTGACTAATTTCTACTCATGGCATGTTAAACTAAAGATTTTGAGAGGTATTCTTACTTAAGGGATTTTGCACCCTAGAATAATACTACATCTCATCTATAGGTCCATAATATTGTCAAATTTGGATTAGCTTTCTTGAAATCAAAGTTGCCTTCTTCAATGTGGTGGAAGATACAACGAAGTATTATCAAAAGAAAAGAAGAGTAACACAAATGGGTTCCAAATTGAAAAGAACCATAGTGGCATGCTCACAGATATTGAGGGTATTGTAAAAAGTGGTGTTGATGTAGAAAATATTTCTTGTGTTGGAAGTGACTCAAACATGCTCACTAGTATAGAAGACTTATCTTGTGCAAGTGACTCAAACACACTCATCGACATAGATGACTTGTATTTTGTTGCAAGTGACCCAAACATGCTGATCGGTATAGAAGACTTGTCTTGTGTTGAGAATGATAAGATCGGACCGCAAAGAAAAATAGATAAAGTGATTGATCGAATACATGATGCAATAATATGAATTGATGGTATTAGTGATACTGGCCACGATGTTCCCACTGGGATGGAGGGTAGTGATGGCAGAACATATAAGACTTTTGGTGTTGGTCCTAATGCTCTTAGTAGCGTGAAGCATCTCGATGGCAAAATATCTAATTGTGAAGGAGAAATAGTTTCATCACTCGATTCAAGGGGTATTGATAACAAATTGAGAGATTCAATGAACTTGTCTATCAGATTTCCATTTCCAAGATATTATAAAGCATCCAATACTTCACAAAATCCCCAGCATTTGAGTTTAGAGAGGAAAATTCAAGAGAAATGGATCCAATCGGTAATGGTCTTACAACTAGGAAATGTAAGACACTATTCACAAAAAGAAAGTATGTGAGTGTGAAGAGGCGATGAATCATGGGACCAACTCCAGAACCCAAGATACATGTAATGTTGTTTAAGGACAATATGGAAAGGAGTCTTATGCAACTTTGTTGCAAGAAACTTTGCATTAGAAAGATTACAAAGGATGATTATACAGTCATATGTCTTGGTATTTGGAGTAACACAAGGCCTAGTAGACATAACCATCTTCTTCATGGTTTTCTTGATTTCTTCATCAAGGTGATGATGATTGGATTTCAAGTCTCTATAAACCTAGGTTGAAACCCATGGTTAATGGGAGAACCATTTGTAATCAAGGATATGAATGGTTGACTAGACTATCACATGGCACATACTAGACCATTTGGGCAGACGTGAAAGATAAAGTGATTCATACAATTCATGGAAATGCCTACAAGCTTAAATGCCATGGAAGCACTATAAATGCGGTTGCAACATTAAAGCAAGTCCTTGTAGACCATGCATTGCTATAGCCTCATCTTAACCAAGGAATGCTAGATGGAATTGTGGAATCTCAATACCATCTTCCTTTGGGAATCACAAAGAAGGTTGTCCTAGAAACTATCAATAAATCCTTACAAGACAAAGAAGAGAGCATAATTTCAAGGTCAAACCTCATATAAAATTTGGCGTGGACAATTTTGCCATATTAAGACACCATCAAAGGAAAGGATGCCAAAATGTAATAGATGTGATGAATTGCAAAATTCCATTGAACATAGTAAATGTGAGCAATTATGAGGAAAATAAATAAAATGGCGAACAATTCATTTACGTCATGTGCACAGGATGCTAGAATGTGGTATGCTTCTTGGATGGATTAGAATACAACTTCTTTTCCAAGCTACAGACATACTCCACTGCCATTGGAGGGTAAATCTAGATTAAAAACACACTTGTGTGGAGTATTAGTACATAGATACTGACTCTTTTCTGATGTATGGATTGATAGTTTGCATGAATGCAATAGAAGTCAAGTGGCAACATGAGGGCAACATCCATCATGAAAGCAATAAATGCCATGGAAGCACTATAAATGCGGTTGCAACATTAAAGCAAGTCCTTGTAGACCATGCATTGCTATAGCCTCATCTTAACCAAGGAATGCTAGATGGAATTGTGGAATCTCAATACCATCTTCCTTTGGGAATCACAAAGAAGGTTGTCCTAGAAACTATCAATAAATCCTTACAAGACAAAGAAGAGAGCATAATTTCAAGGTCAAACCTCATATAAAATTTGGCGTGGACAATTTTGCCATATTAAGACACCATCAAAGGAAAGGATGCCAAAATGTAATAGATGTGATGAATTGCAAAATTCCATTGAACATAGTAAATGTGAGCAATTATGAGGAAAATAAATAAAATGGCGAACAATTCATTTACGTCATGTGCACAGGATGCTAGAATGTGGTATGCTTCTTGGATGGATTAGAATACAACTTCTTTTCCAAGCTACAGACATACTCCACTGCCATTGGAGGGTAAATCTAGATTAAAAACACACTTGTGTGGAGTATTAGTACATAGATACTGACTCTTTTCTGATGTATGGATTGATAGTTTGCATGAATGCAATAGAAGTCAAGTGGCAACATGAGGGCAACATCCATCATGAAAGCAATAAATGCCATGGAAGCACTATAAATGCGGTTGCAACATTAAAGCAAGTCCTTGTAGACCATGCATTGCTATAGCCTCATCTTAACCAAGGAATGCTAGATGGAATTGTGGAATCTCAATACCATCTTCCTTTGGGAATCACAAAGAAGGTTGTCCTAGAAACTATCAATAAATCCTTACAAGACAAAGAAGAGAGCATAATTTCAAGGTCAAACCTCATATAAAATTTGGCGTGGACAATTTTGCCATATTAAGACACCATCAAAGGAAAGGATGCCAAAATGTAATAGATGTGATGAATTGCAAAATTCCATTGAACATAGTAAATGTGAGCAATTATGAGGAAAATAAATAAAATGGCGAACAATTCATTTACGTCATGTGCACAGGATGCTAGAATGTGGTATGCTTCTTGGATGGATTAGAATACAACTTCTTTTCCAAGCTACAGACATACTCCACTGCCATTGGAGGGTAAATCTAGATTAAAAACACACTTGTGTGGAGTATTAGTACATAGATACTGACTCTTTTCTGATGTATGGATTGATAGTTTGCATGAATGCAATAGAAGTCAAGTGGCAACATGAGGGCAACATCCATCATGAAAGCAATACAAAAGGTCAGAAATGCATGTGGATGTTTACCTCGCACCTTGCATATACATGCTAATAATTGTTGAAGTTTAGATATATGTTTGATTTATGCTCTATGCTGGTTGGTTTGAAAATATTTGAAGAAGTGGAAGTTGGTTTTCTTCTTGTCGGCCATACACGAGGACATTGATCAAATATGTAGTGTTATGTCTGATGAGTTGAAGTCAAGGGATGTTTTTACAATGGATGATATGCTATTCAAATTTGGGAAGTTTTTGTAGGTTCACAGAAAGAAGAATCATAGGTGGACATCCTAGAGAAGGTGTAGATTAGAGAGAATTCATAATGTCATATTTAAAATGAGATGATGATGCACTAATAGGACACACCAATCCACACTACTGTTGAGATATCAAGCTCTACCCCCGATATATCTCCTGGATGACTATCATTTATGTCACCGCCTATGTTAGTTGTACTCGTGGTGTAGTTAGACTACCACGTATGTTTTTGGTTTGGGTTCACATATGAACCACGTATTTTAGTGTTTGACATATAGGGTATTTCCCTCTTCTATTGTATTGTTGTTGTGTGCAAAAGTGAAGAAAGGCTTCACCCTCCAACCTTGTGCCCTCTCTCTTTTGTGTGTTGTGAAGAAAGCTGCACTTGAGTCTCCTATCTCTCTCCCTTATTCTTTACATGGTATCAGAGCCTTGTTCGTGATAAGGAGCTCAAGAAAGCAAGCCAAGTTTGTGGTGTCCTGGTAAGAGGACCAGTGTTGCATTCCTATTTCGAGTTTGGGAGCAAATCTCTGCAGGTAGCACAGCCAGAAGTGCAGGAGTGCACTGTTTCAGATTGAGAGGCCCTTCACGGTGTGGCAAGAGTGCAGTACATGCTGCGGGCAAGGGCGAAGCCCTCAGTGACTTTATTTTTTTGATTTGAGGCCGTTTCGGGGCCCGTTTTGAAGGCGGAAGTTCTTCGCAGGCACTCAGAAAAAGGCCGTGTTTTTCACTGTGCGACCACTGTTGCGCGGCTAGTCGGTGGAAAGGTGCCACAGAAATTGCATCGTATGCCTGTGTGCAGAGATATTGGGAGTTGCAGATTCATGCCTGTTGCCTATTGATGCAAAATCGTCACTAGGAAGTGACTGTGTGGTGAAATACCACTTTCGTCAGTGTTGCGGATCTACCCCTGTGAGGCTGTTTGCAGAAGTTTTGCTATTTGCCTTTGTGAGGCATTTGCTGTGTTTACAGGTTGCTGTTGCAATTCGTGATTTGTAAAATGTCTGAGAATCTGTCTACCATTGTCAGTGAGAAGCTTGACAAGAACAACTTCCAAGCATGGAAGTTCAGGATGACAAACTTCCTTATGGGAAAGGGAGTTTGGGATTACATCAGTGGTGAAACTGCAGAACCAGTTTTGGGTGCTGCTTCCACTCCTGCTGAATTGAAGGCCTTTAAAGAATGGCATGAAAAAGCCAGAAAATGCTTGTATTGGCTGTCTGTTAGCATTTCATATTCTATGATTGTGCATATACAGGATGTAGAGACGCCTAAGGAGGCATGGGATACATTGGTGAAGCTGTATAGCACAAATACCAAAGCACGAAAGATGCAGCAGGAGTTGCACAATGTGCAAAGGAAAAATCTGAATATAAATGAGTATTCCTTGAAGGTGAAAGGCCTTGCAGATTCTCTTGCCTCCATTGGAGCACCTGTTGATGATGAGGACTTAGTGTCCGTGACCTTGAATGGTCTTGGGAAAGATTATGCACAGTTTCGGACATCCATTGGAGTCCGTGAAACATTTCCTGATTTTCAGGAACTTATTGCTCTCTTGCTGAGTGAAGAGCAAAGGAATGGTGGTTCAGCCACCTCAACTTCTCAAGAGACTACTTTCTACTCGAATACAGGTAGAGGCAGGGGTAGAGGAAGAGGCCGTTTTGGTGGCCATGCAGGAAATCAGAACCAACAGCAACAACAGGAAAACCAGTCCTATGGAGGAGGACGTGGTAGTTCTAGAGGCAGGGGGAGCCAAAGAGGCCGTGGTTCATGGCAAAGGAACCAGCAAGTAAATAGCAGCACAAAATGCTATTATTGTGGAAAGCCTAGACACAAGGAGAATACATGCTATAAAAAGTAGAATGACATCAAAAGTGGGAAGTTGCAGCAAAGCAACTATGCATCATCAAGTGGGCATGGTGACGACAGAAATGAGCACCTTTTTATGATGCAGCATATGGTTAACTCCATGTCAGGAGATGCTGCAGCCTGCAATGATGTTTGGTATGTTGATTCAGGTGCCTCTAATCACATGACCAGTCATGGTGAGTGGTTTCATGATGTTAGAAATTTGGATAAGCCAGGTTATGTTGAAACAGGTGATGGTACTGCGCACCCAATTACGCAGGTTGGTAAAGTGCCATTGGCTATGCAGGATGGCAAAACGAAGTACTTGGCAGATGTACTTCATGTTCCAAAAATCACTAAGAACCTGGTTTCAGTTGGCCAGATGGTTGAGCAAGGTCTGCAGGTTAGATTTAATCCTGATGGATGCTTTGTTGAGGACTTGAAAAATAAGTGCCGCTTGGTTGCAAAAGGCAACAAAAATGGCAGAATGTTCACCTTGGATGTTGATATGCCTGAGGTGAAAGCTGCTATGTTTGCGCATGGGAGAGGTGTCATTGCAGATATTGAGATATGGCACAAGCGCATTGGGCACGTGAATATACAAAGGCTGAAATCTATGCAAACGAAAAACATTGTTGCAGGTTTGCCTAAATTCAGAGTTGAGGGAATGCAAAAGGTATGTGAAGCATGCCAAATGGGTAAGCAGGCCAGACATGCATTTCCCAAAAATGCTAAGGTGAGCAGAAGACCTTTGGAAGTGATCCATTCAGATGTTTGGACAACCAAAGCTGCTTCTATTGGTGGATGCCATTATTATGTGACGTTTATTGATGACTACACTAGGAAGGTGTGGATTTATTTTATGAAGCACAAAAGTGAAGTGTTCAGCCATTTCAAGGCTTTTAAGGCCATGGTTGAAAAAGAGAAAGGTGTGCATATTAAAGTGCTAAGATCTGATGGAGGGGGAGAGTACTTTTCAGAAGAATTTTGTGAATATCTGAAAGAACAGGGAATTCAAAGGAAGTACTCATGCAGGTCTACCCCTCAGCAGAATGGGGTTGCAGAAAGGAAGAACAAGCATATTGCAGAAGTAGGACGGGCGATCCTAAATGAGAAAAACATGCCTGATTATTTTTGGGCTGAAGCAGTAGCAACTGTTGTTTATATTATGAACAGAACCCCCACTGCAGCTGTCCATGGCATGATGCCTGAAGAAATGTATACAGGCCAAAAACCAGATATTTCTCACTTGAAGGTATTTGGTTGCATAGCGTATGTTCATGTTCCTGATGAGAAGAGAACAAAGCTGGATCCAAAGACAGAAAAATGCATCTTTATTGGATATGCTCTGCACCAGAAAGGGTATCGCTGTTATAACCCTTCCACCCGCAAAATGCAAGTGAGCAGAGATGTTGTTTTTGATGAAATGAGCAGCTGGTATGCACCAACTGTTATGGTAGGAGATGCAGATGCAGGAAATGGGAATGCTGCAATAAATGCAGAGCAGCAATCTCAAGCCTTGAGTGGACCCAGAGAGTCCTCTACTAGTGGATCTAATGCATGGACAGGGAGATTGAGATCTAGTGAATCGTCACATGGTAGTCCTGATAGTGTTGTGCAGGTATCACATAAGGGAAAAGAAAAAGTAGACAATGCTCCACTGTTTGATGTGTCTGCTGGTAGCTCTCATGTTGAGAGTCAAGTGGCTCTGAAATGAGCCTTGATGAGGAACTTGGGATTCCTTCTGTTGTTACACCTGGTGCAAGGAAAAGCAGGCATGATTTAAAGACTCCTGCAACTGATCCAGCTATACGGAGGTCCACTCGTATTAAGTATCCAGTTGACAGGCTGAGATATGATGGGTATATAGCACATCACTATGCTTATATGGTCAAGGTTCTAGAGGAGCCAGAGCCCACATGTTTTGAGGATGCAGCAGGGCATAAAAATTGGGAAGCAGCTATGGATGAAGAGATGGCTGCCTTGGATGCAAACCACACTTGGGATTTGATGCCTTTGCCTCATGATAAGAAGGCTATTGGCTGCAAGTGGGTTTACAAAGTAAAGCACAATGCTGATGGGTCTGTTAGTAGGTACAAGGCAAGATTGGTTGCCAAAGGTTTTGCGCAGACATATGGAATTGACTATGAGGAAACTTTCAGCCCAGTTGCAAGGATGGCAACCGTGAGAGCAGTAATTGCTATGGCTGCTACAAAGGGATGGTCTTTGCATCAGATGGATGTGAAAAATGCCTTCTTGCATGGTGATTTGCAGGAAGAGGTTTATATGATGCAGCCAGAAGGTTATGAGGATAATTCACACCCCGATTTTGTATGCAGGTTGCGTAAAGCCTTGTATGGCTTAAAACAGGCACCGAGGGCATGGTCAGACAAGATAGGGCAATATCTTGTCACTATTGGATTTCAGATTTTCAATTCAGATTTTTCACTTTATGTGAAAAGGACAAACAGAGGGATTGTGCTTATAGTCATCTATGTTGATGACTTGATTATTACAGGTGATAGTGATGCAGACATTAATGAAGTGAAGCTGCTGTTGAAGCAGAAATTTGAGATGAAGGATTTGGGAGAGCTGCGTTACTTCTTGGGCATTGAGGTTATTAGATCCCCGAGTGGGATATGGCTGTTGCAAAGGCAATACGGTTTGGACATGCGGTCCAAATATGGGATGACAGGCTGTAAGCCTATCTCTGTTCCATTGGAGCAGAATGTGAAGCTCAATGCAGAGACAGGTGAGCTTCTTGAAGATATTACTATGTACAGGCGCATAGTAGGTAGCTTGATTTACATGACTATAACCAGACCAGATTTGAGCTATGCTGTGGGGCTGGTGAGTCAATTTATGCAGGCACCGAGGAAGCCACATTTGGATGCGGCTAGGCGTATACTGCGGTATGTGAAGTCCACATTGCATTATGGACTGTTTTATGAAGCTGGGTGTGCATTACAGGTACATGGATACACAGATGCTGACTGGGGGGCTGGTAGTGTCTTAGACAGGAGATCTACTAGTGGTTTTATGTTTTCCCTTGGGAGTGGTGCCATCAGTTGGAGCAGCAAGAAGCAGCCAACAGTTGCCTTGTCGAGCACAGAGGCTGAGTACAGGGGTGCAGCAATGGCTGCATGTGAGGTAGCTTGGTTATGGAAGCTACTTGCAGATATGGGACAGTCAATTCATGCAGCATTTGTCATTCATTGTGACAACATTAGCAGCATCATGCTTGCTAATAACCCAGTTTATCATGCTAGAACGAAGCACATTGAGGTGCATTATCACTTTGTGAGAGAGAAGGTTCTAGCTGGTGAGATTGATCTTGTCTATGTCAGCACTGAGGAGCAGGTGGCTGATATTTTTACGAAGGCATTGGGTACCGAGAAGCTTCACAGATTTAGGAGCTTGCTTGGTGTACGTGAGATGGATTTGAGCTTGAGGGGGAGTGTTGAGATATCAAGCTCTACCCCCGATATATCTCCTGGATGACTATCATTTATGTCACCGCCTATGTTAGTTGTACTCGTGGTGTAGTTAGACTACCACGTATGTTTTTGGTTTGGGTTCACATATGAACCACGTATTCTAGGGTTTGACATATAGCGTATTTCCCTCTTCTATTGTATTGTTGTTGTGTGCAAAAGTGAAGAAAGGCTTCACCCTCCAACCTTGTGTCCTCTCTCTTTTGTGTGTTGTGAAGAAAGCTGCACTTGAGTCTCCTATCTCTCTCCCTTATTCTTTACAACTACTTTTGGTTTAGCATGCATAATAATACCCTAATGATGCAATTGAAGCACTACTCAGTCGATGGAGATAATTTTGGACTGAGCCATATGCTTTATTATAATGAATAATTCCATTGGAGGAAATTAGATTTGTTCTAGAAAGAACAAAGCACTTTATTCTTCCAAACAAATGGTCTATCTATACACCACCTACATGTTTCTTTCCATATGCCAAACTAAGAGAAAAAGTCAAATAATTTTGATCTAGAGACCCAAATCCCCAAGTTGTGCTAGTTTCCAATGGAGATGCTAGAATCCAACCGGCTTAGTGGATCCCTTTTTTGAAGCAGGAGGCTATACTACAACATCGGCTGAGATTGTAGGGTGCATCCCATGTACATGCCCCTCCCTCAATGCTAGAAATAGAGCTTCTTCCGGTAGTTGCAAATGAGTGACCCCAACATCATGTACAATTTTCCTTGCTTTAACTTACCAAAGATAGCTACTGTGCATGCAATTATCTATCATAAGGTCAATTGATAGAGACCTACACTGAGTTTCCAAACCCAATGGTGGTAGCCTCAATATAATTTTTTTGCCTCATCATTTTGCAGCTCCCAAAAATGTGTGCCATGCTTATCTTTAAGGTCCAGATGTGATGTGCATGCAAACCATGGAGCTAGAGGTACACGTGGGTCATGTATCAGTATCTTGGACCAGTGCTAGAATGAAAAACCAGTTCATGTCTTGCATTCAATTAGCATTCTTCAATGATGGGGATGTGCTTAGGGATGTCAAATGCCATTCATTTTGTAGAATATTGCAATGACTACTCAACTGATACTCCATTGTTTAGGTCGCCCAATCTTTCGGATGACCCAATTGTACTTGATCTACAGATGGATCAACATCAGTTTGGGGGACATGTTTGTTGAGAGTTGTGGTGCCGTGAGCACATGTAGAGAAAAGGTATGAGTAAAGGGCAAGCTGCCACATGGCATGGAGGAGATATCCCACATGTGAACAAGCATATGGATGTAAGTACCCTCACCTATAAAAGGGAGGTTCATTTGAAGTAATATCAATCAAGCACTTTGCACTATCTCACGATTCTCTTTATGAGTCCAAGCTAATCTATCTTGGAACCTAATTGACTTGAGGTACATGTCATGAGCACTCTCTTCATCATGTTTCCACATAGGTTCCATCCACCTTAGAGTGATCTAGAGATCTTGAGGCACACATGCTTTCTCATGGTATCAGAGCTTAGGTCTAGTCTCCTAGATTAGTTGTAGGCTTGCCTTAGGGGCACATGTTTTCTCCTAGGTTAGTTTTACTTTTAGATTGAGACAATTCTGTCCATGAGAATTTGAGATATTTATGTTCTTGTGAGAGCTAGATCAATTTCTTTGATTGTGTGTGAGAGCGAGAGAGACAAATTCATGTTCATGCCTCGCGAGTGATTGTTCATGTCAGAGATTTATTGAGAGATCCTTGTGTTTGAGAGAGATTTGAGAGATGATTTTGAGAGGGAGAGAGAGCCCGAAGCTCTACCTACACCCATCTCCAGCAATCAACCTCTCCAAATGGGCAACCTTGGATGACAGAGCAGCTATTAACAACAGCAACTCCCAACTCTCACGACCTCCAAGCAAATGCCTCTCCAAAAAGTATTGAATGGGTGACAGCAAACTAGCCCGAGCTCAAAAACATAGAAGGGAGCGCTAATAACTCCTCGACGGCCTCATGGGACTGCATTCTTGCAATGACCATCTAGAGTAGAGCAGTGCTTTCGAACATGAACAGCTCCAACAAAAGGGGTTCCAACACCCAGTGCTCCATAGCCAGCAAAACCACTAGCCCAACTGGCTACTCTAGCAACCAGCTTCAAAGTTCACGACAACAGCTCCAAGGCTTCATCTGGATAGCAGCATCTCAACAGCCACACACACATAGCCCAGTGAAGCAGCGCTTTCTCTTGGCATAGCAAAAATGGCTTGCATATGGGACAGCTCACCGATAGCCAGCGCCTTCAAGCAATGAGCTCCTAGGTCAGCCACGAGCTCACGGAGTGCTTTCATCTACGCCATAGCTCGACAAGCAGTGCCAACCTTGCAATGTGCCTCTTGTAACTTCTGCATGAGCTGTGACTTCTGCAAGCCTCAAATCGGAGCAATATGGCTGAAACAAATGCTTCTAAGCTCTACATCATGCTAGGTGCACCCCCCACCTGTTGCACAAATCATCAAATTTTCTTGATTTATGTAGTAGGTTGGGTGTGCACCGAACTTGTTGCACAAATCAATATATTTTATAAATTGTTAATTGCAATGTAGGGTTTCGCTAGGGTTTAGGATCTATGGTCTAGGGTTTATGATTTAGGATCTAAGGTTTAGGATCTAGGTCTAGGGTCTAAGATCTAGGTTTTACAGTCTAGGATGTAAACACAAGGGTCTAGGGTCAAGAGTCTAAGGTTTAAGGTTTAGGATTTAGAGCTTATAGGATAGTATATATAGTTAAGATTTTAGGGTCTAGGGTCTAGGGTTTAGGGTTTAGGATTTAGGTTTTAGGGTATAGGGTTTAGGGTTTAGGTTTTAGAGTCTAAGGTCTAGGGTTTAGAGTTTAGGGTCTAGGGTTAAGGATCTAGGGTCTAGGGTTTAGGGTCTATGGTCTAGGGTCTAGGGTTTAGGGTTTAGGATTTGGGGATTAGGGATTCTTCATTAGTGTATAAGGTTAAGAGCTTAGAGTCTAGAATCTAAGGTTTAGTATCTAGGCTTTAGAATCTAAGGTCTAGGATTTAGGGTTTAGGACTTAGGATCTAGGGTCTTGGGTTTAGGTTTTGGTTAACATGCTTCCACCCACAGCCGTTGCCACCGAAGACAGAAGGACAATCGAGGTTGACCACAAAACATGACTTGGAAGAAATAGAGGGCTTCAAGGCTGACGATCCTAACCAAGAGGAGGGGGAAGTGATGTTGAGATATCGAGCTCCACTCATGATATGCGAGGGTAACCGTTGTGCATTTATGTCATCGACTTGTTAGCTGCAGATGCGGTTGGTACACCGCCCATGAATAATAGCTGGATGACAGCTATCTTTATGTACTCTAGTTAGTGGCTCAGTTAGTATGCCACCTAGGTTAGCTGAGTTTGGTTTGACACCCACATATAGGGTTCACCTATTCCTTTTGTACTAAGAGAGAGTTCTTTTGGCTTTCACAACTAAGAAGAGGAAAACTATTTTTAGCCTCCACCTTTGTGTGTATTCCCCCATTGTGTATGTGAGAAAGCTACAAGTGAGACTCCTTACATCCCTCCCACTCTCTTCAGATGGTATCAGAGCTCGGTTCATGGTAAGGAGCTCAAGAAAGCAAACCAAGTTTAAGGTGTCTTGGTAAGAGGATCAGTGTTGCTTTCCTTTTTTGAGTTTGGGAGCAAATCTTTGCAGGTAGCACAACCGGGAAGTGCAAGAGTGCACTGTCTTAGATTGGGACACCCTTTGCCGTGTGGTGAGAGGGTAGTATATGCTGTGGGTCACTTTTGTAGATTTGACCTTGTGAGGCAGAAGTTGTGTTTTCTATAGTGACTAAATACTTTTGCGATGCTCTGTAATGGCGTCTGATGCTCTTTCACAGATTGTCACTGAAAAACTTGACAAGAATGACTTCCAAGCATGAAAGTTTAGAATGAAGAATTTCCTTAAGGGAAAAGGCTATTGGGAGTTCATTATTGGAGCTGAACAAGAACCAGTTATTCCTAATGTTCCCAATCAACAAGAGTTGCAGGCATTTAAAGGTTGGCATGAGAGAGCCAGGAAAGTTATGTACTGGCTGTCTATCAGTATTTCAAATTCTATGATTGTGCATATTCAGGATGCAAGCACGCCGAAGGAGGCATGGGATACTTTGACAAAAATGTATAGCACAAATATGCAAGCCAAAAAAATGCAGCTCAAGCAAGAGTTGCATAATGTGCAGTGAGAAAATATGAGCATCAATGACTACCACATGAAGGTGAAGAAGATTGCAGATGCACTGAGAAAGCATGCATGCCTCAAGATCTATGGAGCACTCTAAGGTGGATGGAACCTATGTGGAAACATGATGAAGAGAGTGCTCATGACATGTACCTCAAGTCAATTAGGTTCCAAGATAGATTAGCTTGAACTCATAAAGAGAATCTTGAGATAGTGCAAAGTGCTTGATTGATATTACTTCAAATGAACCTCCCTTTTATAGGTGAGGGTACTTACATCCATTTTCTTGCTCACATGTGGGATATCTCCTCCATGCCATGTGGCAGCTTGCCCTTTACTCATACCTTTGCTCTACAAGTGCTCATTTCACCACAACTCTCAACACCTCCCCTTGGCGCCATGATCCTTTGGCTATTGCAAGGTGGTCAGATGTTTTACAAGATCAAATCCTCCCCGAGTGCCTACATGGCTACTCTCAGGTGGTCATGCTTGATTTACAAAATATAGGCAAGGTTGGCAACGTTTTTATTTCTCAATACATGTTGTTCCTATCATTCTGCTCATGGCTTGATGATGACTCCACGTAGTTGACTTGCTAGTTCTTCAATCTGCAATCTTCTTCCTTGTGTAGCTTCATGCATGATGCTTTGTTCTTCCATGTGCCTTAATGCTTTGTGTGGATGGCATGCTCTGTGCTATGGTCATTTCATGCACTTGTGCTTTCGGCTTGCTTATGACAATGATGTGTGCATTCCTGCTTTAATTTGTCATTTGTTGCAAAGGTTTTACCAATTGATTTCTTTCAATATTGGTAGTGTCTAATTGCTTACAATGAATTTGATCTGACAGCGCGTAGAGCTCAAAAAGATTATCACTTTTCCTTTTTGGAGCATGTGCAAATTCTTCCTGGATTGGAAGTTATGGCTTGTCAAAGTTTTATGAAGAAGAGAGGGCCTTGATGATGTGGCAAAGGGGTTCATATGCTGCTTGCAGGACTGTGCTTGGCAAGGGGTTACTGTGCTGAGGTGGCCCTATGCCATGGGGTAATCTTTTAACCCAAACAAGTTAACCCAAGGTTACATTCACTTTACCATGGTAATTGTAATCCTAATACGCGTCCAAAAATAAGCATTGACCTAAACCAAGGTCATGTTGACCTAGGCTTCCTTATCTTCCACATGTCAATTCTTGGGAAACCTTACAAAGATGAGGCAATTTATTATTATTATTATTATTCGTTTCTTGCGAGATCTTGTTGCATAGAGGTTGCTTTTATTGATTGAGAGGATGAGAGCTATCATGAGCCCATGTGGTCAGGTGTGATGGAGCCATGGGAGTCAAAGCAATTGTTAGTAGATGGGTCGGTTGCTACTAGAGAGCCTGGCAATTGGGAGCCATAGATGCACGTAGGAGGTAGCTAGTCGTTTGGATGGAGGCAGCCGAGATGACACTGGGATGGAGTGCAGCTACCCAACTTGCGGTAGCAAGGGAATCAAGAGACTCTTCCAAAATTGACAACTCCTTGGTACTCTAATCGAGGCTTAGAAACTTTTCTAGGTCGGCTCAACCTAGAAACCCATGGCGAAACTCGAGTCGCCAGAAGCTTTGGAAGGGATTTGCCCACTGGCATATTCAAACTTCCAGTGGGGATTGGATGATGGTGCTTCTCATGATGGCCAAGCAAGTGGTGAATCAAAGCCCCTCACAATGGAAATCACGACCGTCACGAAAAGCTGTCCAATATGCTTGGAGATTTGAATTTTGTTTTTGATAGTCCTAGCGATTTCCGGGGGGTTTCATCTTGTTAACTCTAGGCAAGCAAAAGTGGTAGTTCCTTCTCAAGGATTTCGTCTTCGGAATGGCAGCTTTGCTGCGCTGACTGTTGTAGAGGTTAAGAGCTATTGGAAGCTTCTCTAAGATAGGTTGATGACGGTCGTTGTTGTAGGCCACGTGTATAGGCTATTATAGGTCAAGCCATTGGATAGGAGGATTGAATGGAATATTAAGCCGCTCCTCCCTAAGACAGATGAGCAACAAACAGCAAAAAAGAATGGACACCTGAGAACCACAATCCCCTTCAAGAAGATCTCTTAACAATCTCTCAAGAGACTGAAGAACTCTTTCTCATAAGAAGAAGAACTCTCAAGGGCTCTTTGAAACTCTCCAAAAAGAACAGAATTTTCATTCAATGGATGGAATTCTCTCAATCTAAAAACTAAAACTAACCTAGGAGAAAAACATGAGCTCCTAAGACATGCGTACATCTAATCTAGGAATGGGAGCAATTCTAATGAGCTACTAATGAGCTAAACTCGGACAGCTAATCCTATGCTCTGATACCATGAGAAAGCATGCATGCCTTAGGATCTATGGAGCACTCCAAGGTGGATGGAACCTATGTGGAAACATGATGAAGAGAGTGCTCATGACATGTACCTCAAGTCAATTGGGTTCTAAGATAGATTAGCTTGGACTCATAAAGAGAATCTTGAGATAGTGCAAAGTGCTTGATTGATATTACTTCAAATGAACTCCCTTTTATAAGTGAGGGTACTTACATCCATTTGCTTGCTCACATGTGGGATATCTCCTCCGTGCCATGTTGCAGCTTGCCCTTTACTCATACCTTTGCTCTACAAGTGCTCATGGCACCACAACTCTCAACAAGCACTTGCTTCCATTGGGTCGCCAATGGAAGATGATAATTCAGTTTCTGTGACCTTGAATGGTCTAGGAAAGTATTATGCATAGTTCCGAACATCCATTGCCGTCTGTGAGAATTTTCCTGATTTTGGGGAGTTGATTGCTCTTCTAATTTCTGAAGAGAAGAGAAATGGTGGTGCATCTTCTTCAAGAGGAACTTCAAAAGAATCTGTCTTCTACTCAAATGCTGGAAGAGGTAGAGGCAGAGGTAGAGCATGCCGATCTAGAGGCCATGGCAGAAATCAAAATATGCAGCAAATTCAAGAAATCCAGTCCTATGGAGGAGGACGTGATAACCTTAGAGGTAGGGGGAGCCAAAGAGGTTGTGCTGGATGGCAGAGAGGCCAAAATGCAAACAGCAATGTTGAATGCTACTACTATGGTAAAATGGGTCATATGGCTAAAGACTGCTACAAAAAGCAAAATGACATCATGAATGGAAAATTGTAACAAGGCAATTATGCATCCTCTAGTAGATAGGGTGATGAGAGAAATGAGCATTTGTTTATGGTGCAGCACATGACCAATTCTGTGACAAGTGCAGAAGAAAGCAATGATGTGTGGTATGTTGACTCAGGTGCATCAAACCACATGATAGGTCATGCAGAATGGATGCAGGATGTAAGGAAAATGAAAAGACCAGGATTTGTGGAGACTGGTGATGATACTGCACATCCTATTATGCGGATTGGTAAAATTCCTTTGTCTATGCAAGATGGGAAAAAGAAATACCTGTCTGATGTATTTCATGTCCCGAATATCACCAAGAACCTGGTTTCTATTGGTCAAATGGGCTTGCACACGTCAGATTTAATCCTCATGGATGCTTTGTTGAGGATATGAAAAATAAAGGTCACTTGATAGCAAAAGGGAAGAAGAAGGGTAGGATGTTTACGTTGCATGCACACATGCCTGAATTGAGTGCAACAATGTTTGCACATGGGACCAGTATAGTTGTAGATATTGATATTTGACATAAACGCATTGGTCATGTTAACGTACAACGACTTAAATTAATGCAAGCCCAAAATATTGTTGCAAGATTGCGTAAGTTCAAGGTTGCAAAAATGCATAAAGTATGTGAATTCTATCAATTTGGAAAACAAGCAAGGAAACCATTTCCTAGACATGTTCAAGAGAGTAAGAGGCCATTAGAATTATTCCACTCTGATGTATGGACTACTAAAGCTACATCTATTGGAGGCTGCCATTATTTTGTCACTTTTATTGATGACTACAGCAGAAAAGATTGGGTGTATTTTATGAAAAAGAAAAGTGAAGTTTTTGGGCATTTCAAAGATTTTAAAGCTATGATTGAAAAAGAAATAGACTTGAAATAAAATTCCTAAGGTCAGATGGAGGGGGAGAGTACCTCTTAAATGAGTTTGCAAGGTTCTTGCAAGAGCATAGCATAAAGCAACAATATTCATGCAATCATACCCCACAGCAAAATGGACTTGCAAAAAGGAAAAACAAGCATATTGGAGAGGTATCTCATGCCATGCTCAACAAAAAAGACCTACTGGATTATTATTAAGCTAAAGTAGTTGCTACAGGAGTCTACATAATGAATAGGACTCCCAATGTAGCAATACATGGCATGACGCCAGAGGAGAGGTATACTAGTAGGAAACCATATATTTCTCATTTGAAAGTTTTTGGTTGCATTGCCTATGTTCATGTGCCAGATGAGTTGAGATCCAAGTTGGATCCAAAGCTAAGAAGTGCATCTTTATTAGTTATTCTCTCTACCAAAAAGGGTATAGATGCTATAACCCTTCTACTCGTAAAATTACAGTGAGCACAAATGTTGTTTTTTATGAGATGAGTAGCTGGTACAAACCAGTAAATGTGATTGATGATGTAGATGCACAAAATGGTAATGCTGCACAAAATTTACAGCAGCAATCACAAAATATTAGTGGACCTATAGTGTCCTCCTCTAGCTGTGGTTCACATACTTCGCCATGGACAAGTAGATTGAGATTAGGAGAATCTCCTCAAAGCAATGGAGCTAGTGGTATGCAAGTATCACGAAAGGGAAAACAAAAAGTAGATCAGTCCATGGTTGATGTGAATGCAGGTCACTCTTATGTGGATGGTGAATCCAATGGCTTAGAACAGAGCCTTGATGATGATTGGGTATTCCTTCTGTTGTTACACCTGGAGTAAGGAAGCTAAGGGATGTTTTGAGAGCACATGGTAGTGAGCCTATTTTGCATAGGTCTACTAGAGTTAAGTATCCCGTGGATAGGCTGAAATATGATGGATTTACAACCATTCACTATGCCTATATGGTCAAAGTGATACATGAACCAGAACCCACTTCTTTTGAGCAAGCCATGGGAAAAGAAAAATGGGAGAAATCCATGGATGAAGAAATGGATGGCTTGGAAGCAAATGCTACATGGGAATTGGTGCCTTTGCCTAAAGACAAGAATGCAATTGGCTGCAAGTGGGCCTATAAGGTGAAGCACAATGCAGATGGTTCTGTGAGAAGATACAAGGCAAGATTAGTTGTCAAGGGGTATGCACAGACATATGGCATTGATTATGAAGAAACATTCGGTTCGGTTCCAAGGATGGCAATCGTAAGAGCAGTCATTGCTATGGCTACATCAAAGGGATGGTCTTTACATCAAGTGAATGTAAAGAATGCCTTCTTGCATGGTGATTTGCAAGAAGAGGTCTATATGGAGCAACCACCAAGTTATGTTCATGCTGTTCATTCTAAGTTTGTTTGCAGGTTGAAGAAAGCCTTGTATGGCTTGAAGCAAGCACCCAGAGCATGGTCTGACAAGATAGGACAGTATCTTGTCACTATTGGCTTTCAGATTTCCAAGGCAAATTTCTCACTTTATGTGAGAAAAACAAAGAAAGGCATTATGCTTCTTGTCATTTATGTTGATGATTTGATCATCACATGTGATAGTGATGAAGATATCCTTCATGTCAAAATGCTATTGAAGCAAAAGTTTGAGATGAAGGATTTGGGAGAGCTGCATTATTTCTTGGGCATTGAGGTGATTAGATCCACAAGTGGGATATGGCTCTTTCAGAGGCAGTATGGATTGGACATGCTGTCCAAATATGGGATGATAGGCTATAAGCCTATTTCAATTCCTTTGGAGCAGAATGTGAAGTTGAGTGCAGATGCAAGGTGAGCTTCTGGAAGAGCCTACTATGTACAAATGCATAGTAGAAAGTTTGATTTATATGACTATTACCAGGCCAGATTTGAGCTATGCTGTTGGGTTGGTAAGTCAGTTTATGCAGGCTCCAAGGAAACCGCATTTGGATGCGGCTAGATGCATATTGAGGTATGTGAAGTCCACATTGCAATATGGACTATTTTATGAGACTGGGGTTCAGATACAATTGCATGGATACACTAATGCTGATTGAGCTGGTAGTATTTCTGACGGATGATCTACCAGTGGATATGTGTTTTCTTTTGGGAGTGCTGCAGCCACTTGGAGCAATAAGAAACAGCCTATGGTTGCCTTGTCAAGCACAAAGGCTGAATATAGTGGTGTATCATGCTAGAACAAAGTACATTGAGGTGCATTATCACTATGTGTAGGAGAAGGTTCTAGTAGGTTTTATTGATCTGGTTCATGTCAGTAGAGAGGATCAGGTAGCTGACATATTCACGAAGGCATTGGGTGCAGAGAAGCTGTGCAAGTTCAGAGACCTACTTGGTGTGCAGGAATTGGGATTGAGCTCGAGGGGGAGTGTTGAGATATCGAGCTCCACTCGTGATATGCCAGGGTGATCGTTGTGCATTTATGTCACCGACTTGTTAGCTGCATTATCACTATGTGCAGGAGAGGTTCTAGTAGGTTTTATTGATCTGGTTTATGTTAGCAGAGAGGATTAGGTAGCTGACATATTCACGAAGGCATTGGGTGCAAAGAAGCTGTGCAAGTTGAGAGACCTGCTTGGTGTGCGGGAATTGGGATTGAGCCCGAGGGGGAGTGTTGAGATATCGAGCTCCAATCGTGATATGCCAGGGTGACCGTTGTGCATTTATGTCACCAACTTGTTTGCTGTAGATGCAGTTGGTACACTACCCATGAATAATAGCTAGATGACAACGATCTTTATGTACTTTAGTTAGTGGCTCAGCTAGTATGCCACCTAGGTTAGCTGAGTTTGGTTTGAGACCCACATATAGGGTTCACCTATTCCTTTTGTACTAAGAGAGAGTTCTTTTGGATTTCTCAACTAAGAAGAGGAAAATTGTTTTCAGCTTGCACCTTTGTGTGTATTCCCCCATTGTGTATGTGAGAAAACTGCAAGTGAGACTCCTTACTTCTCTCCCACTCTCTTCACAAGTGACACCCTATGAGAAATATAGGGAGGAATTGAATCACTTAGGATGATACGATGAGCAAATGTGCTATACCTCCCGAGTGCAAGAGTATGATTTGGAGGAGTTCAACCTCAGAACAGATGATGACCTAAAAAATGTTCGTATCAGTGTTCTGCGAGTTTCAAGAAAGTTTGACTTCACTTCTCGAAGAATATAAAGATATCTTCACATGGGAATATATGGATATGCAAGGTGCTAACCCTCAGGTATGTGTCCACCGTATCAATCTAAAGAGAGATATGAAACCGGTCATCCAACAAAGATACCATATTAATCAAAACTACACTAAGAAATAAATTGATAAGTTGTTGTGAGTAGGATTCATTTTTCTTATTGAGGAAGTGACCTGGTTGTCACCCATCGTGATTGTTCCTAAAAGAATGGCAAACTCTAGATTTGTGTCAACTGTTGAAAGCTGAATGTGACAACCATTACGGATCCCTTTCCTCTACTGTTTTGACACATTATTGGATGCTGTTGTAGGGCATGAGGTTTAGAGCTTTCTAGATGGTTTCAATGGGTAAAACTAGATTCAAATGGCATTGGAAGATAAGGATAAAACTAGTTTGCTAGTAATGTGATGATGTTTGGGCTAAAGAATGCGCCACCTACATTTTAGTCTTGGACCCAAAAAGTGTTTTTATTGTATTTAACCACGTTCATGTGGGTCTTTTTGGATGATTTCAGTGTGTTTGGAAAGAGGGATGAGCATTTACATCATTTGCAGTTGTGTTTGGAAAGAGGGATGAGAATTTACATCATTTTCAGACCTATTGTAAATCACAATTGAGTTTGAATTCGACAAAGTGCACCTTTGCGGTAAAACGTGGAGTGCTGCTTGGTGATATCATCTTAGAACAAGGGGTAACAATTGATCCACGAAAGGTAGAGGTGATTCAAAAGAAAAAAGTTCCTAGTAATTTGAAGGAGCTCCAACAGTTCATTGGGCAAGTCAAGTGGCACAATTGGTTTTCGTGGCATTTTTCCTCTATCTGTCAATCTTTAATAGGCCTGACAAAAAAGGATACCCCATTTTTGTGAACAAATGTGCAACAGACCGCATTCAGTTGGTTGGAAAATATTTTTTGTGGACAAATGTGCAGCAAACCACCTCATTGGAGTTTGCCCTTCGATATGTTTGTGGATGCTGCCGATATAACCATCGGAGCGGTTCTGATGCAAAAGTGATAGAAGGGCTAGTATCAACCTATCTATTACACGAGCTATACTCTCACATCCACGAAATAGAATTATTTTGTGATAGAGCGTGAGTGCCTGGGGAGGATTTATGCATTGGGAAAATTCTGGCACTATCTCCTTGGCAATAAGATTGTGTTCCATGTGGATCACCAAGCTCTATTGTATTTGGTCAATAAGTAGTAGCCCACCAATAGATTGGCCACATGGATTCTATTACTATTAGAGTTTGACTACACCATTGTCCATATGCCAGGCTGCCAGCACCTTGTGGTAGACTATTTAAGTCACCTAGATTCTAGTGACATGGACCAGCCAAAGGGCTTCCCGATGACTCTCCGGATGCAAACCTGCTTGAGATATAACCCATTCAGGGGATGTATTAATATGGCCAAATGTTATAATTTTTGCTTGATAGCATCTTCCCCAAAGAGATGTTTTTGGATTAGCGAAAGCAGATGGCACTGAAAAGCCAGCCTTTCAAAGTGATTGCAGGGATGCTCTATAGGAGGGGGCATGCTCAGACAGTGTGTCCCAGAACATGAGAAAAATTAGTGTTAGTTGAATCACATTAGGGAGCTTCTGGTGGTGACTTTGCGAGGGAAATTATGGCTAAAACATTATTCCAGGTTGGTATGGCCTATTCTACCCTTGGAGCCATTTCAAAAGTGGGGGTTAGATTTATGGGGCCCTTCAAATCAGTAGCTCAGTTCATAGGTAATAAGTATGTGGTGATGGCAACAAACTACTCGACCAAGTAGGTGGAAGCTCAAGCATTATGGGATAATACAGTGGCTAGTATGACAAATTTCATTTACTCTAACATCATTACATGGTTTGGTTGCCCAATTGAGTTAGCAGGGGCTTCACTTCCTTAACGATACGATAAAGCAATTGTTGCTACTGACAGAAGTGCACATGGTAATTCACAAGATGGCCACCACATATCATCTGCAAGGGAATGGAGAGGCAGAGAGTAGCAATAAGACCATGAAAAGGATCCTCAAGATGATTGTTTCATAACAATGATGTGATACCAACCTAGACTCGACACTTTGGGCATATTGGATTGCTTTTAAGGTCACTACTAGCATGACACCTTTCCGAATGGTTTATGGCATAGAGGCAGTGGTGCCTATGGAATTTATGTGCTCTAGTTTGAGAATTGTGTGGAAAGATGAGCCCAGAAGAGTCCATTCAGTTTCGACAGGAGGAATTGCTAAGGCTAGAGGAAGATCAAATTTAGAGTCAGTATGCAACATAGGTCATTCAAAAGCAACGTAGAGCCTAGGTTAACACATTAAATTCAAAATCTTTTGCAAAGGTGGGTTAGTGTTGGTGTATAATTTGTGCTTGGGGGATTTTCGGGCAAACTAAAATTATGATATGAGGTCCCATGTCGTATTGTGGAGAATTTGAAACAGGGCATATTCTAGATTGCTGGCTTGCATGGAAATGTTTTACCTATGCTAGTCAATGGATTTTGGATGAAGCCTTTCATTTTTTTTCATGAGCCCAGGAGCCAGTCAGGTGATCCACTAATGCCGAAGGTTTTGGTTGGGGCCATATTTGCTATAATAAGGTAGGAGGTACCCCGTGTTGAGATGTGTGTCCCTTTGCACAAGCCAATTGCACCCATCCAAGTAGAAGACTTGAGGTGGGATGATTTGTTGGATGATTTGTTTCTCATTAGTCTTTTGACATCCCATAGAGTTTTGGTGCGACTAGTCTTGTCTTTCTATCAAGCGCACGACATGCATGGTGCTCTTCACCCTATCTCCCAAGATATGGCTAGTGAAGCTTGAGTAGCCCTAGGAACTCTTTTGGATTCCAACACCCAATTGAAGTCGATGGGAAAGAGAAAGGAGCTATCAATAAAATTTGAAAATCTGAGGTCGAAAGTATAATGACTTTTATAGCATGCTCATGACCCGGAGGAGCCACCACTAGAGCCAGTGAAACACATCGGATCATATGCATAGGCTCCGAGTTCTCCCTTCATTGATTTTAAATTTCACTTGGACAAAATTCTTCTCGAGAATGCATGATGGTTGCGAAAGCTTGGTCTAGAGTAGTATAATGATTTACCGTGGTGGACCTCAAAGATGAATCTGATGGTGGATGCATAGTTTGAATTGTTGTAGTCTATAGGGGGTAAGATCACTCCCACTATATAGTTTGAGTCCTGCTTTGGTTTTGGAAGTGTTCAAGTTACCATTGCTACCCCAGGCTTTGGAGAAGCTGGTGTATTGGTGTTCTGTTTAGGAAATGGTCAACGAATTTGGTACACTACAAATTTGGTATGCTGCAAACAACCAGAGCATATTTTATGCTCAAAAAGTATAAGGATCGGTGCAACAATGTTAGTTCTTGTGGTTCATGGAGTGCATCTTGTGTTTAACAAAGTCTGTTTTTGTGATACCTGAAGCTATAACTGCACCAGTTCCATCTGTTGAGATATCGAGCTCCACTCGTGATATGCCAGGGTGACCATTGTGCATTTATGTCACCGACTTATAGCTGCAGATGCGGTTGGTACAATGCCCATGACAGCTATCTTTATGTACTCTAGTTAATGGCTCAGTTAGTATGCCACCTAGCATGTTAGCTGAGTTTGGTTTGAGACCCACATATAGGGTTCACCTATTCTTTTTGTACTTAGAGAGTTCTTTTGGCTTTCACAACTAAGAAGAGGAAAACTGTTTTCAGCCTCCACTTTTGTGTGTATTCCCCCATTGTGTATGTGAGAAAGCCACAAGTGAGACTCCTTACTTGTCTCCCACTCTCTTCACATGGTATTAGAGCTCGGTTCATGGTAAGGAGCTCAAGAAAGCAAAACAAGTTCGTGGTGTCTTGGTAAGAGGATCAATGTTTCTTTCCTTTTTCAAGTTTGGAAGCAAATCTCTACAGGTAACACAGCCAAAAATTGCAAGAGTGCATTGTATCCGATTGGGACGCCCTTCGCAGTGTGGTGAGAGGGCAATATATGCTACAGGAGGCCATTTTGGGGCCCATTTTGGTGGCAGAAGTTTTTCACAGGCACTCAAAAAAGTGCCTTGTTTTTGCTGTGCAAAAACTGTGCTGTAGGTCGGTGAAAAGTTACCATAGAAATTGCATAATATGCATGTGTGCAGAGATATTGGGAGTGACATGATCATTCTTATTGCCTGTTGATGCAAAATCGTCACTAGGAAGTGACTGTGTGGTCAAATACCACTTTCGTCAGTTTTGTAGATTTGCCCTTGTGAGGCAAAAGTTGTGTTTTTTGCAGTGACAGAATATACATGGCATGATGCCAGAGGAGAGGTATACTAGTAGGAAACCATATATTTCTCATTTGAAAGTTTTTGGTTGCATTGCCTATGTTCATGTGCCAGATGAGTTGAGATCCAAGTAGGATCCAAAAGCTTAGAAGTGCATTTTTATTGGTTATTCTTTGTAGCAGAAAGGGTATAGATGCTATAACCCTTCTAGTCATAAGTTTACAATGAGCAGAGATGTTGTTTTTGATGAGATGAGCAGCTGGTACAAACCAATAAATGTGATTGATGATGTAGATGCACCAAATGGTAATGCTGCAAAAAATTCACAGCAGCAATCACGAAATATTAGTGGACCTGTAGTGTCCTCTAGCAGTGGTTCACATACTTCGCCATGGACACGCAAATTGAGATTAGGAGAATCTCCTCAAAGCAATGTAGATAGTCATATGCAAGTATCACGAAAGGAAAAAGAGAAAGTAGATCAGTCCATGGTTGATGTGAATGGAGGTCACTTTTATGTGGATGTTGAATCCAATGGCTCAGAACAGAGCCTTGATGATGAGTTGGGTATTCCTTCTATTGTTACACCTGGAGTAAGGAAGACAAGGGATCTTTTGAGAGCACCTGGTAGTGAGCCTATTTTGCGTAGGTCTACCAGAGTTAAGTATCTTGTGGATAGGCTGAAATATGATGGATTTACAACCATTCACTATGCCTATATGGTCAAAGTGATACATGAACCAAAACCCACTTCTTTTGAGCAAGCCATGGGAAAAGAAAAATGGGAGAAAGCCTTGGAAGCAAATGCTACATGGGAATTGATGCCTTTGCCTAAAGACAAGAATGCCATTGGCTGCAAGTGGGTCTATAAGGTGAAGCACAACCCCGATGGTTGTGTGAGCAGATACAAGGCAAGATTAGTTGTCAAGGGGTATGCACAGACATATGGCATTGATTATGAAGAAACATTCAGTCCAGTTACAAGGATGGCAACCGTAAGAGTAGTCATTGCTATGGCTTCATCAAAGGGATGGTCTTTACATTAGATGGATGTAAAGAATGTTTTCTTGCATGATTATTTGCAAGAAGTGGTCTTTATGGAGTAGGCACATAGTTATGTTCATTCTGTTCAGTTTGCAGGTTGAAGAAAGCCTTGTATAGCTTGAAGCAAGCACCCAGAGCATGGTCTGACAAGATAGGATAGTATATTGTCACTATTGGCTTTTAAATTTCCAAGGTAGATTTCTCACTTTATGTGAGAAAAATGGAGAAAGACATTATGCTGCTTGTCATTTACTCGGGGGGGTCACTCATCATATGTAACCCTATCATGTGAATTCAACAGAAGGATATTTTTTATTTCTACCAGGCTAGATTTGAGCTATATTGTTGGGTTGGTAAGTTAGTTTATGCAGGCTCCAAGGAAACTGCATTTGGATGTAGCTAGACGCATACTGAGGTATGTGAAGTCCACATTGCAATATGGACTATTTTATGAGACTGCGGTTCAGATACAGCTGCATGAATACACGGATTGGTAGTATTTTTGATAGACGATCTACTAGTGGATATGTGTTCTCTTTTGGGAGTGCTGCAATCACTTGGAGCAGCAAGAAACAGCCTATAATTGCCTTGTCGAGCACATAGGCTGAGTACAGGGGTGCAGCAATGGATCCCTATGAGGCAACTTGGTTGCATAAGCTACTTTATGATATGCATCAATCTACAGATGGGCCAGTTGTCATTTATTGTGACAACATGAGCAATATACACTTGGCAAATAACTCAGTCTATCATGCTAGAACAAAGCACATTGAGGTGTATTATCACTATGTGTAGGTTTTATTGATCTAGTTTATGTTAACACAGAGGATCAGGTAGCTGACATATTCATGAAGGCATTGGGTGCAGAGAAGCTATGCAAGTTTAGAGACTTGCTTGATGTGCAGGAATTGGGATTGAGCTTGAGGGGGAGTGTTGAGATATCAAGATCCACTTGTGATATGCCAAGGTGACCATTGTGCATTTATGTCACCGACTTATTAGCTGCAGATGCAATTGGTACACCGCCCATGATTAATATCTGGATGACAGCTATCTTTATGTACTCTAGTTAGTGGCTCAGTTAGTATGCCACCTAGGTTAGTTGAGTTTGGTTTGAGACCCACATATAGGGTTCACCTATTCCTTTTATAATTAGAGAGTTCTTTTGGCTTTCACATTTAAGAAGAGGAAAATTGTTTTTAACCTCTACTTTGTGTGTATTCCCCCATTATGTATGTGAGAAAGCCACAAGTGAGACTCCTAACTTCTCTCCCACTCTCTTCATTGGAAGATGTGCAAGATGGCCTAAAGAAAATGGCAAATGGGAAGGCAACAAACACTATACACCTCACAGCAGAACTCATTAAGTGGTCCAATGAACACACGCAAAGGCACATAGTAATGGCACTAAACCAAGCATTCGTGTATGGTTTCCCAACCGATTGGCAAGAGAACTGGATGAAGCCAATTTACAAGGGAGGTGACCGCAGTCAAGTGTCAAACTACAGAACCATTATGGTATGCTCTACTCTAGCGAAGCTATATAGTACAATAGTAGAGGCAAAGCTGAGTGCTTGGGCAGAGAAAGAAAGGAAGAGGGCAATGGGACAAGCGGGTTTCAGGCCCAAACACTCCACTGTGGATCATCCATGCACCCAAAGAATTTAAAGCATCATCACGCTCACTCTGGAGAAAAGGCATGACATGTTGAGAGCACCTTGGGAAAGCACAATAAGCATTATAGCATCCAAAAAAGATTTTTGGATGCAATCTATGGTAGAGTAAGTGGAAATGGTCCTACAAAAAAATGGCCAAAGTTGACCAAGCATTCAGTTTCAAGCTCAAAAGTATCCATTGTCCAAGTCCAATCTGATCTTTTAACATGAGCAATGGATTGTTTTTGTTTAGCAGTGTGCAAACTTTTGAAGAAGCCTTTTGATGAGCAACCCTTATCATCAAAGGGATTTTGTTGTGCACATTTTTTTTTTGGGAGAAAAAAGGATTTATATTATAAACATTTCATATGATATACATTTATGTTCCCCAAAAAAAAAAGTTATATCCGTAGGTTTGCACATCTTAAGTCATCCAGATGAGAATTTTCAACTCACTCAGTCTGAGTCTGAGTCAATATCATAGTAGATGGATCCCTTGAAGTGGCATTCTTGAAAGTTTTGGCAATGCTCCAACTCGCGGTTCTTGATCTCCACGAAGAACTATGCAAGGTTGCTATTATATATTTGCGATGCCTACTAACCATTCAAAAAAAAAATATTTTGCATCCAAATGCTTATCATTAAATTGAAATTCATTTCTAGAAATCCATACCAACCATAATGCATGTGCCTAAACGAGTGCGCATCATGAGTGTTTGACTTTAGATGCATCCTCAAGTAGAATTGCTTTCCAATTGACTAGCTCACCTAATTGTATCTACACTTTCTTCCAAACTTTTCTAGCTGACGGGCATGCTACAAATAAATGAAAAACATCTTCTTGCACTCCTTGACAACGTCGACATTTTTCGTCCCCTTTTCCAATCCCAAGGCCCTTACATTTGTCCAGACAACTTTCAGCATAACCAACTAGAAGGCTCTAATAAAATTAGTATTGCTAAGTAAAGCATTTATGTGTATTATTGATGCCCAAATAGACTCCAATCTCATAAAATAACCTTTGCCGGAGAAACGCAGTTGAGTTTTAGTTGATTCTAGTGCTCTCCACAAGGATTTCCATAAATCACTACCCTTGGTTGCATAGGGTTCTGGATAGAACACCATAGAAAGAATTGGGTAATTCTTCCATCTCTTTGCCCTGACATGCCAAATGAACTTGAAGTTTCAAGCAAGAAGTGTAGCCAAATCCAGTTCCAGGTTTAGAAGAACTTTGAAGATCCATGTCAGAGCCAATTTCTCCACCACTTGCTTTATGTCAACCACTCCCAACCCTCCTTCACTCTTGGGTCGAGTGCAAAAGTCCCATCTCACCTTGGCAATTCTGTTATATCCCCCCATAGAAAGGATCTGTATTTGGTGATAAGTTTACCAGTTGCGCTTGACTTGGATGCCAACAGGACAGGTAAAAGATAGCTATGGGATACAAGCAATGATTTAGTACCATCCTTCTTCTCACCAGGTTTGATTGAAATTTGCCTTACTTGAAGCTTGCACTATTCATTTTGTCTTATGCAAGTTTTAGCTACAAGAAAATCAAGAATCTCAGAATTTTGCAATGGTCTAGCTAAGACAAGTCCCATTTGGCATTTTCCAATGGTCATAGCTGAGACAAGTGCCATTTGGCAATTGCTACATGGAGACCAAATGCTACATGGAGTCTTTGGTCCCCTAAATATTGGTAGCATACTGCTTATGACATACCATATCCTCATAGCAAAGGGCCTCATCCATATCCTCACTAGTGTGCATGAGCAAAGGCCAAAGTACATGCTTCACCATTTCTATAAAATGTCGATGTTTCAGATAGCTTTTATTAACAATAAGAAATCTTTGCATGGGCAGCCTACAAGTATGAGTAAGATAATCACATAACTGGTGTCTAACTTGTACCAGCTCGATATATTATTGTTGCAAACATCGAGTCAATTTAGGACAATCGCATTAACTCCAAGTTAGCTTGTGCATGACTTGAATTGGCCCAAAATTTAAGCAACTAAACTAATTTAATTACTGGGAAACATAGTCATCAATTAAACAATAACAAAACTTAGTTTAGGACAATCACATTAACCAGCTAAACTATATATTGATGTTCCAACCACCGGGCTAATTTTGAATGATCATAGACCAAGCTAGCCCATGTTTGACCCACAGTCCAAAAATTAAACTAAACTAATTTAACTACTATAGCAAAATATACTAATTTAATTAAACTAAACTAATTTTTACTACTAGAAAAATAAACTAATTTAACTTCTAGAAAACATAGCAATTTTAACCACTGGGCTCGTCATCAATTATTTTGGATGCGAAATATATTTCTTCTTTTTTTTGTTCAACCATGCTGGTTTAGGAAAATCACATAGCTCCTATTTGACTTGAACCACCAACTCGGTGATATATTGCATAATGTTCCAACCACTGAGATGGATTAGGATAATCACAGTAAGTCCAAGCCATCTTGGTTTAGAAATTAACTGGTATATGACCTGAACCAGCCTGGAAATGAAACTTAAATAATTTAACTACAAGGAAACACAACAATTTAAACCATTGGGCTGGTCATTAATTATTTTTATTGCAAAATATATTTCTCTTTGTTTCAATTCAACCATATTGGTTTAGGACGATCACATGTAACTCTTTTTTATTTGAACTAGCTTGGTGATATATTTCATGATCCAACCAAGCTAGTTTAGGACAATTACATTAAGTCCAAGCTAGCTCAATTTACAAATTAATTGGTATATGACCCAAACTAGCCCAAAAATTAAACCTTACTAGTTTAACTACTAGGAAACACAACAATTTCAACCATTGGTCATCCGTTAGGCAATAACAATATATTATTATTTATTTTTGTTGTGAAATACATTGCTATTCAACAATGTTGGTTTACAATAATCACATAACTAGAGAAATTGACCTAAACTAGCACAATGATATATTGCATGATGTTCCAACCATTGGGCTAGTTTAGAACAATCACAGTAAGTCCAAGCTAGCCCAGTTTGGATATTAAACAATTAAACAATTCAAAAAAACAATCATAGACAACTATTGACCTGCATTGCTTGTCCCACTACTTACATCCTGTTTGCTTTTTGTAGATGTCCTTCTTATTTGGAGAAACTCTTGTATTCTCATGCCACTGGAATGTTGTCACTCTATCAATGGCCTTTGCACTTAGGTTCTCGCATTCTATTGAACCCCATAGACTTCTCAGATAAGGTTGATCCTGCATTGCGTCTGCATTGCTTCCACTCTTCATGACCCAACCATTGAAGCCATGTTGGTTCTTCTGATGGACAACATCTTTGACATTGTTGTTCACCCAAGCCATTTCTCCTTTGTTTCATAGGATACCAACATAGCTAATGTCACCCTCTTTGCAAATAGTAAATCTAAGTTGTACACCCCTTTCACTTTCCATAGGCCATTTCTCAGGCTAGAGAGCATCATCGTAGATCACTTGGGCGTGTATCTCCCAAGGTGTTGGTAGGTTTGTCACTCTATCAATTTTAGGGTGCTGCATGCTAAAGCTTGTGAAGACTTGAGATTGGTATTCATCTGAATGGCTTGATGTTGCTACCTCAAATGTTGCCACCAATTGTGAGACCATAGATCATGTTCTTTGCTCTGATGTCAATGATTGAACATGTGCATGTACTGCAACTTGCTACTGTGCCTTCTTTCTTCGTGTTTTTCTCCCTCCGCAAATGTTGCAAAAGTGTCTTCCATTGCCATTTTGATACCATGCCATTTCTTTCCTTGCCCCACAATCTGTTTCTTGTGCTATTGACCAAGCTTTTTATCTTTCTTATCTTGTAAGCCTGACTACATCTCTTGCAAGCCATGACAAGCTGCATCTTGCCATTGATGCCATGGCAATGATCAATGAACCATCAGAATAGACCCAATAGAACAAAGATTTATGAGGCAAGCAAAGAACAGAAGATAACTTGTCTGAGTAAACCAAAAGAACGAGGTCATGTTGAGTTGACTCTGCATGGTGTAGGTTATAGGACGACATGAGGAGGATGTACTAAAATATTCAAAGGTTTTTAGGGAAGGAGGTGTAAAATTTTAAAAGTGTGTGGGCGTAGCAAAATTTCTAGCTGCCATGATTTTCCCCCTCCAGTGATACACGTTAGCAAAATTGGATTAACCGGTTGCCCTCAAGCAAGTGCAATGTAACCCAAATTACCTCAAAACATAAAGAGGCAAAAGGGCACATTATTGGGTTTGATGCTAAAATGCAAAACAATTTGGCATGCTTATGATACATATATCAAGGAATTGCACGGATAAAGAACCGATACAAGATTGTAAATAGTGTTGGATGTATTACAAGATCTTTGCACATGCACAAATTGCATATTTTCAAATTTTTACATTTTAGGGTGAATCTAAATACCAACATCACCAACTATCAATGTTTTAAGACCACCATGTAGTAGTCCCACTAGTTTGGCTTCCACATTTTCAATTCAATTTGGTTTTCAACAAATCAAGAAAAAGTTATGGAGCATGTCCTCGAATGGGTCTGCATAACTATAGCATAAAATTAAACCAAAACTAATATTCTCAATTAGGTGTGTCCTTTGGTTGAGGATAAGATCACAAAGTGTACTTTTGAATGATTACCTAGTTGCAAATATGTGCAAAGTAGAATTTTGATGTTTTTGCATAAATTGTTATATCTTATACTCTTTAGGATGCATCATGCATGCTTCACATACAACATAGCACTTGTGATGCTTTAATGATATCATTACAAATTTTTATTCTATATAATTTTGGTTTTATGTTAGATATCTATATACAAAAAATGCCCTGAACCTCACCAAAATGGCTACCATGAAGACCAAATGGCTAAGCAATCCCAAGGGTTGGGAAGTGGGGTGACTGTTACTCAAAGACATGTAACATAGCACTTTAGTGAATGGAGGGGTATTCTTTTAATAGGGGACTTACATGCCATTTACATGCATGAGGAGATTTATTAAATAGCAAATCAATGTATTTTTTATGTGTAGGTTTAAGGAGGGGTGTCTAGATTTTAAGATTGAAAATTGTATACATACAAGAGGGAGTTAACTTATAACATGAGAAAATATTCAAATGAAAGAACAGAGGCATTTTTAATGCATACTTGCTCCCACGTGATATATGGGATTTTTAAAGAGTGAACCCGCCAATTGCAATCCAACTGACACGCTAAAATTTTTTTAAGCTTTCTCAACTATCATTAGTCTCATGTAGATGTCATTTTTGTTGATTGAAAATATCCAGCATTGAGGCAAGCAATGTGTGTTAGTGTTCCAATTTCATTGCAAACAAAGGATGCAAAACACTATTTGGAATAGTGGTAGGTGGATGTTTTACCAAAACAATGACACAATGTTGGGATTGAGGGAATGATCTCGTAAGATGTACAGGCTTGGTCCAAAAGTCTAACGAACTTGATCGAGCTTCTACTCCCCATGCAACCAGCCCCTACCAATATGCCATGAATTTTGTGTAGCCATCCCACTAAATATCCACATCCAATTTAGGGGTTCACCAAGGGCACCCCTAACACCCAAAAACTCCCACTCTGGGAGATTTGAACCTTGTTCACTCACCAATTTTCCCTTTGCCAATGGGGGTCTCCTTGCCCACATCTAGCACCTCCATCACCTTTGGCTCCCTCTGTCTACAAATTCTAATCTTGACTTCTTTATACTCCTTGCTATCACGGGTAGACCTCAATGAGATTTGCAGCCTCCTAGAGTCTATCACTATAACACCATCTCTGTTTGCCTCCTTTCTAAGTGACTCTATGAACTTGAGCCACAAGGGTGCATGTTCTCCAACAAACTAAAACAACACTAGGTCAAAGAAGGCATCACAAAGAAAGGCTAGTGTTGTTGCTAATTGTGCATCTACTACTCCAAATAAGATAAATAAGCTCAAGGAGGAAAATTCTATCAAGAACAAGTGGAAGGAGTGGGAAATGGTGGTCATGGTTGAAAGGAAAAAATAGTTTGACATCATGCTACAAGAAAAAGGTGGACTCAACTTTGGGTGTAGGATCCATGGTTGAAGACATTAGAGATGTGCATAGTCAGGATTGTTATGCATATACACCTCCAATAGTGCAAAGATAAATGGGAAAAACTATAAGATGTGTAACAAAATCTATGATTTCAAATGTATGCACAAGTCTAGCACTCCATGTTCTTCAAATTGGATGAAGAAGAAAAGACCATGGATCACCTATCAACAAAGAACTTCTCCTATCAAGTATATTGCAAGATGACTGATTTACTCAATGGGCTGGATTGACAAATAAAACTAGGGAACATTGTCATGGATAGCCTCAATGAGCTCATTTTCTCATTTGCATGCTATGTCATCCAAAATTTTCCCCACTGTCTGTCTTATTTTTTTCCTTACAGCTAACGAAGAGAGTTAGGACCCTGAGAGCTCCCCACATGCACCTAGCAAAGGAACCTACATCCAAAAGGCTCTTGTAGGGATGGTGATCCCCAAGAAGATGGCAAATCATTTGTCAACTAGGAGGCAACAAGTGCAAGATACTTTGAAATAATTTGCACAATGTTGAGGAGCAAGTGATGAAGAGAAGCACTCATTTTGTGGTTGTTGAAGCTATGATGTAGTAGTAGAGAGAGGCAAAATGTAAGGAGAAGGGGGAAACCCATCGACTCTACATTGAGAAGGTGGAGAGAAACCAGCTTGTTTCCATCGAGACCATCGATAAGGAGAATATGCAGGCCATTTGCAATGCATTGAACTTCATTGCACAACCTCTGGCAGGTCTAGGAAAATAGTTCATATCTACATGCGTGCTTTCCATGGATTATTTGTTGGGATTCGATTATCTTGATGGGCTTGCTTTGGAGACTTCATTTAGTACACAATGGGACCTTTGATATTTCAACTCATTCCATGGACTTGGTTCATGGATTCTTTCTATATGGTAGATGCTTTTTGCATGTTGCCATTTATGAATATAGGGCATTTGAGTATTCCCAAATTTGCATTTTCACTTCCATGACTACATTTTAGTTCAAACATGTAGTAATGTTTGTGCATGGACTTTCATTACTATAAAAATAGATATCTAGTGTTGAGATATCGAGCTCCACTCGTGATATGCCAAGGTGACCGTTGTGCATTTATGTCACTGACTTGTTAGTTGTAGATGCGGTTGGTACACCGCCCATGAATAATAGCCGGATGACAACTATCTTTATATATACTAGTTAGTGGCTCAGTTAGTATACCACCTAGTTTAGTTGAGTTTGGTTTGAGACCCACATATAGGGTTCACCTATTCCTTTTATACTTAGAGAGAGTTCTTTTGGCTTTCACAACTAAGAAGAGGAAAACCGGTTTCAACCTCCACCTTTGTGTGTATTCTCCCATTGTGTATGTGAGAAAGCTGCAAGTGAGAATCCTTACTTCTCTCCCACTCTCTTCACATGGTATCAAAGCTCGGTTCGTGGTAAGGAGATCAAGAAAGCAAACCAAGTTTGTGGTGTCTTGGTAAGAGGATTAGTGTTACTTTCCTTTTTCGAGTTTGGGAGCAAATCTCTGTAGGTAGCACAGCTGGAAAGTGCAAGGGTCCACTGTCTTAGATTGGGATGCCCTTCACATTACAGCGAGAGGGCAGTATATGTTGCAAGGTGGGGCGAAGCCCTTGGTTACATTATTTTTTTGATTTGAGGCCATTTCAAGGCCCATTTTAGTGGCAGAAGTTTTTCATCGGCACTCACAAAAGTGCCCTGTTTTTGTTGTGCAACCACTGTTCTGCAGGTCTGTGAAAAGTTATCATAGAAATTGCATTGTATTCCTGTGCACAGAGATATTGGGAGTGACAAAATCATTCTTATTGCCTCTTGATGCAAAATCATCACAAGGAAGTGACTGTGTGGTCAAATATCACTTCTTCAGTTTTGCAGATTTGCCCTTGTGAGGCAAAAGTTGTGTTTTTTGTAGTGACAGAATATTTTTGCATTGTTCTGTAATGGTGTCTGATGCTCTTTCACAGATTGTCACTAAAAAGCTTGACAAGAACAACTTCCAAGCATGGAAGTTTAGAATGACGAATTTCCTTAAGGGTAAAGGCTATTGGGAGTTCATTACTAGAGCTGAACAAGACCCAGTTATTCCTAATGAGTTGCAAACATTTAAATGCTGGCATGAGAGAGCCAGAAAAGTTATGTACTGGCTGTCTATCAGTATTTCAGATTCTATGATTGTGCATATTCAGGATGCAAGCACGCCGAAGGAGGCGTGGGATACTTTGACAAAAATGTATAGCACAAATATGCAAGCCAAGAAAATGCAGCTTAAGCAGGAGTTGCATAATGTGCAGAGACAAAATATGAGCATCAATGACTACCACATGAAGGTGAAGAAGATTGTAGATGAACTTGCTTCCATTGGGTCACCAATGGAAGATGATGATTTAGATTCTGTGACCTTGAATGGTTTAGGAAAGGATTATGCACAATTTTGGACATCCATTGCTATCCCTAAAGATTTTCTTGATTTTGAGAAGTTAATTGCTCTTGTAATTTCTGAAGAGCAGAGAAATGGTGATGCATCTTCTACAGGAGGAACTTCAAAAGAATCTGTCTTCTACTCAAATGCTAGAAGAGGTAGAGCAGGCCAATCTAGAGGTCATGGCAAAAATCAAAATATGCAGCAAATTCAAGAAAAAACTCCTATGGAGGAAAACATGGTAACCTTAGAGGCAGGGGGAGCCAAAGAGTTCGTGGTGGATGGTAGAGAGGCCAAAATGCAAATACCAATGTTGATTGCTACTACTATGGTAAAATGGGTCATATGGTTAAAGACTGCTATAAGAAGCAGAATGACATCATGACTGGAAAATTGTAGCAAGGCAATTATGCATCCTCTAGTAGACAGGGTGATAACAAAAATGAGCATTTGTTTATGGTGCAGCACATGACCAATTCTGTGACAAGTGCAGAAGAAAGCAATGATGCGTGGTATGTTGACTCAGGTGCATCAAACCAAATGACAAGTCATGCAGAATGGATGCCGGATGCAAGGAAAATGGAAAGACCAGGATTTGTGGACACTGGTGATGATACTGCACATCCTATTATGCATATTGGTAAAATTCCTTTGTCTATGCAGGATGGAAAAAAGAAATACCTATTTGATGTATTTCATGTCCTAAATATCACCAAGAACCTGGTTTCTATTGGTCAAATGGTTGAGCAGGGCTTGTAAGTTAGATTTGATCCTCATGGATGCTTTGTTGAGGATATGAAAAATAAAGGTCGCTTGATAGCAAAAGAGAAGAAGAAGGGCAGGATGTTTATGTCGGATGTGGGCATGCCTGAATTGAGTGCAGCAATGTTTGCACATGGAACTGGTGTAGTTGCAGATATTGATATCTGGCATAAACACATTGTTCATGTTAATGTACATCTACTTAAATTAATGCAGGCCCAAAATATTGTTGTAGGATTGCCTAAGTTCAAGGTTGCAGAAATGCATAAGGTATGTGAAGCCTGTCAATTTGGAAAACAAGCAAGGAAACCATTTCCTAGCATGTTCAAGAGAGTAAGAGGCCATTGGAATCAATCCACTCTAATGTGTGGACTACTAAAGTTGTATCTATTGGAGGTTGTCATTATTTTGTCACTTTTATTGATGACTATAGCAAAAAAGTTTGGGTGTATTTTATGAAAAAGAAAAGTGAAGTGTTTGGGCATTTCAAAGATTTTAAAGCTATGGTTGAAAAAGAAATAGGCTTGCAAATAAAATGCCTAAGGTCAGATGGAGGGGGAGAGAACCTGTCAAATGAGTTTGCAAGGTTCCTATAGGAGCATGGCATAAGGCAGCAATATTCATGCAGTCATACCCCACAACAAAATGGACGTGTAGAAAGGAAAAACAAGCATATTGGAGACGTATCTCGTGCCATGCTTAACGAAAAAGACCTGCCAGATTAGTATTGGGCTGAAGCAGTTGCTACAATAGTCTACATAATGAATAGGACTCCCACTGCAGCAATACATGGCATGATGCCAGAGGAGAGGTATACTGGTAGGAAACCAGATATTTCTCATTTGAAAGTTTTTGGTTGCATTGCCTATGTTCATGTGCCAGATGAGTTCAGATCCAAGTTGGATCCAAAAGTTGAGAAGTGCATCTTTATTAGTTATTCTTTGTAGTAGAAAAGTTATAGATGCTATAACCCTTCTACTCATAAGTTTATAGTTAGCAGAGATGTTTTTTATGAGATGAGTAGCTGGTATAAACCAGTAAATGTGATTGATGATGTAGATGTACAAAATGGTAATGCTACACAGAATTCACAACAGCATTCACAAAATATTAGTGGACCTATAGTGTTGTCTAGCAGTGGTTCACATACTTTGCCATGGATAGGCATATTGAGATCAAGAGGATCTCCTCAACCCAATGTAGATAGTGGTATGTGAGTATCACAAAAGGGAAAAGAGGAAGTAGATCAGCCCATGGTTGATGTGAATGCAGGTCATTCTTATGTGGATGGTGAATCCAGTTGCTCAGAACACATCCTTGATGATGAGTTGGGTATTCCTTCTATTGTTACACCTGGAGTAAGGAAGACAAGGGATGTTTTGAGAGCACCTAGTAGTGAGCCTATTTTGCGTAGGTCTACCAGAGCTAGGTATCTTGTGGATAGGCTGAAATATGAGGGATTTACATCCATTCACTATGCCTATATGCTCAAAGTGATACATGAACCAGAACCCACTTCTTTTTAGCAAGCCATGTGAAAAGAAAAATGGGAGAAAGCCATGGATGAAGAAATGGATGCCTTGGAAGTGAATGCTACATGGGAATTGGTGCCTTTACCTAAAGACAAGAATGCAATTGGCTGCAAGTGGGTTTATAAGGTGAAGCATAATGCAAATGGTTCTATGAATAGATACAAGGCAAGATTAGTTGTCAAGGGGTATGCATAGACATATGGCATTGATTATGAAGAAACATTCAGTCCGATTGCAAAGATGGTGACCGTAAGAGCAGTCATTACTATGGCTGCATCAAAGGGATGGTCTTTACATTAGATGGATGTAAAGAATGCTTTCTTGCATGGTGATTTGCAAGAAGAGGTCTATATGGAGCAGCCACCAGGTTATGTTCATGTTGTTCATCCTGAGTTTGTTCATCCTGAGTTTGTTTGCAGGTTGAAGAAAGCATTGTATGGCTTGAAGCAAGCACCTAGAGCATGGTCTGACAAGATAGGACATTATCTTATCACTATTGGATTTCAGATTTCCAAGGTAGATTTCTCACTTTATGTGAGAAAAAAAGAGAAAGGCATTATGTTGCTTGTCATTTATGTTGATGATTTGATCATCACAGATGATAGTGATGAAGATATCCTTCATGTGAAAATGCTATTGAAGCAGAAGTTTGAGATGAAGGATTGGGTAGAGCTACGTTACTTCTTGGGCATTGAGGTGATTAGATCCACAAGTGGGATATGGCTCTTACAAAGGCAGTATGGATTGGACATGCTATCTAAATATGGGATAATAGGCTATAAGCCTATTTCAGCTCCTTTAGAACAGAATGTGAAGTTGAACGCAGATGCAGGTGAGCTTCTGAAAGACCCTACTATGTACAGGGGACGAGCATTTTCTGAGCGAAATCTTCCGAGCGTCCGAGCAAAGGAAAAAAAAAGCTTCCAACTATGCATAAATATGGCAAAAATCGATCAGAAGAAAACATAGTTTCACTTAGAAATATGCAAAGTATTATAGCAATGCCTATTTTATACAAAAATCTTTAGGTGAATCTGGAGGAATGGTGAGAGCATAATGGGATGGCTTTTGAAGAAACCCACATGTCGAGTAGGCTTCTCTATGAAAATTCCCTTATGATCCTTCTTACAACTTTTACTTAATAGGGGGTGACATTGAAAACCCTCTCTCAACCTATCTTCATGAAAGAGTTTCTTCAAAGAAAACTCATTGAAGCAAGCCATCCAGGTAGTTTCGCCAGCGAAACCCCTTTGAAGCAAGTCTCCCAAGGTAATTTCGCTGGCGAAACTACCTTGGACAGCACTTTTAAAAGTGACATAACTTTCATATCCAATGTCCAAATATAGTCATTCAACCACTCAAATTGATCGGAACACCCCATTTGAGCACATCTATGGAGTTATATTTTGGAAAATCTTTCATATATAGTATTAAATATTACATGTATTTTATGAGAGTGATATATAAGCCCAAGTTAATACTTATTTATAGTAATTTAATCTTCTTTAGAAACATGTCCATAAATATGCTATAAAAACACTAAAAAGATATTGCCATATGATATAAATGTGTTAATAAGTAATTATATATTACATTGAGAGTGATTATGAGGAATGTTTCTTAAAGGAATCAACACTTTTTTAAGGTAATAACAGGGGTACAAAGGGATGTCTCTAAATAAGAAAATTATGTTGTGTAAAAATGAATGAGTGACTAGTCTGTATATTTTTATGATAAAGGGATCTAGTTCTAGTGAAAATAAAAGTGTAAAAACCATGTTTCCTAAAGAAAAACATTTTTAAAAATCTCTTGAAAAACACGCTCGGATAAACCTGCTCATAGGTTTTTGCTCGTAAAATTGACGCATCCCTATGTACAAACGCATAGTAGGAAGTTTGATTTATATGACTATTACTAGGCCAGATTTGAGCTATGCTGTTGGGTTGGTAAGTCAGTTTATGCAAGCCCCAAGGAAACTGCATTTAGATGTGGCTAGATGCATACTAAGGTATGTGAAGTCCACATTGTAGTATGGACTATTTTACGAGACTAGTGTTCAAATATAGTTTCATGGATACACTGATGCTGATTGGGCTAGTAGTATTTCTAATAGACAATCTACCAGTGGATATATGTTCTCTTTTGGGAGTGCTGCAATCACTTGGAGCAGCAAGAAATAGCCTACAGTTGCCTTGTCAAGCACAGAGGCTGAGTACAGGGGTGCAACAATGGTTGCATGTGAGGTAACTTGGTTGCATAAGCTACTTTATGATATGCATCAGATGGGCTAGTTGTCATTTATTGTGAAAACATGAGTAGTATACACTTGGCAAATAACCCAGTCTATCATTCTAGAACAAAGCACATTGAGGTACATTATCACTATGTGTGGGAGAAGGTTCTAGTAGGTTTTATTGATCTAGTTTATGTCAGCATAGAGGATCATGTAGCTGACATATTCACAAAGGCATTGGGCACAGAGAAGCTGCACAAGTTCAGAGACCTACTTGGTGTGCAAGGATTGGGATTGAGCTTGAGGGGGAGTGTTGAGATATCGAGCTCCACTTGTGATATGCCAGGGTGACCGTTGTGCATTTATGTCACCAACTTGTTAACTATAGATGTGATTGGTATAGTGCCCATGAATAATAGCTAGATGACAGCTATCTTTGTGTACTCTAGTTAGTGGCTTAGTTAGTATGCCACCTAGGTTAGCTGAGTTTGGTTTAAGACCCACATATAGGATTCACCTATTCCTTTTGTACTTAGAGAGAGTTCTTTTGGCTTTCACAACTAAGAAGAGGAAAACTGGTTTCACCCTCCACCTTTGTGTGTATTCCCCCATTGTGTATGTGAGAAAGCTACAAGTGAGACTCCTTACTTCTCTCCCACTCTCTTCACATCCAAGTATGTCTTTGATTCATTTTCATAAGGGAGAAAGTGACTCTACATATGTGTTTGTTTTTAGCACTTTGTCTTTTGATGATCTTTGAGGATTTCCTGTAATGAGAGTACTTCACATGTGGTATTTCATGATCTTTGAGGATGTTTTGTATGTTTTGATGCCACCTTACTTTCATACAAGCTACCTTATTTTGTATGAGTAGCTTACATTTAAACTGATGGGTCTTTGAATTGAGTAGCTTACATTTGCTTTGATTTCAAGTACACACATGAGCAATTGTATTGTAGAAATGTTAGTATGATAGACATAATGCTTTAAATGTATCTTGGATATATGTCTTGCTCATTTTAGTTATAGCTCAAATTTATGTGTTGGTCACATAAAATGTTTTGGTTAATAGCACTTCATTTATGGACATAATTTTCAATTTTGGGCTTTAGAAATAATTCTCGTGCATTGCTACATAGACATGAAGTATTTAATCTATTTACTATTTCAATTATATAAATTATTGAAAAATAGTTAGCTATTTCACTTTGGAAATCTAAAATGCCTACCTTTCATTTACATTGAAGTGCTTTTGAACATGCCAATGCAAAGTATGCCTTTTGCTTTCATTGGGAACTAAAGCACTTGTAGTAGGTAAGTGCTTTAGAAATTTGAATCGTGTTGCTTACAATGACGAGCAATGCCATTTGAAATTTTTGGGCGAGTATGCCTCTTATTTTCATTATGAACTATCTTAGTTTCATGTAAGCTCAGAGAGTTCACTCAATAATTTATGTGCCTATCATGTGAGTTCAACATAAGGGAATATTTAATTTCATTTTTTCTCACATTTTCACAAACCGAAAGGTGCCAAAAAAGGTATCAAAGGAAGATGTTGTTGACATTCGACACATCCATCTAGCATTGTTTGTTGAAGATGAGGCTGTGGTAATGCATGGTCTTTGAGAACTTGCTTTAATGTTGCGATTGCATTTATAGTGCTTCCATGGCATCTAAGCTTGTAGGTATTTCCATGAATTGTATGAACCAGTTTTTCTTTCACCTCTGTCCAGATGGTCCAATATGTGCCATGTGATCTAGTCTAATTAACCATTGATATCCTTGATTACAAATGGATCTCCCATTAACAATGGGTTTCAATCTAGGTTTACAATGTCTTGTCTTCAAATCTTGATCAGTGCCTTGATGAAGAAAGCATGAAAACTCTTGAAGAAGATAGTTATGTCTATTAGGCATTGTCTTACTCCAAATACCAAGGCGTATGGCTGCACAATTCCAACTTTTCTAATGCAAAGTCTCTTACAACAAACTCACATAAGCATCCTTTCCATATTCTTCTCGGATAACATTACATGTCTCTTTTGTTCTGGAATTGATGCCATGATTCTTTGCCTCTTCACACTCACATACTTTATTTTTGTAAATAGTGTCTTGTATTTTCAAGTTGTAAGACCATCAGACCTCAAATCCATTTCCCTTGAATCTTCATCTCTATAATCAAATGTTGTGTGGGCTTGAGAATTATTTGATGCCTTATAATATCTTGGAAATGGCACTCTGGTAGACATGTTCATTGATGCCAATTTGTTGCCAATGCCTCTTGAATTTTATGGCTGAACTCTTTCTCCTTCGTAACTTAAGATTCTACCATCTATATTCTCTAGCATGCTAGCAAAAATATTATGAACAACATGACAAGTCTCAAATTCTCTGCCCCCTTTGCCTTGCATTTGAGTGGTAACATTATGATCATTGCCACTAATATCATCAATTACTATTATTGCATCACTTATCCCATCCATCTTTAAGTGTATTTTTCTTTGTGGTCCCATCTTATTATTCTCAAACAGGACAAGTCTTCTATATCAGTAAAGCATTTTTGAGTCACTTGCAACACAGGACAAGTCTTCTATACCAGTGAGCATATTCGAGTCACTTGCAACACAAGACAAGTCTTCTATACCAGTGAGCCTATTTGAGTCACTTGCAACACAGGACAAGTCTTCTATATCAATGAGCATGTTCGAGTCACTTGCAACACAGGAGGACAAGTCTTCTATACTAATGAGCCTATTCGAGTCACTTGCAACACAAGAAACCTTTTCTGCATCAACATATGTTACTATAATGTCCTCAATACCTATGAGCATGCCACTATGATACTCTTGATCACTACTATAGCTTCTTATCAATTTGGATCCCATTTGTGTTATAGTCCTTTTCTTCTGATAATATTTTGTTGTGTCTTCCATGACATTGAAGGAATCTGTCTTGGGCAAACTTGATTTCAAGAAAGCTGACCCCCATTTACAAGTACTATGAACTTGTAGACGAGATGTAGTATTATGGATGTCTAGATGTGAAGTACTATCCATTGCATTTTGAATGACACCTGCACTAGTCAACTTAATTATCTTCACTATACAAAGAAAACTCTGAGCATAGCCCTTAAAGTTGCCAATTGCTAAAACTTCTCCGAAGCGAGATAACATCTCTACTTTTTCCCCCTCAAAATAAGTTTTCTTGATATCTTGAAAGTATGTCTTTGGAACAATTTCATCTTGGTCCCAAAGCATTCTATGTGCTTGCATATCAAATATGTCACATTGTAAGATATCTCCCAATGTTTCAAAGTCTCCATGTAGATATTTTAAATGTACTTTAGGATTTATAACGTTGGTGATTATCACTACACATCTTCTCTCACCACAACGTTGGAAATGACACACATTCAAAGGATCAAGACTATGAATTCATCCAAAAGCCACCACTTCATTCTTCTTATATAACACCACATCCATACCCTCTGTTAGGGTGAATACTTGTTTTATGTACAAAAAAAGATTAGCAACTCAAAAAAAGACACAATAAATAATCATTGAGCTTATTATTACTTAATAACTTTTATATCAAAACTAGTAGAGAAGGCATTAAACCTAAACCCAACGTCCTAAACTTTAAACAATTAATACCAAAACATCTTAACCACTGTAAATCCTAAACTATAAACATTTAATCCCTAAATCCTAAACCCTAAATCCTAAACTCCTAAACACTAAATCTTAAATCCTAAACCCTAAACCCTAAACTCTAAATCCTAAACCCTAAATCCTAAATCCTTAACCCTAAATACTAAACCCTAAACCCTAACCCTAAAATACAACAAAAAATTAATGATTTTTTTAAATTTGTGCAATATGTTTGATATATCCCCCAACCTGTTGCACATGCAATAAGTTAAGGATGCACCCAACCTTTTGCAAAAGTCAAGGAATTTTCTTGATTTGTGCAACAGGTTGGATATACTCCCAACCTATTGCTCAAGCAATAGGTTAGGGGCAGGTTGGGGGTGCACCCACAACCTTTGCTTGAGCAACAAGTTGGGGGCTATATCCAACATGTTCCACAAGTTAAGAAATTTCTTGATTTGTGCAATAGGTTGGATATATCCCCCAACGTGTTGCTCAATGTGACCCGAACCTGTTGCTTGGGGGATATATCCAACTTGTTGCACAAATCAAAAAAATTGGTTGTATTTTAGGGTTAGGGTTTAGTATCTAGGGTTAAGGACTTAGCGCTTAGGATTTAAAATTTAGTGTTTAGGGTTTTGGGTTTATGATTATGGTTTTAGGGTTTAGGACTAAGGGTTTAGGATTTAGGGTTTAGGGTTTAGGATCTAGGGTTTAGGGTTTAGGGTTAAGGATTTAGGATTTAGCATTTAGGGTTTAGGGTTTATGATTATTATTTTAGGGTTAGGATTTAGGGTTTAAGTTTTAGGGTTTAGGGTTTAGGGTTTAAGGGTTAGGGTTTAGGGTTTATTAGATAAGGTCATGAGCTTAGAGTCTGGAATCTAAGGTTTAGGATCTGGAAATTAGGTTTTAGAATTTAAGCTATAGGGGTTAGGGTTTAAGGTTTAGAAATTAGGGTTTAGGGATTAGAAATGTTATATAAGTTTAAGGTTTAGGGATTAGAAATATTATATAAGTTTAAGAGCTTAGATTGTATAACCTAAGATCTAGGGAACTTTAGGATTTCAAATTTAGGGTGTAAGATTTAAGGTATATAGATTATATAAAATATGCATTCCAAAGTATTTAGTTTAAATATATATAGACTATATATTAAATGCTTTTCAAAGTGTTTTGTTTATATCCAATACTAGGTATGATTCTTTGTAAAGGCTTTACTTTAAGTAATTATAAGTCTACCTAGTCAAAGTATCCTACTGATTAGGAAGGCTAAAAGCACACCAATTCATATTTTCTTACATTCATGTTGCACGGTGTATCAGAAGAAATGAAGAAGTATGTAATAAGAAATATTCAGAAGAAATATGTATTCCATATCATGGATTCATACCATGAATATCTGGTGGTTGCTAAAGTAGAAAAATGATATGGATTCAATGATACTGTAGTTTTGTGCAAAGCCTTCAACAAAGTTTGAGGCTTTTGCAAAGTATTACATATTGTAACAAAGATAAGCAAGTATGCTAAACCTCTTCCAGATTCTATGGTTTTGAATACCTACCTTTACATTCTGTAATTCTTCATTCTTCGACTAACAAGTATTATACACATGGAAGAAAAACATACATGCTAAAAGCACGTGTGTAAAATTTAATATCCCTTATTTTTTAAATTAATTAAATTATTTGATTGACTATCTTTTTAAAATTTAAAGGTTACTAGTATATAACATACATAATTTTAAATGTTATTAATATATAATATTAATAATTTATATATTTATTTAAATTTATATAATAATTACATTATTTTTATTTTTATTTTTAAGTTAATAATGTATATTTTTATTAAAACTAAAATTTAATATCTAGTTAATAGCAGGAAGAATATTGTAGAGATTTTTCATAGTAAGAACTACCTTACAAATACATTCGCTAATTCTTCATTGTTTGAAGAATAAGTATTATATAAAGCATATATGCTAGAAGACCTCCCTTTCAAAAATATTTTCATTATTTTATTTTTTTTATTAATGTATTTATATATTTTTTTAATATAATATTTATATTAATTTATAGATTAACAATATATATTTTTAGCAAAATTATGTTTTAATATTAGTTAATAAAATTTTATTATATTATGGAATAAAAATATTATAAATGGATTTCTCATATTAATAAAGTGTCGTGAGAAGAGTTTTGGGAGAGATTTATGGTTAAATTTTGTTTTGAAGTTGTTGTGTACACAATAAGTAGGGAGGTTTGAGTAGTTTTGAGGTTAAGAGAGAAATTTGTAATAGATTCTTTTCTTTTCTTTCTTTAAAAAATATTATTGCGTGCTTAATAGGCTGGGAGAGCTTGAGTTTGAGAGAAATTTGTGACAATAGGTTGTGAGAGTTTGAGGTAATGAGGAAAATTTGTGGGAAAAAAGACTTAATGCAAAAGATGGTTTTTTGAAGTTGTTGCGTATGCAACAGGTTTTTGAGAAAAGAATGAACTTGAAAAAAAAATCAAATTTATAAAAACTTGATTCTTAGAAGTTCTTGCATACGCAATAGGTTGGAAATGAACTCACCTCTTACAACATTTTGAAAATTTTGAGAATCCTGCAACATGGGTTGATGAGAGGAGAGAAGCATGGAGTGTGAAAGAATGAACTTTGAATGAAAGAGAGAATGAAGAACGTTCTACTTATAGTGAACCTAAAAGAACTAAATAGACCTAAAAAACTAAAAAAAAGCTGACTTGACCTAAAAGCTACCCATTTCCTATAAAACTCTACTTCTCCTCATTCTCTCTCACAACTTTCCTCGAGCTCCTCCACCACCTCCCCACCCAGGTACTCCCTCCCTCCCGCCCTTCCCCTCTCCTCCCTCCCCTCCCTTTCCCTCTCCCCTTGCCTCCCATCCCCTCTCCTCCCTCCCCCCCCTTCCCCTCTCCTCCCGCTTCCCATCCCCTCTCCTCCCGCTTCCTCTCTCCCCTCTCTTCCCCTCTCCTCCCGCTTCCCCCCTCCCCTCCCTTCCCCTCTTCTCCCTTCCTCCCCCCCCTCCCCCCTCCCTCCTCCTACTTCCCCCCTCCCCTCCCTTCCCCTCTCCTCTCGCTTTCCCCCCTCCCCTCTCCTCTCGCTCCCCCCTTCTCCTCCCTTCCTCCCTCCCCTCCCTTCCCCTCTCCTCCCGCTTCCCCCTCCCCTCTTCTCCTACTTCCCCCCTTCGACAACGAATCCTCCCCCTCCTCTCCCTCCCTCCCCTTCCCCTTCGATACATCTTTTTTTTTTTTTTTGAGCAGGGAGGTGGGGAGCAGGCAGGTGAAGGAGAGGTAGAGGGGGAGACAGGAGGCAAAGAGGTGGAGGAGAGGAGGGAGGCGGGAGGTGGAGGAGAGGAGGTGGGGAGGCAGAGGAGAGGAGGGAGGCAAAGGAGAGGAGGGGGGGATTACCCCCCTGAATCTATTATGCACACAACAAGCCGGCTCGCAAGCTAGCCTGTTGCACGTGCAACAGCTTCAGGGGGGCTTAATCCCCTTCCCTAAGCCCCCAAAGGGGAGGCCTGTTGCGCGCGCAATAGGCCTCCCCTTTGGGGGCTTAGGGGAGGGGATTAACCCTCTCTTAAGGAAGTGGGGGCCCTTTCGGGCTCCCCAACTTTTTTTTAAATTAAAAATGTAAAAAAATAGAAATAAATTTAATTTAAAAAGAAATTTAAAATTTAAAATTAAATAAAAATTTGAAAATAAAGTAAATTTAAATAAAAAATTAAAAATAAATAAAATTTAAAATTTAAAAAAAATAAAATAAATTTTAAATATATAGATAAATAAATTTAATTTAATTTTAAAAAATCGAATAAAATTTTAGAAAATTTAAATTAAATTCTTTTATCTATGTTTATAAAATATTTTGAATTAAATTATTTATGTAAAAAAATATTAGATTAAAAAATAGTATCTAGAAATATAAAAATATATTTTAACTTTTGAAATTTTAATTCATTTGTAATTTTTAATATTTAAATATTTAATTAGCAATTTTTTTAATATTTTGAGTTTGAAAATCATTGTAATTCTCTTTTTTTTTTTTGATTGCTTGCAAAAAACTATGGCTTCGAGTTTTGGTTCCAAGGTGTCTTTCAAATATCTTAAACATGCTTGGTATTTTATGGAGTGCAAATCAAAGTATTTTTTGGTGATCACTACCGAGAACGTGTCAAGTGTGAAATATTCTCCAGAGGCAGTAAGAAATGGTGGCATGGTCTCAACCATCAACATTAAAGAAAACAATTTGATAGAAGTTGTGTGCAAAGGGAAGAATGACGATGTGGTCTACAGTTACCAGTTACGCACAAGTACTTCTTGAAGCCCTTACCAGATTCAATTGAAGGATCCCAAGAATTACTTAGTGCCTTGGAAGCATTGAAGAAAATGTGGGATGCATTTCCAAGTGGTGGTGTTGTACCTTTAGCAATAGTAAGTACACCATCTATAACATGTAGCCCTCAAGTTATACCGCCAATATCTGTGGTGATAACTACGGTATCTCCGACAAGAGTAACTATAATATCTACAGTAGTAACTACAATATCTCCAACTGTACCTACACCATCAACTGTTGCAACTACAGGAACAAGAAGGAGTGATCATGGAGTAGAGAGCCAAAATAACTCCTACTCCACGTGCAGATCGTTTAAGTGCAGGTTGTTTAAAACCAAGCAAAAAATTGGATGGTGATGATGAGGAGGATCCGCAAGAAGATATAAGTCTCACAGACTTTTCTATAAGTGTGGCAGACTTACATCCTTTAGAGAATGAGGGGTACATTTGGGGATTTTCATAATTCAGCATGGCTACAATGCTTATTGATCTAGCTTCGTTGTTCACAAATCAAAGAAAGCTAGATAAGACATTTGCACACAAATTGTATGAAGATACAAGGAAAACAGGAACTCCAGTTGCCACTAATATAACTCTTCGTCCTATGGCATTCAAGAGACTTCAAGAAGATGATCCTACATTGCTTGATGTCAAATTTCAAAAGCGCGTGGACTTTCTTGATGCTTTTGAGAACTTCAGAAGGAGTGACTTTGTTCGTAGAAAGGCTTTGTACCAAAGCCGATGTGGGACTGACATCGAGAAGAGATACATGCTAGCAAAGAATAGATTCTTGGAAAGATGCAGGTTTGAGCCCATTGATGGGCAACACTTTTGTGAAGCTTGTAGGATCGCCCTTGATGACGGAAGAAAAGGAAACTTGCCATAGATTGAGTGGATAACCTTAGACTATCATCAAGTCTCCCCATGAGATCAACCTAAGGATTCCACTGAGGAATTCCAACACTCACTGTATTATTGTATTCATGAAAAGCCTTGAAGTCACCATCCAAATCAAATAGGTACTCAAGATATAACAAAACTAGATTGAAAATGAAATTCCCAAAGTATTGGGATTTTTCCAAATTCTCTAATACACTACAAGGCATAGGCCATTTTCCGACGAAAATACCGATGCTTTTTACATTAAAATTTTTTTTTTTTCACAAGCGCAAATGTCGCTATAAAAGTCACTAAAAGCATCGGAAAAGAACCGTCGCTATATAGCGGTGATGATAAACATCGCTATATAGCGACATTGTTAATCGTCGCTATATGGCGACACTGGTAAATGTCACTATATAGCGACGATGGACAGAACTTTAAAAAAAGGATTAGTGGAGCTAAACAGGGCTTGCTATGGCCCTATTTAGCCCCACTACTTTTTTTTTTTGGGTAATTACAAAACAAAGCTTTTTTATAATAAAATTTCCCTTGCGAAAAGGGTGATACAAAATCACTCAAATGAAATGATCGAGCAACAAAAGCATATACATGTCGAATATATACAACATTGTTTGTTACAAAATTACCCTTTCGAAAGGGTGATACAAAATTGCTCAAACGAGCAGATATACAAAATGACATACAGGGCGAAGAAAATGCAAACTGCTACTATCACTACTACTACTACTACTCATCCGAATCCAAATCGTCCTTGTCTTGTTGACCTATTCCTTGGTCCTCATGAGCTGCACCTTCTCCCTGATCCTTGTCACATGTGTCTAATCCCTGGCCCTAGTGATCGCTAGCTCCGATGATGGGACGCTTGAGCTTTGACCCTAAGAGTGAACCATATAAATCGAAAATTAGATTGGAACTTAAAGGATAAAACAATTTAAAAAGTGAGATTACAAGTAGGAGTAGACTTATACCATGCGAGCAGCCACCTCAGCCCAATCTACCGTTGCTCCCATTGCCTCTTGCTCAATAAACCACGGCTTTGTTACTATCCGAAATGCGCATCACGTCTTTGCATCTATAGGAAGACGACCCATCGCAGCTTGCTGTGGATCCAATTTACGAGAGTTAGAGTTAGCTAAAGTGCATGTAATATGTAGTAAAACAAATAGAACAATACATTAAATGAGAAGAAGTAGACTCACCACGGTTGCCTTGAACGGCAACCGTCCACGTGCACCAAAGTGCGAAGTACCTACGACGTCCAGCTGTCTTTTCGCAACCCTCCTCTGACCCTCGAACAATTCGGGATTGTCCCTATTCTGCTTCTTGAAGAACTTCCAATCAACTTTGTCTGCCCAGCTGGGTTTAGCCAACCCCTTTGTGATGGAAGTACGCAAGGTTGATCTACGATGCTTTAAGACCAAACCCATGCGCTCTCGCATATAATTCTCATTAAACTCCCAATTTGGCGGGTTAGGGTATTTTTATTTTAATTCATCGATGATCGCCTGCTTCTTTTGGTCATCTTGATAGTGCCAATCAGTAACAATGCCACTCTTGAAGTGATGGCTCATCAACCGCCTCATGGTGGCCATCACTTCTTTGCTCTTTCTATCTTCTATTATCTCTCCCCGACAGCTGTGATTTGATAGGAGAGATCCCCTGATGAGTAAGGAGGACTGATGGTAGCAGAGTTAGAAGGAGTGGAAGCTGTGCGAGCGCTTCCGGAGCGAGGAGTAGCAGTGGGAGTAGGAGAGTGCAAGGGACCTGACTGATACTGTGTCTCTAGACCAAGTGGAGACCTGTAGGAACATGAGTGTGCTGACTCGTCTACATCTCTCGAGTCAGCACAACATAAGCTACCCTTCCTACTCTTCCTTCCCTTATGAGAGGCATGCGTAGGTGATGAGCCCTCGGTCGAGGGGGCACGAGGGGATGGTTGGGCAGTACCCCCAGCCGTCGGTGTAGGGAGGGAATTGCTGAGGTCCTCTGAGATAGCAGAGAGAAGAATCTTGTTGCCTCCTCATCGCTCATCTGCGCTACAAACTCGTCGGGACTCCCGACAAAGCCATGCGTGGCTAGCAAAGGAGTTCCCCAAGGGGTAGTCGCAGTGCTACATGGAAGAGGAGTCAGACTAGGGGTAGTCGTAGTGCTAGGTCCAAGAGGAGTCCTCGGGGTAGTCACCTGAGAGGAATCAAAGTCCTCTAGAGCATATAGATCGTGAGCTCTCCTCTTGCGAGGCTGTCCATACTCGTCGGATGAGTGACCTGATCCCATGTCTAACATAGACACAAACATGAAAACAAAAAACAAAAAAACAAACATAAGCATAGGCATAGGCATAGGCATAGGCATAGGCATAGCCAAAGAGGGAAGAGAAAGAGGAAGAGGAAGAAGAGGAAGAGGAATCTGAAGAAGAGGGAGAGAAGAGGGAAAAGAGAAGGGGGAGGAGAAGAGGAAGAAGAGGGAAAGGAAAGAGGGAAAGAAGAGGAAGAAGAGGGAAAGGAAGAGGAAGAAGAAGAAAAAAAGGAAGAAGACAGAAAGAAGAGAGAAAGAAGAGGGGAAGAGAGGAGAAGAGAGAAGAAGAGGAAGAAGAGAGAAAGAAGAGAGAATAAGAGAAGGGGGAAAGAGAAGGGAAAGGAAAGAGGGAAAGGAAGAGGAAGAAGAGGGAGAGAAGGAGGAAGAAGAGGAAGAGGAAGAGAAGAGGGAAATGAGAAAGTGGAGGAGAAGAGGAAGAAGAGGGAAAGGAAAGAGGGAAAGAAGAGGAAGAAGAGGGAAAAAACGAAGTGGACGAGAAGAGGAATCTGAAGAAGAGGGAGAGAAGAGGAATCTGAAGAAGAGGGAGAGAAGAGGGAAAAGAGAAAGTGGAGGAGAAGAGGAAGAAGAGGGAAAGGAAAGAGGGAAAGAAGAGGAAGAAGAGGAAGTGGACGAGAAGAGGAAGAAGAGGGAAAGGAAAGAGGAAGAAGAGGGAGAGAAGAGCAAGAAGAGAGAAAGAAGAGAGAATAAGAGAAGCGAAAAAGAGAGAATAAGAGAAGGGGGAAAGAGAAGGGAAAGGAAAGAGGGAAAGGAAGAGGAAGAAGAGGGAGAGAAGGAGGAAGAAGAGGAAGAGGAATCTAAAGAAGAGGGAGGGAAGAGGGAAATGAGAAAGTGGAGGAGAAGAGGAAGAAGAGGGAAAGGAAAGAGGGAAGGAAGAGAAAGAAGAGGGAAAAGAGGAAGTGGACGAGAAGAGGAAGAAGAGGGAAAGGAAAGAGGGAAAGGAAAGAGGAAGAAGAGGGAGAGAAGAGGAAGAAGAGAGAAAGAAGAGAGAAAGAAGAGGGAAAGGAGAGGGAAAAAGAGGAGAAGAGAGAAGAAGAGGGAAAGGAGAAAGAGGAAAAAAAGAGGGGAAAAGAGGAGAAGAGAGAAGTGGGAAAGGAAAGAGGGAAAAGAGAGTTTGGAAAAGAGAACAAGAGGGAAAGAAGCATAAGCATGAGCATATATCTCCTTCTCTTATGCTCATGCTTATGCTTATGCATAAGAGGAGTCTTATGCATAAGCATAAGAGACGGAGACATATGCTCATGCTTAACTTATGCTTATGCATGAGCATAAGAACATGAGCATGAAAGAGGGAAAAAGAGGGGGAAAAGAGGAGAAGAGAGAAGAAGAGGGAAAGGAGAAAGAGAAAGAGCATATGTCTTCTTATCTTATGCTCATGCTTATGCTTATGCATGAGCATAAGAGAAGGGGGAAAGAGAGAATAAGAGGGAAAGAAAAGAGGGAAAAGAGGGGGGAAAGAGGAGAAGAGAGAAGAAGAGGGAAAGGAGAAAGAGAAAGAGCATATGTCTTCTTATCTTATGCTCATGCTTATGCTTATGCATGAGCATAAGAGAAGGGGGAAAGAGAGAATAAGAGGGAAAGGTAAGAGGGAAAAGAGGGGGAAAAGAGGAGAAGAGAGAAGAAGAGGGAAAGGAAGGAGAGATTGGAAAAGAGGAAAGAGGGAGAGAAAGAGAGAAGAAGAGGGAAAGAGAAAAGAGGAAAAAAGAGTACTTCTCTTATGCTCATGCATAAGCATAAGCATGAGCATATGTCTCCTTCTCTTATGCTCATGCTTATGTTTATGCATGAGCATAAGAGAAGGGGGAAAGAGAGAAGAAGAGGGAAAGGAAAGAGGGAAAAAGAGGGAAAGAAAGAGAGAAGAAGAGGAAAAGGAATGAGGGAAAAAGAGGAGGAAATAGATTGAAGGAAAGAAGAAGGAAAGAGATTGAGGGAAAGAGAGAGTTCCTACGCCCATCACTATAGCTAGCACTTAAGGCGCTAGCTGCGGGCCAATGCAAATAACAAAAATAATAAATGGAAAAAAGAGGAAGCACTTACTTGAAATAGTACATCCCACTCGGTGTTGTGGACTGGCCTTACGAAAAGAGAGGAAACATACCATTTTTCAAATAAGATGTTAGAGGAAGGAGGAGATTACAAAAGTAACTTCTTGAAAGGAGGAGATTGAGGAGACAAGGACAAAGAGAAGGAAGAGAAATACAAAAAAGAGGTGAGTCTTCTTTCTTTCTTAAAATCTCGTTTTTTGTTTCAATCCTTTGAAAACAAGCATGAAAACTAGTTTACAGGTTTAGCAATACAAGGAGAAACACTCACAAATCTAAAGATAACAAACAAATAACCTACATTGTTGAAACAAACTCACCTCTTGAAGAACTTCCTTTCAAGAAACCAAAGAGGGAAAAGGATAAAGAGGGAGTACAAGAGCTAGGAGAAGGGTGAGGAGTGGAGAATAGAGTGGGAGGTTGTCAGAAACAGGTGGGATGTCGTCGAAAATAGGTGGGAGGAGAGATTGCCTTGGTTACTTGAGATATTAGAGAGATTGCTAAAGAAAGCGCCGCGCAACGGGAGTCTTAGGTTTTAACCCACAGCGTCGCTATATAGCGACGTTTTTAATTAAAAATGTCGCTATATAGCGACGGAACAAAAGAAAAAGTGACTATATAGCGACGCTTTAAGTCACTTTTTGTTCTAACATGAAGGGAAGCTCATAAATGCTATTTTATAACTGTTAATATATTTTCTTGCAACTTATGTTGTGATTTTATAAGTGTAGATGGAAGGGACGAGTGGAAGCTCGTCCGATGATGCGCCAATGCCCAGGAGCACGAAGTGGCTTACGGAGAGGTTATACTGTCATTGCACTCATTGCAAGCGAGAAGTATGACATCAATGTCGTATTATCGTGCGCCACTTACGGATGTATGGGGAGGAGCCCGAACCAGTACCCACCGTTGGTGTTGCACATGTTGATGGACCATCGGTAAGTCAAAGCTATTTAAGTTCACAATCTTATTGGATACCAAGAAATACAAGATCTTATATTTACACGAAATCTTAAAACAGGATGAGGAGGGTGACGAGGGTACGCATATGCCTTCTCTTTTAGCAAGACTATAGTCTCTCAGATGATGACGAGGGTATGGTCGACATGATGGATTCCATTTTTAGGGGCACTACATCCCATGTACACGTGATGTTAGAGTCTGAGATCAAAATGTGAGAGTTGCAATCAACAAAATTATACGAGGGTGCTAGGATGTCTAAACTACATGCTTGTCTCTCAATCTTGAATCTGCAAGTAAAGTATGGGTGGTCAGATACAAGTGTCTCGGCCGTAATGAGGTTAGCTCTTGCATTAATTTGACTCATTATTTGGATATTGTTTGTTTTGAGAATCATCATTTGGATAATGTATACCAAATCATCATTGTTCGAAGCCTATGTATGTTTGAATTGTCATAGGTTGCTCCAGAAGATGTTGCCTGCACCAAATACCATGCCCGCATCAAGAGATGAAGCAAAAAAGATGCTAACAATGGTGGGTATGGATTATGATACCATCCATGCTTGCTGTAATGATTGTATTCTCTTTCGTCGTGAGCATGGAGATTTGGCTAGTTGTCCAAAGTGTGGGGAACAATGATATAGAGATGACGTGCAGGGTGAGCGGATACCGATAAAGGTCTTGAGACACTTTCCCATCATTGCAAGAATACAACACATGTTCCGATGCAAATCCATAGCAGAGTTAATGACATGGCATGCATCTCATCGGTCCACTGATGACACATTGAGGATTCCTGCAGATTGTGCAGCTTGGAAGCATCTCATCGTTCCACTGATGACACATTGAGGATTCCCGCAGATTGTGCAGCTTGGCCGGACTTTCCGAGGGAGCCACGCAACTTACATCTTGGGCTCACCATGGACGACGTGAATCCTTTCGGGTTACACTCGACATCTTGGTCGACATGGCCCATAGTCGTGGTGAATTACAATATCCCACCATGGCTAACAATAAAAAAGGGACACCTCATGCTTGCACTACTTGTGCTAGGAAAGTACAAGGCAAAAAATATGGACGTGTACATGGCACCTTTGATAGAGGAGTTACAGATATTATGGAGAGGAGTGCAGGTCTTTGATATTTTTAGAGCTCTTAGACATTCCAATGATATTTTGGTCAGGGGTATCTTGATGTGGACCATGCATAACTACCCAGGATATGGAGAGTGTGTAGGTACGTGGTTGTGTCTTTACATGTATAATGAGGGATTATGCTTTTATGACTCTCTTTTGCACGCATGTCTTGTACTAACACATTCATGCACGCGTGCAGGACTTGCTACAAGTGGGTACCATGCTTGTCTTGTTTGTGGACCGGCTTTGAAATCGCTTGCACACCACTCCAAACATATGAGGAAAAATGTTTATGAAGGTTATGCTCGATACCTTCTGCTCGACCATCTCGCACGTGGAGGTTAGCTTGATCTACCACCATCATATTTGAAGGCAAGTGACTAGATTCAAGCTTGGAGGGCGAATGGAGAGGAACCTCCTCCTGGTATGAAGAGGCTATCGATCTTTCACGAGCTTCCTTATTGGGGTCAGTTACAAGTCAGTCATCTCTTGGATCCCATGCATATCTTCAAGAATGTGGGGGCTACTATTTGGGCACACTTGGTTGGTTCCAAAGACTCGAGAGGAGTGCGAGAAGATTTGCATGCTATGAATAGGATGTCTTGTTTGTGGCCCCAAGTGCATGCTTCGGGAAAAGTTGTCCTCCCGAAAGCAACATGGATCCTCTCTACGAGAGAGGAGGCAGCGGTCAAGGCAGACATTGCCTCTTTTCAAACACCGACAGGGTACATGCGTTGCTTGAAAGAAGCATTTTCAAAGGACAATAAGCTTAGTGGGCTCAAGTCCCATGATTGGCACAAGGTCTTATAGGTATTCTAAGTAGAATTAGTGTACCGATAACCGTGATGCATTAGCGTAATTATTATTATGTTATATTGTTGACATGACTTGTTTGTTGCTTTGATAGTTCATCCTCCCAATTACAATAAAAGGGTGCTTACAAGAAGATGTTAGAAATCCTATATTCAAGATCTGTGGTATTGTGAGGTATGCTTACTATCAAATCTATAGACTGATTATGAAAATATCTTACATGGACATGTGAAATAGGTGTATATCTCAAAAAGAGATCTCCATATCGAGCATCGAGAAGGCTAGGGTGGAATCCATCGAAGCCATATGCTTGCTTGAGAAGCACTTTCCCTCGAGCATTATGACAACTCAAGTCCACTTGCTTGTGCACATAGTTGATGAGGTGGCTATGGCAGGTACCGTTCATAGTCGATGGATGTTTTTTCTTCAGCGGTTTATGAAAAATTTAAAGGGATTTGTAAGACAAAGAGCAAGACTAGAAGCAAGCATGGCAGAAGGATGGCTTGTGCAAGAGTCATTAGTATATATCACAGAGTTTCTTACATCCAGGGATCCCGATATGCCGCAAGCTTGGCATAACAAGGATGATGATCGCATCGTTGGCGAGGTTCCCCAAGGAAAAGGGATTGAAAGAAAGATGAGCGAAGAGCAAATGGAGAAATTCAATAAGTTTTGTATCCTCAATAGCCCTGAGATGCAGAAGTGGATTGAGAGATATGAAGTAGCCAAAGCAGAAAGAATAAATACAAGGACGAGATTCAGAGTAATGTACATGCGATCACAACCATATCCACGGGATCTGGCTCTTCTCCCTACTCACATGTCACTTGATTGGCTACAATTGGCTCTATGTAAAGCCAAACGTGATGGAGAGACAATAAACGAGCGTGAGCGAGAGTTATCATCTGGATGTATGGTGCATGTAAGTTTCTTACCTTTTGACGTAATTAAGTAATTATTTGTGGCAATATACGCTATAAAATAGATGCATCTTCATTGTTTTAATGATGCTCTTTTACAGTACAAAAAGTACAGTGCATTATGGTCATATGGACGACATTTTTGCGTGGAACGCATCGATTCAAAGAGAGTCACGTATGATTATGGAGTCATGGCTAACTTCACACAAGATAGCCGAGCAAGTGCTTCGGATACCAATCTTCTCTCCTCACAGTTTGATTATTGTGGAACCATATGCGACATCTATGAAGTTGATTTCAGATGATTTAGTACTTTCATTCTTGATGTAAAATGGTTTAGAACTATTTACAACGGTCCCCATGCGACAGTGAGAAAAGATAGTAGTGGTTTCTTTGCAATAGACTCCACCAAACATTGGACCGATGAAAGTGATACTTTTATTCTTCCCGAGCATTGTGAGCAGGTGCATACTAATGATTTAATTATTCGAAGCTTTCGTTTTTAAAGATCCATTGATACATGTACTTGAGCATAATTTCATATATATAATTGACAACATTTGGCACCCATCTTCAATATAGGTGGTTTTTCATCCGAATCGTTCTGATCCAAGATGGTGGTACGTGATCCAAGTTGCACCACGAAGTAAGCAAATTTTTGAAGATAGAGATGTGGATATGGAGATGCCACTACCAATGCCGGATCCAATTGACGAATCTAGCGAAGAAGATGTAGATCATCATATGAGCCAAGAGGAAGATGCGCATAATGACATCGCACGGGAGAAAGATGGAGATCACGATATTGAGGAAGAAGACAACGATCATCAAGAATCACCACACTTTGTTGAAGAAGATGGTCAAATACTTTTATGTGAACATACGATGCTAGAGTACAATGATGATATAGGAGATCAACTCGGTATAGAGTTGGAGATAGACTTGTTTGGCGCCTTACACTTGGCTCAAAACAGTTGATGTAAATGCTCTTAATTGATTTTTTTCATCTCAAACTTGGACATGAATATATGAGCTTCAAAGGCTTGATGTACATGCTCTCATTTTTTTATTCTCTATGAGATCAAACATGTATGAAAATTTAAAAAAATTTATCATTGGAAAAAAAAAATCTCTCTGGAAAATGTCGCGATAAAATAGTATATTAGTGTCGCTGTATAGTGACACTTAAAAGTCGCTATATAGCAACTTTTATAAAAGTCACTATATAGTGACTTTTGGCAAGCGTCGCTATATAGTGACGCTTTACGGAACCCGCTTTTCATACTGACAATTAACACCATGCGAGCGATAAACGTCGGTATGTAAACATCGCAATAGGATCCGTGTGTAGTAGTGATATCGTGTTATTTAATCTCTTTTGGCATTATTGCAATTAAATTTGCATGTTCTTCATAGTATAATGGATGATGTGTTGATTGTAATGTGCATCCAAAAAAATCTTATTGAAAAACACTAGCTCAATTGAATATTCTCAGCACGATTCAACACACAATATTACCAGGTAAGCTTCTTTGAATATAGTATGCATCATATGATCAAGTCTACATTTTATGCACCATATGGAAAAATAACATTGATTTTTCATGCGTAATGATTATAATCAATTCTATATCTTATGTACAATTGGAAGAAGAAATTGTGAAATTTACATATGAAGAAGACATTAAGCCCATTGAAGTAGAAAATCTGCTATCTGAACATCTACCAAAAAACAAAGCTAAACCTAAAAACAACAACAGAGAAAGTGGAATTAGGATTGTTAAGGCTTTTCTCCGATGTAGAAGGAAAGCAAGGAGCCCAGTTAGTCACAGATTGGCTTCTTTGGGACAAACAAAAGATCCCCAATATTTCAAAAAAATCTTGAAAACTTTGAATGCAACAAACTCTCATATCATGCAAGTTCAAACTATTGTAAGCGATTTAGCATGTCATCAAACTAAGGACACTGGGAATGTCATTCAATGTAACAACATTGAACTCAAAAGCAACCAAGGGCAAGAGAAACTAAATTGGACTTGACTACTTGGAATGTATCATATGTGGGACTATGTGTTCTAGATGGATGGATCCTACATATTAAAACTTTCGATTGGTGTTGCTTTAATATCTTCACACCGCCCATTGAGACAACTTCTTAGACTACAAATTTCAAACTTATTATCTTGAAAATAATACCATTTTTTGAAATTATTATCGTTCCTTTAAATGAATTCAGTTGTAAATGTGATATTCCGGATAAGAACTTAACATTGTACATGCTTTTTTCTAAAACTATCTCCATACGAATATAGAAATTATGAGCATTCTTTCCCTCTTACATTTGATAACACAAATATATTCATCTTCGTTAAAAAGTTGAAGCGTTTACAATCAATGGTATTTCCGACGCACATGTCTAAAGTTTACATCGCGAGCAATACATGTAGTGAATACACTTTTCTATAATCAATAGTGTTTTACATAGCAACAACACATGTATCATGTATCATGTTTTGCCACAGCAACGTGCGGGTAGCACAATAGTACGCCCTATGCTTGTATGTGATGCTTCGCATTCTCGTCCTTGGAGCAATCCTCTTCACTATCACAGTGTGCTGCAAGGACCGAATGCAAGTCATTGTCTGCATCGTTTCCAGCTAATATTGGATGCACAGCCCAAGAGCCAATATGGATGTAGCTACAAGGGTTGCGTAGCCATGAGGATCCATTGTAGTGGGATAGAGTGTTGAGCGTGGGAGGAATGGTGGAAGGATGGAGGAATGTAGAGCGTGGAAGCAATGTGGAGAGGAGTGGTCGACGTTGCTATAAAACAACAGATGGAGCTATTGGGTGACGGGAGTGAAGATGAGAGCGAAGGAGCAGTTCTATGACGTTGGAGCCAACTGATCCACCAATGAGTCGTGGAGCTGGTGAGCTAATTCTGGGGCCTCGAGTCCTCGAACCGCGAACCGGTGGCACCGATTTCGGAAGACGGAGATGTGGCAGCTGGGACGCGAGCACTGCAGTTGCATGGGGACCGGCTTTAAACGAGGCCAAAGTGGCATCAAAAGGAGTCGGCCGGCTGGAAAGATCTCGAATCTCACCTGCGCCATCCCTTTGTAAGTTTCTCTTCTCATACCTGTCCTCAGCTTCATATACCTCCATTCCCACCTCGTTCTTGCCATCTACACCACTCCGCCTGTGGCTTTCAGACGCTTTTGCTTAATGGCTATGGCTAGCTCATCCATCCTAGCATGCCTTAACGCCGCTCTGCAGTCCTGGCCTTCCTCTCGCTTCTCTTTCCGAATGAGTACAACTAGTCTTATTGGCGCACGCCATTCCCCTCTCAACGTTCTCGAATCCCAACTTGCAGATCAGCTCGACCAGCTCAAGGCGTCTCACAATGAAGGCTGTCTCAGTTTGCGATGGCTCAGCCGAGCGATGGGTGTAGTTTTATCCACGCATGTGAGGGTGGAGTCTTTGCTCCAAGATCTTGAGCAAGCGTTAACAGAGGAGGGGAACTTATGCAAATGGCTGGATGAAAGCTTAGGTGATAGCGTGAGACTCTTGGATGCCTGCAAGGTTATGCAGGATACTGTCGTGGATTTGAAAGCCTTTCAAACCTTCCTCCAGCTTGCGCTGCGGTCCATAACGATCGAGCGACCCTTCGGCGAGGCGCACATTCGGCGGGCGAAACATGCGCTGTCTAGTTGCATCCAACTCCTTTATACAAAAGATGAAGATATGACACAGAGTGGCCATCGAAGGTCTAAGCTGGAAAATTGCGCGTCCATTTTGAGGAGAATGGGGGAGAAGCTCAACGTCGAAGATCCTTCAAAAAGGACCGTCTTGGTTGCAATGTACGCAGCACAAATAACCACGATACTCATCTGTGGCGTCCTGACTACAGCCTTATCCGCGAAACCGCGACGTTCAATCCCCGGCATCAGTGTCGCCGGTCAATCTAGTTGGGCTGTTGCCCTTTCGAGCTTGCAGCAACGAGTGAAAGAACAGATAGAGAAGAAGAAAATCAAAGGTCAGAGGGTCACGTACTTAATGGAGGAGCTTGAAAATGTGGATGCTACTCTAAAATGCCTGGAGGGATTGGTTAGAGGGGCGCTGCTCGCCCATCGATTTCCGATGCGAGAAGAGGACGAGGAAGCGATAAGGCAAGCGGTTGGAAATCTTACAAGGTATTCCGATCAGTTAGGCGAAGGTTTAGCAGAGGTAGAACAACAGATAGCTCAATTGTACGCTGCCTTGATTGCCAACAGAGTGGTCTTGTTGGATGTTTATCGGAAGTCATGTGATCCGAGCCTACAATATACTAGACTCTCTAACCCTAGTAGGCGGTTGGGCGTTCACCCACCTAACCTGGCTGCCTACTCTCACCGTAGTAGATGCTTGGGGGTTCACCCACCTGACCTGGCTTCCTACGTTCAAATCCCTTGGGATGCCCGTTGCTGCTTGTCAACTTAGGCCATTGGCGGATGTGCCCCTCATAGATGGCCATGTGTGTGACCGAAGAAAGAACACTCTCTTTTTTTGGGGGTGAAATTTATCTCTCTCTCTCTCTCCTTGGGAGCTATTTTTGGTTGTAAGAGGCTTACACTCAAGCCTCCTCGTGATTGAAGGCTCTCAGGTTTTGGCATGTTAATAGCCACTTTGTACAATGCAATGTAACATGGATTTTGTCTATGAGATCGAATGCACAATACTTGCTTTTGATATGATAAATGTAAATTAGACATGAACGCAATCTTTTTAACTATTTGCTAAGTTATTATATGTATATGTGATATTCGCTCTGTAATGTAGCACTGCAATTGTTGTATATCTTCTTAAGATTGTGTCTATAGTTGGAAATTTTACAAAAGTATTAATCCACACAATATAAACTTTTGCATGATTGGTAAGAATCATTATGTTTCCCTCACATTATAAACTACATTGAGTGAGCAAAAGTGTGTATTCAATAAAAAATTCCCTTCATTGTTTAAAGGACAAGAAAATTGTCAGTCCACAACATCAATCCCAATCACTTGCTTTTTGGGTCGTTTTGATTCCTTCGCCATTTTTGGATAGCTTGTCTTGAAATGGAGCCACTCGCAATTCCAAACTAATGATGTGGAAGGCCATCAACCATTTCTTAGGCATAGGGCCCTCAAAAACTATGGCACATGTCTTATTCATCTATTCCTTGCGATTTTTCATAAATTCTTTTAGGCCTTCCTAATCAAATTTGAAAATTTTCACCCCCCTTGGTATACGGAGTGACATTTGTTTAATGGAGTAGCTTCTTCTTACAAATATATTATTTCTTCTTACAAATATATTATTTTTTGGCTCAGCCTTGTTTTCTCCCCTATTATTTTTGTTGTGCTTTTACCACTTTACTTTTGTTGCTATTGCTTGCACCTTTGCTTTGGTATGCATTGTCATTGCAGTGGCAAATCTTAACATTATGAGTTTATCGTTGTCTACATTTGAGTCTTTCCTTTATATCCTTTGAATAGGCTTGTAGGCTACTCGAGATTGCGTCAAGCTACTGGGGTGTTGAATTGGAGATAAATGAAAATGTGAGAGGGTAGGTAATAACAATAATTGCTAGCTGGTAAGCCCGACAACTACCACATGAGTTTGCACCAGGCCCCTGAACCTATGCAATCAACTTGAGGACCCAAGAATCAACTCCAGACCCTGAAGAACCTAACAAATCCAACTCTAGCCCTTCAAAACCTGGCTTAGAGCTATCTGCATTGATCTAAGTGCTCGCAGGCCCTGTAGGAGGTAAGGACATAAGTAAAATAGATAACAGCAAGACATTTTACTATGTAAAAATGGAGACTTTCAAAGGAAGTGCAGAATTGTGTGCGATGTGTGCACCATGCCATTCCATTGTGTCAAAGGAAGCGTAGAATTATGTGCATTGTGTGCACCATGCCAACACAACAATGTGTGAAGAATACATGGGGGAAACAAAATTTGGACAATTTTATGACACCGAACATGGAAGGATCGCCACATAAGGCTACCTCTAATGTCCTTGCCCATCTTAGTGAAATTTGCCTAGCTTTGATGGAGAAAATTGACAATTTAGAGGCCACAAATGTGGCCTTGCTAGTTGAGAAGACACATATAGACAAATGGAGGACAAATGTGGATTTCTTCAACAAGATGGGTGTCAACCTTACTTGTGGGCCATCCTTACTTGTGGGCCATCTTGGAGAGTGGGTAAGGGCGATGCACTGACAAGCCCATTTATAGTCATATTTTGGAAAGCAACATACAGGTCCACCCTTATGGGTATGAGGGCAACATTGAAGAGAACTTGGACATTTTTGGATGATGATCTCAAACTCTTGCAGCAAGAACATTAGAGGGAGAGGATGGTACATAGCCTGACATGATGGGTAATGAGCTGCCTATAGAGATGGTAAAGTGATTATTCGAGATAGAGCAAAGAGGACAGAAAGGAATGTGGGCACATGATAGTGTCAGGCCTACTTGAGGGGTACCTCACAAAACTTTAGTGTACCATGTGTGTTCAAAGGAGGGGTATTTCAATTCAACTTTTGAATTTTCTTTGAAAAAAAAATCAACTTTTGAAAAAAAAGTTAACGAGATTACAATAGAAAGAGGGATTTTTAAATTCAACTTTAGGAAAAAATACTCTAGTTTATATGTAAAGAGGGGTGGTTTTATTGGGAGGAAATTTTTGGTTGAGGGATTTTTTTAATACCCCATGAACACATGTGATACATAGGATTTCTTAATGGTGCACCCCCTGCGCGACCCTATGGGACAGGGGTACAAATTAGATTAGATATGGCAGTGTGGAACTACACGGGCTCCTTTTTGGGGGTTCCTTAGAGACTTATACTAGTAGAGATGTCTTGTATACTGAGACACATGAGAGTCCAGAGAGAGGGCTACCCACAATGACAAGATAACTTGGGAGTTGTCTCACAAGAAGGAGGTGAGGAGAGATATTGGGATACGAGGCTCTGAAAGTATGGCTGTCCTTTTTAGATCACACCTGAGACCGCATATATTGGTGATGCAGAAGGAGCATCATGCAGACACATGTGGATATGAATTCATTTACTTGAAACATTGCCAATATTCATTGCAGTATGCTACTTCACCCAAATGCATCATCCTAGGTGCATCTCAGGTGCATGAGGCCACCACAGAGCAGCACATCCCATACGAGATTATATATGGTTATATCGTTTTTAGGCAAGGGAAGATCCTCCTTTTAGGTGACTTCAATGTGCAATATGGGGAGGACAAGTAGGTTTACTTGACTTTGGATCAAACCCCCTTAGAGTACCAAAGGTAGTAGATCTTGCCAGTGGGATAGCCAAGCACCCAGAGAATACACCACATGTGATAGGATATGGGTGACACTTCTTGGGGGTGAGAGCAATACATGATGTCATATATAATAGTCTTCAAGAGTGGCCATTATCTAGAAGGATCACCTATTTTCCACATGGAGGGGGACAAGTACAATGGACTACTTGATGGGTTCCATAGCCTTTGTGTTGCAAGTACATGACTTTACTATCCCTCCCCTCACTTGGCTCTTGATCACTCCTATCTAGCATTCAACATCTCAACTAACATGCCATCCATAGGATAAGACCCTCCTACCCCCACCCATGTCCAGATACAATTAGATTATTCCGTTAAATAGTCTATATGATCCACTTGTCTCATGATCTACCACCTCCCTTGGAGATGATGCAGACCTTGCCCATGCCTCATGCCTTTAGTTCAAGATGTCACCGCTAGATGCTTCCCATGACTCAATCTACAACACACCTCAAAAATGGGAAGATGCCCCAAAACCCATAATTTAATGATGAGTTCCAAGAGATAATATCTCAACTCATACGTGAACAAGCTTTGGGGCACCTGATGATGCCCCAAGGGTAGCACCGAATATCACATCACCTAGCATGCGATAAGACGAGGGCTTTCCTCTCACATAGGATCAATGTGGTGATTCAATATTTCTATGGAACAGACCCTACTATTGCATGGGTACTTCTCTTTAATGGAAATCCACCAATCCCCGACAAGGATTCATGTGTCTGGCACACATATGTGACATCACTCTATGATGTCATGATCCATCCACCACCCGACATGTCCTCCCTGCTTATGCCCACCACAACCATCTTGTCCATTGCACACAATGCATTTAATTGGCTCCATAATTGAAGGGTCAAAGCACAATCGGGTGGAACTATTTTAGGGGCAGTTTTGGGGTCATGACACACCGTGTTGATGGCTGATATTTTGAATTTTGGGTGGACGGGGACTCATGCTCTCCCTGAATTTTTTCCCAGCGCGATGATTGCTGCATTGGCATAATAATGAGATGTAATCTATCAAAACTTGCTATTCTGAACATCGTAGATCTTAACACATGTCACTACACAAGTAGTTATGCCCTCCTTCACGTAATAAGTATGCTGAATCTTTGTGCATCAGGCTATTCATAGTCTATCCTATCATCTACCCATAGCTCACCACTTGTCATCTACCCATATCTCACCACCTATTATCTACTTGCATCTCACCACCTGTCATCTACGTGTAGATTTTCCCCACTGATCTAGATTCATGACAATCGATTGCACTGACAAGGTGGTGACGTTGGCTTGGACCAACCACCACGTTGGTTCTTTCAAGTTTATTTAGTGGTGCTTGTAGCTACTCCTCATTAAACTAAAGAAAATGTATTAACCTTAATTGGATGGCTCACGTGAGACCCACGTTGGAGTCCCACAATTCTTCATATGTGTTGCATCAAGGGGTCTCCTTTCATGTCTATATGGCCCTTGATGGGTCCCCTTTAGGAGCAACGGCCATATAGAGATGCCACATAACATATGTGTCATGTCTTTATTGCCCTTGCCCCTAATGGGGACACCTCAAGGGCCATAACAACAATTGCATTTTAAATAGGTTAATTTATGTCTTAGTGTGCCATTGGGTAGGTTTAAAACTAGTCCAGTGGTTGGAACAGCATGTTATTATAGTGTAATGATAGTGCAATTAATAGTTTAAAACAAGTGGTTAAAAATTAATCCTAAACAAAGGAAAATGTATTTTCTTGTTCAACCACCGCACTAGTTCGATTTTAGTGTGGGTTTCAATTAATCCCAAACCAAGGAAAATGATTTTTCTTACAACCACCCTGCTGGTTCTTGAAACTATTTTAGTGATGCTTGTAGTTAATCTAAAACCAAAGAAAATGTATTTCCCTATGCAACCATAGCATTGGTTCTACTTTAGTGCGGGTTGCACTTAATCATAAACCACGGAAAATGTATTTCATTGCGACCATCGAACTAGTTCTTGGAACTATTTTGGTGCTTCTTGTAGTTAATCCTAAGACCAAGGAAAATGGATTTCCTTGTGCAATGACTGCAACCACTAACGAGTGCTACCAACAATGACTACTACCAACAACGATGGCAATAATAGTATTATTTATGTTAAAGTTGAAACCTAAAAGAGATTACACCCTGTGAGTATATAACTCAGCCATTGCTGAGAGCAAAAGCTGAACAAAGAGATTGCATCCAAAGATAGTTTATAACAACTCAGCAATTGCCAAGAGCCTCATCGAGCACATCCCCCAAAGTGTTCTCTACATCATTTCTCATATCAACCAATGGAATGTTTCCAATGTGGGTGATTTGATGCATGGTATCATCACTAGTAGCCACAAACTCACCATTTGGAATCTTATCTTTATGAATAAACCATTCACCTTGGTAGGTCATATGATTGGTGGCACCCAAGTCAATAAACCAATCATCACTTTGTGATGGGTTAACATGCTACCATAACATGCTCGATGCTTAAAAAATGGGCTCCATGCATATGCTCATAATCATTCTCCCTTTGTCCAACATAATTGTTATATTGATGTCGTCCACCATGGCCTCTATGGATGGCATTTTATTTAGCATAGCAATCTCTCTCATAATGACCATACATTCCATAAAATTAGCAATTTCTAAGTGTTAGGAACAATGCAATAACAGAGCAACAATGGGAGAAGAAGGAATGCATAGAATACACAAAATAGAAAGTGCACAAAATGGAAGAGAAAGAGAGACATTGATATACGTGGTTCACCGAGTCTGGGCTACGTCCACAGAGAAATAGCTAGCTCTGCATTTTTCTTATCTAGAAAGTGAGAAGATACAAGATATGAGTAGTATATTTATTGCTCTCAAGGGGGGCTAATGCATGTTCTCAGCCCCCCTTGGAACCCCCCAACAACAGTCCTTGGTATAAGCATGCTTGGGTCCAAAGCACTACCAAAAACGACCTTTGAAAAAAGATCAGGCACTTGAAGACTGATCATAGTAACTCCACCGTTACTACACTCACTAAAATTCTTTGGATCTGGCTATCACTCATATTGTTCCTCATTCTTGAAGACCATTTGAAATTGAGCAAGAACTCAACTTCTCCCTAGTCACCACCTTAGTCAACATGTCTATAGAATTCTTGCTAGTGTGTATCTTTTCCAACTTCAACTGTCTATCCTTTAAAACAAATTGGATGAAATGATACCTAAGTTGTATATGTTTTGTTCTTGAATGGAAGACTGAATTCTTTGCAAGATGAATAGCACTCTAGCTATCACTATACAAGCTACAATTTTCTTGCTTCTTCCTAAGTTCCTTCATAAACCTCTGCAACCAAATCATCTCTTTACTTGCCTCGGTAACTACAACATATTTTGCTCTGTTGTAGAAAGTGCAGTTACAACCTTTTGCAACTTTGAAACCCAACTTGTTGTTGTTCCACCTATAATTAAAAAATACCTAGTGGTCCTCCTTCTTCCATATTTATCACTTGCCAAATCTGAATCAACACATCCTTATAGAGAAATGTTGGAACCTTTAAAACATAATGCATGAGCAATTGTGCCTCTCAAATATCAAAGAATTCACTTTACAACCATCCAATGTTCTTTACCTAGATTGTTAATAAATCTACTCACAACTCCCATTGTGCGATATCTGGCCTTTTGCATACCATTGCCTACATCAAGCTATCAATTGTTGATGCATATGGTATGCTTGACATAAAGTCAATCTCGTACTATGTCTTGGGACACATATTCTTGCATAATCTGAAATGGTTGGACGAAGGTGTAGAAATAGGGTTATGGATGGCTTTGACTAGCAATGATGGTAGTGATAAGGTTTCGGCCAGCTTAGCTGCCACACTAGTGGCAGACCTAGCCTCAAAGCTTAGGATACGTAGGTACCCATGCTCAATCACACTGGAGGTCACATCGATGTAGAAATGCAAATGGCTGGAGAAAGACTACCAAATAGGCCAAATCTTGCTACCCCCTCCCTAGATTCACACTACACTTGGAGGAGAGCAACATCCATGAACTTCAAAAAAGTATTAGAGAAGGTGATGCACTCAAAAGGCTATTGGACTAATGTAGAAGCTTTCCATAAGGATTTCCCAGCTTAGGATAGAAAGAAATCAGGATACAAAATGCTACCCAAGTGCAATCGTTCTCCTCTGTGAGCCAGAATCAACATACTAATGGAGCCCTCAAGCCTCCCGACATGTTCTAAAATGCGCAGAGTGGAAGGCACTGCTTGAGATGCTAGCAAAAGGGATCTATGCTGGAGCTCTCCAGGGGAGAAGTTGAAACCTTTTTAAGTCCCTGTGGTACCTAAATAGAGGGCTTGGGAGATGCTCACCCCCAGAGCAAAGAAGATCTGCAAACTATCGGAACAAGAAGACCCGGAGGCCACCAATGGAACATGAGCAATTGCAAAAGATGAGACAAGTTCTCAAGCAGATGGAAAGCCTAGAAAAGGTAAGATCCCAATGGTAAAAGTGCACAATGGTATTCTTAATGAAATAACAAAATGGTTGTGCGCATTTGCTGTTGTCGAGTTTATACATGGGTGAGGCCGTCGATAGTTTTCTTGGAAGGGTGGGCGCGCAACTTTTGGAGGTGTAATAGTCCTGAATGTCATTAGAATACATTTCCTAAGAAATGATTACATGGTCTTTTTGCTCAAAAAGCCTGAGATGGCTACAGAGGTTGTCCAAAATGGTACTTGGACCATCAAAAACCAACTACTATCTGTGCAACTTTGGGAACCCTCCTTTAGCATGGACTCTCCCCCCCTTTCCAAAGCTTTGATCTGGGTGGAATTCCTAGATATGCCACTCTCTCTACTTTTGTAAATTGATGCATTATGTGTACCTTTGGGTTAGTTTCTTGGCCTCAAAACTGAAAGATTTATCAGTTGAAGGGGAAATCCCCAAGCTTGTGTCCTAATGGACCTTGTTGTCAACCCGCAAATGCTATTTGGACCCTAGATAGGAAGGCAAGCAGGTTTTTCCAAAGATTCTTGTACAAAAGCATTCCTCCTAACTCATGCTTCTTGTGCGGTCTGGGAGGACACTTCATCAAGGACTGGCCTACCTTATCTAATAAAAGAAGGAAGAAAGAGCAAACTGAGAGTCCACACCAAGAGACCATACCCAAAAGCTGGATAATTCGAGCCCCAAAAAGAGAAGCCGAGCAATCTACCTCAGGAAGAAAAAGGGAAATCCCCTCTTCCCCCACAGAATAAAAAAGAAGTGGTCATTGTAAATGAGGACAAAATGGATGACAGAGTCTGAGGAGGAGCCCTAAGAATTCGTAGCTAACACATAGGATCTTGAGGAGAAACTAGCCCAGGAAAAACACGCACTAGTTGAAAAAGGAGAGACAAACTTCAAAGTTGTTAAGGGGAAAAAAACAATCCAAATCAAAAGGAAAATTCTGATAGTGACCTAGCTACTAGCAATCCCAAAGATGCCAGCATCATTGAAAGGGAGAAAAGAAGGATGTCAAAAGGCTTCACCATCTCCCCACGTCATCTTTAAGAAGAAGAGAAATAAAAATTCCACCCTATAATGCAGACACCCACCCAAAAAAGTTTTCCTTTCTCAATGTTAACATTCACGGGCTTACAAACAATCTCCAACCTCTAATTTTTAGGAGATGGATCAGAAAGAGTAATCTTCATCGAGACTTTCTAGCCCTTTAGGAAGTCAAAGTTCGAGGAGATAATTTGAGAACACACCTATAGTAGATAGATGAAAACCAAGTTTGGTTTTTCATAGACTATGAAAAAAGCAGAGGAGCACTACTCTTGGGGTAGCAAATCGTCTAACCCAGTTCATAGGTAGAGATCAACCTACCTTTGGGCCTAATGGAATTAGTATTGAGTTCAACCATGACCATTTGACTCTACCTTGGGATGATAATGTGATACAGACAAATATGATCCTCTTGGGAGACTTCAACATGGTAGAAACCAGGAGGGATAGATGGCAAGGGTTGGGGAATGTCATTAGAGGTAGAGAGCTTCCTTCTTGGAAAGCTCTAAATTTGACAAAATGCTTCAGAGGACACATCCTTTACCTGGTCCAACAACTAATACGGCAATGCCACCAATTTTGATCAACCTAGACAAAGGATAAGGAGAAAGAGCCAAGTCTTGATTCAAATCCAATTCTTTCTTCTTCCCGCTCCCCTACATTAGAAATCAAGTGATCAACCTTTGGCACAACACCTTCAGAGGCTCAGCTAGCACTATGGAAAAATGGATCAGGGCAACAAAAAGGACAAAGATCTTCCTTTGAGCAAAAAAAAGAGGGCTGTTCGAGCAAGAAACAAGAGAAGACAAGATCTAGAAGACCAGGTCAGCTTCTTAAAAAGTGATTCCTCTAAGGCAGGTTAGAAAAGGCTTGAATAGTGTAGAGAAGAGCTTCATGTAGAAGCCATAATAGAAGTGTCTCAGACAAGGACCTACACAAGAGACTAGTGGGCAGGAAAGGGAGATAGAGCCAATGAGGAAGTGTTCCAAAGCCTCATGGAAAAACATGCTTGGGAAACTCTAGACTGCATTATCCGAGATGACCGGTTGATTGAGGACCGGAAGAGATTCTAACTACCATGTCCTCCCACTTCCAAAGAATCCTAGGAGAACCAGAAGTGATCACTACACAAAAAGTGAGAAAAAGAGCTTTCGGCCAAATGGCTAGGAAGAAGGCTGTAGCAACCTTTGATGCCCTTTTCCTAGACAAGTGTTAGACTTTAGTAGAGTTGTAAAATGTAGTTTACCAAATGGAAAAAGGGAAAACACTTAGAGAAGATGGGCTCCCAATTGAATTCTACCAAACCTTCTAGAACATGATTGGCCCTTGTTAAATCTGTAAGAAGAATCCTTAGACAAGGGCTTTCTCGATTTGAGAATAAACTCTAGGATGATCAAGCTAATCCCAAAAGTCGAACCTATGATGGAACTAAAGAATTGGCTCCCCCTTACAATGTTAACCACTAGCTACAAAATTCTTGCTAAGACTCAAAGACAAGATGCAGAACTAGATCAAGGAAGACCAAAAGGGTTTCATTAAAGGCAAGCACATCTTAGAGGGGCAATTCTCACCCTTTGGGAGGGACTGGAACACACAGAGGAAACCAACCAGGATATCTGTTTTCTCAAGGTCAACTTTGACAAAGGTTATGACATTATGGAGTGGGGTTTAATTTTAGCCTCCCTTTAGGATATGGGGATTGGACCCAATTTTGAAAATTTGTCAATATCCTCCTTTTTAAAGCGAAAGCAAAAGTTGAATGAAACGACACTGTCTCTCCCTCCTTTGCTCTCAAGAGATCAATTAGACACGAATGCCCTTTGGCTCCCCTACTCTTTGCAATTGCGACAGAGCTCACTCAAAAGGAATTTAATAGGGGAACGATAGAAGGCATCCGAGTAGAAGGAGGAGAACGTATTGTTTCCCAAAAATTCATGGACTATACCAAACTCACTCCACAAAACAACAAACAATCAGTTAGTAATGGTTAAATGCTTGGAGATCTTTTGCAGTGCCTCTGGTTCCAAAATCAACCACGAAAAGATAAGTATCTTTGGAACCAGGAATCCTCCCCCGCAAGTCTTGACTAGTAAAGGGTGTAAACTTTTAAAGGGATAAATATTTAGGCTTATTGGAATTACTATGGGTTTCAAATGCTCAAATAAGGACAAATGGGAATGGGTGCTAGATAGAACCAATACAAAAGTTCAAAGATGGCAAGGACTCCAACCATCTCTTGCTAGAAGAAAGTTTGTACTTAAACACTATATTTAACCTTCTCTAATCTACTTTATCTCCGATCGGTTCCCATCAAAAAAGGGTTTTGACCAAGTAAATAGTCTTTTTCAAACCTTCCTTTTGGGTGGGGATCTAGGTCAAAGGGAGATGGCTAAAGTCAAGTGGCAAGTCTACACCCTCCCAAGGACAATGGGAGGGTCAGGCATTGTAGATGTAGAAAATTTGGTAGCCAAACTCATGGCTTAGTGGATCTTGAAATCTTATCTAAACACGGGATCAGTTTGGGCCGCACTAATCATTAAGGATATTTAGAGGTTAAAGATAACAAGATGCAAACATTGGAAAATTTTGCCAATAGGAGCAACCCTCTTCGAGAAAGGACCTTGCATGGCAAAAGGATCCAAACTCTAAAAGGGCATGGGAATCTTTGAAACCATCTAATCTGGAAAGGGTTCACTAGGAAGATGGGAACCTTTTGTAGCCATGACTCCATTTGGTTCTCCATCATCATGAGTGGCAGCACACTCTCAGGCAATGCACTCAAAGGTGCTTTAAGGCTCAATTAAAAAGGTATAAGAAAGTGGGAGAATCCTTGAGGGGGACAGAAGATAGGATTCTCCAAGAAAGACATAGATTGAACAAGTTTGACCTACTTTTTGCTCTAGGAAAGAAAGGACCTATGGAATGAAGATAATCTACCATGGATGGGTGCTAGACTCCAACCCTCCTTGTGAGAATTCAGATGGGTAGGGCAAAATAATATCTTCCCGATCATGGTCTTTGTGGTCGCGCATACTGTGACAAACCAACATAATAAAAAATGGCTCAGATTAGAATCAAAAAATTGATGGACACAAAGTTTCGAGAAGCTATGGGACAAAGGTATACCAAAGAAATAATCCTACTTATTGTGGTTAATTGTGTACAAAGCAGTGTGGATGGCTAGTAGAGCTAGGAGAATCAGCTAAGGAGGTGGCTGCTACAAACATTACAATAGAGCTCAGGAGGATATCCCCCACCTCTTTCTTAACTGCCCCTTCCTCCAAAGTGATGGGACATAGTACAGAGGTATTTAGTACCTTTCCCTTTCAATTTTGCCTACATCCTACTTGGAGAATCCTACTTGGAGACCAACCCACACGGGCCCGTTAGAATTCTCTATGGAGCAATGTGCTCTGGTGCATATGGATTCAAAGATGTGCCAAAGTTTTTTCTAATGATACCATTTCTACTGATGCTCTCTTCTTGCTTTTGGTGGTGTCCCCAGGGACGGGGCAACAATCTTCAAATCATGGAATATGTCTGAAGAAAGAAATCGACTACGCAAAAAAATAGGTTACGATCTTGGAGTAGGCTTGGGTTCTAATTGTAGAAGTAGAACAAAAGGAGAATGTCCCTCTTGATTCAAAATAACTAGCGCTGTTGAAGAGGACCTCACCAACACCCCCACAAGCAACAACTATGCTATCAAAGCCCCCCTCGCCCCCCGTCTTCTAATGAGACACTGAAAGTGTGAGGCCCTGCCTGACTCCAGCACCCTAGCCTCCAACAGAGAGAATTTACTACAAGTACCCTGTCAAACTCTCTAGAAACAATCCTGCCAGCATAGCCTACAAGGTCAAGCATGAGATATCTACTACAAATTTCTAGTATCTCCCTGTTGGTGATAGACTATTGGTTTCTAGTACTGCATCTACCCCCCTTGCCAAGACGACTGCTGAGACACTTGTGAAGAGCACTGTTGATACTATTATGATGCCACCTAGTCCTCCCACTGCCTCTACCGCTACAACAAGAGCATGACTGAAGGTGGCACTGCCATTAGGTGCTGTGAAGGATGGACCTGTGCACCAAACTGGTGTGCAAAAGCGGGGTTGCCTTCTCCCCTCAGCTATCCCTGGAACAATAATCCTTGGAGTAGTATGTAGGCTCGACACTGTGGCTCCCAAGGAAGAAGAAAATGATGTCTAAAAATGTTACTCTTATCTGCTATGTGGTTAAGTTAAAAGTTGGAAGTTCTACTCTGAATCTTGACTTCATAAGGTATGATATGACCATCCTCTATTTATCAGGGAAGAGATATAAAGATGTAATCGATACGATACTTTTCTGATATAATATATAAATACACCCTCATTTTTTATTTTATTTTTGTAAGGTTTTGCATTTTGCATTTCAAACCTTTCCAATACCTTTTTAATGTACTCACTATGAGACAATGTCAATTTTAATTTTTCCTATCTCTTGTTATTCTCATGTGAAGGATTTTCTTTGCAGCACCCAAATCCTTCATTGCAAATGCATTTGCCAACTTCCTCTTGAGCACATTTATATCTTGCATGTTAGAGCTTGCAAGAAGTGTGTCATCAACATACAATAACAAGAACATGTATCTGCCATTGTCTAGTTTTTTAGAATAAATGCATTGGTTTGAATGACATCTACTATAACATTGTTTCACCATAAACGATCAAACTTTAAATACACCTGTGTTAGAGCTTGCTTTAAATCATACGGACCTTTTTTCGACTTGCATACCAACTCTTCCTTTCCTTTGGCACTCCGGGATCCCTATGGATTTGGATCTACTTCTTCTTGACTTGTCACGATATCCTAGACTCTTTCCTCTCTCCCTTTGTCTTTCCCTATTCTCAAGAGTCAAAGCATTACCTGCTTTTCTATTGCATTTTCTCATTAAGGAGAATACCAACAACATTATCAGACTTTAAGCATTTTCTCATTAAGGGGAATACCAACAACATCATCTCAATATGTATATTACAATGCTGGTAGTTCTTGCCATTAAACTTCTCAATTTTGAACTTGCCTTCTTCCATGATCATTGTTGCCACTCAAACCAAGAACCTCATTCCAAAAGACTCAAATGGGTGTTTCTTAAACAAATGCTCTGATACTAGTTGTTAGGAACAATGCAAAAATGGAGAAACAATGCAAGAAATAGAATGCATAGAATATACTATACAAAAAGCACACAAAATGGAAAAGAAAGAGAGACACTGATGTACGTCGTTCACCCAGTGTGGGTTATGTCCCTGGAGAAAACATATGGAATCTCTCATCACCCAACTTGTTGTGTTGAAGGCCCCTATTATTACGGAAGAAGATCAAGTTGCTGTCCTCCTTTCCAACATTTAGGATATTCCCAAATATCGTGATATTATTCCAACACTAGGATATGAAATTTGATGAGATGGTTTTAGTCCTCATTGATCATGATAGAAGACATAAGGATGACCATGTCCATGAGGAAGTGGCATTATATTCTAAGGATAAAAACAAATTCAAGCCTCTCAAGTGTACGTATTGTAAGAAGCTTGGTCATACAGAGGATTCTTGTTTTCAGAAGCTTGCCAAGCAACAATCTAAGGACCATGCTAACTTGGTTGCAGTTGCCCACTAATGACGACGAAAAGAAGAAGAAGACATCCCAACACCAACTCATGCTCTCACTACTACTGAAATCTAACATCTCTCTTTTCCTCAAGAGATAGATGAAGATGATGATTTTGTTTTCTAGATCTATCCATGAGTCATGGGTACTTTGCCCTAGGTAGTTTTCCGAAAATGATTGTAATAATCTCATGAGTATTTGTCTCCTTGAGTGAATAAAGGTTCTCAATCTTGGATAGTCCTCATTACATGATGTATTGCTTTCTTATGTGTGGCTCCATGTCACTAATTAATCCCATTTTGGATCTAGGAGGGGATCTATTATGGGAGCCTCATTGTATCGGTCTTTGATGGGTCTTTTTATTAGGCCTGGTCGAGTTCCAAATGTTGGTGTAGCCCCTAGTCCTATGAGTTGGTTATGTAGCCATGCTAAGACATGAGCCTATGAGTCATGTTGAGTCTCAAGCCATGATAGTGCTTGGATCAACCTTTGAACATGCTTAGACTTTAGCCTCTAAGTTACATGGGGTGCATAGATTAATAGATCCCATCATTATAATGTTTTGTTCTTGTTTCCATTCCAGTAGTCCCTCACCTTTCCTCCATGGGGGGGCGTTAGGAAATGGAGTCAAGTTGAATAATTTTTTATGTGTGTTTTAGTCTAGTGTGTCCTCTCAATGCCACGTGTCATAATGGGAAATATCCCATATGCACTTTGGTACTCTATGTCTAGTGTCTAGATTATATGAGGATGTACTTGTGTTGTGTGTGGCATCATAGGAGTCAACATCAAGCTTTCTCAGTGTAAGTCTTCGTTGATTTAATACTTTCATATCTCTTTCATTTCTTTCTATTTCCATTTCCATTTCCATTAGTTGCATTCTTTGCTTTCCTCTTCCTCTTCCTACCCTAACTCCTCTCCATACTCCTCTATGCTCCAACAATCTACACCTAGGTACACAAGACTCACACCTAGCCCATAGGCCTTAAGCATAAAAAATTACTAGGGGGATTTTCCAAGGCCTTGAAACTCACACATTAAAAACTTTTATGCAAGCTTATTTGGGCACTTTTTAGGTCCCCATTTCATAGAACCTTTTTAGGACGTGGGTCCATCAACATGAACTATGGTCATCACTACCACAAAGCATATTGCATTTGTTTTCCATCATTAGGTTGCTATTCCAAATCTCTATAAATCAAATTTCTTAGAATAGGAAACTATCACAATATACATGTCAATGTATAACAAGTCGCCACATCCCATGACAATATATGCAACAATGTACAAGGATCTGGAGTAGATGCATAGTTCAATAGTTCTAATTTTCCTAACGTTGCATTGATATGTGCAATAGAAGTGAGCCCATATTCCATTAAAAAAATCTATCTTCGATTCCATGTGATAACTAGAGGAATCCATGTGTTAGCCATGCACACACCCATCAACTTGCACTAGGTACAAGGGTCCCACACCACCTTGTCCCATGGCCATGTTAAAACCTAGAGAGACTGGAAATCCCCAAAGAGGATTGTTTATGTCCTTTCCACTTACGCCTTTTATACTATCAATTTAGGCACTCCTTCTTGTATGGGAATCACCCCCAAATGAAGCTCATCGCTTGGTATGTGAAGGAGTTAAGGTAGAAGGTCAATCCATCTAGTGTATTTAATCTTCTTAAATATCCTAAGGATGCCTTGGATTATATGTAGGAGACAAAGCTCTTAAAAAAGTATTTAATTCAGGAAGTGGTTTATTCGCATGTAAGAAGTCTCACAGTGTGGTGCCTACCTTTGCATGTTTTGGATTTTGAGAGACATGACAATCTTATCAAAACATAACTCACTATTGGAATGAGAGGTTTCCTATGTATATCCAACAAAATATTTGATTATTTTTCCTAAGAATATATTTGGATGTACTTCTATCATTGCAAATTTTTTCACAAAAAGTATGTGATACTCTTTAAAATACCATATATGCCTTTGTGTGGAAAGGAAGGGATGTTAAGAAGTACTAGGTTAAAGAGCTAGCACCACTGATTATTCATTTGAAGGAGGGGATCTCAATAATTTTAAAAATGTGCATATTTATGAAAATGATCATAATTGAGTGGTTCCTTAAAGCATTGGAAGATGCGTAGGAAACTGCAAGGTCCTGCATTGTAGAATATAGCTTCCTCTATTTTGACAGGAAAATGGGAGCTAGGTTTTGACATTGACTAGTCCTTTTTTATAGAGGGGAGCAACCACTCAAACAATGCACAAGTTGAAATTGATCACATGTCAAGTGCATGTGCATCATAAGCATGCACATGCACTGGTGCACATATTCCTATAGGACATACACACTCATGCACATGCATGCATACACGCACATGTTTGCATGCGTGCATGAATGCATTGGTGCATCATAAGCATGCACATGTATTGGTGCACATATTCCTATAGGACATGCACACTCATGCGCATGCATGCACGCATGCATACACACACATGTGTGCATGCGTGCATGAATGCACGCATACACACGCATGTGTGTATGCATGCGTTCAAACACATGTGTGCATGCGTGCATGAATGCACGCATACACACATGCACACATGTAGGCATGTACACGCGCATTCCATGTATGACATGTTGAACACAAATGCAAATATTTCACATACAACCTTGTACATATCCATATTCTTAATGAGCATAAGTTTATACGTCTTAATATTTCACTCACCATTGGGGGTATTGATGACATAAATGGCAATATCATAGCATGTAGTTTGGTTTCCCTTTGGATGCAATTGAATCCCTTATTCCATTAATAAAGGGAATAGAAATAAGGCAAGCAATAAACCACGTTCTTTTAACAACATACCCTTCAAGAACTACCTTGAAATTCCTAAACTGTATAACATAAGAAGCTCACATCTTTACCTTTGAATATTTTGTATTAAATCTTTGCCTTTCTAGAATTTTATTTCACAGATTTGGGATGTTTGATTCATTTATAAGAAGAAGTCACAAAATTAGGTTTTGGACTAGGCATTATGTTGGTCTTCATATTTTATATTTTGCAATTTGTCTTCTATTTTTTTCTTTTTTAAGCATATAATGTTATTGTGGTCTTTCCATATGTTTGATATAATATTATTTAATATTTGCTTATGCTCAAAACATGTTTTTTTATGTTCATATTTCTACTTGTTTGTTTGCTCTATCATTGTTGTTGTAATTTATGGTATTTGAAGAGGCTTTGATTGATTATTGTCATGTTTGTTGAGTTAAATCTTCAAATATTTGCATTATGATTTATTGTGTTTGTAGATGCTTTGGATTTGACTCTAGATTTTTGTAATAGGAAGAAAATTGACGTTTTTGTGTTGTTTATTGATGTTAAATATGTTCATCCTAGATGAAAAAATGTCTATCACTAGAGAGGGTGCTAAGTGTAAGAGAAACATGGACATTCACTCTTGAATTGACGCTAAGAGTGGTCCATTTACATAGAGGAATTAATTCTCCTTAGCAAGTGGAAAGGGACTCTAGAATTCTTCAAATGAAGGAATAAAGAATGTGGACAGATGGCTAGATGGGAGGATATATCTTGTCGACTCTCAGGCTTGATAGCTCCATGGGACTCTAGAATCTTCAAATTAAGGAATAAAGAATATGGACACATGGCTAGATGGGGTGATATATCTTGTAAATCACTCTCCTCTCGAGATCCATAGCTCCATGGGATGATAGCTTTATGAAGTGCATAGTAGCTTCCATGACATATAAAAATGGTTGTATAAAATATAGAATGCCATTCAGATGGAAATTTACATTGTCTTTGTCAAACTAGTTTCAAATCCACCTATTCTTTTAAGGATTTACTATATTTCATGACATCTTGGAATGCATACAAAGGTATATCCTTTTGCACTTCAATATGTATACCTAAAGCTATTTCATCGAGGGGTGAAGCGGCGTACTTGTAGCAATTATATTTTTCAATAATTATACTCCCACGTGCATCATCACAAACTACAATGCTTTCTATAATGTTGAGTTTTTCTTATAAAACGACTTGCAATTTTGGATCAAATAAAGGCAAGTTAAACAATGCATTACAATATTTTATACCAGCTAGATCTCCATTTCTTAATAGTTCCTTTGTCTTTGAAACATACACTAACAACTATCTATTTTGTTTTAAGGATATTCTCGTGAGTAACGTGGGCCAAAATTTCCACTGATCCATCTCATCTTACCATTACAAAAAGCAAAGAATCATAAGTTTATATAATGAGAATTACCAAATGATACATGTTTAAGGTGGTTTAGAGTATCTCAATAACCTCCAAATCAATCCATTTTTTCTTCTATGAGGCTAAAATCATTCTCACATTTCGTAATACATGCCTTTAACCATGCTTTTGTATTTCATAAAGTGTTGCAATCAACCTGGAGATCTAAATTACCAAAATTGAAGTTCTTCAATTATTATATATTTTTCAAAGTTTGGGACACATACCCATACTTTCCATCTTGGAAATGGATCCACAAGATGACGTTCACATTGTAAGGACCAATAAGTAAATGTGAGATATAGTCCCTATATGTATAAAACTACTTATTGATCCTATTCAAAATAAAACTCCTCTTGGTCCAAATAAAAAGATGGCTCATGTGCCAGCCTAGTAATTGTCGAAACAATAAGATGGTCCAAACAATAAGATGGCCTATGCACTAGCACAGTGATTGTACAAACAATAAGCTTGTCCAAATATAAGATGGCTTATGCACTAGCCCTAGAGTAAGCTAGAGGGCTTGTCTTGCTAGCCCAATGGTTTAGAAACTAGCCCTTTGCCAAAGAATAAGCATGTGGTGTTTATTGAACACATTTTGCATGTATTATTTTTTTAATTATAGTGTTAATGCCCATTTTCCACATGGTTGGTCCCAACCGCTGGCCAGTCAGATTGATTTAGGCCAACTCAACCCCACTATTTAGCCCAATCATTAAGCTTGCTACCAAGATCAATGGCTTGCTACCAAGTCGATGAATATATTTTGCATCTACTATATTTTTTGTTTTGGTGTTAATATTTTTAGTCTCCTAGAAGTTTATTTTTCTTTACCAAACATAATTTCAAAAAGGATATTGCACATGTATGAGGAGACATAGATGCACCTCAGATTTATGGCTAAAAACCCCAATATGTTCATGAGTGATTCCTCGGGGATACATTTATTCCTATGATCAATTTTTCATTATCATAAGGACACAATTCAAGATGTGATATGTTGGTTTCCACAATCATAATAAGGTTGAGGAAGAAATTTAGCTTCCAGTACATTCCTTGTTTTAAAATGTATATGTCTGGAGTCTAGGATAGAGATAATTGTACTAAAAGCATATACATTTTACAACATGGGATGTATTAGTTAAGTATATTCTCATTACAAAACATCTATGAACTAAGCTAGTATGATACTTTGATTATGTAACATGATTTAGTATTGTGCACAACAAGGATGTTGGCATCAACAAGAATTTGGCTCAACAAGTGCATTTACATCAAAAGAGAGCAACAGAAAGATAGAAAAATATCAAAACAAATGGACTTTTAAGATCCAACCTTTTATGTGCAACTTTCAACGAGTCACGAATGCGAAGATCGCCCTACTCCATTTTAATGGCTTAGCTTGTCCGTACGGTTAGCTTGTCTTTCCATGAACGTGCAATTAGCTTGTCTACTAACCGCTCACCCTCTACTTTGAAGGAGCTCCCTTATCAAGGAGCTTGTTTTTTTCGTAAGGGAATTGCTGCCTTCTTTTGGTGGGGATTCCATGGGTGCTTTGCTTTGCTTAGTTGCTCTCTAACCGAATCTTGACCTTTATGGCAGGTCTTGGAAGAGTGTGTAGAGGGATCCATTGTGCAAAGGGAACAAAAGTTGTAAGGAGTAGGCCTAAGACGTCTAAGTGCAAGGCTTGTAGGGGGTGGGCTGTAGAGGTAAGAGTGATGGCAAATGGCCATCATGCTTGCATATGAGTAAGGAAGCACAGAGAGCCACCAAGCTGGCATGCGAGCTAGAAGATTGGTGTCCGCTAGGCTGGCATGTGAGTGAAGAGATTGCTAGCCACTAGGCTTGGCATATGCACTACTTAGCGTCTATATACATAGCAAATCAAGAGTGGACCACCGGGATACCATGTGAGGAGATTGATGGCCACCGAGTTGGTATGTGAGACTTAATTTGGCAATTCTAAATATCATACGATCAAGTTTGGACCATCTAATTCCAACCAACGTGGTGGTTGTCTTGAATGTAGTTTGCAAGTAAGAAAAAAAGTGAGGTGCCATCAAGCTAGCATATGAGTTAGGAGCTTAATTTAGCAGCTCTAGATATTATTGTGCTCAAGATTGGACCACCTAATTCCATGCTCTAATGCAGGTTTCAATTACACATTGGATGAATGTGAAACTCCTATGAGGGACATGCATGAAAGATCTTGCTTGGAATATGATAACGATGTAAGATGGACAACTAGTTTCCATCTGCCGCATTAATTAATTGGGCTACCGACACAGAAGCATAGATGTAAAAGTACATCCATCTCGAAATATGATTCATTGAACGATGATACATGAACATGGGCAATTAAATTCCAACGCCGCGATAACTCGACATAGCATTGATTGGAAAACAGTTGATTGGTTAACCATTTTTCGAACTTTTGGGAGCGGGAGCGAAAACATTGGGTGAAATTCGTGGCCATAGTGGGGCTTGAACGTGTGACCATTGGCAAAATTAGGGCTTGCCATTAGGGCAAAATAGTTTGAACTCCAAATGGCTCCCTTTGACAAATTTTGTAAAGGAAAAAGATCACTCTATTTCAAGCCACTTAGTAATTGAAAAGCGGAAGCTAACTTCCCCAGATTGAGAATTTGTAACTAAAGCACACAATATCCAAAACAGTAAAGAGAATATTTTATAAATCTACAAGCTTTGATACACTAGAAAAAAACTGATGTACAACAGCAAATACTGTCCCAAATTTGACCCTATTGCTGTCCAATGTTTGTTTACAAAGTTAGGACCCTGAACTGTCCACTTGAGGAGGACTGAATATGAAGAACTGTTAGGAAGCAAATCTGGACAGTAGACAGCCAACATACTGTTTGGATGAGTTGGTGAAAACAGCTAGAGAATGAGGCTTTAATAGCCTAGTCAATCAATAACCTAATCATTGACAAGCTGGTCACCCGTCCCCTTCTGTCTCAACATCCAGTTTGTGTAGAACTCCCTGAGCTGCCCTTAGCCTTTTATAGAGTCAAGTACCAAAACTATGCCAAGCATCAGAGAAAGTAGTCAGAAAAGAGCGCTAACCTGTTATCAATCCAAGCACCAATCCTCAAGTTTGTGTGAGGATGGACCTAGCTCATGAATTGCCCAGTTACCTCGATATCATAACAAAGCTCATGACTGCACCGACTTCAGAATTTATGCTATAAGAACATACCCAACTCCGATTTTCTTTGTGTAAGATATTGTCTAGTCAAGGTGAATTTGCCCTGCATCTTCAAAGCTTTGAAAGAAACTCAGTATGCATACCTTTGTATAAATGTATGCCCAAGTGTGGGGGTGTGTGAGGGGAAATAGGTGGTCCCGACTATGCATCCACAAAGAATACATATTTATTGGCAAGTAGGTAGTGGCGGAAGTTACGTACCGCACACACCATAGCCAACTTTTTTGGATAATCCAATTTATGTTGACCTATATGCACCAACGCACACCTTACTGCAAAATTGGGGCACCAATGTAAACAAGGAAGACAACATTCCAGTTCAGGGTCCTTAGTATAGGTGCAATAGCCAATGACTACTTTGCTTTTGATAGGAGTATTGGCATTCCTCAATCCACTAAGAATATACCAGCAATCTGTAAGGCGCCAGCCAATTTGGCGTAGTCCATAAACCTCCTATAGTAGCCGACGTGTCCCATGAATCTTTGGACACCTTTGTGATTGGTGGGTGTTGGTAGCTCAGGATTAGCTTTAATTGATTTTCATTCTGGAATCACTCATGCTTTACCCAAAACTATGTCAATGGGTTGAGGGAGATGTGGTTAAGTTGGCACTTCTCTTACTTTCATAAAACACACAGCACACAACAGCAAAACTTACAGGGAAGTTTCATCCCACAACTACAATCCTGAAGAGCATAAAGAACACATTATGTTCCAGGATATTCCTTTATGAAATTTCATACATTGCAGGTGATACTCCTTAAATGCTCTCGATGTTTTAGGCATGAAATTTCACAAGCCGGAGAAGCTTTTCAGTCAACGAGTATGATCATGAGAATATTGAGATTAGAACCTCTGTAATCAAAACTGTAGCCACATCGCCCAGCCACAAAAAGAAAGTGTTCTTCCACACTCCCAGATTTTAAATAAACAAGCAAAACCAAAGGACGGACTGAGATTCCAGGTCAGTCGGTTCAAGCTTCTTTAAAGAAGTCCAGGCAAAGGCTCACATCCTTATGACTACATGCACCTCGCATGCCCAGTCAAAGAAGGCCAGAAAATCCCCTTCAAATGCAGTTGACTCACTCGAGTGTGCCTTCAATCCTCGATTTTTTACCAGAGCTCTTGAAAGGAAACATGTGAGTAGGCATGTAGCATCCATAGCTGCAATACTACTCAGGAAAATTAAAGATCTGTCCCAGCAAGAGCCTCTGCCTCTACCCTGGCCATTGGATCTTCTATCTCTTCTACCTCTTCTATTTCTTCTACATTCTCCTTCACTGTCTTTTTCCTTTCTTCCTCTTCTGCAGCCTGCACAGTGGCCATATGCTCTGCCTGCAGTCTCTGCATCTCTGCTTCTTGTTGTTGGCGTTCGAACCAAGTGTCTGCATCTGCCCAAACTGAAATACAAAAAACGCAACACAAACTCACGATCCGTATATCATTTCACTCTAGTGAAGCTTACCTTAGTATGAATCCTGTACTACCAACACAAAGCACTTTGTACATATGGAAAACTACTAAGTTCACGGAAAAAAGGCAAACTTCAAAACTTTCCTAGACAAACTTCCTAGAACCTTTCTTCTCAGTTGAAGCTATGAAAAAACCCAAACTGTTCAAACCAATCGAATAAAATTTCTTACGTGGTTGAGAAGCCCATCCTTGCTCACCCCCCTTGATTTTGATGGGCTGAGCATAGTTCACAGTCAACACTCTACCATAAAGTTCAGCATTGTGCATATTGTCCATAGCTGCAGCAGCATCTTCTTTCTCAAGGTATGTCACAAAGCCAAAACCTCTATGCTTCTGTGTAGCCTGATCTAATGGTGTAGTTACATCTTTGATGTCACCAAATGGAATAAACGCAGCATGTAATACAGCTTCAGTAACATTTTCTTCCAGGCCTCCTGGAAAAGATGGAGCTCAGTTAAAGGAAGCATGGCTCCAAGTACTGTGCGTCAAGCAGGCAAAACTGAAACTGACATCAACTGGATCCAACTTTTACACAACTCAACAAGGCACATCCTTGAAAGGCAATCAAAGCAGACAGTTATAGCAAAACAGTAAATACCTCAAGAATTGACAACTCATTCTACCAAAACAGTGGAATTATAGCAATGAGAAAATGCACTCTCTTACCTTTCACAAATCAGTGTACAAAGATAGTCCATATTTCCATAAACACATGCACTTAGTGCCATGACCTTAAGACTCTTCATCAATGTCTTCATCACAACTCTATAGACCCTCATGGCTCGCTCAGTCTAGCAGAGTGCATACACCCTAACAGCTTCTATGTGATTTCACTGCCTCAGGAAGCCATAATTACTTTTTCACCTAACAAGCCCTCCATATTACATACACATGCTTGGGCACCCCCATTTGGTTGTACAAAGACCGCAGCCAGATCAGTGACCACTAGTTTTACTTACCAAGCAGCACACAGACTGCAACACATAGTCATTGGTTGATTTTTACCATCATTCTTCAGTGGCTTGGGGGCTGATCCTTGGCAGTGAAAGTTATGAGCTATTAATGCACACAAGTTTTAGTGAATGTGTTCTTCAGTGACATTTGACCAAGTGAGTTCTAGACACTTTTGCACTCTAGGCACTCACTTCTGGTCTAGAGCACTAGCAAAAGGAATCAATTGGGGAAATTCTGGTTACATTTTGATACTTCTAGATTAGGTCTTCCACCTTTGAAAGTCAAAGTCAACCCTTAAGCTTGACCTTTAAAACAAAAAATGAGCCTAACTTAAAATAAAAAATTCAGTCTAGTTCTTTTATTTAATCAACCGTGGTTATTCTAGATTGCCACTGTGCATGATTTGCTGTAGCTTTCTAATTTCTAGATTTAGCTTTTAGCTCATATTTTCAGGTTTCTGGCTAATCTTGCAGGTTCTCTCTCCTATATCTATTTGCCCCTCTTCATGCTTTGATAGCTTGCCAGTTGCTGCTTGTTGCTAGCTCTCCCTGCCACCTCTTGCTCCAACTGCACAGCCCAAACCCTGCTGGACGTTGTTGCTCATAGCTCCCTCATCCGTGCTCCAAATCTAGATCCACCTGGAAGTTGTGTAAATCACTGCCAGTCTTCATTATTCTTGAAACTGGAACTAGACCTCAAAAGTCCGCTTGGGAAACAATATTTCAGCAACCATGGATGCTTTGAACTGGCTGGGCAGCAAAGGGCAGCAAAGGATCACCTTCCCAATCAAATCGAAACAGTCCCTGGGTACTCTGAGAATATTTCTTACACAGCCAAAAGCACTAATCACAGCAAACAAGGTCACCTGGCATGGAATCGCAGCACTGGGCATCAAGTGCCGAATAATTCTTAAACTTGACAAGGTATCTACGGATAACCCTGCCTCTCGGTCCTTTCTTCTCTCTATGGTACACAATCTGTTTTGGTTGGAGGATATCTCTTCCACCCTTGGTGGCTCTTCTTGAATTGGTTCTGTAGGTTCTGGTTCTTGATACTTCTTCAGAAGACTCACATGAAAAGCATTGTGAATCTTCCAAGTCCAAAGACGACTTCATTTATGGGCTAACCCAGAAAGGCCCATAAGATCTGAGAGATAGCTTTGGGTATACTTTCTCTTTTCCTTTCATCTTTCTGAGTCGTGCTTTCTCAAACTTTAACAATACCCAATCTCCTTCTTGGAGATTCATCTCTCTCTGATGTCTATCTGCAGCCTTCTTTTGCTTCTGTTGAGATCTTTTAATGGCTGTCCGGACTTGGGAAAAAGCTGTGTCCAAATCTCGAACATACTGGTCGGCTGCGAATATCTTGTCCTTTGTTCTGAGGATGGGTGGCAAGACCACCTTTCCATAAATGGCTTCGAATGGAGCTTTTCCTGTGGAACTATGAACAGTATTGTTATATGCAAATTCCACAAGAGGAAGATACCTTTCCCATTCAGTCTTTTGCTCGGATACACAACACTTGAGAAGGTCCAATACTGTGAAATTGTCAATCTCACTCTCCCCGTCTGACTGAGGGTGGAAATGAAGATGAGAAATCCAACATATTATCAAATAATGCTCGCTAGAATAAACTAGTCATCATGCGGTCGATCACTGACAATTGACTTCGGCATACCATGATGTCTGAAAATCTGTGTCAAAAACAACCTGGCCATATGATCTGCTTTTATGGTCTTTTTTACCGGAATGAAATGGGCCTGTTTACTGAATCTATCAATGACTGTCCATATCCCATCATTCCTGTATCTGGATCTAGGAAGACGAAAGATGAAGTCCATCGCAATACTTTCCCATGGTCCCAAAGGTATGGGCCATGGCATTGAGAAGTCCCAGAGTCTTGTGCCTGTCATACTTCACTTTTTGGCACGTGAGGCATTCACTTAAAAACTTATGTATGTCCCTGTGCATCCCTGGCCAAAAGAATCTCTCTCAATAGCCTGAGTGGTATACAAAATACCTTGATGTCCTGCATAAGGAGGGGCATGACATTCTTTCAAAACTTTGGCTCTCATATCTTGGGTCACACACAAATGATCATCTTTCATGAGAAAACCATCCTTCAAAGAATATTGGCTGGATGATTCCCCCTGCAAGATGTTCCTCATAAGTTCTCCGAAATCTGGATCCTGTAAATAAAGTTCTTTCATAGCCTCTAGATCCTAGTGATATGCTATGGTAACATTATTCACTTTGGGCCTTTTGGATAAGGCATTTGCTACTCCGTTCCAAGCTCCTGGAGTGTAGACAATCTGAAAGTGAAACATGGACAAGAAATTTGCCCATTTCATCTGCTTTTCGGAGATCTTGGTCTCCATCAAGAAATACATGAGGCTCTGATGGTCTGCCTTGACTGTAAATCAGCTCCAATAAGATAGTGCTTCCAGATAGCTAAGGCATGGATAACCACTAGCATCTCTTTTTCATAAACTCTCAAATATCTCTTTGCATCACGCAGCCTCCTGCTTTCATAGGCTATGACTCATCCTTCTTGGTGGAGGACAGCTTCCACACACTCTCCACATGCATCGCACATCGAGCTGTTTGTGCAGATCTGGAACAATAAGAATTGGCTCGATTGTTAACATTTCTTTGAGAGTGTTGAAGGCTGTCCTTTGCCGTTCTCCCCACCTGAAGACTACCGATTTCTTGGTCAAATCATGCAAGGGGGCTGCTATATCAGCAAAATGTCTAATAAAGCGTCTGTAATAGGAGCAAAGCCCAAGAAAACTGCATACTTCATGTACTGAGGTGAGTTCTGGCCATTCTTGAATAGCTTTTATCTTGGCTGGATCCATCCGAACCTTCCTTGGAAATTATGTGTCCCAGATAGTGAATCTCATCCAGAAAGAATTCACTCTTTTTAGCGTTGATGTAGAGCTTATGATTTCTGAGTTCGGTGGCCGGATGCTTTTTATGCTCTTCCTCTGTCTTTGAAAAGACTTGGATGTCATCAAAGAAAGTACCTGTAAAGTGCCCGTAAGGTTTGAAAACCCAGTCCATCAGACGATTAAAAGTGGTTGGTGCATTGGCTAAAGGGCATCACTAAAAACTCATAAAGCCCAAAAGTGGTCCGGAAAGCTGTCTTATGCACATCTTGAGGATGAATCCTTATCTGGTGGTACCCACTCTTCAAGTCAATGCTGCTGAAAATTGTGGCCCCTTTTAATCTATCGAAAATATCATCCATGCGTGGGATTGGAAATCTGTTCTTGACTATCATCTTGTTAAGAGCTCTGTAATCCACACACATACGGTAGGAGCCATCCTTCTTCTGGACCAAGAGCACAAGAGAACAGAAGGGTGAGGAACTAGGCCTAATAAGTCCTTTAGAGAGCAAATCTTGTACCCGAGCCATGATTTCCTTTGTCTGAGCTGCGCTCACTCGATAAGGTGGGCGGGGTTCGGAGGCGCACTGCCTGAAAGGAGTTCTATGACATGATCTTCTGGCCGCTATGGAGGAAGCTCTTCTGAAAGAGAATCTGACAAACAATCTTTGGTAGTTCTCTTGGCGTTTTCTGCTCCCTAAAACCCGGAGGCTTTTCGGGGCACTAGGAAGCCATATGCCCTTCTTTGCCACAGTGAAAACACTTACCCTCCTTTCGGAAGGTCTTGATCTGTTCTAGAGTAAACTTTGACTTCCCTTTATAGGGCTTGAAGAAACCCCTCGGCTTCTGAAATTGGGGCTATTTTCCCACTGTCGGGGCCGTATTTCTCTTGGTGGTGTCTCCATCCTTGCCTTTAGAGGCAGCTAAGAACTGCAACAAATCCGCCTTCATTGCTTCAACTATGATGGCTGAATGCATTAGGTCTCGTAACTTTGTCTTGCGCTCGATGCTTATTTGAGTCCGAATATGGGGCTGCAAACCAGCCCAGTACTTGCGAAGCTTAGACTTTTTTGAAATGTCTTTGAAAGGAGTGATCTGGAGATAGGCGGAAAAGAACTTATGATTGTAGGACTCAACAATATCTGCGGCTGTCATGGTCACACTCTCCCAAGAGGTGTGCACATCATCATAGAAATTATTTGGCAAGAATTGCTCGAAAAACTGCTTTTTGAAGCTTTTCCATGTCTTGGGGGCATCATCTGCCACTAGAAGTGCCCCCCACCATGCAAGTGCACTGCTTGTGAGATGCAAGCTCACAATCTTTAACTTCGACCTTTCACGGTTGTCTCAAAAGCGATATCGAACTGTCAAATAAAATTCAGGGCCTTGTCACTTACCCCAAATTTACCATCGAAAGTGGTGAATTTAACAAACTTGCCTCCTTTAAAATCTCTTCTTCTTGATCTGGATCTTCGGCTCTTGCACTCAAATGAAGAGCTCCTTGATCCTTCTTAACACGAATGGTTCATCAAGGTCTTCATCTCGTCCAATAGGTCGCCTGATACTAGTTCGCCTGGTGGCCGAACTACCTCTTTCTGAAACCATTTCAAATCCCTAGAACTCTTTCTGGGAATGTTTTCTTGTTATGGATGCTTTGGACTGGCTGAGCAACAAAGGGCAGCAAAGGATCACCTTCCCAATCAAATCGCAATAATCCCTGGGTACTCAAGGATTATTTCTTGGGCACCTCCGGGCATAGCACATAGGCAAAAGCACAAATCACAGCAAACAAGGTCACCTGGCATGAAATCGCAGCACTAGGGCAGCTCCTGGAAATCTGGGAAAGAAGCCTGGCGCTGGGATTGCTTGGATTACAGGAAGAAGCTATGAGGACACAGTTGCCTTCAAGAAAGAGTGTTGGGAGAATAGGGATAGAAGCATCACATTGCACTAGGGCCCAAAAAAAGGGCTGGACCCCCCCAAAGGTCTTTGTTGCAATGGAAATATACTTTTGTACAACTGGCTCTCACAAGAGCTTGGACTGAGTACAACTCTTAATCATTCTAGAGCTCAGGGACTCTACTTTTATAGGTTTGGCCCCAACCCGAAAGCAGAGCTTTCTAAAAAGCTGGGGCTAGCTTTATTTTAGACTTTCTTTCCCAAAAAGCTGGGCTTTTACACTTTTAGCTTTCTAGAGCTTCTAAAAGCTGATTCGCATGCTTTTTGGGCCAGAATTTTGGCTTTTAGGCTATTTCGCTAGCTTTTAGCCCTGTGGGGCCCTCCTTATGTGGGCGCTACCTCCACCCGATGCTTTTTTGTCTCCTAGATCCCGCTTTTTGGTGAGCCCTTTATGCACCCTTCTTGGACCTACACATCCAAAATCCAACACTTTAACCCGTTAAAGGTTAGTCGAATGCATGCATTCTAGTTCTTGAACTATTTCTAGTCCCTTGTGGGCATCCCCACGGTTCTCTTTTACTAATGCAACACAAAAGTAAAACAATAATACTTATTCTTGGTTAACCACTTTAACTTTCTTTGGCCAAAATCAATTTCTAATTATTCCTTTATTTTCTTGGGAGAAGTCCCAAATGGTGACAATTCCGCTAAAATTATCAGGGCTATTTTGGGCTGTCATCCTGCTGCAATTGCGATTTTCCAACCAGCTGCATCTTGTCCCAGGCTGTTTGGATTTGATCATCCTTGTGCACTTCCTGCTTGACGATTTCCCCCCTGCCCTCCTACATCTCTTCCCTACCAAATTGTCAGCCCTAGACTTGCCTATCGACAGTTCTAACCTGGAATTGAGTTTGGGTTAGAGATTTGCCAGGCCTTGATGTTCACAGATACTTGGAAGATGACGTTTGCATGTGGATTATGCAAAATGGAGAGCCTGAAGGAATTTCATTCGTTGGAATACCAAATCACTCCCGATTCTACAGAGTGGTTGCCATACAGCAACACTCCTTGTTACGCTCTAGCCGAGGTAGCATGACCTCGGAAGAATCAGTCGACATTTCCCTTATAGGATCTATCTTTGTAATATATGTGTTTGCGCTTTATGTAAATGATCGGGAGGGATTAATGTCAAGGTCCTAGGTGAGGGCTGATAGCACCAGACTAGATAGATCTGAGACCAAGGGCCTAGTGCAAAGATTGTGCCTAGGGGCAAGGAATTAAATGCATCCCAAGAGAGGGGTGAAATGTTGCATTAGGAAGGCCCTATATGGATGACATGTGGCATCTAGATCTATCTAGGGATTTGGGGTCTGTCAAGGCTAGTGAGAGAAGTGAAGAATGGGATGATTTACGTGATTTCGATATAGCTCTCTCTCTCTCTTGCTGGGAAGCCTTGGCAGAATTGGCTGGGAGGATAAATCAGGGTGCTACTCCCGTGATACGTAAGATAAGGCTAGAGAAGAGAAGGTAGCTGACACTCCTATTGATTTATGTTTCGCATGATGTTATTACAACATCTCCTATAGTATATGGCAATAATTGTGAATGAATCTGTTCAAATTCAAGTTCATTTGTTGTGAGACCATGGCAATGTTGTTACCTCCGATAGTCAAGATTAGTCTATGTAGGAAATCATTCAAGCTGAGAGACAAACCACAGCTTGGTCCCTCCGATATAAAAGGTGCACCCCTTACAACAGCACATAACCAACAGTGGCAACTGCTGATATGGACCCAATCCCACGTGAAAATAAACAGATCTCAATTGCGCATCACCACATGTCATCAGCTGAGTGCAAGACCCATCAGCAATATTTTGCAATCTCGCACACCGAAGCAATATGACAAAGAGGATCTCCCATCCTCTGAATCCAGGTAATAATTAACCAGTCACGATGCTCTGATGCCACGTAATAATTGAGCACAGACAATGTGAATGAATATCAGCTAGTTCTAGATAAGCCCTCATCAATCCAAAATGTTCACCTGCTCCGCTCATGCTGACAAGCGCACTGCAGAAATAGCTGCATATCAATCAAACTGCAAAGAGTTGATGGGGATCTCCTGTGATCTCTTTGACAAGTCCCAGCAGAGTTGAGAAACTGGACAATCCTGAAAGAGCCAAAATATCCATCGTCGTCCATGCAAGGTAGACTCTGTCAAATATCTCCAACATGGGTCAGCATTTCAGGACTTAACTAGGCATCCAATCACATTAATCATCACACTGGTGCAGGTCTGAAGAGTTTCTCCTTAAGTCGAACTATTAACCCCAACTGGAGCAGGTTCAAACCTATAAACAGTGTCTGATTTGATGCCTATGCAGGCACTCATTTCTCTAAATGTTTCACAAAGTTAGGGGAAGAAACATGTTTACAATGGAGTACGATTAGGGCAACCACTTCTTCAGGAATAAACTGCCAAACCACACCAAAGAAGAATCTTGGGGAGCTGAAGATTGTTACAACTGTCTTGAGGGATTGCTATCTGGATGACTTCATTTGATGGAGTACTCTCCGATGCATTTATCAGGGATGTCTAATCTCACGCTCCATCAAAAGAGATCACCACCTCGTTCTACAATGCTTCCCCAATTGCAAAGACCACGAACTTAAATTTAAGAGTTCCAGATAGCCTGTTAAAATTGTCCTGTCTGTCAACACTGAACATATCAAAGAGGCTCTCATCTCACACCTGATCTGAGTTAGGTTGCTTTCCCAGGGTGGAGGACTCTACATCAAGTGAATCTGTCACTCATTGAATACATAGAAGACACTTGTAGGCCAGCACCCACCTCTCAGCGGTCATCCGAGATCCCGACGTCCTGTGCTCCCATATGGCGTGCAGGGTGTAGATAATGTCTAGCTAGATGGCAACGAGGGTGGCTGCCAGGGAGACCTGTTGGCCTCCCACCACATACTACAACAGACGACCCAGATGTTCCAAGCAGTGACGCTGGACACCGTCTCCCATTAATTGTCCTCTAGCAATGCCACAAGGCGTTGCCAGGAAGGAGGATTTGCGCCCTGTGCCTTTATCTAACCTTGGATCCTGTAAGCTCGTGAGGTCGGGTCAATGGAAAAGGGGTGACCCCCCTCTATCAACCACACAACCATAACCCAAGTGAATCCTGTCACATCCTCTGCATCTTGGCTACAATCCGTAGGGTCCCCTACCAAATCCTCTGTGCTGCAAGGGAGCTCCAAAGACTGCGAGATCGTCTCCATATCCCTATCCATGCAGCGGTGGCACCTCACATCAATGTGCATCTGCTCCAACCAAGAAACGATGGGCATTCCTCCATGGCCAACCCTCCAAAAGAAGCTTGTAATCTTTTGTAGCCTATGGCTGATCACCGTAAGCATGACCAAAATCTCGAGATAAGCTCCTAGGGCAACTGATGTTCAACTCAGTGCCATTCTCTCAAGGGACTCAAGGCTACTGCCTCTAGCTGAAGAACGATGACCAATGCACGTCATGTACGAGAAGAAGGCAACCGCACGGCACCTCTCGAAGAGACCGGCCCTCCCATAACCAGAGACGTCACCTCCTAACCCGACACGATTGGAACTATGTCAATGGTCCAGTCCTTGATCCTCTGTCACTCCAACAAAACTCCAAGGCCCCGTCCATCTCCGGGTCTCCATCCCTCTCTTGTTGTAGAGGCCTCCAAACCCCACTCTATACTACCTGGAGCAAAAGGCTCCACGGACTTGATGCAAAAACTAGATCCTCAAGGGCACCCCAGCCCTTAAGTTCGTCTTAGCTCAATACAAAAGCTTGCGTTGCACACTCTTTAGCACAGAAGCAACTCTAGATCTCTTGAGGGTCCCTCCTGAGAAAAGGCCAATGGTTTGAAAAAACTATATACCTTGTAAGACTAGAATAAGTCCAGTCATACAAATTTAGATTTATTTTTTTTATTTTTTATTTTTTGGTGTGTTCTAAAGACATGAGCAAAGGCCAATGGTCTGAAAAAACTACCTAGACATCATGTCTCCCTACTAGATCCAGTATGCCCTAGAGGAGTGATAGAGAACTCAGCCTTGCGGATCCCCGTGGCCTGAATATCTAGTCAAGCACTCTCATACCAGTCTCTGCTAACCACAGTGAGACTAGATATTGCTCCCTAAGACGCTCCATGGAAGCCAAATCCCATCTTCTCACAGCTTTCTTTCCATAGTTCAAAGAAACATTTCAATACTTAAAAACGTGAAACGTTCAAAAAGTAGGGGGAGTTTAAAAAATTCAGTGTGAGTTTTTGGGTCTCAAAAATGTAGATTTTATGCCCTACATACGTAATAGTATCCTAAAACTATGCAGAACAAGCTGAAAAGTCACAAAATGACTTCATACAATGCCTATAATGCCCAATGTGTTTAGAAGTAGACTCTTAAGATGTTACTTTGAACAAAATGAGAGCAAGAGAGAGCAAGAGAGAGCTGAACGTAAGTCTGCTGAATAGTGGACTGAAATGAAGTGAGTACAAAAGAGAAGTGAGGGGTTTTGCCTAAGTGACAAAACCCTATCTTATCCACTAACAGTAGTTAGGGATTAGACTGTGGTTAGGGGGAAAAACCTCAATGAGGGAAAAGTGCCCCTAACCCAGTTATTACATTACATTGGCCACTGCCTAGAATATGATAATAATTCTAACACCCCCCTGCAGTGCCAATCTGGTGTACAAGGTAGTGATCAATCACCAAAAGGAGATAAGTTTAGGGCACTGCAAAATGCCTCAAACTAAGTGCTTCGGTGAAGATGTCTGCAACATTGTCATGTGTTGATACATAGATCATACTGATCTCCCCTGCATGCAACTTCTCTCTGACATAATGAAAATGAATCTCCATGTGCTTTGTGCGAGCATGAAACACAAGATTATTTGCCACTGCTATAGCACTCTGTCTATTAGTGAGAATTGGAGAAGGATCCTCCAATAAGAGACGAAGATCAACGAACAAACGTCGCAACCAAACACATTCAACTGTCGCTGTGAAAGCTGCCCTGTACTCAGCTTCACATGAGGAAGTAGCCACTGTAGATTGCTTCTTGCTCAGCCAAGAAATGCAAGCGGCGCATTTTGCATCCCAGGAAGGGATTTTACTTGTTCAGTTTGCTGTGTTTTTTGAGTTTATCTAGCAAAAATGGCTTAGAACAACCCCAATGAGGTGTTTGGAGTCCTCACCAAGAGGATAAGTTGGATGGCACCAACTACTCCTTGTGGAGTTTTATGGTACGCAACATCTTGGTTGGCAGACATCTTTGGGATTATGTCAATGGAGATGAAGCAAGGCCAGATTCTGTGGCTACACCTGCCACTCCTACAGCTAGAGGCAGGGGTAGAGGTCAAAATGCAACACAATTAATTGGAGCTGCTGCTCCAGTGGCTCCCACAGTAGAGCAGAAAAGATGGGATTCTAGGGATGCACAAGCTCTATCAGTGATTTCTCTTTGTCAAGAGGTTCATTATTCCTCACATTCGGTCATGCAAGATCTCAAAGGCAACTTGGGAATTATTAGAGAGTATGTTTTTAGCAAGAAATGATGCCAGAGTTTCCTTCTTGAAGAGATAGCTCTCATACGCATATGGATGAGGGAGATTCCATGAATACTCACCTCACAAAGCTTCAAGATTTGAGAGAGCAGTTGCTGAATATTGATGAAGTTATTCCGGATTCAGAGATGATTACCACCAACTCTGAATTCTCTTCCGGAGTCCTATCTTGGTTTCCATACGTCACTAGGATAGTATAGCTTAGAGATGGGGCGAGCAAAGGACATTGTTTGGGAGCAAGTGCATGTGGAGCAACAGTATGGTGCTTCGGGTTCGAAACAATGGAAGTGTAAGCATTGTGGTGGCTCATTTTGTGGTAGTGCACCTCGTGTAAGGGCACATCTTCTTGGTATCACTGGAAAGGGTGTCAATCCATGTGTAGGAGAAGTTCCAGATGATGTAATTCTTTCCTTGGGAGGCACACCAAGTGGCCCGTCAAAGAGGGCACGAGTTGAGGCCTCATCAACACTAGTAGGTCCTGGATCTCCTCCCAGGAGTCCCGTTATATTTGTGACATCTGGACCCCCTCCTCCACTTTCACCACCTACACAAGGGGCTTCTTTTTCTATTGGTAGTGCTTCCACTAGACGGGCATCAGTGCGAGTTGTGAAGCCTCCAAGGTTTCCAAATTCAACCAGGTTACCACCCAGGCCAGGGACTTTACGAGCCAGTTGGGTCACAACTTTGCTTGCATCTGCTCGTCGGGCAACTCGCAAGCTCTTTTATGAGTGTGACCTTTCCTTTAACCTTGCTCATACTCCAGCTTTTCAGGAGTTCGTTCAGGCAATGGCCGAGGCTAGCCCTTCATTTAGGGCTCCATCTTCAGAGACTTTACGCACTCGGGAGCTAAAAGCAGAGGTCTTGCAAGTTGAGAAGGAGCTGCAGCCTATTAAGGCATCATGGGCTAGATACGGGTGCTCCATTTTGTGTGATGGGTGGTCAGATACCAGGAGGCGCCCGCTCATTAACATTCTTGTATCATCTTGCGTGGGTACTATGTTTTTGAGATCCATAGATGCATCAAATGAATCTCATACAGGTGAGTACATTTACAGCCACATTAAGAAGGCAGTAGAGGATGTGGGGCCTCAGAATGTAGTACAGGTGGTTACAGATAATGCAAGTAACTGTCAGCGCATGGGTGCGCTACCTGAGAGTGACTATCCGCATATCTTTTGGACTCCCTGTGCTGCACATAGTTTGGATCTTCTTATAGAGGACATAGGGAAGCTTCCTTGGATTTCCTCGGTGGTTGACAAGGCACGGAGCATGGTGACTTTCTTGACAAGGAAGCATAGAGCCCTTGCAATTTTTCGGCAACATAGCTCCCATGAGATTCTGAAGCCCTCAAAGACCCGCTTTGCCTATCTCTTTATAGTCTTGTCACGCTTGGTAAAGGTGAAGCCTAACTTAAGGCGCATGGTAGTCAGTGAGGAATGGTTGAGCTGGGATAAGTCCAGCAAACCAAAGGCACGTGCCTTTGAGGACATTGTGTTTGATGGTGATTTTTGGCATGCAGCTGAGGAGATTGTGGGGATTGTGCAGCCCCTTTTCAGTACCCTTCGACTTGTTGATAGAGAAGGATGCACAATTGGACTCGTGTATGAGTTCATGGAGAAGGTTGGAGAGGCATTGAAAGGGTGCACATGGCTTGATGCAACAAGGTAAATGCAAATCAGGAATCTTGACTTTTCAATTCACTGTTGGCTGCAATTAATTTTCTTATTTGCAGCTTTAAGGAATTGCATGTATGATGTTATATTTGTATTTAGAATCTAGAATCTAGATTCTAGGTTTGCAGCAACCTAAATATATTTTCATTTGCACCCTACAGAGAGCAAGAGATTATGGCCTTGTGGGAAAAAAGATGGACATGGTTCCATAGGCCTATTCATGCAGTAGCACACATTTTGCATCCTCTATGGAGGAGGGAGGACCGATCGGACGATGCTGAGTTGACTGCAGGGTGGACAGGTTTCCTTGAACGTGCATATCAAGATGCAATATTGCAAGATGCTTTGGAGGACCAACTCCTCTCATTTAGGAACTCCTTTGGGGAGTTTGGATCAGCTCGTGCATGTCTCCATGATGGTCAGTTGAGGCCTGTTACCTGGTGGGAGAAGTATGGTCGGGGCACGCCGGAGTTGAAGTGCATTGCCCTCCGAGTCCTTTCACAAGATTGTCATCTAGCGCCTGTGAAAGGAATTGGAGTGTGTTCTCACTTATACACACTAAAAAAAGGAATAGACTAGGCGCTGGACAACTTGACAGGTAATTCATAATTTTGTGTGTGAGCACTCGGGCCTCGGCATATCTATTTTCTTTTACATGCACTCAGCACACAGTTCATTATTAGCATTTGAATTATAGTTATGCTACAACCTACATGTATTTACTGTTAATTCATTTGGTGTATGGTAGGCTTGTATATGTCCATGCCAATCTACGACTTATTCGACGAATGAAGACCATTGAAGGTCCACAGGAGGTGGATCCTGATAAGATACGTGTGCAAGTCCCTGAGGATGAAATGCTTCATCCTATGCATGAGGATGATGATGCATATGCATTCATTGCTGAGGAGCGGGCATCGTTGGCACGTGCCACACGATCTCAAGCAGGCAGATGAGCAGGGAGAACAGAACCAACTTTAATAGCAGCTGCTCCAGAAGAACAGGAGACCTCCTCATCATCAGAAGAGGATTCATCCACTTCTGCAGATTCTGATAGTGATGATGGGGAGGAGGAGGAGGAGGGGGCTGAGGGCCAGGGAGAAGATGCCCAAGCACCTACAGATCTTGATTCTTGCTGGTTAACTTGCTACTTTCTTTCAGATTTCAGTAGAGTTTGAACTTTAGTTTTGTTTGAAATTTAAAGTTGATGCCTTCACTCTTGACTCTTGAGTTATGTAATCTAGGTTCTAGTCTATAGACTAGCAAACTATTTACAGGAGTGAAACTGAGAACTTGATTTATGTCCAGACTCCATGGTTGTGATTCCTGAACTTGTGAAAACTGAAATATGATAAAGTTTAAGGCTTGAGCTTGTAAATTGTAATCTGAAATCTGATTTTTTGCGACCTATCTAGATTCTAGTATCTACTCATATACCTTTCTAGTATCTACTCAACTGAAATCTAATTTCTAAAATTTAAAGGCTTAATTGAGCTTTGTAATCTACACTCTATTCTAATTTCTAGCATTGGCCATTATAGGCTTGTTGATAAAGTTGAAGGCTTGATTGAGCTTTCTAATCTGGAGTCTATAATCTATTCTACCATTGGCCATTATAGGCTTTCTGTCAAGTCTTTTTCTATGTTTTTAGCTCGTTTTGCACAGTTTTGGCATACCAAATGTATGCATGCATAAAATTTATATTTTTTAGACCAAAAAAATACAATTTGGTTTTTTGAAACTTCACCTATTTTTTTGAAACGTTTCAAAACATTTCACGTTTCAACGTTCTGAAACGTTTCATTGAACTATGATTTCAAACACTTTGTGGCTATGGTTAAGAATGAGACAGGACTCAAGGTGCAGACACTTAGCACAGATAGAGGGGGGGAATATATGTCTCATGAGTTTGAGGCATTTTTGAAGGAGAAATGCATCACGCATCAGCTTACAGTGAGGCTTACACCTCAACAAAATGGTAAAACTGAGCGCAAGAATCGCACTTTTATGGAGATGGATAGATGCGTGCTTATCAGTAAAAAGTTGCCTCATAGGTTTTGGCTCGAAGGCCTCATGTGTGCAAACTATGTTTTGAATCCGGCTTTCACAAAGGCTTTGAAGACAATCACTCCCTATGAGGCATGGCATGGGAGAAAGCATTCAGTGGATCACTTCAAAGTTTTTGGTTGTGTTGCATATGCCCACGTGCCTGTGGAGTTTCGACATAAGTTGTCAGATAAGGCACTTAAATGCATGTTTGTTGGGTACAGTGCACAAAGCTAAGGCTATCGTCTCTATAATCCTGCTTCTTGCAAGATTTTGTAAGTAGAGATGTTATATTTTCAGAAAATTCAGGACATACACATGCTGAATTTACTATTCCAGCTTCTTCAGATGATGTTTTCGAGGGGATGCTTCCTATAGCATTTGGTTCCCCACTTGAGGATCATGCTGAAAATCATAATTTATAGCAACCTCCTCCTCATCCACATGCTCCGATTCAGCCACAGGCTGATTTTGTACCTCCGCAAGGTGTGGATGAAGTTGTTAGGAAAGAGATTCAAGAGATACACGCAGCCAAAACAATCTCGAATTGGTTGCTACAGACTCTTAGGGAGAGTAGGCTTGAGGCCCCATTGCCTAGGCATGCAGAGGGGGCACTTTCAGCTGAGACAGCTTATGCAGGTACTCTTCTTGATGAAGAAGAACCTAACTCTTTTGAAGAAGAAAAGCAGTCCATTGAGAAAAATCAGACTTGGGATGTTATGGATTTGCCACCAGGTAAGCATGCCATTGGTACCAAGTGGGTTTTCAAAGTAAAAAGGAAGCCAGATGGGTCCATTGATAGGTACAAGGCAAGGCTGGTTGCCAAAGGCTATGCACAGCAGAAGGGCATAGATTATGAGAAGACTTTTGCTCCTACATCCCGGATGACCACCATAAGGTCAGTTATTGCCATGGCTACAAATTTTGTTTGGAATGTCCATCAGTTGGACATAAAAACAGCTTTCCTTAATGGGGACTTGCAAAAAGAGGTTTATGTCAAACAACCTCTTGGATTTGAACTTTCTGGCAATGCACTTCAGGTTTGCAAGCTTAACAAAGCTTTATATGGGCTGAAACAAGCCCCACGTGCATGGTATGCCAAGATTGATGCATTCCTGGCAAGTAAGGGGTTACATAATAGTCCCACGGAAAGCACCCTCTACATCAAGAAGGATGGGGGGGATATTTTGGTCATCATTCGTTATGTAGATGACATGCTGCTCACAGGGTCAAATGAGGAAATAATTGCAAATTTCAAAGCTGAGTTGAAAGCTGAATTTGACATGACAGATTTGGGGATGTTAAATTTATATTTGGGGATCCAGTTTATACAAGACAAGCGTGGCATCGTTATGTCTCAACCCAAGTATATGTGCAGAGGCTCTTGTATAGGTTCAAAATGCATGATTGTAAGCATAGTTTTTTCCATACGTTACCATATGCAAAACATCGTATAAGAAAAGGTTGCCACAGCCTGGAAATAAAGCTGAAAATTGAAATGCATCACAATTCACAACCGATGAGGCTCAAGCCTCAAGCTGCATCCTCATCCTCATTCTCTTGCTCATCCTCATCCTCATCATCATCTGCATCAGTGCCATCCTCCTCCTCCTCCTCCTCCTCCTCCTCCTCGAGACCATCCTTGAGGCCAACCACAGCCAAAGTCGGCCAACAGTGTACAGAGTACGGATTAGAATAGTGCTTTAAAATGTGTTTTCCAAGGTTTTGGCCAGGCACAAAATCGATCCCCTTCCCCCCCACCCCCCCCGCACCCACCCACACACACACAACAAAAACGAAAAACGAAAAAACGGGAAAAAACGAAAAACGAAAAAATAAAAAAACAAAAATAAAAATCGTATGGAAGGCCGCACGAAATGACGTATGGATGGAGTACAGAAAAAATGTATGTACGCGTACGGACTTAGCTATGATTGTAAGCCTATAGCCACTCCCATCGAGCTGGGGCTGAAGTTTACTATGTATGATGCAGGTGAATCAGTGGATGTCACACATTACAGCCAGGTTGTTGGATGCCTCATTTATTTGTGCAATACTAGGTCAGATATTCAGTATGCAGTATCTCAGGTGAGCAGGTATATGCATAGCCCAAAGACAACACATTGGTAGGCTGTAAAACGCATCTTCCATTATTTGCAAGGCACAAAGTCTTATGGCTTGATGTTTCCTAGGGGAGGTGACTTACAGATGCATGCTTACAGTGATTCAGATTGGGTTGGAGACTATGATACCAGGTAGTCTACTAGTGGTAATTGTTTCAACTGCCAAATTGCATCCGAATACCAAAGCCCCAAAGTTCTGCAAGAAATTGCACCTGAAAGGGACAAATGAACTAAAAGCCCCAAATTTTGCAATTATCTGCAAAAACTGCAAAAGCCCCAAATTTTGCCTGCAAGATTGCAAGCAGAACCAAAAAGCCCCAAATTTTGTAAGCAGGTTCTGCAACCTGAGTGAAATGCTTGCAACAAAACAATGTCCCAAATGCGCTCCTAGAATGCAAGCCAAACGATGGCTATCTGCAAGGATGCCTGTCAAAGAAAAGAACTTGCACAGAAGGCCTTTTTCCACAACTCCTGCAAATGCACGGAGATGAGTACGGACTCCTGCAAATGTACGGAATACAGGACTATGTATGGAATCCTATACGGCAAATAGTACAGTTGAGCTGACAAGAGTGTACGGAGTACGGCGCGCTGACAGCAGGTGTACGAAACCCGCAGTACGTAAGCAGTTCGCATGTGTGACGCTGATGCAGTACGGACGGCGGCAGGAATGAATGCTGCAAACGTACCGACTATACGATCGTACGGAATGCAATGGTATGGGTTGTACGACGACGTAGAGTTGTACGGATGGCGGTGCAGACTGGTACGGGCAAGCAATACGAAATCTGTACAATCGTACAGAGTGTACGGACAGGAGGTCTCGAGTTGGAGCTGGAGGCAGTTGTGAAGCAGGAGTAAGAGCAGAGAAAACCCGCTCTGATACCAAATGTGAACAAAATGAGAGCAAGAGAGTGAGCTGAACGTAAGTCTGCTGAATAGCGGACTGAAATGAAGTGAGTACAAAAGAGAAGTGAGGTGTTTTGTCTAAGTGACAAAACCCTATCTTATCCACTAACCGTAGTTAGAGATTAGAGTGTGGTTAGGGGGGAAAACCCCAATGAGGGAAAAGTGCCCCTAACCCACTTATTACATTACATTGGCCACTGCCTAGAATATGATAATAATTCTAATAGTTACTAGATAGTAGTTAAAGAAATCTAAAGTGTGTGAGCTTTGGACTTACAAAATCAGTAATATATAGATTAGAATCTTTCAAACTTCTAACAAAGTTTACTGAAATATTAATATAGAATTTAAATTTTTAGGACTCCGTGCTTCATTGGTAATGAAATATTCAAAACGTGTTGCAAGTTTTGAAATGTTCCATTTCCAATGAAACGTGTTTCGTTGTCACTATGTTTCTTTCTCGCCTAGCGAGAGTGTCATATGTGTAGTGCCTGAGTTCATTGCTCCTCTGAATCGCATCTAGATCACTATTAACGGCCTGTTGCACTCCTCTTGTAACAAAGCATTGTAGAAGGGAGTCCACGACAAGATCGCTTTAGGTGCATCACAATCAGGGAGTGATCTGACATCACCGAAATACCCATGGCTTCCCCTTTGTGCATCACCAAGTCCCACATCAAGCTCAAGGGTCTTTCCTCCACGTCCACCAAACAAGATGTATGGCCCCACGTAAAATTTTCATGTCTCTCTATCAGACCATCATGCTGCCACTAACCAAAGGAGTAGCAAGACTACCACGAAGTCTAGAGAACTCCACCTCCCTCCAAGGATCATGACCATTCATCGCAAAGATGAATTGCTTCCAAGTATTCCGCTCGACGGAGGGCATCATTGAGAAGGAGGCTCCACCCTACTTATCCTCCTCAAAATCTAAATCGTTGAAGTCTCCTGCAACAATCCAAGAGTCTACATCTAGGAAGCTCTCTGTAAGCCCCCTCCAAAAAGAGGGGCATTGTAGTCGGTGCATAAATGTTTAGGATCCCAATCTTGGAGTCTCCCATCCGTAGGCCAATTCAAACCACACGCCCTCCTATGGGGTCTCCCTGATTAAACACGTCCGGGGCCAGACACTGGGCTACTGACATGCAAAGCCCCCCCATGCGCCACAGGCATGACTGGCTCTGTGCCTACCTTTAGTGCCAATTGCATCAAAAAGGTTGTCTCGAAGCCTAGCTGACCGCCGCCGACCAGCATAGTCCAACATCCAGTGTGGGCTAAAGGTAGATAAGCTTGGGTAGAGGGCAAAAAAGGCCCCTCATAGCAAAAAAACAGGCTACCAGCAAAGGAGGAAAAAGGCCAAAGCTCCAAAATTGCTCCAAGCCAATTCTAAGCAGAGGGAAAACCTCAATGTTTGCCAATTGATCGTTCAAATCTAATGCAATGACTTGTGCTTCATTCTTTAATAATGTGTGAGAAAGTTTTCCAAGCTTCTTGTGCACCTGTTTGTGAATATATAGATGAGTGTGGGGTGTGTGTGTGTAGTTTTCTTGTCAAATCATGCTACATATGACCACATTTTCACGATGTGAGTTGTCATTGAGGCGGCCAAGCACGGTAGCAGCGAGGTTACGGATGCTTTGTGGATTTCCGCAAAGCATGTGACATAGTACCACAATCCCAACTATTTCAACAACTCCTTGTTCTAAAAGGCACAACATTATTAGGACACTATATGAGTAGGTATCAGGCAAGGTCAGGGCATCGATCGGGCACACAAAGGAGACCATGAGCATGATTTGGGGTCAACAAAGGTTGTCCTTTGTCACTGACCTTGTTTGGCTGATGAGCTTAGGTCCTTCATCAGGACATCGGGAGGAGCAGATTCAGCCTTATACTATGTGCAGATGATGTGGTTCAACTCTCCTCATCACCAAAGGGTCTCTTGGTAACATTTCGATGCACTTCAGCCTTTTTGTGAGACATGGTTTGAGGTCAACCTGGGTAATACTAAGGTCATGATCGTCAGCACATCCCAGCAGCCACACATTGAGAGCAATTTACCTTTGACTAGCACAAGTGGGGATTGTTGCATGCTATGATACCATACCTGGGGATCCTCTTCTCACACCCGATCTTCACAATGTGACCAGCTCGTTTGAAGGGTATGCCACTAGCCAGACTTAAGCGTCAATGCTTTCACTCACATTTCAAGTACCCCAAAACCAAGTCTCTTCCATAGACTCACGAGCTGGGATGTATGGCAGTCCCTTTTGGAGGACAAATCTATCAAAGATAGACTCATCCCAAATCGAGAGACTACAAGTTCTACTTCTTGCTTGAATGATCTGTAGCCAGCCATCGATCCCACATCATATTCTGCTAGCAAAGTTTGGGGCTACCCCCTAGAGCTCGATGCAGTATTTCAGGCGATCACTTATCTCCATAGAGCCAAGGACTTTGGCACCATGACATCCGGATGGCACATATTGTCATGGCTAGCCTCGACTGCATCGATTGAATTGGAGGCACAGGGGAGTCAAAGGAGCTGGTGTGCTCTTGAGCTTCCGGTAAAACTCAACTCCTACTACGGAGATCATTACTTGTGAATCTCAAAGGAGGCGTTTACCAAACCACCAATCTACACTCGAATTCATCTCCCAAATGCACTGAGGATCTCGGTTGGGCCGTTCTATGTATCTTCTCATAGGATACGGATTGAGATGAGACATGTAGAGCACACCCCAAGTAAGAAACTGATCTGCAATTCATGTGATATGCATGAGACAGATTAGAGCAGCACTTTGCATCCAAATGTCATGTGTACTATGAGATCATATGGATGGCATCGTTGTCTATTCAAGAGCAGTTTTGGCGCACTCAAACAGTTCTTGGCACATATCAGCAATGCGTGGCCATTTTCCTCCTTAAGGCCTAGAGACATAGATATCAGCTCATGCAAGAGCAAAGGAGAGCACAAGAGACCATCAGAGCCCAATCAAAGGACGATCGCGGACTTTTTCTTTGGTGACCTAAGCCAAGGGCAGCAGGGGACTCTACGCAATAGGGACCTAGAGTGCACAACCAACAGCATCGACCTTGGGTAGACACTCACATGAGGACTGCAGACATCTCCTTCTACTATTGATTCTCTGGCAATTTTCAAGATCCATAGATAAAATAAGGGAAAATTATTGTGAGAGATGTCAAAAGCATAGCAAACACAATTCAAGCTTGATATAGACAATATGAACAAAATTCCTAAAATAATTCAATACACATTTTCAGCAATAGATGTCTCACACAAAGGCACCTTGATTAAAGCAATGTATTCATATGATCTATATATCTCCTTCCAATCCTAAATCTTCTAAGTTGCATGCCTCATAGCCTATATACAATTCAATACATCAACAACCTACTCATCAAAGGAGATCCATGTGTTCTCATGTCGCTATAAACCATATTTAAACGTGTAACCATCAAGCCAAAGGGAGAGAAAGGCATACCAACATAAAGAGTTGTCTTTGGGTTTGTTCCCATTTGAGTGAGATAGAATGAACACGTAATCCAAGTTTCAATTGCCAATATAGGCTGCAAGCTGCAAGCTAATTAGCCTCCATAACTACAACAATAGCCAATCAATCTATGTTAAAATATTCCATTGTGTAAAATAAGGGAGGTATATATATATACCTTCATAAGACTAGAATATATCCAATCTTACAAATTATATCCTTTCAATAAAACGAGCCAAAGAACAAGGGAGAGAGACAAAGAGACAAGGGAAGAAGGAATTTTGTAAGAGATCTTAAACAAAATTAAGAGTAAATAAATAAAAATAAAAATACTTTAGTAAGCACATCTACACTTATGTTCTCATCAGTCGCAATCATAAGCTGCCCTTTGGGTTTCAAAAGAACCTGGAATCTCTCGAGCAAACCTAATGCTTACTAAGATTTAAAATTCCAACTCAACTTGAAAATTTTAGGTGGCAAAAAGTAAGATATCGAAGCAAAAAATAAGAAAAAGAAGAGAGAGAGAGAGAGAGAAAGATGTAATAACGTCTGCGGGAGGCCTCGTAGGCCTATGGGACAGAGTGCACAGAAAAGGAAAATTCATACAAGCCTCAAGGGATTGGAGCAAAGGGCATGCTAGGGCCCTTGTTGAGTACTAATCTATGCTAGCAAATCATAATTAATCAAATACAAACTGAATCAAGTCAATCTATCAAGTACAAATTGAATCAAATCAATCTCAAAGCTGAGACTCAGAAACCGAAGCCACGTACAGTGATGGCTCTCTAGTGAGCTGTGAAGATATCTCGTATCTGAGTCTGTCGAGCTGTCTCGCGCTGTGGCAGGGGGCGTGGTCTCCTCGATCTCTAAACTCTCTGGGCTATGTCCAAAGTGAGCCCTCGTCTCTGTCGGTCTCCCTTGAGGAACATTGTGATAGGTCGAACCTCAATAGAATGTCCTCTGTGCACTCTCTGTCTCGCGTGTGCTCTCTGCGTCGTCTCTCGGCAGCACTGTGTGGGCTCTCTTTGTTGATCCAAGCTAACTAGCTCCTCCTCCTCCTCCACTCCGCTGTGTCCTAGGACTAACTTAAATGTGTAGAAGTTTGTGATGCGTCGCTCTACCTCTGTGGTCTAGCCACCTCCTGCTGCTCTCTGAACTATCGCAGCAGTCTCTTGGTGCCGGCGCATCTCCATCAGATAAAGCCCAATGCAGACCTGGTCATGGAAATGAATCAGTCGTGATAGTGGACCAAAGCCACACCCCTCCAGGTAGAGATGGTGGTAGCGTCCCCGGATCTCATAGTAGGCTAGGCAAACACAAAGAAAATGCTCTTCTGTCTCAATCACCCCCAACGTACATAGCGTGCAAATCCTCTCCTCTCTGGGTATACTTGCGGCCCTCCCTACCTCAATCCTCAGCTGATGGGACGAAACCCGCATATGTTCAATGAAAATCCTCAGTGCATGTGAGACTCCTCTTTCCTCAAGATACTGGGGTCTGATCTCAGGAAGTGGTCGCGGTACAATTGGATCTTGGTGGGAGCTCCTGGTCCCCCCCAAGTCCGAGATGTATGGAGCTGGAGGAGATCTAACCATATGATACAGTTGACCTCATCTCGAGAGGTCGATTCAGGAGACCCATCCATGCTGTACTAAAAGGGGAAAAGTATGTCTATATGGATACCGTGCATGGCAAGCCATGTGGATATGTGTGCATACCATGTGTCAGCCCCGCCCTCTGCTAGTCCACTGGATGACTCCAGGGCCAGCCTTGGAAGTCTCCAGTGATGTAAGTCCCAAGCCTCTGTGGATGAAAGTCACTGTCTGAAAGATGGCATCAACCTGGAGAGATGTCATGGTGAACTCCGCCTGCACTATCTCATGTGGGACTGAGGGCCTACACCAAATCATCCTGGACCCCATAATCACCTGTAACCACTCAAATTTCCTCCAGACTGTCCTCGGGAGATCGCATCCCCAAAAGGGTGCTGCATACATAGCAGTCGGTCGCACTAGTGTATCGAAAAGCCAGCGCTTCATCGGTGGATCCTAGAAGTGCACCTAGAAGCATTGTCGCTCTAATCGAGCCAAAGCACTACGCCCCCGTGTGAGTCGTGTCTGGGCAACATGGGTCATCGTGAAGATGGGTCCTATGAAAACTGCCCCCTAATAAGTGTAGGACTGCACTATCTCCACTGGCTCGCCGCGATAGGTGAAGCTAACTCGGCAGAGCACTGCGCGTGAGGTGTTGACCATAACCTTGGTCTTCCCAAGGTTGATTGTCAATTCTCTCTCTAGAGAACACCTCTAAGGCCTCCAGATGTCTCTGTAGCCGTTCCGCGGAAGATGATATAAGGACTATGTCATGAGGGCGTGATTTTTGGCAAATGCATGTTGGCCTGCATGTGGGAAAACATGGAGCGAGGTCAAGGGTTGCTTGATGTGCTAGAACCCCTAGCATTTGTGCCTTGGGGGCAAATGCCTACTTTGTGTATCGGCTCGGGGCGAAATGCTCAGTGTGTAGGCACTCGTGATCCTGTGCTTTCCAATTGTGGAGCCGGCTAAGTGCAGCCCATACATTCTGTGTAGTAAACAAGTGACAAGTAGTGGGCCTGGACATAGAGGGCATCTCCGGTGGTGCCTGCATTAGGACATCATATAAGGAGAATGCATAACTGTGCCACACTCCCAGATCAGTAATGGAAATGGGTGGCTTTCCCTCTAATAGAAGCCCCCCATCCAGTTGTCGGGTCTACTCCTCGAAATGAACTGATGATCTCATCCATCCTATGTGTGAGGAGGGCTCGTCTCTTGCGGCATGTCAACTGTCAAAAGATCCATTGTGCCTCAAATGGCATCAATTGACCCAGGGATCACCCGTGTGAGGTGGGCTCGCGCCTCTCTGCACTCATCATCAAACTAAGGGTTTTGAGGCATCTTTCCATTTCAGGCCCGTGTGGATCAGGTCGTAGGGAAGGATCTAAAGCGCATCTTGTACTACTGATCCAAGAGTGTCTGAGGCGTGGGTGAGGTCTATATCATCCTCTAGTAGAGCCGCGAGCTCTCTAGCCAAGTGACTCACATGTACTGGGTCGAGGACACAGTCAAAGTGGATCTGGGTCCGATCAGGTGTGGCAGGGGCTCTCACTGTGACTGGCGTAGGAGCAGAGATACGGAAGGCCAGATATGAGTGGTCAGCTCTGAGTGGGAGAGGGGGTACTGTGAAGTCATGTAGCTGCGAGACAAAAGCCAATGGACCCAGTAGAGGTAGTCCGTTGTGCTAGTCCCACGGCATGTGAAGTAAACCCCCCAGATGATGGCCATCTCTAAAGGCCATTGTAGATGATAATGGTCATGGACTGCTTCCAACTCAAATAAGTGTCGCCCGTATGCTGTCACATGTGAGGTATCTACATAGTGTCTCTGGATGTCCAACTCTGCTGCATCTAGCTCCAGAACCATGTGGCGATGTCTCTTATATGCGAAGTCTAGTAGGCCCACTTGCCTATCTCTTGCCTTAGCATTAAAGTCCCCAAGAAGAAGGGTGTCTCCCTATCTGGAGAACTCTGTGATGTCATCATGTATCGTCTCAAATGGGTTGTATCCCTCTATAGTGACCTCATGAGCATATGATGACATGTCTGGGGGGGAAGTAGCACACCGCAATGAAGATCAGTCAAGCATCTAGCAACTGGACTCATATCCACATATGACGTGCATGCTCCTCTCTTCGTACCACAGATATGAGTGGTCTCAATGTTGGAAAGGTCACCTCCCCATCTGTAAGCCTCCAAATGAGGAGAGCGTGGGGGAGGGAGACCTAGGGCAGAAGATGCCCAGAGAAGAAAGAGAGAGGGGGCTGCCACATGGGCAGCACCTCAGAGAAGAAGGCTGCAAAGGACGGAACCTGTGGAAGGAGCAGAAGGCGGGGACAGCAAGCCCTAGATCTGACCTGGCAGGGTGCGATGACATCAGCAGCGTACGGCTCTGCACGGAACTGGGAAGAGGACCTGGCAGAGGCGCAGATATGGCAGGATGTGCAGGCCCTGATATGCAGCAGGAAATGTGGCTGTCAGTGGGCAGGAGGCAGGCCTTTTATAGGCTGGATACCTGCCTTGAATGGAGGGCCAAAGGACCCTGAAAGTGTGGGCCAAAAGCCCTGGGGGGTGTGCCCTTTTAGGGCTGGACCAGCCACAGACTGGTCGGCCAGTCTGTAACAGGCTGGTCGGTTTTTTTTACCAGCCACATCCATACATGCACACAAAAACACACATTTATGCGCTCACACATACACATGCACACACACACACACACGCACATGTGTACACAACACACTCCTAGGGAGGGGAGCAAACACATACACATGCACATGTGCAAGCATGCACACACACATGCAAGTTATCTGTAAACACACTCTCACACGTGCAGATGGATGCACACACAAACACAAATGCAAGTGTGCGCACGCACACACACTAGTGCACATTCACACATGGACATGTACATACACATGGGACACACATACCACACATACATAGACACACATATACATATGCATGCATGTATGCAACACACATACATGTGTATACACGTGTGTGTTCACATATATGCATATACGCACGCACGTGTGCGCGCACACACATGCAAACACACATATGAATGCAGATAGATGAGGTACCTATATATTGCGACTATGCATGTGAATATCTTATAGCTCTCTCTCCCCACAATGGCCCTTGGACTCCCCTTGGGGCCTATATAAAGAGGCCATTGAGCCTCACTCAATCATCACTTGGAGCAGCAGAAAAGCCCCATCAAGCAGCAGCAGGAAGTTTGTTGTGGGCCTCATCACTGGAGGAGAAGAGGGCATACAGTAGCTGCAGACTTAGCTGAGGGTGCTGCCCACCTAGGCTGGTGCAAAGACAGCAAGGTGGAAGGGATCTAGACGGAAAGTCTACTTACGCTCGAGGTGGAGCACGCGGACTCGAGTCTAGAGATAGCCAGCAGATAGGAGAAGGACCTTGTGGTAATATCAGAGGACCACATCATTGGTGGGACTCTGGATCTGTCTCTTTTGTATTGTGTCCATAGTTGTGGACGGAAATATATATTTTGGTGGTTTCTCTATCTGGTTGATTCATTGTCTATTGATGAGTCTGCACACCTATTGTATGCACATAAGTAAAGAAGTTTGTGATTCCACACCCCACACCGCACACTGTGTGAGCTCCTGGGCATTACTATAAGTCTTCCTGCTGCGTGTACCCTCGGTTGGGTATTTTCTAACATGGTATCAGAGCCCAAGTAGGAGGCTCACAGGTGTGGGAGCCTGAAGGCAGGGACCTTGCTGAAGGACGACCCTGATTCAGAAGCTCTAGGGAATCGACTTCCACGACTGGAGGATTGTGCCCTTGCGAGAAGGAGGGTGACTCAGGTTCAGTCAGGTGCGTTCAGAGTTCTGGTTTACTGAAATTGAGTTTGGTTGACTTTGCTGTGTGGTATAAACAGCAGAGATGTCGACCTCTACAGCCTCTTCAGCCCCTGCTTTCCCTTCCTCCTCCCCCAGTTTTCTCTCTTTCACTATCCCTAATTTTGGAGAGTCTGGGAACCTGGACGGGACTAATTACCCGATCTGGAAAGTGAAGATCCGGAGTCATTTAGTGGCTCGGAAGTTGTGGAAGCTGACCACGGGAGAGGAGTCGAAGCCGGAGGACATGGTGGACAGTAAAGGGGAGGTACTCATGGCAGTAGACAGAGAGGAGCTTGAAGCTTGGGAAGAAAGAGATGCCCATGCCCTGGCAATAATCATAGGGACTACGGCGGACTCCGTTCTTCCGCATATCCAGCTAGCCGAGACGTCAGTAGAGGCGTGGGCCACCCTGAAAGATCTGTACGAAACAGACAATACCTCCCGGATTGTGCTTCTTCAGCATCAACTCTACAATCTTGATATGGAAGAAGGAGATACGGTACATAGCCATTTGACGAAGGTCAAGGTGGTGAGGGATCAGCTGGCAACAATTGGTCAGAAGACAGACTCATGCCATCTGGCCTTGATGGTATTGAGGAGACTGCCTCGGAGTTTCAAGAGCTTTGTTACGGCTGTGACAGCAGGACAGAGGACCAAACCTCTGACGTTTGAGGAGTTGTGTCCATTACTGCTACTACAGGAGGAAGCTCGGGAGAAGCTGTACAATGAGGATAAAGATGACAAGGCGATGCTGGTGAAGGATTCCGCTGGCAAAGGAAAGGGCAAGCCTAACGGTGGCAAGTCCAAGAAAGACGACTCTGACGACGAGGGGACTTCGAAGAGAAAGCACAAGAAAAAGTGTTTCTATTGTGATACGCCCGGATATTTTGCAAAGGACTACAGAAAGAAAAAGGCGGATCTGAAAAACAACAAGGAGTCTGACTCAGATTCAGAGGGAAAGGCCAAAGCAAATGTGGTAATCGAAGAGTTGTTCCTGGTGACATCACCGAGTGTTACCGAGGTCACATATGTTGATCCAGAAATCACAGTAAGGATGTCTGACATAGAGATGTGGGTCAACGAGGAGTCAGATGCCTTTGTGAAGGTGAAGGACAGCATGGAGCGCTTGGTACCTTCCAGGTGTGTGGCTGTTGACACTGACACGAGGGTGGATTCCATGGAAGGCCCTGGGGTCTCATGGTCAGATGGATGCTGGAGTTCAGAAGGGGACAGTACAGGATTACACAAGCGTTTGGTGGGTGCCTTGATGAGAGTTTGCTTTCAGAGCGAACATTCAGGCAGTACAACAGTCTGGTATGTATTTGATATTCTGCATTTGAGCCTTTATAGCATGCTGTGGAGAGACTCTGCTCTTCATTTGTCTCAGGTGATAAGAGATTGGAAGGAATTGGCCTTCTTCGAAGGCAGAAGGGGAAGTATTGGTGCTTCTTCAAATCTTGGACGCAAATTGCTAGAAGGTGATGGACAAAGAGTACTGAAGCCAAAAGAGTACCTGCTTGAGAACTCAGCGAGAGTTCATGGTCCAGGTTATCTAGAAATATTCATTGGTTGCACACCTTGCCAAAGGAATGACGGGTTGAAACAGACCCTCAGAGCATGGTGCCTGGAAGACTCCAGGTTGTTCACTCATTATGAGGGGGACAACTGGAAGATCGTGACGGCTGGATTGCTCGAGTTCAGAGGCAGGAACGTGACTAAAGGAGGTGGTACCAGGAGGTGCTACCAAAGATGGACCTGTGTACCAGGATGGTGTGCGGAAGCGGAACCGGACCTGGTGGAGCACGAGCCACTGGATGAAAAGCCAGGAAAAGATTTCGACACCCAAAGGTTCCAGAGGACTACGACCAGGAAGTTACTGGAGCATTTTCATCGACGTGTTGGTATTGGGCCGAGATGTGTCGGTGAGAGGGGTTGTTGGAAAGGTCACCTCCCCATCTGTAAGCCCCCAAATGAGGAGAGCGTGGGGGAGGGAGACCTAGGGCAGAAGATGCCCAGAGAAGAAAGAGAGAGGGGGCTGCCACATGGGCAGCACCTCACAAGAGAAGAAGGCTGCAAAGGACGGAACCTGTGGAAGGAGCAGAAGGTGGGGACAGCAAGCCCTAGATCTGACCTGGCAGGGTGCGATGACATCAGCAGCGTACGGCTCTGCACGGAACTGGGAAGAGGACCTGGCAGAGGCGCAGATATGGCAGGATGTGCAGGCCCTGATATGCAGCAGGAAATGTGGCTGTCAGTGGGCAGGAGGCAGGCCTTTTATAGGCTGGATACCTGCCTTGAATGGAGGGCCAAAGGACCCTGAAAGTGTGGGCCAAAAGCCCTGGGGGATGTGCCCTTTTAGGGCTGGACCAGCCACAGACTGGTCGGCCAGTCTGTAACAGGCTGGTCGGTTTTTTTTACCAGCCCCCTTGGGGCCTATATAAAGAGGCCATTGAGCCTCACTCAATCATCACTTGGAGCAGCAGAAAAGCCCCATCAGAAAGGAGCAGCAGGAAGTTTGTTGTGGGCCTCATCACTGGAGGAGAAGAGGGCATACAGTAGCTGCAGACTTAGCTGAGGGTGCTGCCCACCTAGGCTGGTGCAAAGACAGCAAGGTGGAAGGGATCTAGACGGAAAGTCTACTTACGCTCGAGGTGGAGCACGCGGACTCGAGTCTAGAGATAGCCAGCAGATAGGAGAAGGACCTTGTGGTAATATCAGAGGACCACATCATTGGTGGGAACTGAAGCCAAAAGAGTACCTGCTTGAGAACTCAGCGAGAGTTCATGGTCCAGGTTATCTGGAAATATTCATTGGTTGCACACCTTGCCAAAGGAATGACGGGTTGAAACAGACCCTCAGAGCATGGTGCCTGGAAGACTCCAGGTTGTTCACTCATTATAGAAATACTTACGCTCGAGGTGGAGCACGCGGACTCGAGTCTAGAGATAGCCAGCAGATAGGAGAAGGACCTTGTGGTAAGATCAGAGGACCACATCATTGGTGGGACTCTGGATCTGTCTCTTTTGTATTGTGTCCATAGTTGTGGACGGAAATATATATTTTGGTGGTTTCTCTATCTGGTTGGTTCATTGTCTATTGATGAGTCTGCACACCTATTGTATGCACATAAGTAAAGAAGTTTGTGATTCCACACCCCACACCGCACACTGTGTGAGCTCCTGGGCATTACTATAAGTCTTCCGCTGCGTGTACCCTCTGTTGGGTATTTTCTAACACTCAAGTGTGTCTTGAAAAGGACAGCCATGCCTCCAGAGCCTTGTACCCCACTATCTCTCCTCAATTCTCTCCTTTGAGTTGGCTCCCAAGTGTATTCTATCACTGTGGGCAACCCTCTCTATGGGCTCTCATGTGTCTCGGTGTAGAAGATATGTCTCTATCTGTGTATGTCTCCCCTGAGTCGGACTAAAGGGTACCATTACAATTCCATACAGCCATACTCAGCTTGTTCTATGCACTCCCCTCCTGGACCCGACACCATCACAATTCCCCTTCTTCCTTCTCCCTTTCTCCTTTCTCACCCTTGTCTGCTCTTTCCCGGATAATCACTTTGCCATCCTTGTAAGCAGCCCATTTCCCTGCTTTCCTTGCTGCCATTACTCGTGTCATCCCCTCCCTTCTATGTTTCTGTTGTAGAAAGGTGAGGTCATCATCCAAGTAGATTTTGGTCCCCTTCAGAGATTCTCTCATGCTCTCAAAGAGAGAGAGAGAGAGAGAGAGAGAGAAAGAGAGAGAGATTATATGATTGTTTTAAAGTCCACATGAGACCCCTTCAAGATCTATGGGACTATCGATCAATATTGCCTAATAGTGATCCCTTACATCCAATGAAAGGAAATATTACAAACTTGTTACGTAGCGAGTATGTGCTAAGCTAGTTTATGTGCTAGCCCTAGTACCTTGTTGCAGTGTTCCAAAACCTCTTCCTTTCACGCGAGCGCATGCATGCGAGAGAGCGAGAGCAAGAGAGAGAGAGAGAGAGAGAGAGAGAGAGAGAGAGAGAGAGAGTTTATTAAGTCTTCGAAAGACCGATGGGTCTATGAGACTATGAGAAACCTAAATGCAACCCAACTAAAAGGGTGGAGCTAATAATTGAGCATCCACACCCATACAAAAACAAACTACATAGTCATATCAAAATAGTAGTCATCTACAGCATCACTATCATCAACATCCTCATGAGAGCGACTGTCATCATAATACAAAGTGAAGTGTGCTCGAAGGCAATTGTGGTCTTCCCCTCATCAAGAGTGAGGAAGCGGTAGCATGAAGTCAGATATAGAGTGCTGCCGGCTCCCTGCCTACGCTGTCTCCTGGTCACAACTCTACGTCTAACCAAGACGACAGTTGCCCCAATCGGTCGCGCTCCCACTCTGAATATGGAAGGAAGGTCCCCAAGTGTAATATGTGCCCCAACAATGTTTCTCCGACTCAACCTCCAGTAGATCACACACAAGTGCATAAGCGTCGCTCCGTGGGTAGACCCTCTGCCCGACCACTCTCAATACGGAGTCTATGTGAAGAGACCAGGAACTGCCCAATGGAGATCCTCAATGAATGGGGTAGATGAACGCGTGTATATCCTGGTGGATCAATAAACCCCTCATTCGAGATATGTAGGCAACGATCTCTGTGGAAGCTGAGCTTCACTAGGAGCTCAATCGATTCCAACCAGATCTGGAATGTTTGCAACTGCAAGAGATCCTCACGCTTGACCTGGTTGACCTCATGATACCGGAGTGGGGAAAACGGGCATCAATGCTGTACTGGAAGGGAGGAAGTCTATTCATATGTAACCCCAGCCGCTCACTTTGTGTGCAAACCTACATCTCTAGTCTCCTGCCTCTGATAGCGCCATGGAAGAGGACAATGCCAACCATGGTAATCTACTACGTCTAGAGGTGTGATCTCTGTATGCCCTGACTTGATATAGGTAAGTAATGACCTGAAATGCTGCATCAAGCTGCAATGGTGGAGATCCAAACTCAGCATGAATGATCTAGAGAGGAACTAACGGCTTACTGCGAATCATCTGTGATACCATAAGAACCTGTAGTCGCTCCATACGAGCCCACTCAGTATCTGATAAGACCGGCCCCCAACAAGGGCTGCAATACATCCCTGCTAGTCAAACCAAGGAGACAAAGAGCAAGCATTTGGTCTGAGGGTCCTCAAAATGTGAAGGGAAGCAATGCCTCTCCAATCTAGTCAACGAGGCATATCCTCGACTCAAGCGGATCTACATCGCCGATCTCATGGTGAAAATAGGTCCGGAAAAGATAACCCCCAAGTAGGTATATGATGAAACAATCTCTACCGATGACCCGTCAAAGGTAAAATGCATAGTGGCACCTGAAACGGTTCGGCGTTTCGGGCAGGGCAGTTTTTTTTTTTTTGCAGTGCCTCTAGAGCCTAGCCAGGGAAACATATATATAAAGCAGCAATGTAAGAGCTTGTAGACACCAGTGCTCAGCTATAGAAGCAAAAGTACTAGCACACACACACCCGCCTCAACCACCGAGCAAGAACCCCGTTGGCGGGTAGGGCAGTTTTTGCTCTCCCTCTCTAGCCTCTCCTCTTGCTCTCCTCTCATCCTACAGACCCCTCTCAGCCCGCTGCTCCTCCTGCTTGCTCTCCTCTCTAGCATCTCCTCCTTGCTCTCCTCTCCAACCTCCCCTTCTTGCTCTCCTCTCCTCCTTGCTTTCCTCAGCCCTTGCCCTCTTCTCCTTGCTCTCCTCATCCCTTGCCCTGTCCTCTCCTCCTCCTTGTCCTATCAGGCCTTGTTGTATGACATATGTATTAATAACTATTATATATATAATATATACGTAGATGAATCCAAGAACATTCCCAAATGCATCCTCTAAAAACACAACATAGTGCACTTTCAATCTCACGATAGTCACTCATAAGATTGAAAACCATAAACTCCATCACGCATAGCACGGACTAATATATATTTTATTAACCTTAAAAACCAAAACTCCGTTTCCACAGTTTCTTCTAGTGACCGAAACTCCGAAACACAATTTCCCGTCTGGTTCCGTTTACCCGTTTCCGAAACTCGTGCAAACTATGGTAAAATGCTCCCGATCCATCATGACCTGATATGTATTGAAGATCGTGACCTTGATTTTGCCAAGATAGACCTTCAGATCATGCGACTCACAGAAAGATTGTAATGCATCTAAGTGCCTCTCGAGGCCCTCTGCCAAGGACGATAGGAGTACCACATCGTCTGCATAAAGCAATATCTAAATCAGAGAGCCGACAAGAGAGCAGCCATCCCCCCTAGTGTCTACGTTACTGCCTCAAGCTCATCAATGTAGAGGCCAAACAAGGTGGGTGATAAAGGACATCCTAGTTTGACCCCAATCATACTCAAAATCTCATGTGTCCATCCAAACCCTATCCGGACTCTACCTGAGACTCTCGTAAAGTACCATGACAGCCCAGATGATCTCCTGACCAAGTCCTACAAATTCCTAATGAGATGGGCCCTAGAAACAGTATCAAAAGCTTTGCAAAAATCCACAAAGCAATAATAAACCCTCTGTCTCCGTGCCCTCGCCTTCTCAATAATACACCTGAGTGTGAGAATGTGATCCATGGTCCCATGATCATGTTGGAATCCGACCTGTCCATATGTTGTAAGCCCCCGCATCTCTGCAAATCGACTGACCTCAAAATCGCATAAATCTTGGACATGACATGCCCAATCATAATAGTCCTATAGTTCCCCGGACTCATGGGATCCCCTGCATTGTGGATAGGTAAGACAGTGTTAAGAGTCCAAGTGTGTGGGAAGCCAAGGCAAACAGCTTCATTAAAGAGCTTTGCTAGGATCGGGGCAAGGATGTTAATCCCATATGTAATGAATTCAATGCATAGACCCTCGTGATCTTTCACTCAGCCGTTATGAAGCTTCATTACAATGTCCTTAACACCCCCTTTAGTGAAGAGTGTACAAGAAGTAGGACGAGGTATGTGTGAGAGGTCAAGAACAGGCTGATTTGGACTGTCATATAATGTGTGTGCATAATCATACCAAACCTGAGTGTCGATGAGAGGTAAAGCGGACCATCTCTCTAGAAATCTCTGCCAAAAGTCCTTGGAGTTGTTACTAAACAAAATGTTTAGTAATTCCTCCTCATTATGGCGGACAAATTCATGTTTCTTCCTACGAACCAATCGACGATACTCAGTTGTTACTAAACAAAATGTTTAGTAATTCCTCCTCATTATGGCGGACAAATTCATGTTTCTTCCGACGAACCAATCGACGATACTCATGTACCGTGTCAGGTTCGATCGGAAGGTTGTGTTTGGTTTCGAATCTGAGTTGACAACGTAAAGCCTTGCATTCATCATAGTACCATCTGTTGCAAGGGACGGTCCCAAATGGTGGTGGGCGGGAAGAGCGAGTAGTGTGAGGGAAGGCGTGAAGTGCAGCCTCATGGAGTAAGTGGGTGATCAGGGCAGCGCGATCCACTAGTAGGGGAATAAAGTCGATATATGTGAGGAGTGTATAAAGGCGTGCTGAGTACCTAGGAGAGAGACTACACAACATGGTACAGTGATCAGAGGATCCTCAGAAACTTGGCCACTACAACATGGTACATCGACTACCATACAATATACCTTTGTAAGACTAGAATATATCTAATCGTACAAATTATTTGGCTCTAGAGTCCAAAATTCTACAATGATGCCAGAATGTTAAAAAATGCAGACACTGCAAATGGTGCTGGACGATCTCCTTTACAGAATCCAGCAAGATTGATATTCTAAACACTTGAAGACACTTTGAAAAGCGTATGGATTTATTTACGATGACCTAATGCGATTTTTAAAATACGGATATTGTATACCCGCAGACAAAAGTTTCATTTAGTCCATATCTCTCTCTCTCTCTCTCTCTCTCTCTCACACACACACACACACATACGCAGAGCAGCCGTCAGGTATAACATCACGAATAAATAAGCGACTGTCTTTATCCATATACATAAATTTAAACTTGCACGAAACTTGTCAAAAATGTTAAATTCTGGATTTTACCACCAGCAGAATTATATGCGATGCTGACTTCCAAAAGGAGATTAAAAAAAGCGCACCACGTGGCAAAACGTGAGATGAAAGCAGCAGTACTGACCAACGGCTCAGTTGCTCAAAAACAGAAATTCCGCCTGCAAAAGGAAAAGCTCCATAGCAGCCAACTCAGGACAAAACAGAGTACAGGAAAGAGCAAAGGATGAATTCTTGTCAAGGAAATGAGATGAAGGGATTCGGGAGAGGGCACACAGTTGTAAAAATATGTAAAGAGGACCCACTTTAAAATATGTTAGAGAGGACATAGTGACATATATGCAGAGAGAGAGGTTCTCATACTTAACATGTCTACCTAGATCAGTATGTCCCCCATACATTGAACAAGAGTGAATTCCACTCAATGGGCCTGCCTTGGGAAGGCTTTGAGGGTTTTTTTCCCCTGCCATAGGTAGGTCTTAAGTGAAGGCGGTTCAACAAGAAGCTAAAATAGCCTACTTTTATTTTCAAAAATTATCCTTTTTTTATTGATCCACATGCTATTTTAGCCCCCCCCCCCCCTGTCTCCCTCATTGCTATCAATTCATCATCTCCGCCCTCTTTCACTATTTGGATCTCGGGCAGGCCTTATGAATGATTTGTTATCATTCGCCTTGTTTGTCGTGGCTTAGTCTACCCTCGTGTTAATGAGCAAATGGTCAGACTAGGAAAGAGGAAGGGGAGGTGAAGGGGACGGAGATGAAAGAAAGTCGTGGGAGCGAGGAGGAAGGATGGCGAGAAGGGAGGAAGATGAAGGCAACATAAACACAAAGTTTGATATTGAAAGAGAAAGGAGAAGACGACTATGGATGAAAAAGAGAACGTTTGCTTGAAAATTGACGGAATTCAAGCCGATATTGTCTCCTGCGCTACCAAAAAAGCCCCATCGATCTTTTTAAAAAACCACCCTAATTTCGTTTCTTGGACATGATTTCATTACTAAGACCCTCCCTCTAGGCAAGCCAAAAATGGGAAATCCCCATTAACTGTATGTCCTCCCATACATTGAAAAGTGGGAAATTCTCATTAATTAGCTGTCGGGAAGAGAAGAGGGATGAAAAGGAAGAGGGAAAGGGCATGGTTAAACTAAGGGATAAAGGGGGGAGGGAGCCGTTTCAATTAAGAGGGACCACTTAAGAAGGGAACATTAAAGAAGAAGGCATGTGCTAAAGGGGGAGGGGGAATGGGGACCATTTAAAGGGGGCTTTAAAGAAGAAGGCACTACTAAAGGGGGAGGGGGAAGAGGGACCATTTATAATATTTTAGTTAGCACTAGTCTTCGTCTTGTTGTGCCGAGCGAGCTTTCTTCTTGAATGATTGAAATCTATAAAATGATGATTTTAGTACAAATAAATAATGCGAGGGAACATAGTAATATTGACACATGTGGTACTTTTATCTCAGCTACTGTTGCCATGCTTCACATCTGCTTGATGCACAGATTGTCGTCCAGCATAAAGATTTAATGTTAGAGGCATAATTCCATAATTTCACATTATTCTTGTAATCTTGCTGATAATAATATTAGGGTCTAATAGAATTAGACTCACATAATGAGATGGAATTGGCATGAACTCCAATGGAGTGATTCCATTTAGAATTCATACGAGCTATTGACTTCTATCACTGTGATTGTTTTTGCTTATGTGGATCTTCTTTTATGACCATGATTTTTTTTTTCAATGCCATGTTGATGTAGCATCGCTATTCCACCAAAACCATGTCCTATCATCATATCATCATTGTGTTGCATCCTATCATGTGAAATGGTGCATGCAATGGGTTTATAGGTTACATGTTCTTGAATTGTGAAATGTTATATGCTCCATGCATTGATATTCAATTTTCTCGTGTGCTTGAATTTGTGTAGGTTTCGAATACTTGCCTACTAACTACAATTCACATATGACCATAGATACACCCGCCAACAACAACTGATGCCTACATTCACACAATCCATTCAAAATGTTAGAAGGAGAAAAGCCACGTTGCAATACATAGCCAAAAGAGCAAGAAAGAGACCGCTTACACAAGAGGAGGATCAAGAAGAAGAGGAGCATAACCATGCACTTGGTGCACGCTATGAGTGCCTATAAAGGACTCCCATTGAACCTCTTCAACACTTGCCAAACACTATCCAATGAACCTCGCAATGGGTAGATCCTACTGGCACTCATTGGAAGGACATCAAGAACTTGGCGTCCAAGGATTATGTATTATCCATGTGGACACTTGATGCAAAGGAACAATTTGATGCAAAGGGAAGCCAAGAAGCAAAGGTGTTTGGCCTTAGGTTCTCAGCCCATTGAGAAAGTATGGGAGATGGAAGATCCTTAACTACTATCAACACCCAGAGGTCAAAGCTCCAGCACAAGACATATACATTGACGTATATGTCAAAGAGCCCCACCATGTGGATGTATGTTTTTATGTCACAAAAATATTATATCTACACTTTGTGGAAGAACTCCCAATTTACTTCTCCTCATATAGCAACAAATGTACAAAGCCTCAGATGGATTGATAACACAAAAGATGCTATGAGATGCATTGATGAGAGCATGAGCGACAATGGGAGAGAAAGTGGAGAAGCTTCATGATGGAAAAAAAAGTCATTTTTTAGGAGATCCAATGCTCGTAGAGTGCAATGACACATGAATTTGCACAAAATACTATCGTGGCTCTACAAGCAAAGTTGAGAAGCTTAGACAAATTGGAAGCATGCTTACGGCAAGAGTGCATGGAGCAAAGAGCCACATTGGGGGCACATCTCTAAGGCATAGAGATGGTAATATGTCACTATAATTCAAACCAACCTTTTCCAATGGAAGCGCTTCCAAAGTGGGCAATAATGATGCAATCATAAGTCTTGTTTGTCAGGCATTTTTTGATGCATCTAGTAGATTTCCATACCACATCTTGAAAGCATAGGTTTCACTTTATCTGTTTGACAAGAACATGTGACCAAGTGGGTTGTGCCCATTTTGTTGTTGTGAGTGTTCACCATCATTGTATATTGTTTTGGCATTGACACTTTATTTCCACACTAGCTCTAAGCTATCAGTCATGTAAACTAAATATCTTTGAATATATACCATCTATATTTTTTTTGAGAAATTAGCATATAGAGTTCATGCATCATATCATCATTGTGTTGCATCCTGTCATGTGAAATGGTGCATGCATTGGGATTATAGATTATATGTGCTTGAATTGTGAAATATTATATGCTCCATGCATTGATATTCAATTTTCTCGTGTGCTTGAATTTGTGCAGGTGGAATACTTGCCTACTAACCGCAATTCACATATGACAGTAGATACACCCGCCAACAATTGATGTCTACCTTCACACAATCTATTCAAAATATTAGAAGGAGAAAAGCCACGTTGCAATACATAGCCAAAAGATCAAGAAAGAGACCGCTTCCACAAGAGGAGAATCAAGAAGAAGAGGAGCATAACCATGCACTTGGTGCACGCTATGAGTGCCTATAGAGGACTTCCATTACACCTCTTCAACACTTGCCATACACTATCCAATGAACCTCACAATGAGTAGATCCTACCAGCACTCATTGGAAGGACATCAAGGTAGATCCTACTGGCACTCATTGGAAGGACATCCAATGAACCTCACATCGGGTAGATCCTACTGGCACTCATTAATGTTCAAGTATTATATATTATCCATGTGAGCACTCAATGTAGAGGAACAATTTGATGCAAAGGGAAGCCAAAGAAGCAAAGGTGCTTGGCCTTAGGTTCTCAGCCCATTGAGAAAGTATGGGAGGTGGAAGATCCTTAACTATCGACACCTAAAGTTCAAAGCTCTGGCACATGGCACATACATTACGTCTATGTCAAAGATTCCCACCATGGGGATGTATCTTTTTATGTCACAAAGATATTATATCTACGCTTTGTGGAAGAACTCCCAATATACTTCTCCTCATATAGCAACAAATGTACAAAGCCTCAAATGGATTGATAACACAAAAGATGCTCTAAGATGCATTGATGAAAGCATGAGCGACAATGGGAGAGAAAGTGGAGAAGCTTCATGATGGAAAAAAAAGTCATTTTTTAGGAGATCCAATGCTCGTAAAGTGCAATGACAGATGAATTTGCATGAAATACTATCATGGCTCTACAAGTAAAGTTGAGAAGCTTAGACAAATTGGAAGCATGCTTACGGCAAGAGTGCATGGAGCAAAGAGCCGCATTGGGGGCACATCTCTAAGGCATAGAGATAGTAATATGTCACTGTAATTCAAACCAACTTTTTCCAATGGAAGTGCTTCCAAAGTGGGCAATAATGATGCAATCATAAGTCTTGTTTGTCAGGCAATTTTTGATGCATCTAGTAGATTTCCATACCACATCTTGAAAGCATAGGTTTCACTTTATTTGTTTGACAAGAACACGTGAGCAAGTAGGTTGTGCCCATTTTGTTGTTGTGAGTTTTCACCATCATTGTATATTGTTTTGGCATTGGCAGTTTATTTTCACACTAGCTCTAAGCTATGAATCATGTAAACTAATATCTTTTAATATAAACCATCTATATATTTTTTGAGAAATTAGCATAATGTGCCTTGGGCCCTTAATATTGAATTGTGCATATAACATATATGAAGTTTAATATAATTGTGCATCAAAGCAACCCCTTGAGAATATCAAACTCCTATTGTACATACATGACTCTTTGAAATACTTTTTGCAAGTCACAAGGTTGGATCTATAATTATGCATATAGCATGATTGATTTGGTGATAGCCAGAGAAGTTTGTGGAGTCATTAATGATTTTCGAAGGGTGGTTCAAGCATATCATCCATAAAATGCTACATTTACTAAGCTTTGTAATGCAAGGAGGGATTATTTGCATCTACCAATGTACAAACATTAGCCCAAACTACATGCACATGGAAATGGTTGATGATGATGAATGGTGCTAGTTGTGAACTCTTACGTCCACTTGACATGGGGTTTTGGCACAACAATGCTCAACTCAAGTGTTGAAAGAAATCAGAGTAATTACAAGTACATCATAGTAATTTTAGGAATAGAATCAAAGAAGATCAAGATGATATATATATTTATTGCAATCATAAAATTGTAGCTACCTTATGAGATGCAAGTTGAGTGGCAAGCTCCAAAAATGGACATATAATGTTGTTCCCAACTCCACCCCATACAAAACAGTTCCTCCCACCATTGAAATGGGCATTGCAATGAGGAGGAGCAAGGGGTAGAATTTAATAGTATTAATAAGGAAGAGAAAGAAGGCCTTATTAGCCTACCAGGCCATAATGATGATGAGCAAGATGTTAATGAATCTAATGGTTTTTGCAGCCTTGATAGTTTGTGAAAGTGGAGGAAAATTCTGAAGTCTTTTAAGGTTTGGCAAATGAGATAAATGTTTTGAAAGTTATATTTGGTTTTGGCCTTTGTTTGCTCACTTTTTTGAAATTTAAAACTTTCAATTTTTCAAAATATACTTTTTGTTGTATTCAATATTTAAAGAAATATATGTTTCAATGAAGCATCTTATCAAATACCAAATTGATAATTTGTATACATGGTTTCTAGGGCCGAATTTGTGACTTGCAAATAGTATTTCAAAGAGTCAAGTATGCACAACCAGAGTTGAAATTTTCAAGGTACAAGGGTTTCTCTAATGAGACTTTGTGCACTAGAACAATGTTACAATTGTGTCATTCTATGCATTCTATGTGCATTGGTTTAATTATAGCACGTATGTGTTAATTGTCTTCTCCTATGGTTTCATGCTTGATTTAATGTATTCACTTTAATGTGTTTGCTTAAGTGGGTTGCTTCAATGGGTTTGCTTCAATGATTACTTAAGTGGTTTACTGTGGTGTACTCGTTGAATTTGGAATGTGCTATATTCACAATTTGCTATTAATTACTCAAGAGACATATTTGTTGATTTATTGTGCTTGTTGGCTAATTTGTTTTGAAAGTTAAAATTTTAGAATTTACTTTCCAAAATATTTGTTGTTGTACTCAATAGCTAAAGAGATAGATGTTGTAATGTAGCAATTTGTCTAGTATGCTCCACCAGTCCGGAACAAGGAGATACCCAACACAATGTAGTGGATGATAAGCTTTTTCCCATCACTTTTTGAAGAAATTTCTGAACTATCTCGATTTTTGTCCATTGAAGGACCTTTGTACATTTTGCTCGTCTAGGCACATCAATGGATTTCTAGCAATGCATGCTTGCTCTATGCTCCAAAAGTGCATCCAAGTTTTTCCGACAATTGAGGCCTTTGAGACTAGAGTTCTTAGCACACCATGATAGGCAACATTGTCCTCATTGCATCCTCAAAAGGCTTCCATAATGCTAGTGATACGATCTTTTCTTTCATATCATCTCATTCATTTCTAACCACTCTATTACATAATGCTGGTGATGCCAAGTAGCCTCACTAACTATGCAACGTTGTGCAATTGGAGTCTAAGCTTATGTGTTTGAATGTGGGAGATGCAACGGTCACTCATAACCTCCATTTTCTTTTTCCCTTTTACCATTGCCCCTAGTTTACCTTTTAACTGTTATAAGCAGTTGTGTTGATGCAATGAAAAGTGCAATATATTTATTTGTTCTGCCAAATAGATGACCCCTTAAACAAGGGGCACCTCTAGATTTATCCTCATGATAAAATTTGCTTCTCCATTCAACAAAGTCACACAAATTGATTTACAAACTCCCATTCTAGGCTGACAAACTTACGTTTTCACTTCCATTACTTTTTTCTCTCATTTGTGCTAGTTGAGAGCCTTAACAAAGGCTCTAGTTGTACCTTAACTCGGGAGGATCTTGCATCCACTTGTGGTTGTGGAGCTTCATTTCGACTTGCATTACCATTAACAACTCCAATCATAGGCTTGCAATTGTGGTAAACCCTTACCCAATATGCTAGATATTGGAGTTGTCAAACACTCCTGCAACCACAGTGAATACTTCTCCCTCACCCTCATGCTCTCATGAATCAATTGTCGAGGTATGGGCTACACTATATATAAATGAAGAGCACGTGCAGGTATCACAAGCCTTTGTAAGAAAAAGTTGGTAAGAAACCAATAAATATTACCAGCATTCAAAGCCATGCTACTACTAGTATTATCATTGTACTAGCAATATTTATACTATTGCCAGCAGTGGTAATACTTCAACATCCCACTAGCATCTAGTACCACCACACTAGCATCTAATACCACCACTAATGTTAAAATTACTTGCATGATATTTATTTGTTTTATCGGTTAATTTTCTCAATTACCAATATCATAGTGTAATTCTCGTGGAATTTTGGATAAAAAATGATGATTGTGAATGATGCATTAATGCAAATATGAAATTGTTGATAGAATCCTTGCCCAAACAAAGAAGTATAAGATATTGGTCATAAGTTGTGAAGATGATCTAGACATCCATCTCTACTTGAGGGTTAGCTTGAATGGTGCACCTAGTTAGAATTGCATAAGAGCTACAAAAGCCTCTTTATGAGCTAGCCAAGCTGGACAAGGAGACCTATCAATCCAAATATCATAAAAATCCTTATCAATGTGTGTTGCCTTTGAGACATTATGTATCTCTAGTTTCCATGTTATCAACCTGACATGTTAGCCACCATGTCATCATAATTGCAAGTATCCATGGTTTCCTTAATCATACTTACACTATCCTAGTCAAAATTAACTACACCTAGGCTAGTTTTATCCTACCTATGGTCAAATTCCACATCACCTAAGTATATGCCCTTGGAATATTATTTAAACAGAATTCCATTTAGACATCCTTAAAGGCCAAAGAGCCATTTTTCCCTCTTTTTCACCTTAAATTCAAAAGATCATAACCCAACCAAATGAAGCCCCAATTGACCTAGTTAGAACCCAAGTTCCACACATTAAAGGAACATATTTAAAACAAAATTCCATATCAACTAACATATTTTTTAGCATCATTTCAAAGAGCAATTCAAGCACGCACTTGAATGGAGGAAAAGTCAATATACCTTGGCTAACATGGATCAAAATTGGATACGATCTTCACCAATAAGCTTATATATTCAAAAAACCATTTCTACAGTTATTTTGATTTCTAATGATTTTTGGGGAATTATACTAAGCATTACTTGAAGAGACATAGTAAAGATTTTGGGGGAATTTCGCTAATCATTACTCAAAGAGACATACATTACTAAAGTGACATCCTTGAATAAAGGACATCAGCAATTGGGAGAATTTCAACATTAAAACAGAACAACATCATGGAATCATCAATGGACAAGTACCATTAGCTCATTTCAAGTTCAATTCAAGGAATTTTGTGGCATAAGAAAGCGGTTCCAGAAACTTATGCAGTTAAATTAACATTGAAATTCTAGCAAATCAAATAAAGATACTTCCAAGATTTTATGAATGATCATATTTACTTTAAATGCAACACACATAGCTTGTACAACATCAACAAAAGAAATATTATTATCAACAAAAATATACATAAAAATCAAAGATTTTCCTATTGATCTTTCTATCAAGGCTTTTATCAATTAGATATCAACAACTTGCAGTATCACTCCATTGAGCTCATCAATAGTCAATGTAGTGAAGAATAATTACTCTTAGTATAAGTAATTGATTTCATAGCAGATATGATTTTGATGATCTTTACATGAATCATGTACCATATCAGGGGGGGAAGACATCATGAAGACTTTCATCATCAACAAAGATTATGTTTATGGTGTATTGATGCTAGTAAATTTATTTATGCTCATCAACATGTGACTATTTTCTCAACAATTAACATTCTTTCTTTGACAGACTTTATTATTCACTAACATGCATTTTGAAAATCAATACCAGCTTATGCAAACTTGAACATATAAGAATATACAACTCTATCATGTAACATAAGCAATACAAATCTTTGTAGGAGAGAGAGAGAGAGAGAGAGAGAGAGAGAGAGAGTGAGAGTGAGAGAGAGAGAGAGAGAGAGACACAGAGAGAGAGAGAGAGAGAGAGAGAGAGAGAGAGAGAGAGAGAGAGAGACAAAGAGAGAGAGAGAGAGAATTATTGCCATTTTGTAGATGACATAATATTTGCATTCTATTACTCCATTTTACGTATGGTTTATGTGGAGGGGACTTTTGCCACTTGATTTGATGCCTTCCGCACTTGAGAATTAACATGTTGATCTCATTGCAAATTTCATTCTCAACCATTGCATGCTATTCTTTGGATTTCCAAATATCTCATCCTTAGTCTTCAAGAAATATATCCAAACATTTCTAATATAGTCCATGGTTACAATTATGAAGTAGAAAGAACCACCTAGTGCTTCCATTTCCATCTTTCCACAGAGGTCTATGTCAATAAGATGCATGATATTCTTTGGATTTCAAAGACCTCATCCTTAGTCTATTAGAAATGTATCTAAACATTTCTAATATTGTTGATGATTGCCATCATGAAGTAGAAAGAACCACCCATTGCTTCCATTTTCATCTTTCCATAGAAGTCCATGTGGATGAGGTGTAGAGAAGTCTATGCTCTAAATTCCTCTTGCAAACATGGTTTCTAATTCTTCTTACCCATTATACAAGTCTCACATACATCTAGACCATGTGTTAGTACGCAATGAGGTTGTTGCACTTTGGGAGAAGAATATGGATGCATCTTTGTGCAAGAACTTCATTGGTGGTTGTAATACTAATTGCAGACATTTGATCTCGTATGTTCTTCACCCTTCAAATGAACTTCTATATTGCTTCATACTCAATTTCTCCACCACAAGCTATATGCTGGATCCTCATCTCATTTGTGTTCTCATATTTCCTTGAGGACCTTCCATGCTTGTGTGGAATGCTGAATTCAATCATAACAAGGTTTTTGACAATGACTTATTTTGGAGCCAGCATCAAGTCCACTCTAGTTGTTGTCTCCCATAGCTCATAAGAACTCAAATTATTCTTTATTTTGAACATCTAATGGGTGTAATATACCCCATCCATCTTCCCTTTAGAGACAAATGAAGGCCAAATGGTAGGGGTTGCACTCTAGAGGTTAAGCCATCCCTAAACCTTCTCACAAATATAAAAGAACTACCAACACTTCTTTTCTACAAACAAATATCTAATACCATATAAGAAAATACAACTTCCATGTGTAGCAAGACAAGAAGAATTCTATAGAGAAGAGAGAGAGAGAGAGAGAGAGAGAGAGAGAGAGAGAGAGAGAGAGAGAGAAAGAGAGATCGTATTATTGCAAATTAGTACAATAGATGGTAATCACTTCCCAGTTGTGTGGTTGAGTAAAGAAACTTCAATGGCATGCTAGACATAGTAGAGGATGGAGGTTGTATTTTGGGTGAATACAAGGAAATAGAAAGTGAATTTTCATGGGTTATGTACGCTATCATTATATATCCCATGTTGGAAGATTAGTTGGTGCTCAGTCAAGGCCGACCTTAGATTGGTGGTAGACTAAACCACAATCCCTTATCAAGAAACCCATACCATTGGGTCAGGGGTGGGTCATGGACTCTTAGCTATTGATACTACCCCAGAGCCTAGCTAATGCTTGTATCCATAACCATCAAGCCACACTCAACCTCCATCTAGTGTCTAAACTAAAACCTATTAGGCATCCTTGCTACTCAATGCCTTCTCCTCATATAGGGGGCCTTACAAAGTAAAGCTAGCTGATACCCACATAGTTACACAAGAGTTGAACATTCATCTTTATAAAATAAAGGCTTTTTATTTTTGGGCAAGTATTTAGCAAATGTGATTCAGACACCAACACATTTTCAGTGAAAAGGGTAAGAAAGCACCATTGTGTCATGTAAGCCTCTTGTAAAGAGCATTGCAGTCAATGTTATTGGAAATCATGATTAGATGATATCCCTATGATACCTAGCTACAAATGAAGTGCCATTTCTATAGTAACAACCACTACACCATCATAAAGTATGGAATTAGAAGAAATCCAAGATTTCTATCAAGTATATGAGCTCAATAGCACATGGGAGGATTTTCTAGAAGAGCAAGTTCTAGAACAATTGTCAGACACTTTATGAAGTGCCTACAACCATGTTTGTGGATATAAAAAAAGCTATCCTCATGTGTGCCCTCATGGATGCCATCTCACTCATTCGGCTCTAAGCATGATCTATCTCCATCCATAATGCCTGAATCTATACGATTGCATAGATATATTGAGTGTCGATATTAGGTCCTCTCAAGCTCTCTCAACTTCATAATGAGGAATAGTAAAAGTATATCATGTCAAAGCTACGATAAAGATAGTTACACTTGTAGATGGAAACTAGAAACTCACTCACTATACTGAAGCACAATCTAGAATTCCAAAATCATCCCTCAAAATTCCCCCATAATATCGCATGTGCAACATGAGAAAACAATGCTCGTGTTGAATTTGTAAACTTTCACATGCATAGATATGCAATCCTCTCACAAAGCCACTCTAAGTTCCTATGCACGAGTTCTTTCTCTAATGATGATTCACTTTGTTGATCCATCTATCCAGAATACACTACAATGGAAAAAACGAGTATTGAACCCATGCTTTGCACGGGCAAAGATGCATGACCATTCTCAACAACTCCCCATCTGAAGGTGGATCTTTGATTCTTAAATTGCTAATCAATTCACCTTGCATACTTGGATTGGATTTTGAAATTTTGGCTAAGTCTTAACCCATGGCTCTGAGACCTTCCATCTCCTCCTTTCATTCTATTAACCTTCCGTCTCCTCCTTCCTCCCAAAGGTGACCTTTCATCTCCTTCATTCCATTGACCTTCTATCTCCTCCTTGCCCCTAAAGCTGCCTCTTGTCTTCCCACCTCCTCCCCAAAGCCTGCCTCTTGTCTTTGCACCCCCTCCAAGCCTCCATCCAAGAGCTCCTTCTTTGTGATATGTGGCAGGCTCTTCTCCTCCAAGCTGCCATGTGTCCTCTCTTATTTTGGAATTTGGTGCAAAAACCCAAAACTAGAGTTTTAGTTTTGTATTTCATGCTTTAAAATCTCTCCTCCCTCCCTCATCTTCTTCACCTTTTTACACCCTCTCAATAATATCCCCCTCAAACGCATCACTTCTTCCTACCCTCTTCCACTTCCCTTTGAAGAAAATTTTGGCTTAGACCTTGAATCTTGGAGGTTCAATCTCAAATTCCCTTCTCCCTTCACTTTCTCCATTTGAGGTAACTTTCTTCATTTGAGGTATGTTAAATCATCATCCTACATTTGAGGTAACTTTCTCCATTTGAGGTATGTTAAATCATCATCCTACATTTGTTTAAGTAGTTTCTATTACTTAATCAGAGGTTTTCGCTTTTTGCTTGAGTTTCTCTAAGATTTATGAAGGTTTCTACTCTATTGTCTTCTAAAAAATGTAATGTAGGATGGTAGAGGAGGTAATATCAAGCTTTTTTGTGCCCCCTATCTCTCCAATCTCTCTCCTTTTTTCTTTTCATGAAAACTATTTTATATAGTCTTCCCCTTTCTCTTTTCATGCTTCTCTCCTCTTCTCTTAATGAAATAAGAAAATGGAGAAAGAGGGAGCTTGGTTACCTCAAATTATTGCTTGCTTGCTTGATTTCTTTACCTTTCTTTATTTCTGACAAAACATTATGTCTTTGTTTTATAGGCTTCATAGCCCTTTATCCACAAGACGTCCAAGTAAATACCATATTTCTTTTGCATTTTTCATATTGTTCTCATTATTTCCTTTCTCATGTCAAGTTTCTTTCACAAGGCCTTGTTTAATTTTTTGCACATGTGTAGCTATGGTGTCCCATAGGTCATCTAGGTAGAGTCTTCATCTTGCTCTATTTATCCTTGTGTCTCTAGATGGGTCCCAATTAGCTTACAAAGCTCTATAGTCAGCTTTAACCATAGCAAAGGCTATGGTATTAGGATCATAAAGGCAACAAGGATTCCACACCATGGGACTCTTTTCACCACCATCAGACATCTCATCCAATGTGGCAGTGGGGGCACTAGTGTTGTTGAGCCTATGCATGTCATAGCCCAAACTATTGCACACTATGACCTCAAGACTATCATGCAATAGTAACCCATGATAGTCATGCATTATGGACCCTAAGTGTGACCCCAAATTTATCAACCACATAGACTACAGTCATGATATTTGACACCAATTTGGAAACCTACTCCCTCAGGTCTCCATTATTTGTGGATGACATGAGAGAGATTGTCATGGATGAGAAAGGATGTCATGTCATGTCATAGATGCAACCGATCATCATCGTTGTCTTGATAAGGACTTATTTATAGATTGGAGATATGAAGCTATTGATAAGGACTATGTTAAAGATGCTCTTCATAGAGAGTATCCTATGTTGGAGCACTTGCAATTTGATAGCAGGTGGATGATGGACAACATGTGAGCAATGATGGTTCACCACCACAAATTAGAGATCCAAGATGCAATGAGCAAAAGGAAACCATGCTCTCCTCATGTATCCCGCATGATTGGCACTTTGAGAAGAGTTTAAGAAAGGCCCTAAGAAGTGGAATCATTAGTGAAAGGTGGTAGAAGCTCGACAACAAAATGTTAAACCTTTTTATTTGGCAAAACTAGCAGTCTCTTCACATATCATATTTTGTAAGTACATTTATCACCTACTATCTTGTAAGTTACTATATTTCCTACTATCTTGTGAGTTACTATATTTCCTACATTTATCACCTACTATCTTGTAAGTTACTATATTTCCTTTGATGTAGTTCTTTTCATACCTATTAGTTCCCTCTTTCTTCTCATGGACAACTCCTATTCCTGCAAACTCATGTGGATGGTTGTATGCCAAACAAGGATGAGTATGACTATACTTTTGCATATAATACTCAAGCTCTCTTTCTGAAGATTGAGAGGAGGAAATGTGGATCAATTGGGATGCAATTGCATTCGAGATAAGTCTTTGTCTACTCTTACTTTCTTAGTATAACTAGCTTCTTTAAAGTCATATAATGATGGTGACTAATTAAACTTCTCCTTTCATGTTGCATGTAGCCTACCCGAGCGAGGGATCTAGAGAGAAAATCAATCAAGTTATTTGGAGATGATGAGGGATTTGCAATTGATTGAGGTGGAGGAAAGGATGAGGGAGGTATGGCTTCTTAGAGTTCTTAGAGAGATGCATATTAAGGTGATTAATGAGGGCTCTAGCTTGGAGCTATGATCTCTATTTTTTGTTATATAGAGTGAGTTTGTATACCTTTATGGGATTCCTTGTAATTGAACTTGTGGCATTTATATTCATGCCCTTTTGAGGGAAGTAGTATACTCATTCCTTGAATCATATGTTCATGCCTCTTTGAGGGAATTTTGTACTTGCACCTTGGAGCCCCCTTCCAGGAAACTTTTCTACTCATGAAATGGATCATAACATGTTCATGCACCTTCAAGGGAATTCTTGCAATACATTTTGCAATATATATTAGAGACCCCTTGAGGGTTCTTTAATAAAAATGTGGTCTAGTTTATGTTAATTTATGGAGGCCCCGTAGAATGGGGTACCAAATATCACACTGCCCACCAATTCTTTTTTACATTCCATAGTGTCAATGACCACCAATGGGTATACTAATGATAATTTCTACTATTTTGCATTAGTTTTTGACAAACATATTGATGCTACTTTTCTATGTATTGATGCCTATACTATTGGTTTCATACCAGTGGATATACCCATGCTTCTACACTTAGAATGTTTTTGTTCCTTTACAAAAAGAAAATTGTTTCCTATTGAAAATTACCTAATACTTTGTAGTACATCTGCTTGATACCCTATAAACCCAAAAATTTAAAACTCATACCCCAAAGCACGTAACCATAGGCCTTGGGCCTCTAGATTTGTGAAAACATTTCATGGGATTCAATCCTTGAAACCTAGTTTAAAACCCAAAATCCAAGGTCCGAGGGCCGTTCCTTGGCTGTTCAGGACTTGGGAACTGAGAATTGTTAGAAGACCCCATCAAGAGGGTATCCTCTCGCACTCATACCCAAAATACAAAACCCGAAATCCAAAGCCATCTTGTTAGGACCCAGAGCCCTAAACATAAAAATACCTACCCTTGAAACTTCCAACCTCTAGATTTTGACCCTAAAAATTAGAGCTTGGAGCTCATAACTTGGAAACCAAATTCACTTGCTAGGACCTAGAACCTAGAACTATGAGACACTTGAACCCATAAAAAAATAGACTCAAAATCCACAACACTTGAACACTAGAATTCAAATTTGGGACCTATCTATCCATGACTTACTAAGGTCAATTTGAGCTTACTATGCCACTTATTGCTTACTCCTTCTAAACTTAGATTGAGTCTCGATTGAGTGAGCGGTCTTGGTAAGTATATTTGTTTAAAAAAGGAACTCATGGCCACCAATTTGAGCCTACTATGCCACTTTGTACTTAATCCTTCTTCTAATATTATATTGAGCAAGTAGCCTTGGTGAGTAACTATTTGTTTAAAGAAGGCACTAATGGACACCACTTTTTGAGATTGATGGAGCCTTCTACAAATTGTGGAGCTTCTACCTAATGCCTAATTTGTTTATAAGTTGAGTAGATAAGGCCTATCCCATGTTGTAGATGGAATATAGTTTTGTTGCTTTTGGTTTCCCCCACAAGATCCCACCTCCACTTCGAAAAATGGTGGGATGTCATGTGCAGTAATGTGATGTCACGTCTAGCCTATGGTAATTGGCATCCATAAGTGTGGTTGAATCCATTATGTGGATTTTTTGTAGGTTCCTTAGTATTCAATGTTGATGTTTGTGTAGTAGTACTAGAATGTGGAACCTCTAAGAGCTTCTTTTCAATGTTAATATAGAGCATCCTACAAGTAGCAGCCTATGACTTCCTTTTGCATTACTATAAGGGGTACATCTTTCCTCAATTTGAGCTTTGGCTTCTAGAATGATGCTTGTATGTCAAGGAAACATCATCTTTTAGCTTAGTGTTAATATTCTTATGTGGCATAAAGTCCCCTATTTCCCAAGCAAGTCTCATTATTTTTCAATATTGATATACTCTCTCTAACCTAGATAGTTATTGTAGCTTGCTCCCTATCTCCACAGTAAAAGGATGGAGTAAGGAGTTACCAAGGCCCCATATATCTCCTCAAAATGTTTTTTGGAATTTTTCATGTCACCCAAGGGCTTTGGCACCTCTAAGAGCTTCTTTTCAATGTTAATATAGAACATCCTACAAGTAGCAGCCTATCATTTTCTTTTGCATTGCTACAAGGGATAGATCTTTCCTCCATTTGAGCTTTGGCTTCTAGAATGATGCTTGTATGTCAAGGAAACATCATCTTTTAGCTTAGTGTTAATATTCTTATGTGGCATAAAGTCCCCTATCTCCCAAGCAAGTCTCATTATTTTTTCAATATTGATATACTCTCTCTAATCTAGATAGTTATTGTAGCTTGCTCCCTATCTCCATAGTAAAAGGATGGAGTAAGGAGGTACCAAGGCCCCATATATCTTCTCAAAATGTTTTTTGGAATTTTTCATGTCACCCAAGGGCTTTGGCACCTCTAAGAGCTTCTTTTCAATGTCAATATAGAACATCCTACAAGTAGTAGCCTATCATTTTCTTTTGCATTGCTACAAGGGATAGATCTTTCCTCCATTTGAGCTTTGACTTCTAGAATGATGCTTGTATGTCAAGGAAACATCATATTTTAACTTAGTGTTAATATTCTTTTGTGGCATAGACTCCCCTATTTCTTGAATCCCAAGCAAGTCTCAGTATTTTTTCAATATTGATATACTCTCTCTAACCTAGATAATTATTGTAGCTTGCTCCCTATCTTCATAGTAAAAGGATGGAGTAAGGAGGTACCAAGGCCCCATATATCTTCTCAAATTATTTTTTAGAATTTTTCATGTGACCCAAGGGCTCTTGGGCATGCTCCCACTGCATACCTCTATTTTGTGAAACAAGGCCTATTTCACCAATGTGATAAATAATAGGACTTGAGGTGCCTCTTGCAAATATCTCCCCGATTGCATTTGTTCTCAAAGGAGTAATGATTGGTCTAGCTTATGTGGAACCTTAGTTTAGATATTTGTGCTACTTATGGTTTGTTGGGATTTCAATAACCCAATACTAGAAGACCTGTCTAATTGTCTAAATGTCCTACAGTAGATATGTCATATATGATAGGTCCCTCAATTGTAGCCTTCATTTTTCCCACATTAATAGATAGCTTAGGTATTTGGTAGAATTGATCCATGAGTTGCATCATTTTTGTGAGAAGAGAGGCACAATGCATACTTTGAGAAAGAAAATTTTCATTTTCATAACTCTTTTGATGAGATCTTTGAAAATTCACAAAATCTAAACTTGAATATTGTTAGAGAATAATAAAAACTAGGAAGGAAAGAAATCAGTTTTCTATGTTTTCCATCAATGTTAAAAGCCTCATGAAGTAATTATTGTATTAACATTTTAAAAACATTAGGGAGATATATTGAAATATGATTTTATATTACTTAGAGTTCAACATGAAATTGTTTACTTGCCAACATGCTTGCATCGATTGCAATACTATCCATGCTTGCTCTAATGATTGCATAGTCTTTTGACATGAGTATGGGGATTTGGTTAGTTGTCTAGATTGTGGGGCTCTTTGTTATAGATAGTAATAATAGGGCCAAACCATCCTAGTAGAGGTATCGAGACACTTTTCTTTCATTGATAGGATTTGATGTATGTTTAACTGCATGACATAGTAATAGAAATGATGATATGGCATGCTACACATTGTTGGACACCATTGATTATTTGAAGAATCCTATTGATTGTGTTGCAAGGAAGCACATTGAAAAAACATGGCCAAACTTTGCAGAGGAGCACATAACTTAAGTCTTAGTCTCACCATTGATGGTGTGAAGCCGTTTTTACTATGTAGAATGCCTTGGTCAACACGGCCAGTAGTTTTGGTGAGCTACATCCTGACCATGGAAAGAAGGGACAACTCATAATTGCCCTTCTTTCCAAATAAATACAAGGGAAAGCAAATGGACATGTACATGGAACCACTGATAAAGGGTCTCCAAACCCTATGGAGAGAAATTCATGTGTTTGATATCACCAAAGCTCCAAGGCAAGGTCATGATTTTTTTATTAAGGGAATCTTGATGTGGACCATCCAAAGAGGGGACGAGCATTTTCTGAGCGAAATCTTCCGAGCGTCCGAGCGAAGGAAAAAAAAAGCTTCCAACTATGCATAAATATGGCAAAAATCGATCAGAAGAAAACATAGTTTCACTTAGAAATATGCAAAGTATTATAGCAATGCCTATTTTATACAAAAATCTTTAGGTGAATCTGTAGGAATGGTGAGAGCATAATGGGATGGCTTTTGAAGAAACCCACATGTAGAGTAGACTTCTCTATGAAAATTCCCTTATGATCCTTCTTACAACTTTTACTTAATAGGGGGTGACATTGAAAACCCTCTCTCAACCTATCTTCATGAAAGAGTTTCTTCAAAGAAAACTCATTGAAGCAAGCCATCCAGGTAGTTTCGCCAGTGAAACCCCTTTGAAGCAAGTCTCCCAAGGTAGTTTCGCTGGCGAAACTACCTTGGACAGCACTTTTAAAAGTGACATAACTTTCATATCCAATGTCCAAATATAATCATTCAACCACTCAAATTGATCGGAACACCCCATTTGAGCACATCTATGGAGTTATATTTTGGAAAATCTTTCATATATAGTATTAAATATTACATGTATTTTATGAGAGTGATATATAAGCCCAAGTTAATACTTATTTATAGTAATTTAAACTTCTTTAGAAACATGTCCATAAATATGCTATAAAAACACTAAAAAGATATTGCCATATGATATAAATGTGTTAATAAGTAATTATATATGCATAGTATTATTACATTGAGAGTGATTATGAGGAATGTTTCTTAAAGGAATCAACACTTTTTTAAGGTAATAACAGGGGTACAAAGGGATGTCTCTAAATAAGAAAATTATGTTGTGTAAAAATGAATGAGTGACTAGTCTGTATATTTTTATGATAAAGGGATCTAGTTCTAGTGAAAATAAAAGTGTCAAAACCATGTTTCCTAAAGAAAAACATTTTTAAAAATCTCTTGAAAAACACGCTCGGATAAACCTGCTCATAGGTTTTTGCTCGTAAAATTGACGCATCCATCCAAAGATATGAAGAGTGCTTTCGGGAGAGTCCCCTTCTCTTTTCATAAAATACGAGAAATTACAAAAAAAATTATGTGACTACTATGGGGAGAAGGTGTGTTAGGGAGAGGAGCCCTTCACACCGGAAATACCCTCTCATGAAATTAATGACCTACAGTGCATCCGCAGCCAGGCGGCATGTACAAGTTATCAAGGAGCATGGAAAAGGTACTTAGTACCTAAAGCCCTTGCACATGCGAAATTATTCTCGTGCCTTCCTTCCCTTAGCTCGGTCAACAACGGCCACTCGAATACCCTATTCCAAACAGAATCCGAGGGGCATCGAGCCCAGTGCATAGAGAAGACAACCCGTCTTAAACATCCTACACTTCAATACTTTTGATAACCCAGTCTTCGGGACACCCCAAGCATTGGAGAGAAGGCTAACATCCTTGGCGTGATGGCCCAGCCCTGACATAAGTCTGCTCAAACAACAAGAGGACCTCGACGGATGCACTTGACAACCACTCAATACTATGGAGGGAGCACAGGTGAATGGAACTCTTTCACTCTCCCCCTCCCGCCATACTCAGACTAGTTCCTTTTCCCCCGTCAACCGATAGGAGCGGATGCACTATTGATCCATCAAGAGAAGGCACACTGTGCCTCCCCTCCATTCTCATACACCTTTGCACCCGAAAAGCTACCGTGGGAGCTCACGGTACTGGCTAAAGGCTTGTCAAAGCCTGATGAAGCAACATGGGATGACCCACAACCCACAAGCCCTTCACCAATCGCCCTGCTCTCTCCTTGTAGAGATTACGGGTGACAGCTCTAGGGCATAGTATACACGAACGATAACGTGTTGATGTAGATTAAACGTGCATTTCTAATATTCCACGTGCTGCTGTGGATTAAACGCTCTACGAGTGGAGAAATACACATGGAGGCCAGCGCATGAACGTAGAAGATAGCTACTGATGTATTGCCCTTGGAAACACTGCAGTCTAACCCCTGCTTGTGATATTGCCATGACTAGTGACCTGAAAGCGTGACGTTACGATGCATACTGCAGTCATATGTGCCCCTTACGCTTTCGAGAAGCTGGCCCAAAGTTCATACTGATTATTTATAGTATGCTCGGGGTTGTTGTCACATTTTCTCGCTCCTGGAGGGATAGCGCTTGAACGATGACTACGGTTGTGGTGCTTGTGAGGGAAGCCTAGACAAGAGAGCCTACGCTCCTTGGAACGAAGCTCACAATGCACTGTGTTTGGCTTAAGAACGAGTGGGAGTTGTAGCGTACCCTGCATATGCTAAAACAACAATGCAGTTCAATAGATTACGGATGGTTGAAGGCCTTCATCCGCTTCGAATCCCTGAACCCCTACGATAAGTTATCGCCGTTATACTCTGTCACCATGCAAAATTTGAGTTCTACTTTATACACAAGGGACATGATGCTCGACTATTACCTATCAGTCACTAGTAGCAAACTCTAGAATATGGGAGATGACTCTCAAGCTTGAGCCCCCCGGTCTAACCTCACATATACGGCTTTTTATGTTTGGTCGATTGGTTCATCTCGTATGTACTTAGTGCCTTAACTTGGTTTGAGCCCATTTGATAGAAAATGGAAACCATTTAAATTTATGTGGAAAGCTATATGATGCTATGCGGGATCTAGCTAATAGTTAGATGTTGTACTTGTACGTTGCATATATTTCCTTCTGGAGCTATCTAGGGAAATGTCAATGAAATGGGACCTCTAGTCACGATTGAAGTACGTGTCTTTAGCCCATAGTCTCTTCTTAATGCATTTAGGAAGCGTACTGAAGAACTAGGAATAGTGATTGTAAGAAACTGGCCAAGATATTATGTACAACTGTTCGATTTTGAGACATAGTTATGATGTATTGACCTATCAAAATTTACTATTACTAAAGTTTCCTGCACTGTTATTGAGTAAGGGTTATTTTATGACAGTATAAAGAAGAAAGTTTTTTTGCTGCACTCATAAGGATTAACATTGCTGTGAGCTTATGGAAACCTTCTTGATTGGGAGTCATTTAATGACAGAAAAAAGATATGGTGGCAATAAATAGCCACACACCTTATGACCTTTAAGGCATTTGGGCAAAAAAATTTTATTAATGCCTCTTGCAAATACTAAGATCTCAAAAGGAAAACCCTTATGGCTCTCTAAAATGCATCACCGTCAGTGTCTCCTTTTTAATCGAAAAAGGTTGGGGTTGACAAGGATAACAATTGTAATTGGGCCGTGAAGCCTGTAGTCCCACATTGCATTGGGTTCATGTTCTAACATGCTATGCTTGTAGATGGATGCAGGTGAATCTGGCTACCTGCCTCGAATTTCTGATAAAAGGGAAGGAAACTGAAGAGATGCAGACAAACAACTCAGAATTGTTTTTACACTGGTCCTTGGCTCAAGTACAATGGCCAATGAAAAACACTTTTTGATACCCACCAGGGTTTTTGATAGTTTTTGACACATTTTGATATCTACTTAGAGGTTCCATGAAAACAATATGGATTTGATTAATTAACTGTTCATTGTAACGTGTTATTGCACAAACTAGTCCATTTCAATGGATGTTCATGTTCTTGATCAATATATACTCTAGACAGATTCGAACTTATGATTGGAGAAATATAAGAATGATAAGGTTTGAATTCTGCATTTTATATACAAATAATATGAAGGTTCCTAACTGTTGAATAGATAATATTGATGCCCTTGCAATGGAATTGTATAAATGCACCAAATGTAAATGCTAAATACAGCATCTTCATGCACCTATTGCAAGAGGAGGAGCAATAAAAACATGGGAATAAAGAGGCATTGGATGAAAAAGGCTATTGGTTGAAGTTCAGAAATAGATTCCTCATAGTGCTTGGAGATGATTCTACAAACTCCAAAAGGGCTTTGTTATCCTCATGAATTATCTAGTCCAATGATTCATGGAGTTGTCCAATGAGGGTTATTGCCTCATCTACCTTGCCTTTACTGAGGACCAAAATTTTGCACCAGTCATTGAAAGATAATTGCATTACTAACAGTCGACCGGAATCTGGGTGCTCCTTTAATTCCTGTGAGTCCAGGCTAATTGTATAGCTTCATGGACTCTTGGAGGAAACATGGTCATGATGGCTTGGCATGCCTATGAGGGGGCTAGAAGTGGATCCTCGTACCCAAGTTTATTGAGGTCTGTGAACCAAGTAGGTGTCTGGGGAAGATAGAAACAAACCCATCAAGTTAGGATCTTTGTCATCCCAACGAGCTTGTAACGGTGTGTGTTACCTACTAAGACTATGTTATCTACTTCTTCCCTACTACATCCCCTTAATTCCTATGTAAGCCCCTAGTCAGTCCTACACCCATGGAGAACATGGGACTGAAGTGTTTCATCCCCCCGTAGAGCCCCCTCTCTCCTCCCCAACACAGCTTCTGCAATATGGAAGGATTATTTATCTCAAGATGATCAAGACAAGATCTTTTCAGACTTAATGGTGACACCAGTGACCACTACCAAAAGGAGCTCATGCCCCACATACACAAACCCCTTCTTCCCACCCAAGGTTCTAGAAGCAGAATTGATGGCACACAAAAATAAGGTTTGGGACTTGCATGATATGAATCCGTTGTCTCCATTCCACATAGACACTTGATTATTTCTCACTGATCTCCGACAGTCTACTAAAAGCCTAAAATTAGAAGCAAAACAAGCAGCTCAAAACTTTGACATCCCAATTGTTTATAGCCATGCATTGGCCAGTTTCTTCCCCATGGCCTTGTTTGCATCCGGCAGATGTCCATCCCCGGTAGGGGTGTTTGGTAGATGCAAGAGCAAGATCAGTGAATTAGAAAGGAGATCCCCAAAATACGTCAATGATATTTTTAATGTGGGGAGACCATATATTAAGTGCAGATGCAATGAAGAAAAAATGGATTGTAAAGCCCAGCCACTTTGGTTTGACCATGCTATATGGTTCATTGTTAACAATCTGGTTACCTTTTTTCCAGGGAGACCTCTTAAGGTAGCCTTCAACTCATTCCTATTATTCATGAAGTCCCCCGATATGGTGCTGTTTGGAAAGGAGGCCTCTATCACCTTCATGTACTTGAGGGAACTAATGCTTACAGTAGTATGGAACTTGGAGAAAAGGCCATCTCTACCACTACTTCCCTTGGAATATGTTCATACGGAGAGAGAATTAAAAGAGGACATGATGGCAGGAGCCATAGAGGAGTTAGCTCTTCAAAACCAGGCAGATTCTAATCATGTGGTGGAGTAGGATATGGGAGATCCAGAATGATACAACTGGCCCAATCATGCACCCCAAAGCAAATTGAGTGGAAGAATAGTGAAGAGAGCTCAATCCACTTGGACACAGGAGAATCTCAGGTAAGACCCTCGAAGATGATGAGAGGCGGCAAGACAATGTCCTTTACTCAGGATGCCAATAAAAGGCTTCCAGTTAAGCACCTCTTGTATGATGACAAGGACTGATATTTTGCAGGTATGTAACTCCCCATCAAAAAGCCTTGACTTCCTCCCCCATGGGGAGCTTAACTTAACCACTCACTGCTTGAAGAACAATAAGAAAGGATTTATTTCTTTAAGGTTTAATAACCCCCTTCCTGACTATTTCTCCATTAAGAAGCTACTTTCATATTTTTGTTTGGTCTATAAGCTGCCACTTGCTAGGAAGATTGTGAATGATTTCATTATTAGCTGGTCAGTCACGGATAACATGGGGGCTAAATTAATGAAACCATGGCTGGTCTTTAGGGATGAAGGTAATATAGCATGTCATTGCCTTGAACCCAACATGGCCAAGTTCATAGACAAAACTTGGAACCATGTGATAACAATGGACGCTAACATTATCCAAAATGAACAACTCCGTAATGAGGTACAAAAAGGCTTGAACCATATCCCGAGGGAGGGAATACAATTAGAAGATACACTCTCTACTATAATGCAAGCCTGGCTTCAATTGATAGGCTTGACCGATAAAACTGAGGGGGACGGCCTTTACAAAGTAAGTAAACATTTCAAGAATTTTGCAAGAGATTTCTTGAAACAGTTAATTGAATCTAAGACCCCCCATAGAGGGGAACCCTTACCCTTCTACTCCTATGAAGTACAAAAGGAAATGGGACGGATTACATCCATAGTCCTAGTCACTTCCATAGATAAATCAGCATCCACTCCGATTTTTATATGCACTGAACTCGCCTTCTCCCTAGCATCTGAGAGACTACAAAGCCCGGACTTCTTTCGGATTAAGCATGGGGACTCCCTTGACTGACTGGCCAAGGACATTCTATCCTTTCAAATATGTCCACTTATTGAGTACCTTTCACTACCCTACCTAATGTGCACATACAAAGCACACAAGAGCTCCTTTAGGTGGATTACAAATGCCCATGCATGTGTATTCTCCGAATTAATGAGATTCATCTCTCCTCAGCACTGCAAGCATGCTTGAAACCCCTCATGATTGCTAGTGGAAGACTACAAGAATGCAACCTTGAAGTCCTATCGAAGGCCTTCTGGATAGTAAAGTCAATCTATGATACAAAAATAAATTTATCGGATACAATAACATGTGTATTTATAGCAGACATTGGCAAATGTCTTGAGAAATCCCTCTACAAGGGGAAATGGGTCTCATCCAAGTAATGGAACATGTGATCTCACTTGCCTTCTCCTATTCAAAGAGAAGCTTCATTGTCCCTCAAAAATGAGGAGAAGCAGAATGGCGACAAGTGAGACCACGACTCACCCCCTCAACATCAAAATAGGAATTGATCGAAATGAATACTTGACTCCAAAGCAAAATGCACCTATAGACAGGTCTCAGGCATCCCCATGGGGTTTTCTTGTTCCCCTCTTTGGTGCAACCTCTACCTATTCTGGTTCGAGTATAACTTTACCCTAAGACTCTGGCAACTAAAACAGGGGCAAACCCTAAAAGACTTCAGACATTCAGCAAGGTACATGGATGACATCCTCTTGATTAATGTATCAAACCCAAGACGTGATTCCTAGATCCATCCCCAACAATCCATATTGGATTTACCCTCTGGAGTTTTTGGAAATCAAGGAAACAATAAAAGCACACTCCCCCGATATACAGCATGAAGCCCAAGGTACCAAGGCATCCTTTTTTAACATGGCCATTACGGTCATACACCCCAAGAATGGAGTGGCAGTTACCAACAACTTTAATAAGCTTGAAGAACTTAATTACAAAGTATGCTTATACATTCGATGAGATGGAAACAGGCCAAAATCATTCTCAAAAAAAGTTATCCTTTCACAAATAATGCCTATTATTTACACAGAAAGTGGTAATTTTAATGCCTTGATACAGATTGAGAAATTGATTGGGAAGCTTGAAAGGAACGGATTTGATGGAGGCAGGAGCAAAGGGTTGATACTCGAATTTCTCAAGGGCAACTTCCCTAGATGCTCCCTAGATATACACACAATAACTCGATGGATAAGTAAGCACCTTAAACCATTTTTCACATCTGTAAATATACCCTTACATGTACCATATGTGGGACAGCGGTCTAACCCAATCTATGAGGATGGGTGGACAGCTGCCCACGCATAGACTAAGGGGTGGAGACCACTGCGGGGATAAGGCTTGGCGGGGGGCGCGCACACACACACACACACTCATGCCTCCAAAAGGGATGTGGCACGATGAAGGATCATGATCACAACCGGAAAAAATGAAGGAGGCCCCTTACTCCACGAAAAATTCAACACCCCCCCAAAAGGATTAGTTAAACTACAGTTAGTGGCTAAGGGATACCACTTAGATGGTCCAAAAATTTGCCTCCCAAGAGGGAAGGAACTAGACCCCAACTCAGACCACATGGGCTAAGCATCCTACACTTCAATACTTCTGACAACCCGGTCTTCGAGACACCCCAAGCATTGGAGAGAAGGCTCACATCCCTGGCGTGACGGCCCAACCCTGACGCAAGTCTGCTCAACCAGTGAGAAGACCTCGACGGACGCGCTTGACAACTACTCAATACTATGGAGGGAGTACAGGTGAATGGAACTATTTCACTCTCCCCCTCCCGCCCATACTCAGACTAGTTCCTTTTCCCCCATCAACCAATAGGAGCAGATGTGCTCTTGATCCGTCAAGAGAAGGCACACTTCCTCCCCTCCTTTGTCATACACCTTTGCACCCGAAAAGCTACCGTGGGAGCTCACAGTACTGGGTAAAGGCTTATCAAAGCCTGATGAAGCAACAGGGGACGACCCACAACCCATAGCTTCGCCAATCGCCCTGCTCTCTCCTTGTAGAGATTATGGGTGATAACTCTGGGGCATATTATACACGAACCATAACCTGTTGATGTAGATTAAACGCGCATTTCTAATATTCCGCGTGTTGCTATGGATCAAACGCTCTACGGGTGGAGAAATACACACGGAGGCCAGCGCATGAACGTAGAAGATAGTTACTGATGTATTGCCCTTGGAAACACTGCGGTCTGATCCCTGCATGTGATATTGCTACGACTACGTGACCTGAGTGCGTGACGTTACGATGCATACTGCAGTCATACGAGCCGCTTACGCTTTCGAGAAGCTGGCCCAAAGTTCATACTGATTATCCATAGTATGCTCGGGGTTGTCGCATTTTCCCGCTCCTGGAGGCTTAGCGCTTGAATGATGACTACGGTCGTGGTGCTTGTGAGAGAAGCCTAGACAAGAGAGCTTATGCTCCTTGGAACGAAGCTCACAATGCACTGTGTTTGGCTTTGGAACGAGTGGGAGTTGTAGCATACCCTGCATATGTTGAAACAGCAATGCGGTTCAATAGATTACGGATGGCTGAAGGCCTTCATTTGCTTCCAATCCCCGAACCCCTACGATAAGTTACCCCCGTTACACTTTTTTCGCTCGCAATCGGATGCTTAATTAGTGAACTATCGAGTAGCCATAAGCTATACTCTGTCACCATGCAAAAGTTGAGTTCTACTTTATACACAAGGGACATGATGCTCGACTATTACCTATCAGTCACTAGTAGCAGACTCTAGAATATGGGAGATGACTCTCAAGCTTGAGCCCCCCGGCTTTTTATGTTAGTTCGATTGGTTCATCCCGTATCTAGTTAGCGCCTTAACTTGGTTTGAGCCCATTTGATAGAAAATGGAAACCATTTAAATTTATGTGGAAAGCTATATGACGTTATGCGGGATCTAGCTAATAGTTAGATGTTGTACTTGTACGTTGCATATATTTCCTTCTCGAGCTATCTAGGGAAATGTCAATGAAGTGGGACCTCTAGTCACAAATGAAGTACGTGTCTCTGGCCCATAGTCTCTTCTTGATGCATCTAGGAAGCGTACTGAAGAACTAGGAATAGTGATTGTAAGAAACTGGCCAAGATATTATGTACAACTGTTCGACTTTGAGACATAGTTATAATGTATTGACCTATCAAAGATTACTATTACTGAAGTTTCCTGCAATTATTGAGTAAGGGTTATTTTATGGCAGTATAAAGAAGAAAGTTTTTTTGCTGCACTCATAAGGACTAACATTGTTGTGAGCTTATGGAAACCTTCTTGATTGGGAGTCATTTGATGACAGAAAAAAGATATGGTGGCAATAAATAGCCACACACCTTATGACCTGTAAGGCATTTGGGCAGAAAAATGTTATTAATGCCTCTTGCAAATACTAAGATCTCAAAAGGAAAACCCTTAGGGCTCTCTAAAATTCATCACCGTCAGTGTTTCCTTCTTAATTGAAAAATGTTGGGGTTGACAAGGATAACAACTATAGTTGGGCCATGAAACCTGTAATCCCACATTTCATTAGGTTCATGTTCTGACATGCTGTGCTTGTCGATGGTTGCAGGTGAGTCTAGCTACTTGCCTCGAATTTCTGATAAAAGGGAAGGAAACTGAAGAGATGTAGAGAAACAACTCATACCAGTTTACACTAGTCCTTGGCTCAAGTACAATGGCCAATGAAAAACACTTTTTGATACCCACCACGGTTTTTGACACTTTTTGATATTTACTTAGAGATTCCATGAAAACAATATGGATTTGGTTAATTACTTAGAGGTTCCATGAAAACAATATGGATTTGGTTAATTAACTGTTCAGTGTAACCTAGTTATTGCACAAACTAGACCATTTCAATGGATGTTCATGTTCTTGATCAATATATACTCTAGACAGATTGGAACTTATGATTGGAGAAATATAAGAATGACAAGGTTTGAATTCTGCATTTTAGATACACATAATATGAAGGTTCCAAACTATTGAACTGATAATATTGATGCCCCTACAATGGAATTGTATAAATGCACCAAATGTAAATGCAGAATACAGCATCTTCATGCACCTATTGCAAGAGGAGGAGCAATAAAAACATGGGAATAGAGAGGCATTGGATGAATGTAGGAATCAAGGGGATGTACTAGGGAAGATATAGATAACACTATCTTAGTAGGTAACACACACACACACACACTTTTCCCCTCCCCTAGTAGGGTGTTAGTTATTGGTCCTAGAAAGGACCCTCTAAACTAAGGGAGTAATGTACTGACCAAACCATAGGTGATCATAAGATTATGGTATTATTAATATTATACAAGGATTAAGGGTTAGCATAGTTAATTACATTATGAATATAGGAAGGATGATACATTCCCCCCAACCTATCCGATAGGCAGATTGGGAAGCCCTAATACCCATCAAGATTAAAGGACCCTCTAAATTAGAGCAGGACACGGATTAATTCTATCCCATGATATACTTCGGATGTAGGTAAAACTCAATATCTTAAGGAGTGGAGCTTGAGTTACAAGTAGCTATGACTAGTATCATGGATTATGTATCCCATGGGGACCTTATTTACCCTTATAATAATAGACACCATAGGGCCGACAAGCACTATTAGGAGCCTTAGGAGCCCATTTAAAACATAACTGACTATGTTACTTGAGTTCCAATCCAACAAGATTGAACATAACTGATAGAGGTTTAGGGGATATATATTCAGGAAGCAACCTGAGAATGGGTAAGTGGATGGGGTTAAGCTCTTTTTAATTTTTCATGGACACCTGCCCATCCTAAAATTGTGTGTATCATAATAATGGAACAACAGGAAATGTACAAACTTGAACTAGCTCAAGGCATGATACTTAGTTCCCTTTTATTGGAATTATAAGGAAGGTATTAAAATAGAGTATACAGTTGCCATAAATAGTAGATAGGATAAGACACACGCTAACATTACCATTTAGAGAGAGAAAATTCTCTGGTACTAATGGAATCCTTGATGCAATGTTGATTGCAGCAATTCTCTGTGTGGCATCATGTTCTGATAGGGTTAGGCTACACTGAGCCCCTCCCAGCCCCATCCCTGGGATGCCAAGCAGTTCTAACTATGTTCAACAAGTCCATACATGACGTCATCATTGAGCTGGACTCACAGGAGCTGAAGGATAACCCCAATTCCATGAAGCTTCTTTTGTTGCAACTATCTTTTAATGATTGGTGCCGCATCTTGATACCTCACACAGGGAATGTTGATAAGACTCTCTCATTGGTGAAATAGTTAGCAAACAATTTGGACCAACTCATGGAGAAAGACAGCATTGCATTAGTGACTTGCTGAAAAGACACCTGATACTATGCGGAAACTATTCATTCATTCCAATCTTCCACCCCCAATAGGCCAACTATCCCTAGAAAGTTTGGGATTGAAATGTTTCTTGCTACCTAAATCTTCGTCTGACATCCCACAACATAGCTTTTGTGACATGGAAGGACTATCGAAGGAAGATAAGGAAACAATTTACTCTGATCAATTAATGAGCACCACATTTACCCCAAAGAAAGGCCCCATAAGGATGTATACAAACCCCTTCTTCCCTTTGTGGGTCTTGGAAGCTGAACTGAGTGCCTATGACAACACAACATGGGAGCTCCATGACATAAACCTACTGGCACCATTTGCACCAGATACTTGGCTGTTTTTTGCAGACCTTGTAAGTGCAAAAGAGAATATATAGACTGAGGCAAAAAGGGCAGCCCAGAGTTTTGAGATTGGCATTGTCCATAACTACCCACTGGCTTCTTTCTTCCCAATGTCTGCCTTCACCACAGGGAGGTGCACTTCATCAGTTAGAGTGTTTGGAAGATGTAAGAGCAAAATTTCTGAAACCGAGAAGAGAACACCTAAGTATCTCAATGATATCTTCAATGTGGTGTGCCCATATGTCAAATGCAAATGTGTGGAGGAAATCATAGATTGTAGGGCACAACCACTCTAGTATGACCATGCCATCTGGTTTATTGACCACAATATACCCTCCTTTTTTCCCAACTGACCTCTTAAAGCAACTTTTAACTCTTTTCTCTTGTTTATGAAAAAAAATGATATGGTCTCAGCTTCTATTATATGAGGGAACTAGTCCTTACTGCAGTAAAGAACTTGGAGAAAAACCCTCAAGGACCTCAACCTTCCTCAGGAAGAATGTCTTATGGGGAGTTGATGCTTACATCATTAGAGGCCCAACCTTTGAGAGCCTTTGGACCAGCCAGAAAGGCAAAATTTGTTGGACGCACAGGCATGGCTAGAAGACACACCCACAATACCCTTATCCACAAAGAGGCCAGACTGGTAGCAGCCTCATCGACTGGTAACCATCCATAGAATGCTCAGCCCATCTTCATAGCCTTGAATCGCAGGTACGAGCTACTAAAGCTTTGACAGGGAAGCAAAACAGTTTCCTGCACAAGTACGAGGGGCCATAATTTTCAAGTTTGACATTTATTGTATGATGAGAAGGAATAAACACTAATAGGTATGTGCTTGTTCACAGAGATCTGTTGCTTTGATGCTGCATCGAAGATTAACACTAGTAATAGGGATACCACAATACCTTCATTCATGCCTTGTATTATAATCCCTTGATGGATTTTCTCTCTATAAAATCATGGTTCAAGGAATTTTTTGATGAATGGAATTGTGAACTTGGTTGTAAACTAAGTGATGAACTGTCATTTGGATGGCCCTTCAAGAAACCTTTGGCAATAATACTTTAGAGACATTTAGGGACTGTTTGGATACTATCTGCAAATGCAAAAATTTAGAGAATATTACGTTTCTACATGAGATCTAGGGACATGTAGTAACCCTTGGCACTAATATTGTAAGGAATGAAATACTGAGGAAGGAAATACAAAAAGGATTAGGACATATAGTGAAAGAAAATTACAGCATTAATGGGACCATAAATTCACTCCATCATACATGGAGAAGATTAGAAGCATTGGGATTTGATATAGGCACACCATTCCCTATAATGGAACCATTATTTTTGGAATTTTGTTGGGATAAACTAAGGAAATTTATATGGAAAAGAATAAATGGATTCAAGAAACACCCTACTGCATGGAGTTGGTAGATTTGATAATAGAGATTGAGCACCTAACGAATTGCTTGCTGATAACATCTACACACAAGTCATCCAACACACCCGCTTTTATATGCAAAGCATTTATCTTTGTAAAAGCAAGGGAGACATTGTGAAGCAAAGACTTTATTAAGGTTACAAACCCTTCGATCCTCGATCGACTGGTCGAAGAGATCAAACACTTACAACTGTCACTTCAATCATTATCACTCCGGTACTTGATGGCCACATACAAGGCTGATAAGGAATCATTTAGATGGATTACAAATGCACACTCATGTCTTTTTGCAGAAATAGCAAAAATAGTGACAGTAATATTACAAGCTTGCTTAGACCCTTTAATGAGGATGACAAAAGACCTCCAAGATGAGATATGGAATAGGACGGGGATTGCATTAAGCACATTTTGGATTGTCAATTCATCATATGAAATAAGGCTTAACCTCCCAAAGAAAATTCACTATGTATTCATAGCAGATATTGGTAATTGCTATGAGAATATCCCCTTGGATGGGCAGTGTGGACTTAAGGCAATTATGACAGAAATTTGTGATTGGGCATTTGAGAAGATGGATCTTAAATACATTCTCTTGAATCTAAACAAAAAGGGATGTTCTTGGAAAGACAACAAGATTGGACAAGGCATTCATCTCACTAAGCAAGAATGCATTGTGATCAATAATTGGCTTTTAGGAAACATGCACATCCAATTGGGGACCGAAGTCTTTAAAGAAATGACTAGGATCCCTATGGGCTTTGCATGCTCTCCACTTTGGTGCAATCTATATTTATTCTGGTGCGAATATAAAGCAACACTCAGGATCTAGAAATTGGACTAATGGGATATACTCTTAAACCTCTAGAACATATATCGGAATATGGATGACATATTGATGGTTAATGTTGATACTCCTTTTTGCAAATTCCTTTTCGTTGTTTGAATAAATCCAAATCTAATGCCCATAGAGATTGAGTGCAAAATTTCGCTCTTAATAGCAAAAGCATTGGATGGGCCATTAGGAAGTTATGAATCTTACGAATTTTAGAGACCCATTCCATGCGCCATTAGTACGTGATGACTCGAGAGTTTCGAATTTGAATTCGAATTCCGAATGCATAAAGGCCATTTTCACTATGGATTAGTGCTAAAAATTAGCGTACCGAAAACTTCAACCGTATGTATAAGACTTGAGGCCCAAGAGCGATGGGAGATCGAAAGGGAGGGCGACGGTTGGGACAGTTCGGCTGAAGGCCAGCTGAAGGTTGCGGTTACGCCACCCAACCACCCCTTTACCTTCCGCCGGCACCTCCCCTCCATTCTCATCCCAATCGCCCCTCCCTTCTCCTCCTCCTACCTGCGTCTGATCCGCCATCCCCCCCACAGGCAACAACAACAATTATGAGAGAGTGCATTTCCATCCATATTGGCCAAGCCGGCATCCAAATCGGCAACGCCTGTTGGGAGCTTTATTGCTTGGAACATGGAATACAGGTCGCCGCTCCTCTCATAATTTTCATCCTCACCAATACCTGCTAATTGCCTTTTCCTGCCTCTGGTGGCGTTGAGTGCTTCCAAAAATGCAAGTATAGTATGCTGGTGTACTGTTGTCGAACCTGTCTCGGTTGATCGCGGCTAATTCCTGTGAAGAACGGACAAGTCTATTTCATTTGGAGTCTGATTGTGTATAGACTAATGTAATATTGTTGTCCGCAGCCGGATGGCCAAATGCCCAGTGACAAGACAGTGGGTGGAGGCGATGATGCTTTCAATACTTTCTTTAGCGAGACGGGAGCCGGCAAGCACGTACCGCGTTGTGTATTCCTGGACTTGGAACCTACTGTGATCGATGAGGTGCGCACTGGCACGTACCGACAACTTTTCCATCCTGAACAACTGATCAGCGGAAAAGAAGATGCCGCCAACAATTTTGCTCGTGGACACTACACTAGTGAGTTTGCAATATCGTGAATACTGCTCTCCTGTGTTGTTATTGAAATGAAACCGGCGTGCGTTCTGCTCTCACGATCGCTAAGGTTTCGATCATTCTTATGTGTCCACCGAGAAAAACTGAGTATTCGGCTGAGTGATGCAGTTGGTAAGGAGATCGTCGATTTGTGCTTGGACCGCATCCGAAAACTAGCAGACAATTGTACAGGATTACAAGGTTTTTTGGTTTTCCATGCCGTTGGAGGAGGCACAGGTTCTGGCCTTGGGTCTTTACTTCTGGAACGCCTTTCTGTCGACTATGGGAAGAAATCGAAGCTTGGATTTACTATATATCCATCTCCCCAAGTATCGAATGCCGTTGTCGAACCTTACAACAGCGTTCTTTCCACTCATTCTCTTCTTGAGCATACAGATGTAGCGGTGATGTTGGATAACGAGGCCATCTATGATATCTGTCGCCGGTCCCTTGATATTGAGAGACCCACTTATACCAACTTGAATCGTCTCGTTTCTCAGGTTCCTATATTCCAATCAATTTACATAGTATTGTCTAAAGTGCACCTTACTTCAAAACTAATCCGGTTGTATGAATATTTTCCTTCCTCTAGGTTATCTCATCTTTGACTGCCTCGCTTCGCTTCGATGGTGCTCTCAACGTGGATATCACGGAGTTCCAAACGAACTTGGTTCCCTATCCCAGAATTCACTTCATGCTCTCGTCCTATGCACCAGTCATATCTGCGGAGAAGGCCTACCATGAACAACTTTCTGTGGCAGAAATCACTAACTCTGCTTTCGAACCGAGTTCCATGATGGCCAAATGTGATCCCCGCCATGGAAAGTACATGGCATGTTGTATGATGTATCGAGGCGACGTAGTCCCGAAAGACGTGAACGCCTCCGTGGGAACCATAAAGACGAAGAGAACGATCCAATTCGTGGACTGGTGCCCAACAGGGTTTAAGTGCGGTATCAACTACCAACCCCCTACAGTGGTGCCAGGAGGCGATCTTGCCAAAGTGCAGCGGGCCGTGTGCATGATATCCAACACCACGAGTATCGCCGAGGTGTTTTCCAGAATAGACCACAAGTTTGATCTCATGTATGCGAAGCGTGCATTCGTGCATTGGTATGTGGGCGAAGGAATGGAGGAAGGAGAGTTCTCAGAGGCTCGTGAGGATCTGGCTGCTCTAGAGAAGGACTTCGAGGAGGTTGGAGCGGACTCTACAGAAGGCGAGGGAGAGGATGAAGGAGAGGAATACTAGTTGTCACAGTTGCAAGGTCCTCTGCTTTGTTTTTGCTTTGTTTCATTGGCAGCTCTTCTGCAACCCTTAGTTTTGGTCCTATCCAACTTGAATAAATGTTGACTCTTCAATTTCGGCTAAATCTACAGCTTTGTTTGGAGATTTGATGGAGAACTTTGATTGATTGGTAAAGAAAGAAATGAAAGACCTCCTTTTCTTTAGTCCATATTGTTATGTATAAAGTGACATATGACTCGGTATTATCATGAACGAGAAGACACGAAGAAACTCTTTCCACTCTTTAAAGTTATCATGATATAAACTTCACCTATGTTTATAGGTATTTTCGAATACATTGCATGCTTTGATAATTCCTAAGGTAAGTATATTGCATGCTTACTTATAGGTATGAGGAAAGTACATGACATGCTTTGACATTTCATAATTGCAAATTGGGAGGGATTAGCATGTATCCAAGAGAACACCTTCTAGACTCAATCACCTCCATTGAGAACCCATTTAGGGAAAGGTAAAGGAAGGGGATAACATGGCATGTGACTGTCATTTATTCTCCCTATAAGCAACATATAAGATACAAAGCAAAATATACATGTACTTCATGTGGTATCCAAGCTTTGTAAATAAGCCATATTGAAGTGCAATATATTTCCTCGAAAAAAACGTTCTTTGTGGCAAGAGATATTTTTCATGTTTCTACATAAGAAGTTGCAAATTCACTCATCTAGTATTCCTAAATCCTTGACAAATTCAAATATTTTGTATATTGCCTTGGTATTTGCCAAAATCAACTATAACTTAAGATCGGGAACTTGTCTATACACTTCGTTTAATCTTCTTCTTTATCATCTTTGTTGCTCTTTGTTGCCATAATGCAACTTTTTATTCCCCCCCGCTCCCTCCCTCCCTCCCTGTCTCTCTCGCTCTCTCTCTCTCTCTATCTATCTCTATCTCTCTATCTCTCTATCTCTGTGTCTCTCTATCTATTTCTTTCCTTAAAAAATTAGCTTCATGTTGCACATCAAGTGTCACTTGCTATTGCATCAAGTGACCCTCATATCAACATTGCTCTAAATATTTACCTTTGCAAATTACCAAAGAAGTTTAGGGACATTTTTGTGTGTACTACACTTATTTCATAAGCTAGTAGTCATAATAGATGCATACCCCAAAGATAGTATTTGAGCATGTTTCTGTCTTACATAAAATCCCACATGGTAGATTTCTTGCATTTAGGTGATGATGATGGTTCATGTATGAAGGTTTTTATTTTTCATTTTGAACCCATAGGTGGATGCTCAAGCAGGAACATTTGCTTATTGGTCGAAATATTATTTTTGTGAAACTAAGATGAAGAACATAAACATTAGATGTTGCCAAGGAAAATCTTTATCTTCACATCCGGATACATCTAATCACTTGGCCCTTCATATCCACCTATATCCTTTGAAACAACCCATTTTAATATAATAGAGATGAAAAGCAATGTGAACCGTTCTTAATCTAGTTATGAGCTATGCTATACCCACGATTGGAAGAGACTCTCACGATGCCGACTCCCTAGCCTAGTCAAAAGCATATGGCATGTCTTTGAATTTTTGCATGGTTAGGTTGTGTAGTTTGATTGTAATTCATATCTTTTATAATAAATTGGAATTTTCTAAATTGGACTAAGCATCAAATGAAACCCAACACATGTAGTTTATTTCTTTGCTCGAAATTCAAAACATGGGCCTACATCAAAAGGGTATGCTATCACCACTGGGAGCTAAACCCCTTAGCCCAAAATGTAAAGCTTGGAATTTGAAACCATCACTACTACACAAGGGTTCATTTTTTAAGCTTATTTCCAAGAGTTTTAGGTACTTACGATTGTAACAATTTTTTTCAACTAGAAAAATGCCTTTTATAAAAAAAAAGTAGTAGAGTGTTGATAACCAAATCACCATTAGTGTATTCATCAAAATAATAATCGCATTGTCAATAATATTCACATCAATATATTCATCTGTATTATTATTATAGTCGTCCGTATTTGTGTCAACATAAAAGATGCTAACTATCATCTACGTCTATACTGGTGGTAATACCAGCATATATACCGACACTAAGACTACAAAATAATGTACCAAAAGTGGATTTTAATGTACTTTTGATATTAAAAAATACAAAAATGTTCAAAGCTTCCACATCAAGTTTGGGTTAAAATACCTTCATATTATCATGATGAAATCAAATAATCAAATGTCAATCATGCAAATACAAGTTAATTTACAAATTAAGAAAAGCTTTGTCCACGATAACTTACTTTAAGAAGCAATATTTAATTACATCCACGTTTTCATCCTCATCCAAGTCTTGCATTGCAAATAAGTCTATTTCTAGTGCCATCCCTAAGTCTCCTATATTGTCATGATCTATAATAGCTAAATCTTAATCCTTTAGTTGTGATAATGATGGGTCAAGGACGTACAATGGAACACAACAAGACAAAGCAACTATAGATGCACCTGATAGATGCACAAAATAGTAGGTGCGTCTATAGGCGTAGATAGAATTAGTGAAAATACAAGCGCATCTATTAGCACATCTAATAGCACAGTTATTAACGAGTCTAATAGCACGTCTACACTGATATTTAGACACGTATTTAGACACGTTTATAAACGTGCAATGGAGAATACAAAGAGTAAAATTTTGCTACAGGCTGATAAATCTACATCACTGCTTTCCAAACATTGCCCATGATTACCAAAGCACATAATTTTAATAAAAATATCAATGCTTTTTGGCAAACCCACATATACAAAAATTAAGTGAGGTGAGCGAAATGAGACAATATATAACATAGTTTTGCTAATATCAATGATGGGCTATGGTTTAATCTCATCCTCAATGAGATCAACCCTTGCCAAACTATCTACTTCAAAATCCAAACCAATGTTGAGATCTAGAAATACATTCAGCCCACTAGTACTTGTGCTACTGTGCTCATCAAAATTAACATCAGGCTCGTCCTCATGGGGAATGGCCTGAATATTTGTATCTCCTATCTCGTGATCATCCTCCTCTCTCGTATCATGATCATCATCACCTCCATGGCCATGATCATCCTCCATATGCTCCATATTAGTAAATGTACTATACATCACTTCAGAACGTGGCATAATAGGTATGACATGCCACCACCTATTTTTATCCACCATTGGTTGATAGACAACCTAATTCAAACACAAATACAATCATATTATTTTCCTTGCATCGAAGGTATCAAATATTAAAAAGTGAGTATTTTTATATATGTGTACAGTACCTATTCACATTGTTGTGGTAGTACTAGTGTGTCCTTCTTGCTTTTCCAAAACTTTGTGAAGTCAATAGTTACAAACCCACTTGCATGGCATTTGATTGTTGCATTAGGGCCTCTTTCCACCATGTCCTTAAACCATGACATCCAAAACATACACAAAGAAGCGGCGAAAGTCAAGCTTAATAATGTCTTGGATTATGCCACAATAATCATCCGTGGCTTCATTGGCTCCCTCAAAGCTAGCAATGATGCCGCAATCTTGTGTGTTTCTCTTATCATCAATCCGTTGTGTTTGAAAATGCGTGCCCTCACACCATATAGCATTGAACATAGTACACTACACCAAGACAAAATCAATTGAATAAGCAATTTAAATTGTTGAAAGCTCCTAACTTATGCATAACATTTTATATACCAACCTTTTGCATGCATCCTCTAGCATACTCCCATTCTTCCATTGTGATATGCATCTCCTTGTCTCTCTCTACTCTCTCCATCTCATCAAATAGCCAATCCAAATGAATATCCTTTGGTAGTGCTCTTAGATGCTGAGGGTATGGCACACGAGATTCGTAGTGTGTATAAAACAGGGCCCTTCCTCCTTGTTTTCTTGCCTTTGCATCCTCGTATCTTGTCACCCATCTTTTCATCACATCACTATTAAGCATGTAATAGAGGTTGATATTATTAAGCAACTCCGTATCCATTACTTTGCTCTGTCCTTTCCCTTGAGGCACAATAGAGGTCATCCTTAGGTCTTCATCATCTCTCCATAGTCATGGGAGAGAGCTATCCACATCAACAAGAAACTCAGAAATATATAAAAGTGACTCTTGTACTAACCAACCCTCAGCCTTACTACCTTCAGGCCTTGCATTTTGCCTCACACAATTCTTCAAGGTCCTCATGAAGTGCTCGAGGAAGAACAACCATTGTGCATGTATAGTGCCACATATAGCAATCTCATCCACCAAATGCACTATGAGATGTAGTTGTCTTGTGAGAATAGAATGTGGAAAGGTCTTCTCCACTAAACAAACCACCTCCATTGACATAACTCGAGCATCCTCAAGCATGGTGGGATCTATTTCCTTTGAGCTCACATACTTAGAAAGTAAAAAGTGCACCATATTAGCAATATAAAAACCTTGCATGGAGCATTGATACGCTTCACATTTTGTATAGTGTGTTTGAGTACCTCACAAGCTCGCCCATCTTGTAAATACAATCCTTCACGTCCTTTGATGCACTACGAGAAATGCTAGTAGGTAGTATGAACTTAACACATGAGCGATGGTTGATTAGTTGCTTCTACACTCACAAATTTGGAAGGAAAAAGAGATTATGCTAAGTCATACTTGGAGCATTTTGTGCCAATCATGAGATTTCAAGCCATATAATTGCTCTATACCTCTTTTCTTGTTCTTTGTGAAGGCCCCCTTCAAACACCTCATGCATCCAGTGGGAGTGTGAATTGTAGTGATAGCAGGTGATAGCTCGCTTCATCACCACCATCTCTAGCTTTGATAACTTCCATGGGCATGGGGTAAAAAGACACACCCATTTTGCCTCTCTTGTGGCCAAGCTTCACGCATCCTCCCTGTAGTGTGTAGATCCTCCCTTATGTCTACGGAATCTCATGTCCTATTCAAATGTTCCCAAATGGTAGATGCCACATTCTTGAAGATATGCATGGGATCAAGCAGGCGATTAGATCTTGAGGTGGGACCAATATGGTAGTCAATAAAAGATGAAGTATCTAAACAAAATATTGCGTTAGCATGCAATCTTTATTTCCATTCAATATAGCACACAATAGTTACAAACCTTTACCGGCTCATGCCAAGTGGTGGAGTTGTGAAACTGTCCCAAATTCTCATCCAATCTCTTGCAGTGACTGACCGTGAGGGGACTTCATTCCAAGGGGCGACATATCTAGGATGATCAGGTGGGAGAAATCAATGGTGATCCTCATAGATGACCTTATTTAATGCGTCTACCCATGAAGCAACTAGCGAAGGACCACAAACAAGACATGCATGGTAACCCGATGTAGTGAGACCTGAACAATAGATGCAATTGCGTAAGCAAGGTGGGTTTAGGGTGCCACATTGATTGCCTACTCATAATTAAAAGTTCAATCTTACCTGAACACTCGCCATATCCTGAAAAGTCATGCATCATCCACATCAACACTGCTTTACAGTTGAAGTCTCGTGATGAGGGAGGCGTCATACACCTCGATACCTCTCCAAAGTACCTCTAGCTAATCAATCAAAGGCTCCAGATAAAAATCAAGATTTTTGAATTTATGTTTCCCTAGAATTAGAAGGGATAACATAACATGTCCTTTCTTAATCGCCATAGACGGTGGAAGATTATAATTCACCAACATCACTGGCCATACATTGTAAGGGGTGCCAAATGGGTTCACACTATCCATACCCAATCCAAGTCTCAAGTTCCTAGGTTTTTCCTTGAAGCTTGGCCATGTGTCTTCAATATGCTTCCATGCAGGAGTGTTTGTAGGAGTTCTCCACTTGCCATTGGTTGATCGATGGGAGGAATGCCATGACATGAGCTCTGCAATGGATTTGCACTTGAACATATGTTGGATGCGAGGGATTATGGGAAAATGTCACAGAACCTTATGAGGCACATCCATAGTTTTGCTCTAGGTGATGCATGGAACAATGCTTTTGGGGGGGTAATGGTGGGGGCAGGGAGGATTCAAATGATGCAGATGTGCTAGAGGGTGATGCTGTTGAGATATCGAGCTCCACTCGCGATATGCCAGGGTGACCGTTGTGTATTTATGTCACCGATTTGTTAGCTGGAGATGTGGTTGGTACATCGCCCACGAATAATAGCTGGATGACAGCTATCCTTATCTACTCTAGTTGTGGCTCAGTTAGTATGCCACCTTAGTTAGTTGAGTTTGGTTTGAGACCCACATATAGGGTTCTTCTATTTCTTTGTACTAGAGTTCTTTTGGCTTTCACAACTAAGAAGAGGAAAACTGTTTTCAGCCTCCACCTTTGTGTGTATTCCCCCATTGTGCATGTGAAAAAGCCGCAAGTGAGACTCCTTCCCTCTCTCCCACTATCTTCACATGGTATCAGAGCCTTGTTCGTGGTAAGGAGCTCAAGAAAGCAAGCCAAGTTCGTGGTGTCCTGGTAAGAGGACCAGTGTTGCTTTCCTATTTCGAGTTTGGGAGCAAATCTCTGCAGGTAGCACAGCCAGAAGTGCAAGAGTGCACTGTCTCAGATTGAGACGCCCTTCGCGGTGTGACTTTATTTTTCTGATTTGAGGCCGTTTCGGGGCCCGTTTTGGAGGCGGAAGTTCTCCGCAGGCACTCAGAAAAAGGCCCTGTTTTTGCTGTGCGACCACTATTCTGCAGGTCGATGAAAAGTTGCCGCAAAAATTGCATCGTATGCCTGTGTGTAGAGATATTGGGAGTTGCAGATTCATGCTTGTTGCCTGTTGATGCAAAATCGTCACTAGGAAGTGACTGTGTGGTGAAATACCACTTTCGTCAGTTTTGCAGATCTGCCCGTGTGAGGCAAAAACTGTGTTCTTTGCAATGACAGAATATTTTGCAGTGTTTTGTAATGGCATCTGATTCTCTTTTGCAGATTGTCACTGAAAAGCTTGACAAGAACAACTTCCAGGCATGGAAGTTCAGAATGACGAATTTCTTGATGGGAAAAGGCTATTGGGAGTTCATTACAAGAAATGAAGAAGAACCTGTTCTTCCTAATGTTCCTAGTCAACAGGAAATGCAGGCATTTAAAGGATGGCATGAGAGAGCCAGGAAAGTTATGTACTGGCTGTCTATCAGTATTTCGGACTCCATGATTGTGCATATTCAGGATGCAAGTACGCCAAAGGAGGCATGGGATACTTTGGCAAAAATGTACAGCACAAATACGCAAGCCAGGAAAATGCAACTCAAACAGGAGTTGCACAATGTGCAGAGAGAAAACATGAGCATCAATGACTACCACATGAAGGTGAAGAAAATTGCAGATGCACTTGCTTCCATTGGGTCGCCAGTGGATGATGACGATTTGATTTCTGTGACCTTGAATGGTCTAGGAAAGGATTATGCACAGTTCCGGACATCCATTGCCGTCCGTGAAAAATTTCCTGATTTTGAGGAGTTGATTGCTCTTCTAATTTCTGAAGAGCAAAGAAATGGGGGTGCATCTTCTTCAGCAGGAACTTCAAAAGAAACTGTCTTCTACTCAAATGCTGGTAGAGGTAGAGGCAGAGGTAGAGGAGGCCGATCTGCAGGCCGTGGTAGAAATCAGAATATGCAGCAAACGCAAGAAAACCAGTCCTATGTAGGAGGACGTGGTAACTCTAGAGGCAGGGGGAGCCAAAGAGGCCGTGGTGGATTGCAGAGAGGCCAAAATGCAAACAGCAATGTTGAATGCTACTATTGTGGCAAAATGGGTCATATGGCTAAGGACTGCTACAAAAAGCAGAATGACATTATGAATGGAAAATTGCAGCAAGGCAATTATGCATCCTCTAGTAGACAGGGTGATGACAGAAATGAGCATTTGTTTATGGTGCAGCATATGACAAATTCTGTGACAAGTGCAGAAGAAAGCAATGATGTGTGGTATGTTGACTCAGGTGCGTCAAACCACATGACAGGTCATGCTGAATGGATGCAGGATGCAAGGAAAATGGAAAAACCAGGATTTGTGGAGACTAGTGATGATACTGCACATCCTATTGTGCAGATTGGCAAAATTCCTTTGTCTATGCAGGATGGGAAAAAGAAATACTTGTCTGATGTATTTCATGTCCCGAACATCACCAAGAACCTGGTTTCTGTTGGTCAGATGGTTGAGCAGGGCTTGCAAGTCAGATTTAATCCTCATGGATGCTTTGTTGAGGATATGAAAAATAATGGTCGCTTGATAGCAAAAGGAAAGAAGAAGGGCAGGATGTTTACGTTGGATGCGGACATGCCTGAATTGAGTGTAGCAATGTTTGCACATGGGACCGGTGTAGTTGCAGATATTGATATCTGGCACAAACGCATTGGTCATGTTAATATACAGCGACTTAAATCAATGCAAGCCCAAAATATTGTTGCAGGATTGCCTAAATTCAAGGTTGCAGAAATGCACAAGGTTTGTGAAGCCTGTCAATTTGGGAAACAGGCAAAGAAACCTTTTCCTAGGCATGTTCAAGAGAGTAAAAAGCCATTGGAATTAATCCACTCTGATGTGTGGACTACAAAAGCTGCATCTATTGGAGGCTGTCACTATTTTGTCACATTATTGATGACTTTAGCAGAAAACTATGGGTGTATTTTATGAAAAAGAAAAGTGAAGTGTTTGGGCACTTCAAAGCTTTCAAAGCTATGGTTGAAAAAGAAACAGGCCTGCAAATAAAATGCCTAAGGTCAGATGGAGGGGGAGAGTACCTCTCAAATGAGTTTGCAAGGTTCTTATAGGAGCATGGTATAAAGCAGCAATATTCATGCAGTCATACCCCACAGCAAAATGGAATTGCAGAAAGGAAAAACAGGCATATTGGAGAGGTATCTCGGGCTATGCTAAATGAAAAAGATCTACCAGATTATTATTGGGCTGAAGCAGTTGCTACAGCAGTTTATATAATGAACAGGACTCCCACTGCAGCAATACATGGCATGACGCCAGAGGAGATGTATACTGGTAGGAAACCAGATATTTCTCAATTGAAAATTTTTGGTTGCATTGCCTATGTCCATGTGCCAGATGAGTTGAGGTCCAAGTTGGATCCAAAAGCTGAGAAGTGCATCTTTATTGGTTATTCTCTGCAGCAAAAAGGTTATAGATGCTAACCCTTCTACACGAAAGTTCACAGTGAGCAGAGATGTTGTTTTTTATGAGATGAGCAGCTGGTATAAACCAGTAAATGTGATGATTGATGTAGATGCACAAAATGGTAATGCTGCACAGAATTCACAGCAGCAATCACAAAATATTAGTGGACCTGCAGTGTCATCTAGCAGTGGTTCACATACTTCGCCATGGACAGGCAGATTGAGATCAGGAGAATCCCCTCAAAGCAATGCAAAGAGTGGTACACAGGTATCACGAAAAGGAAAAGAGAAGGTAGATCAGCCCATGTTTGATGTGAATGCAGGTCACTCTTGTGTGGATGGTGAATCCAGTGCCTCAGAACAGAGCATTGATGATGAGTTGGGTATTCCTTCTGTTGTTACACCTGGAGTAAGGAAGACTAGGGATGTTTTGAGAGCACCTGGAAGTGAGCCTATTTTGTGCAGGTCTACCAGGGTCAGGTATCCTGTGGATAGGCTGAAATATGATGGATTTACAGCCATTCACTATGCCTATATGGTCAAAGTGATACAGGAACTAGAACCCACTTCTTTTGAGCAAGCCATGGGAAATGAAAAATGGGAGAAAGCCATGGATGAAGAAATGGATGCCTTGGATGCTAATGTGACATGGGAATTGGTGCCTTTGCCTAAAGGCAAGAATGCAATTGGCTGTAAGTGGGTTTATAAGATCAAGCACAATGCAGATGGTTCTGTGAATAGATACAAGGCAAGATTAGTTGTCAAGGGGTATGCACAGACATATGGCATTGATTATGAAGAAACTTTCAGCCCGGTTGCAAGGATGGCAACCGTAAGAGCAGCCATTGCTATGGCTGCATCAAAGGGATGGTCTTTACATCAGATGGATGTAAAGAATGCCTTCTTGCATGGTGATTTGCAAGAAGAGGTCTTTATGGAGCAGCCAGTAGGTTATGTTCATGCTATTCATCCTGAGTTTGTTTGCAGGTTGAAGAAAGCCTTGTATGGCTTGAAGCAAGCACCTAGAGCATGGTCTGACAAGATAGGACAGTATCTTGTCACTATTGGCTTTCAGATTTCCAAGGCAGATTTCTCACTCTATGTGAGAAAAACAGAGAAAGGAATTATGCTGCTTGTCATTTATGTTGATGATTTGATCATCACAGGTGATAGTGATGAAGATATCCTTCATGTGAAAATGCTATTGAGGCAGAAGTTTGAGATGAAGGATCTGGGAGAGCTGCGTTATTTCTTGGGCATTGAGGTGATTAGATCACCAAGTGGGATACAGCTCTTGTAGAGGCAGTATGGATTGGACATGCTGTCCAAATATGGGATGACAGGCTGTAAGCCTATTTCAGTTCCTTTGGAGCAGAATGTGAAGCTGAGTGCAGATGCAGGTGAGCTTCTGGAAGACCCTACTATGTACAGACGCATAGTAGGAAGTTTGATTTACATGACTATTACCAGGCCAGATTTGAGCTATGCTGTTGGGTTGGTAAGTCAGTTTATGCAGGCTTCAAGGAAACCGTATTTGGATGCGGCTAGACGCATACTCAGGTATGTGAAGTCCACATTGCAGTATGGACTATTTTATGAGGCTGGGGTTCAGATATAGTTGCATGGATACACTGATGCTGATTGGGCTGGTAGTATTTCTGATAGACGATCTACCAGTGGATATGTGTTCTCTTTTGGGAGTGCTGCAGTCACTTGGAGCAGCAAGAAATAGCCTACAGTTGCCTTGTCGAGCATAGAGGCTGAGTACAGAGGTGCAGCAATGGCTGCATGTGAGGTAGCTTGGTTGCATAAGCTACTCTATGATATGCATCAGTCTACAGATGGGCCAGTTGTCATTTATTATGACAACATGAGCAGCATACACTTGGCAAAGAACCCAGTCTTTCATGCTAGAACAAAGCACATTGAGGTGCATTATCACTATGTGCGGGAGAAGGTTTTACTAGGTCTTATTGATCTAGTTTATGTCAGAACAGAGGATCAAGTAGCTGACATATTCACGAAAGCATTGGGTGCAGAGAAGCTGCGCAAGTTCAGAGACCTGCTTGGTGTGCAGGAATTGGGATTGAGCTTGAAGGGGAGTGTTGAGATATCGAGCTCCACTCGCGATATGCCAGGGTGACCATTGTGTATTTATGTCACCGATTTGTTAGCTGGAGATGCGGTTGGTACACCGCCCATGAATAATAGCTGGATGACAGCTATCCTTATCTACTCTAGTTGTGGCTCAGTTAGTATGCCACCTTAGTTAGTTGAGTTTGGTTTGAGACCCACATATAGGGTTCTTCTATTTCTTTGTACTAGAGTTCTTTTGGCTTTCACAATTAAGAAGAGGAAAACTGTTTTCAGCCTCCACCTTTGTGTGTATTCCCCCATTGTGCATGTGAAAAAGCCGCAAGTGAGACTCCTTCCCTCTCTCCCACTATCTTCACAGATGCTACGATCTTCTATGACATCACTAGAGAGGAGGCATCTTGATGGATGCACGAGGGAAGGAAATCATGGCCTTCATGTGCTCTCCTTCATGTGCTCTGTAGTTGCTAACAACTATGGAGATTACTTTATTCTATACAAAGAGCATCCAAAAACGTTGGCTGATGAGACCATCAATGCTGTACGCTCTAGGTATCCCAATCCCCCCAATGTTGAGTTCACAGAGAAATAGGCAAAGTCAAAGATTGTTGTTATACTTGCCAATAAAAGATCTTTGCTTAAGAGGCAGGCACTAGCTAAGATTGCCAAGAGAGAGGGAGGTCAACCACCAAGGGGCCAGCCCCACACTGCTCATAAGCATGAGTTTAAGAAAGCAATGAAGGCAGACCCCAGTCTACAGCACGTGCAGGCAGCACGTGCAGGCACGAAGGATCCAAATGGAGCAGTATGGAAACGTGCATTTTGGAGCAGGGGGTGTTGAATCATGGGAGGCCCAATTTGTAAGTATCGATCTCAAATTATATTGTGTTTATGTGGTTTATTAGGAGGTTCTTTCTTTGTACTAACCCCTGTGCAAATTGTGTGACTTTGCAGCTTGATATCGTGGGCAGATACCCTACTCCTATCGAGATAGCCTACCATCGTCGTGGACATCACAGAGGACATACATGGAGGCACTTCTATGATAAGGGGTTGATTACTTAGGAGCAGTATATCCGGGCTACTGGAGCACCTCCCCAAGTATTAAAAGTACTTAATAATGTCAATATTGTAGATAAAGATTTGATTTTTCATACATTGATACATGTTGTCCCTCGTTTATAGGCCCTAGGGATATTTAGGAGGAAGAAGGCAAGGATACTGAGGAGAAAGGAGGTGATGAAGAAGGGAACGAGGATGCAGATGACTTAGATTAGTCGTAGAAGTAGTGCTAGAATTAGTGCTAGCTACTCTTTTTTGTACTTGAAGCCATTGGCTTGGCTTCATGCCTCTCTTGTATATTATACACTCCTCTTATTTTTGTACTTGAATCCACAAGTGGCTTGGCTTCGTGCTATATGTATATACAGGCACTTTTTGGGCTATGAATTAATATACACTCCTTTTATTTTTTTGGCATTCAATTCCCTTGTGCAATGTTCTATCATTGAATGCCTTGTCAACTAAACCTTTTGGAATTGTAATGTTTTATTCAGAATTGTAATCATCGACTATAGACGTGCATGGAATCATGCTAATTAAAATGCCAACCGTGCTAATGGAAATGGGAATCCTGCGACCACACAGCATACACATCATTCTGTCCAACCACACAAAATTTTGCTTTTTTTAAAAAAAAGAAAATCTACAGAGTGTCTATAAGCACGTCTATTAGTGCATCTTTCTGTTTTTTTTTAAATCTCTATAGAGCATCTAATAGCACGTCTATAGGTGTGTCTGTCTGTTATATAGACATGCCTATAGATATGGGTTTATGGACGTGCTAATAGACACGCCCGTAAGTTTTTAAAAAAATTAAGGAAACACATCTGTGTGTGCAGCTATGGATGCATTGTGTTGTTGTGGAAGAACTACTATCCAGGGATTTCACCCAAAAATGGTGAATTGTCCTCTAAGGTTTCTTCTTAGTAGTAGATTGATCAATGGGAAACATTGGCATCTGCATATTCATATGTCTATCTTAGGTAGCATCTTGGACCACATACCACCACCTCGGTTGGGATGAAAGCTAACCTATGTTCAACAAGAAAATAGCATTATTGATAAATGTAAAATAAATGCTTCACAATGAGATCATGATTAGCTTAATTCATTACCTAGGAAGAACATAAATATCACTGCCATTTGTATAGAGTTTGGTAGAGTCTATTGCAAAAAGCCACTTCCATCATTGGTCATTGTAGCACTGGGATCACTATAGATACCACCATAATCTCTTTGAATTAATGCATTCCACACAAGAGTGTTGTCCATATAACCACAATGCACTTTACTTCTTATGCTAAATAATTAAAATCAAATTATGACCATGCACATTAATAGTGATCATTTTCATGGTGCGAGCATAGCTTGTAACTAAATTATTATAAGTATGTGCCAAATAAGTAAGAAGCTTACATGATGATCACATCCGGACTTGCAAACTGATCCCACTCATGGTCACTTACTATCTCCCCATTGTTCTTGGCTTGATGCAAAGCTTCTTAAAGCAAATGATGTGACATGTCCTTGAGGAAAAGAGCATGATCCATTGTATATCCAGTGGTATCATATGTCTCTACAAAATGTACTCCTTATTATCTCTCTACTTTGGCCTCTGCATATCTCTCAATTCTCTTTTGCATGTTGTTACTATTGAGAATACAAAACTTAATTACGTCCTCCCTCAAAGATCCAATCATCTTTCTTGTAAGCCCTTTCCCTTATGCAAAATCACCCATAGCACAATCATCATCTTTAAAGTGCCAAGAAGAGGCATACCAACATCCATGCATATAAGAAACTTTGAAAGAAACTCCATGAAATATACAAAGGACTCTTGCACAAGAAAACCTACACCATGGCAATTTCACTCACCATGAGATCATCATCTTTAGAGTCCCAAAGGAGAGGCATGACGCAGAAGATGTACTATCCATGAATCCCTCATAAGTGATGAATCATCTTCTAAGAATTTTTCTCGAGCAATAGATGGATCAATTGGAAATACTAGCATCTCTATCTTCAAAAGATGACTTATTTCATGTAGAAAAAACTTGGACCACATCCCACCACATTGGATCAGATCAAACATTACCTATTTTGACATGAAAATAAGATTATTAATAAATGTATGAGAAATGCTTCAAAGCAAGTTCATGATCAGCTTAATTGTTTTTACATGCTCACATTTTTAGGAAGAACAAAAGTATCACTTTCATTGTCTTGAGTTTGGTAGCATCTATAGCAAAAAATCTACTTTTGTTTTTCCATTAGTATAGGTAACTATAGCCATTTTACATTAAAAATTAAAAATCTATTATAGGTAACTATAGCCATTTTCCATTGAAAATAACGAAAATCCACTTCTGTCTTTCCATCAATATAGGTAACCATAGCCAAATACATTAATAATCTTATTTTTGACATGAAAATAAGATTATTAATAAATGTATGAGAAATGCTTCAAAGCAAGATCATGGTCAGCTTAATCGTTTTTACACACCTACTCACCTTTTTAGGAATAACAAAAGTATCACTTTCACCAGAGAAGGAGGTCTGGTCTCCCACGTGGAGCGGTTTGAGAAAATATGCAAAGCATTTGGCACTCCCAAAGATTTGGAAATGGTTAATGCCTTCGGCCTTAGTTTGGATGGCAAGGTAGGCCAATGGTATAGGGCCCTCAGCCATGAGGAGAAATTCAATTGGGAGGCATTGCAAAAAGCCTTCATCGTAGGGCTTGTTCCCAGTGGCCACAAGTGGAGCCAATTAATTCGTTGTATGAGGTAAGATAGAATAAGAATGAGTCCCTTTGGGACTACATTGCTAGGATCAAACACCTCAATTTCCACTGTGAACCACATGAGAGGATGAGCGACTATTGCCATGCTTTCTCATCGGATTGACTGATCCAAAGTTGCATGGCCAGTTAATGGTTATGAACCCAACTTCTTTAGGAATTTGCAGCAAGGTAGCCATCCGTATAAGTGCCAACATGATTAATAGGGACACTAAGGACAAAGCTACAACCCCATCTGAAGTATCACATGTGGTAAGGTCTTCTAGTACAAAGCCTACCAAGGAAGGGGACAAGGGGTCTAAGGGCTTAGATATGGGAGAGTTGGCCTCTAATCTAATGAATCCAATGGTGGAGAGTAGGAATGTCCAAGGAACCACTAAGAAACCCCCACCTATCCCCTAGAAGGGATAATGTTTGGTGTGGCGTAAGCAAAGGAAACCATCCCTCAAATGAGTGCCCTTGCCTCAAGGCAAGACTAGCACTCTATTGTGTGCACTGTGTTAGATGGGGGAACCACAAGACCTCCCAATACTAATTTCCAAAGGTCCTCCCCCAACTAGTGTACCAACCAAGGTCCCAATTAGCGTTCAGCCCCACCGAACCTGATGAATGTGCAAGGAGTCCCTCTTGCCAATCAAGGACAATAAAGGGCACAACATGCTCCATTACTGCCACCCATCCTAAGCCCTCAACTACCCCACCTTGCATAATGCTGGTCAAGTTTTTTGACACTCCTCTCCCCATTCCAAAACGGACAACTCCCTTGAAAGGCAAAGTCCAATGACAACAATCGTCTGCCGACTAAGACAATCGCCAATGCGCCAAGTGTAGAAGACTCACCAATGTTGGATTGTATGGAAGCTCTTAGAGGCCTAGGGATACTACCAAGGTGAACATCATATTTGGGCCCCAAAACTTCCAGACACACAGAATCCACGAGCTCATGATGCTTTGATTTGTGAGGTAGTAACACAAGAACCTGCATCGACTCCTAATGTAGTCCCACAAGGACCTACCCTCGATTCTAGTATTAGGAAAGCCACTTAGAGCCCAATCAATACCATGATACCACATGTAGTACTGCTCAAGGGGAAGGTCAGCAAAGCCACCAAAGGAACAACAAAAGAACCTACCCCTAAAAGCGGGGAAGTTACACAATAACCTCCCTCAAAGCCTATGCGACAAATACCTACAATGTCTATTGACCCTAGTACCACTACCAAGCCAAAAGCGATAGTACCACAAGGACCTGCCTCTGCAAAGGGTGTAGCCACACAAGAACCTATGTGCTTCGTTTCCAAGAATGATTGTTAATGACAACGTGGCAGTGATGATCCACCACTAACAACCAGGCTGATGAGCAGGATCAACACATGCTCTACTTGGCTAAAGACAAGTAAACTACTTGGAACTCAAACCCACGACAATTGACATAATAAGAATTGCATCAAGTGCACATCTAGTTCTAGGTGAGTCTATATAGTAGGCATATCACAAAAAAGCACCAACAACTCACAAGTCCTTTTCAATCATTATGCATCCACACAGTTAAGGTCAACATTGGGTGAATATGCTAGTACATTTCTACACTGGGGCATGCTGACCTCACAAGTCTCCACTGCCCACATTGCCAAGGTTGATTGCTGCTAGTCCAATGTCCTAGGTAGTACCCTCTTCATCTCCAACCCCCTCAACAGATTAGAAAAATGTTAAATCTCCAAATTCAAACCAAACTGACACCTCGATGCCTAAGCCAGCTATCCCTCTAGATTGATGCCATATAGCCAACCTATTGATTGATGCCATACCTGCAAGCCTCTGACTCAGCACCTTAGCTATCCCATCGGATTGAACTAATATCTCTTTGGGCAGTGCCATAACGCTATCCCCCAGTTGGTAGGATACTAAAAACTATAAAAGGACCCCCTATCCCCCCGGATCATCGCCTTAGAAGAAATAGCAAAACTCTTTTAGTTATCTGCCAGAATTTCTTCAACTTCCTGCAATCTTTCCTAGTGCCCACTAGCCTCCAAATCAATTGTTGAATGTCCTCTAACTCCTCCTTCTCTACCGAATTGTCCATTACTTGTTTTACATTCGAGGACATGCATGCCACCCACTTCTAAAAGTACTGGCCTTATTTCACAAGGATCACCCCATAGCAACTGGACCGCTACGCCATACTTTAGATGGTCCTCTCCAATCCCTGTCTTTAGTGTGCTAATCTAAGGATGGCTCAGCAATAAGAAGGGGAGCATGTTAATAACCATTGAGCATGCTAACGGATCTGGCCCTTTCAAACCCTACGGGTTTGGATGTTAATGGGGATCTAGCCATCTAAATGCTACGGATTTTGAGCCACAAATGGCTCAATTTTGAAGTAGTTGCCGGGATCACCTAAATTGCAAGGATAACATGAGAGTTATTTGGAGACAAAGGGAAGCGAATTAGCATATGCCGAACATATGCCTTAGTGCCATATGGGCCCAAGTGGTTGTAACGAGAGAGAGAGAGAGAGAGAGAGAGAGAGAGAGAGAGAGAGAGAGAGAGAGAGAGAGAGAGAGAGAGAGAGGGAGAGAGAGAGAGAGAGGTACATGGAATAGGGTTGGCCCTCCCTTCAAAGGTTGACTTGTATAAAAGGCCAAGTGCTTGAATTTGGTCTTCATTGTGTAGTTGCAACAATTGGAATAGAAGCTCTCATTCTCTCAACTCTTGTTCATGAGTATGGTTGCTTGCTTTGTTGGTGTGTCGCCTTGTGATTGCCACTCATCCCCTCTTCTCTCCCACCCCCTCCCCTCTCTTCCCTTATGCTCTCCCTCCCTCTTTCTCTTGTGGAATTACTTGTACACGTTCTGGTAGGCACTTGCATGACAAAAGTGTAGGCTTTTGCATCTCAAAGCTCCCACAAGGAGTATCTAAGGAGTGGAGACTCCTATGGCATCCCTCCAAGATCCCCATGACTCGTATGTTACCACAAGATTACATAAAGAGAGACAAATGTGTGTTATAACAAAGTAAAAATCTTGTTACAAAGTCACACAATCATGAAGAGTGCATCAAATTTAAAGAAACACAATTGTAAGAACTTATTTATTCATGAATCATGAGAGTTAAGGAAACTAAACTTATTGTTCCATGTGAAAGCTCTCTTTAGAAAATGAATGTGTCCCATTGGTGTTCAAAATGATGTAATGTTTCTCTCTCTAAGTGAGGACCCATGATGCCTACTTTGTGGCAATAAGTCTCTCATATCTAACACTTCTCTCATGCTCCCTTTGAATGTCTCTCATTAATCAAATGATCCTAGATGATGGATCACACATTCTATGTAGATAAGCATGGGTTCTAAGAGGTGATTGGTCTAAAATTGACCTTAATAAGGTAGCTCATAGAAGATCAAAAGTCTCTTCATCTCAAGCAGAGTATTCTCTCCATTATCTCTCTATGCTTATAGCCAATCAATTGCCTTTAAGTGGGTTGGTTTGGACCAATGATCCAATCACATGCAGGAATGTCACGTGGAAGGTGTTGAGCACAAAGTTCATATGTCATCTCCTTAGATCCTACGAGTATCATGTTAACAATTGATCACCACAAATATGATAGGCATGGTATCCATTTGTTTACAAACCTATGTGTACCCATAAGCTTTTGTGTGTGTGTGTGTGTGTGTTTTATCCTATCTACTATCTATAGCATCTGTATACTCTATTTCAATACCTTCCTTATAATTCCAATCAAAGGGAACTAAGTATCATGCCAAGCTAGATCAAGTTTGTACATTTCCTATTGTTCCATTATTTTGATACACACACAATTTTAGGATGGGCAGATGTCCATGAAAAATTAAAGAGAGCTTAAGCCCAACCACTTACCCATTCTCAGATTGCTTCTTGAATATACACCCCCTAAACCTCTATCAGTTATGTTCAATCTTGTTGGATTGGAACTGAAGTAACGTAGTCACTAATCACCCCATTTTTCTTATTGTACCCAAGTAGATTACCCAAGTAGATTATAATGATTCCACTACTCCTTCATGTCATTCCCATTCATGGTTGGTGTAGTGATGAAATATTCATTCTTTATGTCATAAGGAAGATGCAAATGTTCTCTAAACTAGTAGAAAATCCACAAATGAGCTATTAAAATTAAATAAAGCCTTCCTAATTTCAAAGGGTATCTCAGCAACATTGATTTCCTTTATATGGTTTTTCAAAAAATAGTTTATCAGTATTATAATATTGAGGGCCCAATACTTGAGTCAACTCAATTCAGCCCATGTCAAAAGGAATCTATTTCTAATTGTAAAGTAAAAGTTTATAACATAAATAAAAAGTGTTGTTAAGTCACCATGGGGACTCTTGCGTCAACTACCCATGGGATTGGTAGTATTTCAAGAAATAAAAGTAGTAAAGAGATGAATCTATCAGAAGTTCTCAGCTAAGTGTTTCTTTGATTGTCATCACAATAGCACCATTCAGCTCCATCATATGTGTTATTCAGAGAATCGTGCAAAGAAGTATAGGGACTCACCTGCCACCATCCAAAGAAACCATCATAAGTTAGATTTTAGAGGGAAGACAGGCTTCGTAACCCCTATACAGTTGTTATCCATGTCCATCTACCCGAATTCAAAAGAACATCCCAAGAGTGCTCAATATTATGAAGCTAAATGCAATTTACAGAATCATAACAGTGTCGTTTAAATGATGGCTATTGCCAATCCATCCTGGCTCAGCAATAATCTATCATAGCTTGTAGTTAGGAATTAATCTCATAAAGGGGACTCCCAAACTATATAAATCGATCCCAAAAACACCAGAACTACTAGTAACCAGTAAATCCCTCCAAATTTCCTAGCTGTCCTCTAACTAAATACAAGAAGTAATCACTTCACAAAAATAGCGGCATGGGTACTGAGGAAACATCAGTATTATGAGCTTCAAAGTAATGTGTAGTTTGTAAGATATATATTAAATGAATGACATCATCTGCATCTGTTATAGGGACCTAGATAATTGCCACACGGGTCATGAAATACAACCAATATCCCTCTTTTTTGTCAAAAGCATAGAGCCATTCTCTTTGGACCAAACTTAGCCCACGACATCTGCATAGACTTTGTCTCTCAAGTATGATAGGCATTTCCACCACACTCCCCAATCATAGTATACCCTGAGCTCCTCAATAAAATTCAAAAGGATTCGAAGGGTTATTCACATGAAATCACATCCTGTTTGACCGTTTATCTAGCATAAGTAACGAGACTGTGTACCCTATTTCATGTAGTTAGCCTAGAGTAATGACTGGGGTGATGAATGGGTCTGTGTATTATTTCTCATAGTCAGACCCCAATTTGGCTTATGAACCAAAGGGGTTTCCTCTAAAGTAATTAACCTAGGTTCATCGCTTGGCTTAGCCTGAACATCTATGCTGCTACATATTAGACAGATGAGATAAGAGTGCGTAGAGGATCGCCCTTAGGACTCGGTTCTTATCTCGCCAGCATGCCATCCAACTTGGACGTAGATAGTTCGTTTTGTCTGTTGAACTCATTAATGTTGAAGATTTGCATTCTATTAACTAACCCCGCTACTAAGTCATGTTCTTTCATCCAGCGGAGTGTGAGTCGTAGGTAATTACATCATATAATGTTTGTCTAGAGATCACTATGATACTCCCTCCAGTTAAGCATTGTTGTCGATTCCAACAAATTAGCTATGCACGTTACACATGAACTGACAGTTGACTCTAGTAACTTGGATGGTTCATTGATCCTTAGGCATATGCGTGTGAGTAGCCCTCTCAGCAAGGCCATGTAATGCATTTCGAGTGTTCCTATGGTAAACTACGTAGTGGGAGGCGTTGATTAACCGTATTGATTTAACACACTATCTTGAAGCTATGCAGCACATTCTATTCCTCATATTTAATCTCCTATTACACGTTTTGATGGTGGTTTGGGGATATCGTTCCTTATAAGAGTATGCTCTGGGGCTCGAAAATGAGTTTTACACCCATCATTTGCAACTCGAAGCTATGGGAGGCAGTCGCAGAGGGCCTAAACCATTCGTAAACTTCATAGCAATGGTTGTTTGACCTATGTTACGTCATGTTGCATCCCTACCATGCACAATTTTCATGTATATTTGCGTGGTCCAGACTGATAGCAAAACTACCAAAATGAAGTCATGAATGTATACAAGAGAACACCTCTCCTCGTGGAGTGCTATGAGCTCAAGGGGAAAACCGTCCCTATGCAACTAAAGTAGCTCACACGGTCGACCATGCAGAGCCCATCTCGATGCTTCTAACTGTGTAAATCACGTTTTTAGTTTAGCACATTACCCAAGAAGGTGCCTCTGGGTAATGGTGCACCCGTAACCTCACAAGAACCAGCTCGCGCATCATCGAGTGTGAATTGTAAGACTGTTCATTCATCAAAAATGAAACATGAGGTCATTCTACTGGCACCACCATAGCAGGGTGATGGCTGCATAAGTGGTTTCGCCTTTTCCTCAAAGACAATTAAGCTCGGGCATCATAGAGTCTCCGTGAGACTCTCAGGCCATAGAGGGAGTAAGTAAACCTCTGACACTATGAGTGAGATTGAGTCTCTGCTCCCATTCTTAGCAAACGCATGTTGTACGGAGCGGGAGTGTAGCTCACTATGTCCGGACTTATGGGAGAGGGAGTTCGCAAATAGGGCATTTCACCTAGGATGCCTGCATATTCTTCAGGAGGTTTAGGCCTGCATTGCTCTTGGTCCTCTCCACCATCTTGAATTAGCTAATAGGGACCTTGTTTCCAGGTTAATGGACCCGCCGTTTGGTGTTGCCCTGTCATTGCAGGTGAAGGTACTTCTGGTAGCTGGCCTCCAGCATTGAGTATCTCTCCTTCAATGCTCGAACTACTCCCAAAGCATCTCGAGGTTTGGGGACGGGTTCAAATACAAGCTGGGCCTAATGGTCCAACCCTTGGAAGATGCACCAAAGTGCATCTCGATTTTGTGTGGCCACCTTCATTAATGCTACTGCTCGTACCACTCTCTATCGATTAGTTGTGCACCCTCCAACGTTACTTATTTGCCCTTTGATCTCCCTTATGATTGCCCTTGGGTTTTTCTTGTTCTTCAGCACTCCCAGGGATGTCTATGGCCATCGTACAATGTCCACGCCTCAAGTTCCCTCATTGATTAGTTATGTTGGGGACCATTATGAGTGTGGTCTAATATGTTATGTATCCCTCTTACCTAAGGGTGCTCCATACCCTTGGTGTAGTAGAATCACATTGTCCTATATTCACCCAAGTATCCAATGTGGTGGTTCCTAGTGTCCTTAGGTTTAGGGTCCTTGAGCGTGCTTTCATCCTCATGTTATTCATTCAGGGGTGGGGTGTTTCCCAACTTAGGTGTAGTTATGCTCAAGGTCTCCAAGGGATGGTCATGTATGTTTTAAATGGGCTGCTAAGGCTCCTAATAGTGCTCGTTGGCCCTATGGTGTCTACTAGTATAGGGGTAAATAAGGTCCCCATGGGATACGTAATCCATGATAGTAGTCATAGCTACACGTAACTCAAGCTACTCTCAAGTTAAGGTATTGAGTTTTACCTACATCCGAAGTATATCATGGGATAGAATTAATCCGTGTCTTGAACTAATTTAGAGGGTCCTTTAATCTTGATGGGTATTAGGGCTCTCCAATCTGCCTATCGGATAGGTTGGGGGGAATTTATCATCCCTCCTATACCCATAATGTAATTAACCACGCTAGCCCTTAATCCTTGTATAGTATTAATAATACCATAATCTTATATCTCTTATGGTTTGGTCAATACATTACTCCCTTAGTTTAGAGGGTCTTTTCTAGGACCAATAACTAACACCCTGCTAAGGGAAGGGAAGGGTTTGTGTGTGTGTGTGTGTGTGTGTTTCCCACTGACCGCATTCCCGCGGGTCCGACACACACTACTTAGTGGGGGCAATAGGCCACCCCTCACTCGGGAGTGGGTGAAACTCCTACCCATGAGTGTAAACTAATGTTAAGGAGTATTTCCTTGTATTATACATACCAATCCAAGTTCTGATCTTATCGATGTTGAGGTCACATCCGGGGAAAGATTGGTCCAAGAATTTGCTTACTATTCTTTGGCTTCTTCTCATGTCAAATCCCTTCATACTAAAGAGCCATACACCCGAAACCAAAATAACGGGGACGCGCATCAATCAACCCTTTGATATGCATGTTTGCATTGGGCCAGCTTACTGTACCATCAACAGAAAAAAAATATTCGTTATGTCATGAGGAGTAATCGAGCAGAGAGAGATCATGGCTTTTCATAGGCACTCTGCTCTACCATTCCTTTCCCCTGATAGGCAATTACCCCAGAGGAAGAAGGGTAATAGGTGTCAAATTGCAGCATCTTGAGGAGGCACTTACTGAGTGTGGCAGCATATCTACATCGAAGCTTGAATTCCAGAACATGAAGGCATGATAAAAAACGTTTGCACTCGTGATACATACGCGATTCTTCATCTCGTCCACCCCATACCGTACATAGAGCTCAATGCCAGCTTGCATGTCATCTCACATTACTCTCTTGCACACGCTCTTGAAATGAGGCTGGCCCAAATCCTTCAAACTGTAACCTAACATACCTTGATAGGTATGAAGGTTCTTATGCTTCAAAGCATGACACATAATTAAACCACCAACTAGACGATCACCATCCCACCCTAGATACTTCTGGATTAGCCCAATTGACACTCTGAATACTCTGTGTTGTTATGCGAATGATCATCTGGAAATGTAGATGATACAAGGCACTGCCCCTTTTGACACCGCAAAGACTAAACTCGCACGCTTCTTCCAAAACTCATTGTACCTTAGGAAGCAATCGGTCAACATCCACATCAGCGCCTTCAACTCCCATTGTCACACTCAGCTCCTGAAGCTTTACAATGCTAGTTTTCTTCCATACTTTCTTCAAAGGCCTCCCTCGGTTCCTTGTCTTCTTGCAACACCATCACAAACCACATTAGATTGTAACAATCAAAGAACACAAAAACACCCTACACTTACATTTCGCTTCGACGATCATCTATTCCGCAACCGAACGTCCCATCTCCATCTCCATCTCCATCATGCTGCTCATCCTCATCGACCGCATCATCCAACACCGTGCAGAGTTCACCATGCGCCCTTGCAACCCTCTTGCCCTTCATTTTGCAAATGTTCTTGATGCAGGGATACCTCCACAACACGTATATGAAGCTCCACTCCATCCTCGTCTAGTCGCGAGAACATATTACACAACACTCTACTTGATGATGGTGAGCCTTCACTCTGCCATCCCTCTGGAATTCTCTAGATCTCCCCTCGAATAACGATCCACACGCGTGCCTCGCCTCTTTGATCTCCAATTTCATCACATGGGAGGCCATGCATTAAAAAAAAACAAGTCCCCCTCGGGCGCCCCAAGGCCTAATGCATTTTTTTCTCTCATAGCCCCCCTATTAGGGAGCTAATTTTTGTTCTGAAATATTTGTGGAACATAGAAAACTATGAGATCCAATGCTAGGTCAAGTGGGGGCAATCCTAAATTGAATTTCGTCCAAAAAAATAGCAAAAGGACAGCTTGACACATCATCTTTTTCTATGAGGAGTACTTTGTGGCACCTACCTCCCTATTGGGAGTTCTCCTGACATTTTAAAGGCACCCACCTCTTTACTGGCCCCTTTATCCTAAAAGGACTATATTACATCCACTTTCATCTCACACATATCCTTCTTTCCCTTTTGAAAGCTCGATGAGCAATATGTAGGTCGCTTACTTTTCATCAAAACTCTTAGAGTGTAGGATTGCAAGTGTGCTAATTAGAGTCCATCCATCCATCACATGTTATGACTTGTCCTATGCTTGATATTATATGGTGTGGTCCAAGCTCTTATTTCATTCCTCTTATTGAATTACAATAGTTTTATGATGCCACCTTTGGTTTCGTCACTGACTCTCACAATGTAGGAGTGCAAGTGTGCTAATCAAAGCCCATCCATCCTCCACATCTCATGACATGTCCTATGCTTGATGCTGTAATGTGTGGCCTAAACTCTTGTTTCATTCCTCTCATTGAATTACAATAGTCCTATGATGCACCACTTCCCAAAATCTTCATCTCTCTGGTAAAGCCATTTATAGAACAAGCAATATCTAAGGAAGCATAAATGAGGATTTATCATCCAAACATTGTTCAAGCTGAAGTCTCGCAACTCCTAGAGGTGACCTTTGGATATCACACGTGGATGGTATTTTATAGATACTTGTACTTAATGGGATTTGAATACCATTAGATCGAGAACCCAATTGTTGTGCATATAGAACTTAGCACAGCATATGAGTATATTATCATGGGAAAGGTCTTGTTTATTTTGTAGTACATTATTTTGTATGTTCCTAGTCACATAGGGAGCAAAAAGGAACAGTTGCTTTCTAGCTTATAGCTGCACATTTTGCCAATCTCACCCTTAAAGGTCTTCTCTTTTTCCCAAGAGTGCACTACATATGGATTGGTTCATTCCACTAGACACTAAGAGAGAAAACAATTACCATTGTGACAAACTTCTCTTAGGTGAATGGCCTTGTATCAATAATACAAGGACACTCTTTGAGCTTTTCAATCTCTCCTCATGGTCATTTGCTAATGGTCGTCGACACTCCACGTGACTTAAACTTGGTAACTCATCCATGACTAAATGGTAGCAATCCTCTACCCATCTAAATCTAGAAGCTCTTCTTGTCTTTAGATCAATGCTCCCTATAAGCAATCCTTAGGTTTAGATCCTAAGTAGTCCAACATCATATCCATACTCTCCTTGTGCTCTCTCCCATCTCCAACAACAAGTCTTTTATAGAGACTTCTTCGTAAACCCCTAGCATTGTGCAACTAGAACTCTTTGGAAAGGCTTCTTTGATAACCATCCTTGTCAATTTCATGTCCTCCAAGAAGTCCATGCCACCCACTCTCTTAGTCATCATTGTTACAAGATTGTATTTTTTGATATTTATTATTATGGATGTTATCATATTTTTAGTCAAGTGTGACTATGGCAAATTATTCCATAAGAGCACATTATATGCCATAAGGATCCTAGTGGATGCTTTGCATGGGTATTTGGGGATGCGTAACTAACCTGTGGTTTGCCATGCTAGATGGTTGGTATTATGGATGATTCCATGTTAATATTGATGTCACTAGTGTTACTGGTGTTAGGTTTAATTCTTGTACTTTGACCACAATTATATCGGTTGATTCGATGATTTGTTCAATTGATTGTTAACAAGTAATTTAATTGGCGGCTTGAGTACAGGTGATGGAACCCATGATGAGGATTGAAATTCTTATGAGGGCACCGATTGAGGTATTCGTGGGCAAATTTTGTATTTCATTGATATATTGTAAACCTTAGGCAATATTTGTAATAGGAGGCAAAACCATTTTTGGATAAAGCAAGCCCAAAGTGGCTTTGTAAGAAGTATGGGGCATGAACGATTTTGGATAAAATGAGCCCAAACTAGCTTTGTAAATGTAATGCTTTACTTAGGGATAATTTTGGCTCCTTGAACTTGTAAGTTGTATGGGTTTTGTAGCATTGTGGTACAAGTGATAGAAAGAGGACTACATCAAAATGATTTGCAAAGAACCTTATCTATTGTACCTTGTGAGGCAAATTTTGAAGACTGTGAGTGTCATGAAGTGATTCATTCTACTAAGTAGTTTTTGCTTCATTCAATTAGTTTGCCAACAATTCAACAACTTGGTAAAAGATATGTGCCCATGCGCCACTCTTGTCCAAGTCATAACTTTGCTTTTCATCTCTACCACCAACCTTTAATGGCCTTTAATACATTGTAGCTTTGCCTCACCCTACCACCTCCTACAAATCAATCTGCAACCCTGAGGCATTACTTTGCCTTTGCTATCTGCCCATTGGCACATTTAAATCTCTCTACACTATTCTACTAACAACCGTGTGCCAAGACTCTTTGACTTTGTCCACATCATCTCTACGCATACGTAATCAGTATACTACTTTTAGTGTTGCCTTTAAATATATACCCACAACTCCTATTCTAGTACATTACAGCCATCTGATGCCCTACGTGCTACTTTGGCTTTTGACTCAATAATCATTGCATTCATTGCCTACACCAATTTAGCACCTACCCCCTTTTTTTTGTGGGAAAAAGTCTTCAAAATTGTATTAACAAAGGAAAAAGGTTCAAAAAAAGTACAAGGTAAAGATAAACCGACTTCCTTCATGTACAAAGAAGAGCATCTGATTCCAAAAATGGCCCATAGTTCTAAATGATTCTTGATTGCACCAATGTACTGGATTGCCCTCTTAATCTTGACCATAAGTTCATCAACAGGCATTCTTACAAGATTAATCCTTTTGAAAACCACTAGAATCTTACTATTACCCCAAATATGCATGATCACCAATCTTCTTATCATCTGCCGTAGGTCATACAAAACTTCATTTAATCCACTTTTATCTCCTAATAAAGCCATCTTACATCTAGGATTGATACAAACTTGAATGGACCTCAGTCTTGCAACTACTCCCCTCCATAGATCTCGAGACAGCATGCATTCCCACAGAAGATGTAAGTTTCTTTAAACCTATTGCAAAATGGGCATAATGGATTCACTTTTAGATCCCATTTGGATATTATAGCTCTTGCAAGGAGCTTCCCCACTAACACTCTCCACATTAGAAAATTTAATTTGAAAGAAGGGGTTGCCTTCCAAACTCTCTATAACTCATAGTCCACATGGCTAGCCTATCGAGTGGAGCGTGAGCGTTCTAATGCTTCCTTGCCACTGCAAAAACTAGCAAGGGTTCTTCCTGCTTGAAATATTTTAGACTCACTTTTGAAAAAGGTTTGCTTGTCCTCCATATAAAATCTTTGAGACCGAAATTATCTTTAAAATTGCGACTAGTATGCCACTCTTCCTTAATCTTGCTCAAAACTGTTCTTGTCACTTCACCCTTAGCATCATTCAAACCAAATGCTAGTTTAATCCTCAAGAGGTCCATCCATTTATGCCCTCACAGGTCCCAAATATACCTAAAGGTCTCCATCTAGCCAATTTTGGGTTGTCAAAAATCCATGCAGGTCCAATAGCAAAAGCGCAATCTGTGAGTCCATAGATCTACCTAGAGAGGCATGTCCACACAAAGATCTAAGACCTCCCCTAGACAAAAATTCAAATTGTGGAACTTTGATTGGCATCTGAAAGGAAAACATCCTACCATGGCTCATTGATTCATTTGGGAGCATTCAAGCAAATTAACTCTCTTGCAAATTTTGCCCATGGTTGCTCTCTTACTAACTGCAATAACCACTTTGAACACAAAGCATCAATTTTAGCTTTCATTTTCACCAACACGAGTCCACCAACCTCCTTAGATGTCACTAATAGTTCCCAATTGAAGGTATGCCATCTTCCCTCCCATATAAATCTAGAAATACAGCTGTCAACCTTTCTGAGAGAAGCATTTGAAAAAGGAAGTACAAACAAAACATAGACTAGTATTGACTCCTTCACATGTTTAGACACAGTAATTCTGCCTGCTAAGGAAAGCATTCTCCCTGACCACTCTTCAAAATTCCCTCTAATCTTCTCAAAATCCCACTCAACTTTACTTTAAAGGGAGACTACATCTCCCAATGGACATCCAAGATACCTTAAAATTTCTCCCTAAGGCATCCAATTAAACTAAAAGTTATGTGTCCACTCTGGCTTGTCATCCCAAGAAAGCCAGACATCAATGGATTTATCATTATTAAATTCAAAATTTGATAAAGCTGCAAACTCATTGATTATGCCCATGAACTTATGCACCTACCCCTTCAATGCTTCTCAGCCTATGCATTCTCTCTGCTTTGTCAACACGCAACTAGTCTTTGATCCAAGCATCTCTGCCCACTATGTGTTTGCGATCACAACAAAAGCTTTTGCTCTACCTCATCATTACAAATTGGGATCAAGCTATGCTTTCTACCATAATTATCTAGTCATCTCTACTAATCAGCTCTACCTATTACAACATCTACAAGCTTAGTATCTCAGAGGCCCGTGTGATGGCCTATTGCAAGGATCAACTGTGCAAATTGGCCTAGAGTCATCACAAATTGTGCTGTGACAAAGAAGCATTAATATTTATTCAAAGTCAAAGACTTTTTTAACTACTTGGGTCAACGTTTGCTTGGATGTAGCCCATTGCAAAACTATTTTCGGGGCCATTTTGGGGCCACGACGCAATGCGCTCATGGGTGAGATTTTGAATTTTGCACGGGCCCACAATCTCGTCAAAAAAAATTTCAACATCATGATGCTACACTGGCATAATAATGAGACACAATCTATTTATCCTAAACACCGCAGAGCTTGACACATAGTAGCTTTGCACTACATCATGTATCTCTGCACTGCTTCATGTAGCGTAGTGTCTGGCCTGACCACCTAACATCGCACAGCCTTTTGCTAGCTTTGCCACCTGTCACTAGGCAGCGCACCCATGCAAATAATGAAAATTTAAAAGTGGCTTGGAGAGAACAACGCGCTTGTTCTTGGCGTAATAATGAGAGTCAATCTATCATTCTGAACACCACCATAGCGCAGTCTCTGGCCTCCTAACCACCTATCATCGTGCAACCTTTTGCCGTAGCTTTACCATCTATCACTAGGCAGCACACCCATGTAGATCATAGGTTGGGTTGGAAGACCACCACGCTGGTTTTTGGCATAATAATGAGACAATCTATCATTTTGAACATTGCCTCAGCACAGTCTCTAGCTGACAACCTGTCATCACCTAGAATTCAAGGTTATCTTAGAGCGACCACCACGCTGGTTCTTGGAGTTATAGCTCCATTACCTATTTTTATGTATTACAGGAGGAGTTCTATGACAACCGTTGCACTAGCAAACAGAAGGAGATCTATGATAGCCACAGTGCTGGTTCTTGGATTTATATATTTTTGTACCAAGGAAAATGTATTTCCTTGTGCAACCAAGGAAAATGCAATTGATGATATGGCCCTTGAGGTTCCTCTCTAGGGACAAGGGCCACATCAACATGCCATATCTTTCCAGTGATATTGTATAATGCATGTCGATGTGGCCCTTGCCCCTAGAGGGGACCCCTCAAGGGCCATATCGTCAATTGCATTTTCTAAAAGTTTAATGGTATTTTTCTATATGTATCTCCATGCAACCACAATGGTGGGTTATTGGAGATATTTAAGCGCTATTTTGGTCCTAAACTAAGTATATTGTAGTCTTACTTTACTGGTATTTCAGTCCTTGTTGTAGTAAATACTAAATGAGGACAAAAGTATTCCAAGCCACTGTGGTGACTAGAGGCCCCCGGTGGTGCCTTCGAGATAATCAACTATAATTCATCAAGTGAAAATTGAGAAAAAGAGATTACAATGTACATCTACATCCAATAACAAGTTATATAAAAATTAACAACTTATACTAAGCAAAAATTGAACAGAGGATCTTACATTTATTAAAACTCAACAATTGCTAAGCTCTTGCTAAGAGCCTCAAAGGCCAAAAGATTACATTAGCGACCATAACCATTCAAAATATAAAAGTTAACAACAGTGCATACTGAGAGCCTCAAATTGAACAAAAAGAGATTACATAAATGTAATAAAAACTCAGCAATTGCTGAGAGCTTTACAGACCAAAACATTACATCCAATAAGCCAAAAGATCACTGAGATCCTTAGAGGCCAAAAGATTACATCCACCCATTGCCGAGTGGTTTTGAGCCTTGTCGAGCAAGAGGAAATTTGTACAACTTAGTATTGCTACCAACCCATCTTATTGCATTAAATCTTTTTGGGGAGCCAATGGAGGAGACGATGAGGTCAAAGACCATGCACATTGCTAGGACTTAGATTACGGTCCCCCCAACAAGACGAGAGCTTTGATGTGAAAATCATGAGGCCTTCCTCAACGTCTAGGGGGAACCCATATAGCACAACCATAAAGAGGCTAGAGGTGAGCATGTCATCTAAGGTGGTGACATGCAGATATGGGGGGAATCAACTATGGGAATGAAGGGTGTCCACTAGAGACTTATACGCGAAGGCAGATAACATTGGGATCATGTTGCAGAGGGGTGGTAGTAGGCATGGTGAAGGTGAGTGGGTGACCAGTGGAGCGGATGATCAGGGGAGTAGATGAGTGATGAGAGTTGGAGGAGGTTGTATTTTGGGTGAATACAAGGAAATAGAAAGTGAATTTTCATGGGTTATGTACACTATCATTATATATCCCATGTTGGAAGATTAGTTGGTGCTCAGTCAAGGCCGACCTTAGATTGGTGGTAGACTAAACCACAATCCCTTATCAAGAAACCCATACCATTGGATCAGGGGTGGGTCATGGACTCTTAGCTATCGATACTACCCCAGAGCCTAGCTCATGCTTGTATCCATAACCATCAAGCCACACTCAACCTCCATCTAGTGTCTAAACTAAAACCTATTAGGCATCCTTGCTACTCAATGCCTTCTCCTCATATAGGGGGGCTTACAAAGTAAAGCTAGCTGATACCCACGTAGTTACACAAGAGTTGAACATTCATCTTTATAAAATAAAGGCTTTTTATTTTTGGGCAAGTATTTAGCAAATGTGATTCAGACACCAACACGTTTTCAGTGAAAAGGGTAAGAAAGCACCATTGTGTCATGTAAGCCTCTTGTAAAGAGCATTGCAATCAATGTTATTGGAAATCATGATTAGATGATATCCCTATGATACCTAGCTACAAATGAAGTGCCATTTCTATAGTAACAACCACTACACCATCATAAAGTATGGAATTAGAAGAAATCCAAGATTTCTATCAAGTATATGAGCTCAATAGCACATGGGAAAGGAAATGGAATAGTGGAGGCTGAGTGGAGGCTTAAGTTTGCAGTCCAAGTGCAAGGGAGAAAGAAATGATAGAGAGGGATAGAAGACAAATTCAAGGCAGTAGCACTACCTTGCATGGTAATTAGTGATAGAGGTGGTGGCGTCTAAGATTACCAGCCACGTCTATGGTGGCGGCTAAGATTCTACCGGGTTGGCAGTTAATTACCAACCACTACAGTGGCCCATAATTACTCACCTACTAGTTACCACCACCGGGCTTACATACATGATTACTGTAAGTGCAATAAATTACCAATCATCAGGCTTGCATGCTCAGTAGAGTAATAGAGTGCATGGTAAGGAGTGATTAAAGGTGATTAGGCTTCATGATTTACTTTTGTGGTAATTACTGCAAGGCCTTTGTGTATTGTGAGATAGTTTGGCCTTGCATTTGTTTGAAGAGCTACCATGTGTGGAGCATCTTGTCTTTGTACCCAAGAGGAATGAAAATTTTTTCCATGTCTTTCACTAATTCATCCCATGTGTTGATGAGGGTATGGAGTCTTTTCCGGACCCTACTTTGGACTGAATCCCACCAATGCAATGCACCTTTAGTGAGCTTATGGTTGCCAAATAGAGCTGCTCAATTTCAGTAAATGGTTGGGATTGAAAATAGAGGGCAAGCTTCTTATGTTGGTAAACTGAAAGGAAAGGAAAGAGTGGACACAAACTCAGAATACTTGCATTATGGAATGAAGAAGAGTGAGGTCCTTAAGTAGGCACCTCATACATGCTCACTGACATCACTGATGACTTCAGAGCTCCACAATCATCTCCTCAATCTGCTCCTAGATTCTCTCAATCATCCTATGTGGCTCTCCACCACCTAACTGTGCTTGTGGACACCTAACTGCACCTCTAGCACTCACACATAGAAACCAAGGTGTGCCTGAGGCATACACCTTGAGATATCCCATCAAACCCCCCCTCAAGGGAATGCCTCAGGCTATGTCAAGGATACATCTAGTCTCATAGTTTCTCATGCCATCTCATGGTGGTCAAGGATAAATCTATGGCTAGGTTCTCATGCTAGCAAGGGTTCCCATGGGTGTAAGGTAAACAAAAGGGATACAAAAAGACCTTCCAATGGTTATCTCCCCTACATGTACATGCACACAATGTCTGTAGGAGGTACCATGGAGCAAAACATACACATGGCCTACATTATAAGGTGACCAGAGGTGTTTACAAAACACACAAAAACACAATAGTTTATTTCATTCATTTTGGAGGACTATCCAGGCTGAGTACCTTGACATAAAAAGAGAGATATGGAGCATACATAGAGATGATTTAAAATGCATAATCTTCATGGGATGCCTCATCTTGTGGAGGCAAAATATCCATGTCAAGGCAAGGTCTTACCACATGGGTAGTGTCTAGTGCCTTATAAGATGGTACTATGATAGAACAAGTGGATCTAAAAATCATATCCTTCAAGAGAACAATTATCTTGTCATCTCCATAGTTGTGTAGAGAAGCATATCTTAGGTATCTGACCTTCATCTTTTTCTTGTACTTGGAGTCAAATAAAAGTGCCATGAGAGGATAGATCTCTGGCTTTGTAGTTGCTTCCTTTTTGGCAACCATTGTTTTGGCAATCTTCAACAAGGAAGTCAGGTTGGCATTTTCATCCTTTGTAGCATAACAAGACATTGCTTTATGTTTTGACTTTTCACATATTTTGCATAAGCAAGCCATGAGAGGGTCTAACCCAGGTATTGGGCAGTGTCTTCTCTCTTACAGGGCTTAGAATAACAACTGAAATGCTTCAAAATATAAGCATTTAATGTAGCAAAGTCTTGTGACCAAATTTCAATCAATGATGCTTTCACTTACATGCTTCACAGAGGTGGCTAAAATGAATACTTTCCAATCAAAAATAGGTCTAGCAATTCAAAGCAAAACTGAAGCCACACTTGTACTGATGTTATTGAAAGTTTCAAAAAACCAGAAATGCTAGAATAGCATCTTATGTAGCATCATCTTCAAAAAGCTTGTCAAAACTGTCAAAACCAAAAGGCTGAACTTGGAGGGCTTGTAGCTTACTCTTCAAAGCAAAGGAAAAGGGGGTTTTTAAGGCAAAAGAGAGCTGATATACCATAGAAGATCCTCTAGGAAGAAGAGGTGCAAAAACGTGTCAGGTCGCCATAGCTTGCTCCTTCAAAGTCGACTGGTTTTTTACTGATTTCTCCTTGAATATGCAGCCATTGCTGCTCAGATTTTAGCAACAGCTTGCCCTCAATGTCCTCCAACATGGGCTGAAAGGAATTTGCATATGGACAGGTACACAGACAGAATTGCACGGATTTTTATCGATCAGTGTAAGTGCTGGCATTTCATGTACAACCGCAATTTCCCAGAAAGCTTATAGCTGGAAGTTCACCCATACTAGAGGAGTTTGCAGCTCAGAGGGTTTGGGCAATGGTCGTTTGTAGGCAGAGAACCAAGCTCTCAAAGATTTTGGGAAGAAGGAGGAAAATGGGGAAGAAGAAGATGAAGAAGAAGAAGATGATGTGGCAGAAATGGGCTCAAGGGGGATCAAAGGGCTCTGATACCATGTTGGTAAACTGAAAGGAAAGGAAAGAGTGGACACAAACTCAGAATACTTGCATTATGGAATGAAGAAGAGTGAGGCCCTTAAGTAGGCACCTCATACATGCTCACTGACATCATTGATGACTCCAGAGCTCCACAATCATCTCCTCAATCTGCTCCTAGATTCTCTCAATCATCCTATGTGGCTCTCCACCACCTAACTGTGCTTGTGGGCACCTAACTGTGCCTCTAGCAGTCACACATAGAAACCAAGGTGTGCCTGAGGCATACACCTTGAGATATCCCATCATCTTAGCCCATTGCTCTAACTTCTCAAGATTAAGGGAGCCATAAAAGGCTTGCAAATCTAAGGCTATATCCACTGGGAGCCTAAGCTTCCTTGAGGGGATTGTCTTCCTTTAAAATTACTACCTAAGGTAGTCCCTGAATGGGTTTCAACATTTGGATTTGATTTCCCTAGCCCTTGCAAAGATTGAGTAGCTTAGGCTATGCTTTGAGCAATCTGTTGAGGCATTTGCTAGCCAAATTCACTCATTCTTGAAGTCATCCCTCCTTACAACAAAGACGTGTGCTTCAGGAGAGCTTGGTGACCATCTTGAGGTTGTTGTTGGAGTTGATGATGGCTCCTTCTTAGCTCATCAATCTCTTGATAAACAACAAAATCAACCTTCTTGGGAGACATTGTGGGCTTCAAAAGGATGGTCAAAGACTATTGGAAGAAAGGGAAAGGGGTAGAAGGAGTGGATTGTTGAGAAGGCTAGGTAATGTGGACTCTCCTTCCCAAAAAACAAGCTTTGATGCCAGTGATGTGCACCCTGACCACACAAGTCACACAAAGAATCTCTCTCAGTAGCATAAATTGTGAGTGAACTAGGAAAGACAAATGCATTACTCTAGGCAATCCCCCAATGGGAGCTAGAATGACACAATGGCATCAAATAGCTAAGGAAGAAGAATAGTGTGTACAGCAATATGAGTCATTTGCCAAGTACCAAGTCAAGATTCTCTACTCATATAGCGTAAATGAGCTCAATTTCTATAGTGCTCTTAACTACCACCTTATCACATCATGGACCACCTACCATAACACTAGTATGACATGGATCATCCTCGTGGCCACATGGCAAGGCCTCCATTACATGTCGGTCCATAGAGGCATTTGCAGCTAGCTAACTAGACCACCTAACTTCATTGATGAGTTAATTTCATACCTCATCTTCATCTTAAATAAATCTATAGAGAATGGATCATCAAGAAGCCATTTTGGACTATCAAAGTTAGGAAAAGGAAGTGAACAAAGGGCTCCATATGCACCCCTTCTTTAAGATACTTGGTAGCATGCATTATAGAAATAAATACCAGACTTTGTCAAGGAGGCCAGACTCCTCCCTAAGAACATTAACTCCCCAATGTTTCAATGCTTGAAATGTCCCCATGAGACTCTCCAAGGGTTGGGTTTCCACTTTAGTGGAAGGAAATATATCTATATAGCAAGCAAATGATGATATGGGAGATGTGAACATGCCAATATCCCTCCTTCTCTCTCTCTCTCTCTCTCTCTCTCTCTCTCTCTCTCTCTCTCTCTCTCGCACACACACACACACACGCACAAACACACAACAACCTTAATCTATCCCTCATCTGCCCCTCTCTCTCTCTCTCTCTCTCTCTCTCTCTCTCTCTCTCTCTCTCTCTCTCTCTCTCTCTCTCTCTCTCTCTCTCTCTATGTGTGTGTGTGTGTGTTAGGTTACACACACACACACACACACACATGCACGCATGCATGCACACAAGCATGCATGCAGTAATCTCTCCACCCCTCTCTCACTCACTCTCTCTATAACACTCCCCTTCTACCCTCTCTCTATCCCTCACACATCTCATATTCCCTCTCTGCCAGTTGTCACTTTTTCTCTCCAAGGGTATTGGTCACATACAGTCATGTCATCGCTTGTTGTAGCATAGGTCCTCAGGTCATATTCCAATGAGAGGTGTAGGCTAAAGCATGGAAAGCTGTTCTTGCATGCGCTAGGCGAGGAAGAAGAGTTGATCATATGGATTGGTGAATGTTTCCACCTCCATGGAAGTTCAAGGGTTTAGAAATTTTTTGTAGGGTTTAGAAGAAGGATAGGGTTGAGGAATCTAACTAAGGGTTCCAGGAATTAGAAGGAGTCCAGGGCTGAGAGAGGCTTGCAGGGTTGAGGAGTGGAGAGCTAGTCTCCTTCACTGATTCATGGGATTAATGGTTTAGAAGTAGGTACCTGGGTTTCGAAGGAGGAAGGCAGGAAGAAGGGAGGAGGAGGAGGAGGGAGGAAGGAGCAGAACAAGGAAGGAGGAGAAGGGAGGAGGTAGGAGGAGGAGGGTGGAAGAGGGAGGAGGAGAACAAAGGAGGGAAGACAAGGATGGAGTAGGAAGGAGGGAGGAGTGAGGAGGAGGGAGGAGGAAAGAGGAGGAGAGGAGTGCAAGAGTGAGAGCATGCTAGAACACAATAGCATGAGAAAGCATGGACCCTTGGAGATGATTTGTGCAAGAACACCAAAGTCGTACTGACCACAAAGCCACTCAAGAGTGGGAGCTTCATTCCATAGAGATATTTATACATGAGGATATGTGGTGGGCCTTAGTTGATTAGCATACACTAGGATGAGTCCTTTGACACCATCCATGTAGTACATAGGGTATTCTATTTCATACTCATAGTGAGGTTCCAGCTCTTCAGGTTGGAGGTGTTGCAACGGAACTACTGGAGTAAGATTGGGAGCCCGAGGATATTGCGGAGGATTGGGATTGCTTCTTAGTTGAGTCACTTGTGTCCTCACCAGGATTGGGTTGAGACATGGCGCTGTGCATTAGGTGCTAGTGCTAGTTGCCTGTACAATGGGATTGGCGGCTGTTGGTATTGTTGGGGCTGGGGTTGTGCTACCCTCATATTATAGAAACATGTATTTACATCATGCCCTGCAACATTGCAAATGGAACACACCATAACCATGGGGGCTAAGCCACTTATGGTGGGTTTAGTCTGTTCCTCAGGATTGGGCATTCATTGGCTATATGGTTGGCCACATAGAGTGGGCACAAGACATTTTCTCTCAGTGGGTACTATGGTGACTGAGAGACACATAGCTTTTGCTCAATGGCTTGTATCATTTTATCTTTTGCTCTTACTCTATCCTCGGTGGTGCAATCTTTGTTGGAAGTGCTTCCCTTCTTCGAAAGGGGCCCACAAGGGCACAAATTAACGAGTGTTTTGGATGCCTAAATGGTGTGGAATGGTTTGGAAAATTTCCTTGTAGTGCGGTGTTCCCATGTGTGAAGTCGTGGTTCAATCCAGGTCCAATTCGGGTCCCAAATGAGCAAGTTATGAACCTTTAAATTTGAGTCAATTTTAGGCCTTTTTGGGGGGTCTTGAGTCCTAATTGGGTGTGAATGGACTTAAATTCTAATTAAGGGAGACTAACTGAGCCAACCTAATTGACTTGACTAAACTAGTCTAGTTAGTGTAACTATTAGTTAGACAGGAACCTAACTAATTAGTTTAGTTAACTCAATTGAAATTTGGTTACTCTAACATAACCGTGGGCCTAACTAATTGCAATTAGCTGAACTAACTATAGCTAGTCTACTAACCAAACTAGAGTTAATTATAACCTAACCTACATGCAACCTAGCCTAACTAGTCTAACTAGGGTTAGTGGGGGCTAGGGATAAGGTTAAGTTAGGTTTGGAAAGCAGGGGAGGAGAGGGTGGGAGGTGCGGGGTGGGTTGGAGGTGGAAGAGGGAAGGGGTTTGGAGATGGAGGGGGGCAAAGGGGGGTGATATGTCTTCTAAAACAAAGGGCTCTCCAAAAAGTTCACCACCTAGCCACTGGATTCCCTATGTGAGTTCCTTTTTCTTTCCATACCTTTTGTGAACTCCATCAAGAATCCACCCCTGAACCCAATGCTTGCCAAGTGGCCTCATGCCTTGGTGCCATGTGTCCCATAAGGGACCTTACATTCTAGCCCTCTCATAGAGCCCATTTGCACTTCTTCATTAATGTCTAGGCCTAGGCGTGACCCTAGACCCAATCCCTCTAGGCCTCATAGTATGCAAGCATCGTCGAGATTTTTGGTTTTCTGCCTAACCATAAACAGAACACACGGTTTGGAGATTATGGCTGACGTAACATTCCCTTCCCCTTGAGAATGGTTTATGTCCTCGAAAATAAAATTGGGAAGCCTCCTCTGGAGATTGCTTACTCTTTCCCATGTCGAACTCTCTTTAGGTCTATCTTTCTACTTAACTAGACATTCTTGCCAGATAGTATGTTGTGTTCTTTTTTCTTGTTTATCTAAAATTCTTTCTGATTCATGTGGTAAAGATGCAGGTTCAATGAGTTCAACTAGGATTTCATTTTCAATGAGATTATCATCATCTCCTAATTTTCTTTTTAGCCTACTAACATGAAAAATTGGATGTACTCTACATCCCTCTAGTAAGGCTAATTTGTAAGCGAGTTTTCCAATCCTCTTAAGTATTATGAATGGTCCCCAATACCTAGGAGACAACTTCGAACATTTACCTGTCTTTAGAGATTTTGAAGATTCAGGCACCTTGAGGTAGACTTTCTCATTTACTTTAAACTCCAACCTTCTACGGTGGGGGTTTGCATAACTTCATGCTCTAATCTTGAGCTCTTCTTATGCTATCTTTAGCTAATTTAAGCATTTTATTCATATCTTCAAGAAAGCCTTTGGCCGCTTGAACCTTCTCTTTTTCGTGTCCCACTGTCATTGGGGCTCTTGGTTGAAATCCATACATCATCATGAATGGACTAAAACCTATAGCTAAATGTTTGGCATTGTTATATGCAAATTCTAATGTGGGCAGATAGGCAGATACTATTCCCAATTAGTTTGCCGCTTACTTACATATGCTTGAAGCATATCCTCAATGATCCGATTGACTCTTTCAGTTTGACCATCACTCTATGGATGATCTGTGGTGCTCATATTCAATGAAGTTTCTAACCTCTTAAATACAGCCCTCCAAAAATGGTTGTTAAATTTGCTATCCTGATCACTAACAATACTGGCTGGTAGCCCATACAATCTATAGATATGTTCCACAAATAGCCTAGCTAATTCTGGAGTTTTAACATCTTCATTGACAAGAATAAAATGAGCCATCTTGGTCAACTGATCCACAATTACCCACACAGAGTTGTGCCCCCTCTATGTCATAGGTAATCCCACAATGAAATCAATGGAGATGCTTTCCCATTTGCCAGATGGAATCTCCAATGATTGTAGGAGACCTCCTACCTTAAGGCATTCAGCCTTATTGACCTGGCATTTTTGGCACTTTAATACATAATCTAGGATGTCCTTACCTATTCCAGGCCAAAAGAATTGTCTTTTCAAAATCACATATGTCTTCTGAATTCCTGCATGTCCAGCACTCGAACTATCATGACATTCAAAAAGAATTTGGTGCCTCATGTCCTTATTATCTGGGACACATACTCTACCCTTGTAGAGTAAGTAGCCATTCTCAATAGTATATTTTTCCCACTTAAGTCCTTTATCACCAACTTGTGGTGTGTCACCATTTCCATGTGACCCCTTAGTGAAAGCCCCTTGATTAGTTGGATCTCTATTCCTAATTGCTTTCCATATTTCAGAGAAGTGAGGATCAAACTCACATTTTCCCTTTAAGGACTCTAGGAATCATTGTAAAATTGAGTAAAACTCAATTCATTAACAATTGGCATTCGGCTAAGAGAGTTTGCTACCACATTGAACTTCCCTTTTCTATATGTCAATTGTATATCAAACTCTTGCATTAACTCAACCCATCTAGCTTTTCTACCATTAAGCTTTGGCTGATTACAAATCCACTTAATGCTCTCCTTATCAAAGATGATTTCAAATTTTGCACCATATAAGTAGTGCCTCCACTTTTTTTAAGCATAGACTATAGCATATAGTTCCTTCTCATATGCCGAGTAATTCCGTTGGGCACGATCTAACTTTTTGCTTTCAAAGGCCACTGGTCGACCTTTATGTAAAAGTACTACCTCAACAGCAAAATCACTGCATCTATCTCAACCACAAATGGTTCATTGGGATCCACTACTTTTAAGACAAGAGATGCTGCTATAGCTACTTTTAATTTTTTTAACTTCTCTTTTGAGGTTCATTCCATATGAAGATGCTTCCCTTCCCCTTAAGCTAGTCTGTCATCAGAACATCAATCTTAGCATAATTCTGGATGAATCTCCTATAGAATCCTGGCAAACCTAAGAATATATGTATTTCTTTTAGATATGTAGGATGTAACCATTCCAATATGGCCCTTACTTTGTCAGGGTCCATACAAACCCCTTCTTGGGATATTATATGTCCCAAGTATTTCACTTCTTTTGCAAAGAATTCACATTTGGATTCTTTAGCAAAGAGTAAATTATCTCTAAGCAGCTGGAACACTTTTATCAAATGTTCCAAATGCTTTTTCCTAGATTTACTATAAATAAGGATATCATCTAAAAATACTACAACAAATTTCCCTAGATATGGAATTAAGACACTATTCATAAGTGTCATGACAGTTGTTGGAGCATTTGTTAATCCAAATGGCATTACTTTAAATTGATAATGCCCATACCTAGTATGAAATGATGTCTTAGGGACATCCTCTTCTCTAAGTCATACTTGGTGATATCCTGATCTTAAATCGATTTTAGTAAAATATTTTGCCCCTTGCAACTGATCAACAAGCTCATTAATGTGAGGCATAGGATACTTATTTTTTATGGTGATTTTATTCAGTGGTAATTTATGCATAAACGCATAGTACCATCTTTGTTCTTTACCAATAAAACTGTTACAGATCAAAGTGTGCTACTTGGTTGGATTTGGCCCTTCCTAAGGTATTCTGTTAACTTTCTTTTGACCTCATGTTCCTCCATTTAACTAAGCCTATATGGGGGCTTACAAATAGGGGTAGATCTAGGAATTAAATCTATTTTATGATCTACTTCTCTCTCAAGCGGTAAACCATCAGGCAAATCAGATGGAAAAACATCTTTAAATTCAAACACTAAATCATGGAAAGAAGACTTATACTTTTTAACATTATAAAAAACAATTTACTTCTTTTTTATGTAGAAGACATAAAATCACCAATAAAAGCAAGTTCACGAAGATATACCTTGCATTCTTCTTGGTGTAGTAGTCATTCCAATTCCATTGAACAAATAAGAGGAGAGTTGGGCACATCATGTTCTCCTTGAATCCAGAAGATGCTAACCTCTTTTTTAAACATAATGGAGTTATTAACTCCGTTGTAAGCTATGCCCAAGACTATACAACCATTCTCAACCAAGCACTACATCGGTTCAGTCGAGATGCATGATTTGGAAATCCAAGGCATCCTGATAACCTTGAATATCCACCTCTACACCATGTATCATGGTGTCCCAAACTTTTTTATCACTACCCTTTGCCAAAGAGACCACATATTTATGAGCACTTGGACTCTTAGGAAATTTTAATTTCTTAACTAATGAGTAGTTCAAGAAATTGTGTGTTGAACTATCATCGACCATCACTCTTACTCTTTGCCCCTTAATTTTTCCATGCATCCTCATTAAATCGTGAGGACCAAAGGTGGGTTGCCACATTGCCGATGATAGACAGCACATGTGGGTGCTATCCTCATGATAGACCTCTACCTCAGTGTACTTTTTAGTACCATTAAGTAGCAACACTCACCTCATGTACTTAGGTCTATTTGGGGCTTTAGCTCTCGCTGTTTATTTTTAGGCAATTCCAAGCAGCATGTTCTTTGCCAGTAAAAACTCTTTTAAGAAGCCTTGTTCAACCTCTCAACTTGATTAGGAGGAATCGATGATTTTTCTATAATAGTTACTGATTGAGAATCGACTAACTTAGTTATGGCTTCAGCTAGGGTTTTCAATGTATCACTGATAACTCCTAGCTGTGTTTCTATATTTTGCATTCGAGTTTCAAGTTTAGTGAATTCCATATACGAAATTCCATAATCACTGTAGTCTATGTCCTCCATTTCCACATTATCCTCTTGAGTTTCAATTTGTACCTCCTCATGTGTTTCCTCTCCAGCTATAGCTTTTCCTTTCCTTGCCCTTTCCTCGTCCTCTCTAACCATATCGTCCCTTTCTGGAGTTGTCATTTTAAAGATGCGTATTTTCCAGAAATTATAAAGCAAAGCGCTTTATGTCAGAGAGAAAAATATGATGCCCACTTCCCTAGTATTTGTTTGATGGCTTTGAATTAGTCTTTGAGGTTGGCACATCTTTGAGGTTGGCACGCTTTCTTTGTTTCATAAACTGCTCTTTCAATCCCGCTCTCTGTTATACTTTATGCTTCGAATTCCTCGACACATTCTTCGATCTTCTTCTTTAAATTTGGCAAGGCTAAGAAGATTAGGACATCTTGGTATTGAAGGGCCTTAGAAAAGAAAGGGATAAAGAGGATATAGAGAGAGGGGTAAAAAAGAAGAAATGTGGCTTTTTCCAAAGGTCAAAAGACCTTAGATGATGTGGTGTGGCTTCCAATTTCTATGTATTAAGCTGCTTCTTCACCTCACAGTTTCCTACACCCTGCGATACAACTCATTCGCCCACTCCTCTGTTGTCATCATAGCAAGCCCCATGCCTCTTGTAAATCAATAGCAACAATGGTAAACGACCATCTCTACTTGATACCAATATTACGACTTGGTCTGTGAACTCACGACGACCCTTTTTTTTATTTTTGCCACCATTCTTTTGCTGCACCACTCTAATGGTGAAGAGAACTCAGCTCTATTTTGCAAAAGAAGTGACTCATCAAGAAGCTGCACTCTATGCCCATCACGCTTCCGTTGTGCATGTATGAAGTAACTTCCTTAGCTGTGGCTTTGTAAAGAACAAAGGATACACTTTGCAAAGTGTGTGGCCAATAAGGTTGTCAGAACTCCACTAGTGTGTGAACTTCAAAGATGGAATACTCCACACTTTCACTGTGCATCTCTAATTGCCCATGAATAGCCAATCGCCTTACAAAGGCTATGCCTTATGGCCACCCGTGTAGTCACCAAGGCTGAAGCCTTGCAATTAACTGATTCTCTAGGAGCAGAACAGCCATATCCATTATGTAAAGTCCAGCAGCCCTCGAGTCTTCACAAAGTTCTTGCTTATGGAGATTCAATCTGAGTACCTCACCCAATAACACAATAGCAATTTCTCTCCTCAGATTTGAAACAAGGCTCTGATACCAATTATATGTCTTCTAAAACAAAGGGCTCTCCAAAAAGTTCACCACCCAACCCCTGGATTCCCTACGTGAGTTCCTTTTTTCTTTCCATAACTTTTGTGAACTCCATCTAGAATCCACCCCTGGACCCAATGCTTACCAGGTGACCTCATGCCTTGGTGCCATGTATCCCATAAGGGACCTTACATTCTAGCTCTCTCATAGAGCCCATTTGCACCTCTTCATTAATGTCTAGGCCTAGGCATGACCCTAGACCCAAACCCTCTAGGCCTCATAATATGCAAGCATCATCGAGTCCTCTGGTTTCCCGCCTGACCATAACCACACCACACGATTTCGGGATTATGGCTGACGTAACAGGGGGGAGGTGGATGGGGGGGAAGGTGGAGATGGAAGAGGGGGGTGTTGGTGGAGGTGGAAGAGGGAGGGGGGTTGGAGGTGGAGGGAGGGGGGGGAGAGAAGGGGGGGGTGGAGGGGGGGGTGGGTTGAAGGTGGAAGAGGGGGTGGAGAAGGGGGGGTGGAGGAGCGGTGGAGGAGAGGGGGAGGGGTGGAGGTGGAGGAGGGGGGGGGGTGGGGGGTGGTGGAAGGAAGAGGGGGTGTGGAGGGGTGGTGGGTGGAAGAGGAAAGGGGGGTGGTGGTGGTGGAGGTGGAGGTGGAGGTGGAGGTGGAGGTGGAGGTGGAGGTGGAGGTGGAGGGGTTGGTGGAGGTGTGGAGGTGGAGGTGGGGGGGGAGGGGTGGTGGAGGGGGGAAAGGGGATATGGAGTGTAAGGAGATGGGGGGTAGAGAGAGGTAGAGAGATGGTGGAGTGGAGGTGGAGAGGGAAAGGATGCTTACCTTGAGTAGGGGAGATGGGGGATGGATGGAAAAAGTGATGGTGGGAAGGAAGATGATGGGAGGTGGAGATGGAGATGGAGGGGGGGCTGACAAAAAAGTAGGGGGACGGTTGATGAAAAAAGTGGTGGTGGTGGTGGAAATGGTGGATGGAAGTTGGAGGACGAAAAATAGAGGTAGATGGAAAATATGGAAGCTTAGCAGAATTTGGAGATGGAAGTGTCTTGGAAAAGTGTGGGAGAAGAAGTGAGGGGGGTTGGTGTTGCTTTTATAGGATGTGGGGGGATTAAGGGTTAATTTTGGGTGTTTATTGTATTAATGTGATTATATAAGTTATGTTACGTTATCCTTTTGCACCATTTGGAAGCATTTTTTCACTCCTTTGCCTTGAGGGATGTATCTTGAATGGTTTTTTGAAGGGGGTTCTTTTTCACACATGCAAACATATGCTCTACTTTTGCTTTAGGCACTAACCTCCCCAACAGTGACACCAAAATGTAGTCACTATTTATCCCAAGTGTAGGTTCTAAGGCTATTGATCACCTACAGTCGTGTTGTTGCTCGTTGTAGCATAGGTGTTCACAAGTGTACCATAGGTCCTCGGGTCGTATTCTGGTAAGATGTGTAGGCTAAAGCATGGAAAGCAGATCTCATGTGCACGTGGGTGAGAAAGAGGGCTTGATCATAACAATTGATGGAGGCTCTCGCCTCCATGGGAATTCAAGGGTTTAGAAGGGGATTTTAGGGTTAAGACCGTATTAGGAAAAATGGGAAAATCTTAAGTTCCACTTTCTTTTGCACTAACAATTTTGGGGTCTAAAAAAGAGGAATTTTGAAACAAACATGCATGGCATGAATTTGTGAAAAACATGAATTTTTTGAAATCATGAATTCTGAAACAAACATGCATGGCCTTAATTTTGAAACAAGCATTCATGAGTAAAGTTAGTATAATCATTAGGTACAACATATCACCAAAAGTCAATGAAATATTTGGCTCTAAATCTTTTTTTAGTGTGCAAATTGCATTGTAGATATTGCCTACATGCTTGAAGATTTGGCTTCAAATCCTTTATCATTACATTTATTTTAAATTTTTAATACTAAAATTCACTTACATTTGCATGTTTTTTGTACATGTTGCATTTTGGATACTATGCAGATGTTTTTAATGTGTTTTTTTTTGCAACAAAAAAGGAGAATGCTTTTTGCTTTTTTAATGCTCTTTCTTGCCTCTTGCTTTGCTTCATTCTCAGCAATCCAAATTATTATAATAATTATATTTTCATCACCACATTTAATATTTCTAAAGAGCCACATCATTAGGTATCCATATAATTATATAATACACATAAAATAAATTTACATCATGAGTAAATGTCCCTCATGCTCGATTTAGATTGTTTTTGTTACAAGAAATTTGGACTTCTTTAAAATAATGTCATTTACATTCTTCACAATGGAGTCTGTAGACTCTTGTGATGCTTCCTCTCAAGGCTATGATGCTTTGGAGTTAGAATGGCTCTCTAATTCCTCTACAAGCTATCATTCCTTTAGTAGGGACTCAATCTCTTCTTTCCCTCTAAGTTGGGATGCTTTTGGTGTAGATGCTTTGGGTGTAGACTGTATCTCCAACTCTGATGGAAGGTGTGATGCTTTTGGAGACTCAATCACCTGCTGTGTTGCTTTGGGTGTAAATTGAATCTCATCTACTTCAATTACATGTTGTATCCCAATTGTGGCAATTAGATCTTGAATGGTCTCAAGCCATAAATGCCTGTAGATCGATCTCTCTATATGCTTCCATTGAGAGATGCGAGTTCCGTTCAAAAATTTCATTGAGGATGAACATGCAGTTGTAGCCCACTCTACATCAACAAGTGTGCACATCCTTTTGCAACACCGCCAAGCATCTTTTGAAATCTTTTTTTGTCTACTAAGTTACCTTGGTGCTGCTTGATTTTCCCAATAGCAGATACCAGCTTATGTGCTGACCTACCCATCATAACATATTAAAGAAATGACTATGTGTATTGCATAAGATACATAACGTGGAAGTGATACATATTAAGATAACACTTACATTAACACTGAGCCATGAAAGCCCGCAATTGAATTGACAAACCGAAATTCTTCTTCTTCAAGGTCCCAAACCATCAAACTCCAATGTGAGCTACATAATTAATTAAGAATAATTATTATTTGACACAATCTCATCAATGAAAGAGTAAACATAATTTTGGAATTTTACTTACACCTCATGATATGCCATAAAGATGACTCTCATGCCATCCAAATGTAAAGGTTCCATCCAGGCACAAACATCATCTATAGTCTGTCTTATCACTAAGTATAGAAGAACTAAGAGAATCCAGCATACATACACGATTTTGTGCTGATCTAGGAAGCTATGATATAACCATACTATACCCACAAATAAATGAAAGTTAGCACATTAGATTCAATCAAAATACTAAAGTATCAAGCTAAGAAAAAGTTGTACCAAACCTGAGGATGGCCATCACTACTTTGTCATTAACCGCTTTATTAGGATTTGAGAGGATTGAAATCTCCTCTGTACTGAATGTCACGTACTGAGGCTGCTATCGAATAATAACCCTAACATTAAATGAGCTTCTAAATTCCTTCAATGCAGCTACATTTGCATAATTGATCTCTGTAATAGAGCCAACATCCTCTCTTCATGCATCTTCAACTCATCTGTGCTTGCAGCCGACCAAAAAGTTGCCAACTTACTACTTCATCTAAATCAAAAGTCCAAAACTTGGAGAAATTATACTATTGCCTTAACTTCAAAACAATTTGGCATCACATCCTTTAATGATATGAATGTATTTTAGTAAAGCATTACAATTCTTTGAAGCTTATAAACATTGTGCTATTTTCACTGCCACACTAATTTAAAACAAAACTTGATGATAATTCTTTTCAGTAATAGGAAAAAATAAAAGTAGCACCACTTATAGAGAAACTAGATATGTAATTGAGTTTTTCAAATGGGGTCATTTCTTACTTGTTCTCTTACTGCCATGTTGTCTTTTCCAATCTTCAAAGGCTGACGATAAATTCTCGCAATTTTGCTTGTAATATATCGACCCGAGAATCCAAGTTGTTGAGCCCTTAAGATTGCCTCCACATCACTCATTGAATCCATATTGTGCATTGATTGTAATATGTCAAGTTGTTCCACAAACAATTTCCTTAGTGGTGCTAGTTTTCCCATTAACTGCTTCATTTGTTTTTGTTCATCATGCTTCAAAACATTTAATGGTTTCTTCTCCTTCTCTGAGAAAGAGTAAATTTCTTCCCAAAATATTTTCGGAGGAGGAATACAACTCCATAAGTTCTGAAAATGCTTGATAACACTCTCAAAGTATCCATACAAGGGATGACCTAGTATCACTTGAGATTGACCAAAGTGATCTACTATGATCATTGATCGGACATCTGAAACATGTCTTAATTCAAGGAGATAAGGCAATAATTTTTCTATGAGTTTAGCATTGCCTATCAAAGCAACACACATGGATCAAAAACACACTGATGCATATTTTTCAACACTCATGCATGATGCATTGTTGAAAACAAAGAAAGATGCATTCAAGCATGCAAATGAGGCTCTCTAGGTATGATGCTTTGAAAAGTAATTAAACTAAAAAAGATGAAGATTGAGGACTATATGTACCAAAAGAACCTTTTCTTGCCATTAGGTGGGATCACAAAGAAGTGTGCAAGTATGTCAATTAAAGACTGGGAGGTTCTTGACAGACGGGCACTACAAATGATATGTTTGGGAGCGTCAATGGCTTTCACCATTCTTGAGCAAAAGACAACAAAGGACTTGATGAGCATGCTAGATACATTGTATGAAAAAGCATTATCTTCTAGCAAAATATTTCTTATGAAGCATCTATTCAATCTAAAGATGTCAAAAGGTGGGTCTATAGCTCATCATTGGAATCAGTTCAATACGAATGCAAGCCAATTAAGGTATGTAGGAGTAAAATTTGATGATGAGATAAGAGTTTTCCTGATTTTGTGCTCTTTGTTGGGATGGCTTGGTCATGGCTGTGAGTAACTCTATTTCTAGGTCAAACACTTTAAAGTTTGATGATACTGTTGCTGTTCTCCTTAGCAAGGAAATGTGATAGAAAAGCATAGGTGAAACATCAAGTAATGCTTTGACTCTTGAGAATAGGGGAAGACAAAGGCAGAGAGGAAAGAGCCCAGGACATCGCAACAAGTCAAGAAAAGGTAGATCCAAATCCAAAGGGAACCTGGAGTGCTAGTATCGTGGGAAGAAAGGACACATAAAGAAACATTGTTGGTTGTGAAAGAAAAAGGAAGGAGATGGACAACAAGAGAATACGCATGAAGATAATGCTTCATTTCAAGCTACGCCTCATAGGATATAATTTCAATACGATGTTCAAGGTGATTTTAGAGAAGTTCATTTAGGTAATGATAAAGCATTGAAGGTTTTTGGAAAGGGCATGGGGTTGATAAAATTATGGAATGGAAACCAGTGGTTTTGCTAAAGGATGTAAGGCATGTTTGTAATTTAAAAGAAACTTAATTTCAGTAGGACAATTGGATGATGAAGGCTACACAACCACATTTGCAGGAAATTTGTGGAAGGTCACTAAGGGGTCAATGGTAATAACAAAAGAAAAGGTAGGTGTGTTGTATTTATGTATCGCTAATGCTTACTCCTCTATTGCTTTAGCTTCTATAGAAGTAGCTACAAATCTATGGCAGCATAGGCTTGGACCAATGATGAGAAGGGGATGCACATTTTTCACTCAAGAAAGTTGTTGCCAAGTTTAAGCTAGATTGATTTGGACTTCTATGAGAATTGTGTTTTAGGAAAATAGAAGAGAGTCAGATTTCTTAGAGTTGGAAAAGAAAAGAAAAGAGAGAAGTTAATGCTTGTGCATATAGATATATGGGGTCTTGCTAATGTATAATCTCTAGGTGGTTCTTCCTATTATGTTACTTTTATTAACGATGCAACTAGAAAACTTGGGTTTATTGCATTACAAAGAAATCTAATGTCTTTAAAACTTTTAAGAAATGGAAAGCTTTTGTTGAGAATGAGGCAAGAAATAACTTGAAGGCTCTCAGATCTGATAATGGAGGTGAATACTACATCAAAGATAATAGTTACTATTCATACAATGGAATTCATAGAGAGAAGACAACTCCAAGAACACCACAAGAAAATTATGTGTAAGAGACAATGAACACAACAATTGTGGAGTGTGCAAGGAGCATGATATTACACTTAGGGCTGCCCTTATAGCTTTGGGCTACAGCAGTGAATACAACTATTTACTTGATAAATAGATTGCCTTTAAGTTCCTTGGATGGTGGCATTCTAGAAGAGGCATGGATAGGTAAAAAGGTTAACTATTCTTTTTTTGAAGGTTTTTGGTTGTGAAGCATTTGTCCATGTTAATAAGGAATTTGAGAACAAAGCTTAAGGCAAAATCCAAGAAGTGCATCTTTATTAGATATGGAGGTTGTGAGTTTGGTTATCGTTTGTGAGATTATGAAAGTAATAAATCATTGAGAGCAGAGATGTATTCAATGACACTGTTATGTATAAAGATCAGTTGTAGAAAAGGAAGAAAGAAAATGCCGACACATAATACACAACTCTTGATGAAGTCACAAGAGATGATATTCCAAAGATTGCAAGAGAGATGGCCAGACCCAAAGAATTTCAGTGAGTGTAGTAATGATGGAGATACTATGATCAGTCTCCACGTGGGAGATTATTGTATGTGGAGCTTGATCTTTTTTCTGAGGTGGTTTTTGGTTGTGCTTTGGACCCATGCATGTTTATACCATTCCATGAAGCAAGGGTAGGGGGGAATGCCCTCTCTAGGACTATCACCAGGGGGTTCCAAGGGGGGGTGACGACATGCATTAGGCCCCCCTTGGCAAGGGTTTTGTTAAATTACACGGTGCAGCGGAACAAAAACTGAACAAAGAATAGAGAGTACACAGCAAACTGGAGAGGAACAAAATTTTTCTTCAATACTAATGTAGTACAAATGATGGCTCCGTCCACTCGTGCACTCCCACAATGGAGCTTAGATGGTGATCTAGACAGATACTAGGTGAAGAGCTACTAGCTGGAAGATTTAATCTAGTACAACAGACTGGGGAAGTCTCCTCTTTATTGCTATGAGGGCGGTAGTCGGATCAACGTAATGAGAGTGGATTAGTTGATGATCCAAAGACACCTAGAAAGTTGGGTGGTTCTCTTGGACTGCATCTATTGGAGGTGCCATCAACTCTGGCTCCTCTTGCAAAACCAAGGGAGGCCTCATTGTTCCTAAGATTCTACCTCCTGATCTTGGGGCAATTCCTCCTAACTGGTTGGCAGAGGCACTAATGTTTGGTGGAACTTTCATTTCTGCCTAGCCTTGAATAGTCTCTTGGGGGGATTTAGCATTCTTTTCAGTGCCTCTCTTTCTTGATTCCTCTCATGTAATGGGTCCTGATGAGTTGGAGCTTGCTCTACTTCTTCCATGCATGTTGCCTACACTTCCATTGGGGGCACCTGTACCAAGGGGGAAGGGGTGATATCCTCCACTATATTTTTTGGTCGAGACTAGGAGAGCCAAGATACATGATATTTTTGGTCGAGACTAGGGGAGACTAGGCGATATCCTCTGCTATATTTTTGGTTCTCCCAATCTCGACCAAAAATATAGGATAGATTTCATGAGCCTCGTGAAATCTCTCTTATATTTTTGGTCGAGATTGGGAGAGCCAAGATAACTACGTGTGAAGGGGGCAGTGAAGTCCCTTAAAATCTTGTACAATGCCCAAGTAAGAGGCCCTTGGACTCTTAGCAGCATTTCCTTTGACATCATCTCATGAAGCTTGGCTCCTGCTGTGTAGAGCTTGATCACCTCCTACTTGGTGTCACTCAAACCACTGCTCTTCCCCATGAAAGCTACCTCTTTGGCTAGGGAGGGGAGGGAAGTTGAACTATGAGAGGAGATTTCTCCAAGTGTAGTTGGGGAGACGGGAATCTCCATCATTCAGAGTCAAGGGAACGAAACTGATGTGACTGTGTAGTTCTTTATGCAACCTAGTCATGGTAGTCATGCCATTTGTAGGTGCAAAAGTTTGGCTAGATTTGATAGTAGCTGAGGCAAAGTTGGGGGGAACGTCCATCCCTCCAGGGTCCACCTCCATACCTCCTTGACCACTCAAGAGATCGGCTAGTTTACTGCCTAGTCACCCAATTTCTCATTGAGTGATTGAATTATCATCACCCACATTAAGGAATAGAAAGATTGTATGATTTGAATCTTTAGGGTGACTAACCTCCATGTGATAGAAGGACTCAATGAAGGAGTCTTCTCAGTGTAATTAGAGCAAGCCTTCACAAATTAGTTAGAGTGAAGACAAAAGATCTTTTTTTGTGGTTGTATTATATTCTATCATTGGTATTATTCTTGCTTTTTAAAGCAAAAGAATTGATTATAGAGGAAAAGAAATTCTTTTCATTCCTCTAGGAAAAGAATAGATTGTATTAGTTTACTTCTACTATTCTATCCCTACATGTTTTCTCAAATCAATTGTAATAATTGCTCTTTTTTATGTTATACCTTTTGGAAAAGTTGTACTTATGGCCTAAACCCATACTGTATTTTTTAGTAAAGTCTACTTGATAAACTCTCTCTCTCTCTCTCTCTCTCTCTCTCTCTCTCTAGGAGCAAGCGATAACAGAGCTGCAATGCAAGAAGCAAAATGCATAAAATACACTATACATAAAGTGCATAGATTAGAAGAGAAAGAGAGATACTGATATATGTGGTTCACCTAGTGTGGGCTACATCCACATAGAAACAGCTAGTCTTATGTTTTTCTTATCATTTTGACCACACAACTCATGCACAACTTTCATGTATTTTTGGCTTCAAGGTCACTGCCCTCAAACCTGTTAGATATGCTCAATTCCCCACCCTCTTGGTAACCAAAAGTGGTCCAATGTGCTCAAGTTGTAAGGCCCCCATATGAGGAGAAGCCATGTGTGAGACCGGAACACTGGATGGGGATCCTAACTTGCATGTCAGATGAGGTCTTTCAATGAGACCATTGATGGTGGAAAGATGATTGTGTGGGAGCCCCTTGCTCTCGCTGGGGTCTAGGGGCCCCCTGGTGGGGGTTTGGGGGCGAGAGCCCTTGAGGTGATGGTATAGGGAATATTCCTTGAATATTCCATGGATGACTAGTCGGTTCCACCAACTAGGTTGACTGGTCAGCTCCAAAAGGTAAAGTTGCAGCCTTTCTTGACAAAGTAGTTAGAGAAGTCGATCAATTGGCTCTCAACCCATGCCCTCATTGAATTTCTTCTAGGACCTAGACCCCCAGCTGCCTTTTATGAGAAAATTGGCTTAAAACTAATTGGATTAGAAAGGAATTGGTAGTGACCAATGTTAGATTTTTAAGGAAGCGGTTTTCTTTCTTCCTTTTTTAAAAGGAGGAAATGGCTTTAATGCTTTGCACCACAATTTATGGACCATCAGAAACTAACCTCTCTACCTTGAATACTAGTCACAGGATTTTAATCCTAATAGACCAAGATCCACTTTCATTCCAGTCTGGGTAGAACTCCTAGATCTTCCTTTCCTTTGATAAACCAAGCACCTAATCTCTACAGAAGCTTGGGCCAAGTTATTGGAGTAGAAAAAGAATAATTCATTAATCCAAGTGGACATTGTGTTAAGCTTGATGTTGCAGAGGAGCTTTTTGATACTCTAGTTATAGTTAATCGAAACCAGGGCATTTTTAGAGAGCAACCTCTAGTCTACAAAAATCCTCCTAACTCGTGTTTTTTTTGTGGTTTGTCCACTCACACTGTCAAGAATTGTCCCTTAAAAATAAATAGGGCTAAGCCTGCTCATGAAATTGTTCAACAGCCACCCCAACCCAAATGGGTCCCCAAGGAAGCTAAAGGTCAATAGAAGCAAGATCCCCCCGTTAATGTAGCAAAGTAATTTAAAGAGGCAAAAGTTCAAGTTCCCCTCATGACAACTAGTACAGATGCTCTTGTGACAAATCATGCTTATGATGCCTTGATAGATCAAGAAATAGAAAGATGGATACAAAGCAATGAGATGGAAGAGGAGGAGGTGATGGTCTAAGGAATTTTAGAATGAGGTAAATCAACTGGATGCCAGTATGAGTGAAACTAATGCCGATGACTTTAAAGAAGAACTTCCTAGGCAATTGCCAATTATTCATAAGGATTTTACATTGTAGAGTAAACCTCGGGCTATAATTCAAACCAAAAGGAGAATCTCTCAAGTAAGAGGCCAAGGTGCCCCACCTAAAAGACCCCCCTTCCAAGCTAAAAAATGGAAAAGTAGTAATGGTAAGTAGACCGATCACCTTTCTCACACTAAATGTGTGTGGTTTGACTAACCCTACAAGGAGTCAAGAGCTAAGTAGACAATTAAAGAAGAATTCTCTCTTCCCAACCTTCTTAGTGCTTCAAGAAGTCAAAGTTACCGATGCTACACTTGAAAATAGGCTCAAAATGATAGAGAAAAGTTGGGTTTGGTTTTTAGTTCTCATGAGGAAGGTAGGGGTGGTAAAGCTTTGGGTGTTTTGCTCTCACTATCAAGCAGGAATCTCCAATTTCAAGCAGGATGCAAATCAAATATGGATATCAATAGGATGTAGGATCAAAAATGTATCTCTTATTGTTGCTTTAGTCTACGCTCCAACAGGATTTCTAGCAAAAATTAACCTGACAAGCACTTCAAGAGATAGAAAGTAATTGTGTACTATTAGGAGACTTCAATACAGTTAAATTTGTTGAGGATACATGGATGAAGAGAGGCTCTGTATTAAGGGGCTCTCAACTATATATTTGGGAAGAACTCAAAGAGAGCTTACAACAAGTGATTGACATTGGGGAAGCTAGCAATTTCACATGGTGTAATAGGCAGGTCCAAGATCTAAGAAGGGAAGCTAGACTTAACAAAGCCTATGTTTCCTAGGCAATCTTAGACCTTTTTATTGTAAAAAGGAGAAACGTTTTCTCATCTTTGACTCTGTCAGACCATAAACAGGTTTTCGCTTGGATTGATGTTAGTTTCGGTAAGAAGGGTAGCTCATGCTTCAAGGTTGATCCTTCTCTATTTAACATTCAATTGGTACAATAAGAGATTGTCAGCATTTGGAATACACTTTTCTATTCAGCTAAAAGTTGTTCACAAAGTTGGTGTGAAGCTGTCTCTAATACTCAACAAGTTCTCAAAGTAGCTAGGAAATAGAAGGCAATCATTAGAGCTTCAAGATTGGATAAATTAAATGAAGAGTTAAAGAACCTAGAAAGTAAAGCAAGGACTGCAGATATCCAGTCCCAACAACAACTAATTGATAAGAGAAAGGATATTCATCTTCAAGAATAGATCAGTGGGCTGGAAGGATAAACAAACCCCCAAGGGAAAATATTCAAAATGAAGAAAAGGTCCCAAGACGAGATACCTCTTCTCAGGAAAGATTTTTAGATGTCCTTTGTCTCCTAACATGGACTATCCTTGACCATTTTCAAAAGATGTTGAGCACTTACAATAATCTGGATGATGAGCTACTAGAAGTGTGCCAAAAATGTTGGCAGTGAAGGAAAAAAATGGTCTCAAGTCTTGGGAAAAACTTGTGAAGACAAACTACCTCAAGATTTAATGAATTGGGGACACACAAGTTTTTCAGACAAATTGAGTATTCCCAATACCCTTGTGCTTGAATGTGATATGGATTCTAGGAATTAAATTATTGTTGCAATCTCAAATACTTGTGAATTATTTGGAAGTATGATGATTGTTGCAAATTAAAATTGTTTTGATATATTTTGGAAGTACTATGATTGATGCAAATTTCAATTGTTCTAGTATATTTGGAAGTATGATGATTGATGCAACTTTCAATTGTTGTTGTATCTGGTATATTCTTTTAAATGTTATTCCTTTTTGAACTCGTGTGATTAAGGAATTAGAAAAGGCTAGTTTGGCTAAGAGAAAATATGCATTGTATAAACATATACTTTGAAAAAAGATTTGCTTATGGTACACATCCCAAGTCTTATCTTTCATGTACATTGCCCCAAAAGAAAATGAAAATTATGGCTTTCTAGTTAGCCAAGTAATTTGAGATTGATCTATAGAAGACTTGGCAGATCCCTCTTTAAGTATGAGTGTTTTTGTTTAGATAAAAAGTTAGTGGAATTAAAATGGATTGAGTTACTAAAATTATAAATAAATCTTAAATGTCATTATTATACCTTATGGACATGTTATGACTATAACCTTGTTTATGAAGACTACATTGGAAATCTTGCTAGTTGGAGAGGTTTTGGAGATGGGAACAGACACAGGAGGAAAAGGTCCTCCTCCTTTAAATCTAGCCTCAACTCAACACACTCTCGACATGACACCACCCTCTTTGCATGGATTTGATGCTGACCTCTTCGACAAGGATGTATGGTATCCTGAAGGTGATTTTTCTCGTGGTGAACCTGCTCACTTCCCACCACTAAAAGACACAAACTTTTTGCCTTTTGAAGAGCATGAGACAACAAGAGTTGGCACTTCAGTCCCTCAATCTCCAACCTCTGGCATTGGGATTCCCAAACCGTCATCAAGGCCCTCATACGCGGGCATCGTCGTCCAAGAATTTCCTGGAGGTCTTTTCACTCCTCAGAGCAGGAAGAATGGATAAACTTAAGATGGAGATCAAAATATTGGAACAAAGTGTAAGGATGAATGATATTAATGCCCAGCAACAATTACTGGATAAAAGAAAGGAAATCATAATACAAGAGCAAATTAAGATACAAAATGCCAAGATTTATTTTAGGGAATGATGGGCATGCAAGGTAGATAGACCAACCAAGGAGAATTTCATGAGGATTAGGAAAAAGAGGCACCAAGAGGAAATTCCTTTGCTGCAGAAGGAAGATGGAGAAGTGGTCAGAACAAAAGCAGGAAATGTGGACATCATTGTTAGCCATTTCAAGAATCTATTGAGTACAGTGGTGGACACAATAGATGACAAGGTCTTGAAGGCTAGAGGTAGGTGTCGATCAGCCAGATAAATCAAAGTGTCTAATTTAGATAGAATTCATCTGGAAAATGATCTCTCCCTACAGGAACTTAAAGAGCCAACCTTTTCAATGGCTGATGGCAAAACACCTAGAGAAGATGGACTTCCTATAGAATTCTACAAGTTTTTATAGGACACTATGGGACCTTCTTTATTGGCTGTTTGGAGGGAGAGTGTTGATCAAGGCTTTCTTCCAAACCACTTAAATGGAGGGGTAATAAAGCTCATTCCAAAAGAAGGAGACAGATCAGTTCTAAAAAATTAGAGACCCCTCACCATGTTAAATTGCTCATATAAGATATATGCTAAAGCCATTACTTTGAGATTGAGGCATAAAATGGACAACTGGATTCTATAGGAACACAAAGGGTTCATAAAGAACAAACATCTTTTGGAGGTAATTATCAACCTATGGGAAGGCTACACACATGAGGAAAGCAAGCAAGAGATCTGTTTAATAAAAATAGACTTTGATAAGGCATATGACAGGCTTAACTGGGAATTTCTGTTACATTCTCTTAACAGCTTGGGACTGGGAACCAAGTTCACCTCTTATGTAGCCCTACTACTCTCCAATGCCTCAGCAAAGGTGTGTTAATGGAGAAATGTCCTAGAGCTTCATGCTGAAAAGATCCATAAGACAAGGATGCCCATTGGCTCCTCTCTTATTTGCCATAGCTGCAGATGCCTTGGGATGGCTGATAAAAGACCAAGTGTCAATGGGTGAAATAAATGGTATAGAACTTCCTTCAAGAAAGCATCTAGTTAGCCAACAATTTGCAGATGATACTACTCTGACCATCAAAATCACAGATGTAGATATACAAAGAGTTATGGACTGTATGGACATCTTTTGTGTACTGAATCTGGATCCAAAATAAACCACTCAAAAACTGGTTATGCCTTGATATCTAGAGACCGCCAAAATCTTCTAGAGTAGATGGGCTACAAGAGAATTCCTCATGGACAGATCTTCAGACTGTTGGGTATCCCTATGGGTTTCAAAGTTAAGATGAAAGACAGATGGGATTGGTTTCTAGAAAGGTTTCACAAAAAAAAAGATAGATGTAGAGGTTTGCAGGCAAACTTAGTAGGGAGAAGGGTAGTACCAACCATTATATATACCCAATAGCCGCTCTTCTATCTATCATGTTGGTGTCCTTCTAGAATAGGTTTAGAAAAGTTTATAAGAATTTGCAGATCCTTCTTATGGGGGGGGAGTGACACAAGAAGAAGAATAGCCAAGGTCAAATGGGCTTTCTACACCAGACCTAGAAAGGAAGGAGGTTTGGGGGTTATAAATATACAATTAGTAGCTTATAAATTAGTAGCCACATGGATAATAAAAGCCATCACTTCTCCTGAAAGTGATTGGGCTAACCTCCTTTTTAGAAACTTCAAGTATGTTAGACCCTACAGGGCCCCTAGATGGAAGGACTATCCCCTTCTCTCAGCCATAGGTAATCCAAAACTCTGCACAACCAAGGGGAGCCAGCTTTGGAAAACTCTATGGTGGGCCTTTGAACAGATCAAAAGTCACATTATCCTCTCTAGAAAAGGGAGCTTCATGGCTCTAGATTCAATTTTGGTTTCTGCCCTCTTCACCAATCAAGAGTTAAGTGATGAGGACTTCTTGAAAGCATGGCATTTGTCAAAGAAAGGGTTATCTTGTTGGGGAGATGTGTGGAACAAAACCAACTTCAAGTGGAAGACATGGCTTGAGATAAGAAGAGAATTTAGCCTCAGCAATGCAGAGCAAGGGTTGATTATGAGCAGAAACGCGATATAGGTTGACGTCCACACATCAATGGTTTTAAGAAGGAATCGGCAAATATTTTGGGGGCTCCATGGGAGGTGAGCAAGGAATGGGAAGAAAGTATGAATGAAGTGTTGGGTGGTTTGCAAGGGAGGGTTTTGAGTTGCCGGTGTGCAGGTCAGAACCTGCCTTTTTTGAGAAAGAATTTTGGGAAGTACTTAACTCCTTGGAGGAAGATAAGTCTCAAGGGCCAAATGGTCTTACAACAAAGTTTTATCTGGCCTTTTGGGATGTTGTGAAAGGAGACTTTACAAAAATGGCAAAGGAGGTGGTGGGGGTAGAAGGTAGCTGTCTAAAGATGTTAAACAAAGAGGCAAATAGGCTCAAGGTTAGATATTAGAGGCCAATTTCTACACTCAACACGTCTTATAAGTTGATTGCCAAGGCTATGCCATGAAGAATAAGGGATATATGCATGAAGATGATGCCTCTGTTGTTGGGTGTAAATGTGTAATGCTTAGTTTTGATTTTGACCAAGAATATGATAGAGTGAGATGGGACTTCATGTTGGCTGTTTTGCTCGAATTGGTCTTTGGGAAAGGATGGTGAATATGCTATTCGCTAATGCCTCGGCTCTTCTATGTGTGAATGGTGAAGCCCTGGGTTGCCAACTTTTTTTGTAAGAAAACCTATCAAAATCTTGAGTATGAGATGAATTCTTGATGAATTTAACAATATGCCATGAGTAGAAATTATTCAAATTAATATGCTTGTGTTTTACACTAAAAGAGCTTCAAATATGTCTTTACACCTTGAAATTTGGGTAACACATGAAAAAGCTACATTACTTTGAAAGGAGATGGGTTTTCATATTTGAGTGTATTTTTTGTTTTACCCCCCCTCATCCAAAAGACCCCCCCCTTGGGCCTCACATATTATGAAAGATATGTACAAATCTTAAAATTTTTCAAGGTATATACCTTATATTTTGTGGGAGGGGTGACATGAAATTTTCATATTTTTCTCTTGCATATATGAAAATTTTAAAGGAAATCCATGCATATTATATATGGACCTTGTCTCCCCATACCTTGGATTTTGGATGAAGATAGTAACATATTACATATTGAGTTGGTGCCCAAGGGTGGGGATGTGAAGTGATTCCGACTCTGCAGCTCGGTGAGAGAAGGGTGTCCATTAGCTCCCCTATTTTTTGCAATATGCACAATACCCCTAATATATATGATAAAGAAGGCTGTGATGGACAAGTTGATGAGGGTGTAGTGTTGCCCTCTAGAGAGCAATTATGTACTCAATTGTTTGGAGATGATATGATCAATATAACAGAGGAGGATCAAGGGAGTATTCAGAAATTGTATGATATTTTGCAGGTGTTTTGTATGGTGCCAGGGTCAGTCTACAAACTGGCCTAAAACTTTTGGCCTTAGCTCTAACTCAAAAATTAGACCTGATTGGTTGAATGCCTGGGCGATGAAATGGATTGATAGAGGGGTGGTGGTAAGATACTTGGGGGCTCTGCTTGGGATTGGAGTAACTTTAAGGCAGAGGTTTGATTGGTTCAAGTACAATATTAGCGCTAAAATTCGAGCTTAGCATGGGGCAGTGTTGGGATGGAATGAAATGGTGTTGATTATCAAACATGTGGAGGCTTTTAAAAAAACATTGACAGGAGATAGAAAAGTTGTTAAGAGCATTCATATGGGCTGAAGAGAGGGGAAGGAGAAAATGGCACTATGTCTCATGGGTAGACATGAAAGTTCCTAAGGGCACTGGGAGTCCCGGATGTGGATTTCAAAAATGTTGCTCTGATAGATAAGTAGTTGCCTAGGATGTTTGAGTGTAATTGCTCCTTGGGTTCAGTGTTGCAAGTGGTTCACTGTGAAGGGGTGTGGGTTGTTGGAAAGATATGAGTGGTATGATAAGCTTTTCTCTTGATTCAAAGAGAAGATTAGTGGGTCGCGAATCCTGGTAGCAAGGGTAGTGGATGCATGGAAGACCTATAACCCATAAATGAGATGGAAGGGCAAACTAGGACTTAGGGGGGATGCAAGAATCTTTGAAGGGATTTGGTGCAGTTGGGCAATCATTTCAGAAGGAGAAGCTCTTGCTAAGTAGATGTACACAGTGTGAGGGAGATGTACAAGAAAGGGATTAGGCATTGAGTACATATTTGGGATCAAAGAGTGCTTATTGGAGATCAATTTGATCTCTCAAGGATCAATATGGGTTATTAGGCAGGGAAACTACTAGATTGAATGAGATATTGTTTAGTATTCCGTAGGGGTGCTCGGTTAAAAGTATTGCATCTATGGCCTAGAGAGGTAATCAACGGAGCTTGGAATCATCGATTACTGCTAGAGCCACTGAAATCTTATGATGAGGTTGTTGCTAGTGCTAAAGTTGAATGAGAAATGGAAGCTGAGACGCTACAGTGGTTGGTGGAAACATAGATTTGTCGGGGAAAGCTAGTTTCTTGCTTGGAAAGTAATGCACAAGTGTTTGCCCTTAGAGGGATGGGAAAGTGGGCCAAGGTGAATCCTTACTGCCCTCTCTGCAAGAAATGCATTGAAGATATCATGTGGGCATGCCCTATTATGAGGAGACTTTGGTTGCAAATGGCTATTGTAGTTAGGACTGTTGGGTTGATGGGAAGGTTCTATGTCTAGGGTGAATTGGCGGCTTATGTTGTTGGGAGATACTGAGGCTTGCATCTACTTTGGTGGCTTGTTGGCACTTTGTTAGGAGGGCATGTTTATTGGTGGTATGGGGGGTTAGGAATGAAATGGTGTTTTGCAATGATTTGGTTTGGGGTTTAGCCATGACCATTCTGGCAGATATGGCTAAGTTTGGGGTTTGGGGTTTGGGGGGTTTGGGGTTTAGCCATGACCATTCTGGCAGATATGGCTAAGTTGATGGCCAGGAGAGACTCTCTAGTGGGATCCTACTTGTTTGAGTTGAGTATAGTTTTGTAAGTGGATTGGGGTTTTTTTTGCCTGGTTGGCATTGGCTGTGGGTAGTTTGCCCCTAATAGCCAGCCACAATTTTGTACATATTGTGTTTTTCTATAATAATAGAAGCCAATTGTTTTAGCCCCCAAAAGAAAAGTCCTCCCATGTCTCAAAACTTGGTTTTGGTATTTCAGAAAAGCAAGGATTATGCTCACATTTCCTTTTAGGACTTTAGGAAACCACTTTGTATTTGATAAAGGTGAGGTTATGCTCACATTTCCTTTTAGGGACTTTAGGATACCATTTTGGATGGAATACAAGTCAATTCATTAACCATTGGCATTCGGCTTAGGGAATCTATTACCACATTGAATTTCCCCTTCTGACATGTCAATTGAATATCAATTTATTGCATTAATTTATCCCATGTAGCCTTTCTTCCTTTAAACTCTCGCTAACTGCAATTGCATTTGATATTTTCTTGATCTCAAATTTAGGACCATACAAATAGTGCCTCCATTTCTTTAATGCATAGAGTATAGCATACAATTCCTTCTCATATGCTAAGCAATTTTGTTGACTGGTAGTCTAACTTCTTACTTTCAAAAGCTACTAGTTGACCTCTTTGTAGAAGTACCACTCCAATATAAAAATCATTGTGTTGACCACAAATGGCTCTTTGGGTTCCACTACCTTTAAGATAGGGTGTATAGCTCTAAAATAGCTATTTGATAACTTTTTATAAAATCAAAACAAACCTAAGAACATTTGTAGTTCTTCTAGGGTTGTAAGATGTGGCCATTCGTTAAGCTTGTCGACGGATATGGCCCTAACCTTTTTAGGATTTGTACAAATCCCTTCTTGGGATATGATACTTCCCAAGTACCATAATTCTTTTGCAAAGAATTCACACTTGGATTCATTAGCGAAAAGAGAGTTACTTCAATCAAAACACCTTCTCTTAGATTGTAGAATTTACTATAGATGAGGATATAATCTATAAATACTATTATAAATTTTCCAAATATGGCTTTAAGACAATATTCATGTCATAAGTTTTTGTTAAACCAAATGACATTACTTTAAATTAATAATGTCTACACCTAGTGTGAAAAAGTGTTTTGGATGCATCCACTTCTCTACTTCATACTTTGTAATATTCAGAACTTAAATCAATTTTGGCAAAGTATTTAGCCCCTTGTAATTTTTCAAAGAGCTAATCAATGCAAGGCATAGGACATTGATTCTTTATTGTGATTGTATTTGAAGCTCATTAATCTATGCATAAGAGCATAGTACAATCCTTTTTCTCTACCACTAAAACTGGTGAAGACCAAGATGATCTAGTTGGTTGAATTTGACACTTTCTAAGATATTCAGCTAGTTATTTCACTTCACATTCCTTCATTTGACTAACTCTATAAGGTGTTTACAAACAAGAGTACATCTAGAAAGAATAAATAAATAAATCAATACATATACATATATCTCTATTTTGTTCTAAGTTGCTAGTTTCCTCTTTAATTTTCTCCCATGAGCTTTCCACTCCCTACTACTCCTCCCATGAACTTCCATGGGCTTGCCACTCTCTTAATTTTTTCTTATTAATCTTTACTTTTTCCTTCTTTTCCCCTATTGACTTAATTTATTCTCTATTTCTATAACCTATCCTTAATTAACTCCGTGGTTCCACCTTTGTTCTGTGGCCCTTTTTGGTTCTACTGACTCCTGAGTACTTTGCTACCCATGCAACCTTTAGCTCCCGTACCCATGCTACCCTTTGACTTGGACTGTGATGATGCCTTCGCTGCATGGCTTCATCGACCGTGATTTTTACCCCAAACTCTTAGGACTTTGAGGTCCTTTTTTCCCTTAGGTTATATATTTTTTTCATTAACCCCCCCCCTTCCTCTTTCTTTAAAAATCACTCAGGAAAACCACCCCTCCCCCATTAATTTCATTTACCTCATTTATGTTTCATCTTTCAATTTTCATTTTTAATCCTTTCCATTAATTTGCTCAGAATTTAGATTAATTCTCTCACTAGTCGACTTACATTTTTTCTTATTTTTTATTATATAAATTTTCTCTCACTAAAAGTCATTTTGCACACTACCCTTTCCTTTAAATTTTTTAAGGATAAGCCCTCACACACTATCTCTCTTATTTATTTTTCCCTCTATTCTAATCCTACTTTCCTGATATAATTGCCTCTACCTCCCCATACACTTAGTCACTCTAACCCCTTCTAAACCTCCTACAAACCTTCAAGCCCTTCTCCAACCCCTTTTTCCCCCAACCTTTTTTAATCTCCCCCCCTTGCCCCCCTCTCCCCCCGGTCCCCTCTCTATCTAATTTATTTCCATCTTCCCCGTCTGTTACTATTTCCCTCCCCCTTCTCTCTACATATATAGTTTATTTTTCCCTCCCCCTCTCCACTTATGTAATTGCCCTTCATTATCTCCCTTTATGTTTTCCCTCTAGGTCTCCCCTTTATAAATCCCTTTAAAATTTCCCTCAATTTATTTTTACTTTGATTAATTCTTTCCATTGCACCTCCCTTTCCCCCCCATTTTTACCTCAAGTTGGTTTACCCCACTGTATTCGCCGCAATTTGGTTCACCCCACTCCACAAACCCATCTATTTTACACCTATAATGCTACATTGAGCTGTTTAAGTTTGTGGTTAAGCTTCTATTTTATTGTGAACCCGATAATAAGGGAGGGGTGTTTATGACACCTGTCTTCCCAATCAAAGTTAAGCCGGTTCTTGCCATGTTTTCTTGTTAGATGGTGGCCAGTAGGCAAACTCCCCTCTTCAATAAAAGTGATGCTTACTAGGACTTATCCAAGCTCAACCTCTATACAGTTTCCACAAAGTCATTTCTACAAAAGGGCCCACTGCTAGTTTCCTTTATAAATAGGAATTCACCGACTTGTACAAACTTTTTCGTGAATGCAATTAGTCCTATTTCATTGTCTAGCTTTGCTCTTTTGTCTTTTCACTATGCAAAGAGGTGTTGTAAAATCTGACACCACACACACACACACACACACATATATATAAAGAGAGATGGTTTACTTCTCTCAACAGGTAAACATTAAGCAAGTCAAACAGAAAACATTTTAAATTCAATCATTAAATTATTAAAGAATCTTTATGCTTTTCAACACATCAACTAAAGTTTACTTTTTTAAAGTAAAGAAATGAAGAAATTAAATATCAATAAAATAAAATCAGCCGCACATTCTTGTTGTGTAGGAGTCATTCCAATGCCATCAAATAAATAAGTGGTGAACCACGATCATCATTTTCCCGTAGACCCTACCATGCTTTTCAAATATAATAAAACTATTTAAACTCCGTTGCAAGCTATGCTCAAGACTTTAAGCCATTCTTAACATAGGGCCACATCTATTCTATCGAGATGCATAATTTAGATACAAAGCATCCTCATAGTCTTGATGTCCACCTCTACACCCATGTATTATGGTGTCCCAAACTTTTTTATCACTACGCTTTGCAAGTGAGACTGTATATTTGTGGGCACTTGGACTCTCACGGAACTTCAAAATTTACTACCAAGTAGTTTAAGAAATTATGCGTGGCACAATCATTAACCATTATTCTTACATTTTGCCCCTTGATATTTCCATTATTCTTACTTTTATTAACCATTATTCTTACTTTTGCCCCTTGATATTTCCATCCATCCTCATTATTTCATGAGTAGTAAAATTGGGCTACCATGGTAAGCAACACATAAGGGTGCTACCCTCATGATAAAGCCCTACTTCTATGTACTTTTCAGTACCTTTAATGATGACCCTTAATATCGCCTCAGCTTGCAACACAGCCGTGCATCATCTTATAACATAAACTTGTATCATCTTAAAACATAGTCCTGTTTTAGATTCCTATAGCCGTTTTATGTTGTTGAACTCCGATACCAATAACACAATCTTCAAACATATACAACTTTTGTTTTATTAGTTCCAACTATCCATGAATAATAGTTCCCCCTTTATTTTCATTGTTTCTTCGAGTACTCATGCGTGGTCTCCTCCCCCATGTGTAGTACTTGTCGTTTGGGTGTGATGGAGTTTATGGTTTTCAACCTTATGATTGAATATCATGAGATTGAAACTACACTATGTGTTGTATCTTTAGAGGATGAGTTCGGGCATAAATTCATATAGATATGTGCTTCTTTGGTGTCATGTGTCCTACAAGGGACCCTTCCATAAAAACTTTGTTATGTCTTCCCTTTTCATCTTTTCATTATTGCTTAAGCCTCACTGCTAGCTTTCCTTGTTATACACTGGTCTCAATATTAAATTTAACCTAACACATATGGACTATATATTGGGCTTGGAAGGCTAGTAAGGGCCTTTACAGACCAGAGCCGAAGTATTAGCAGTAGGGACGTGGCTACCACTCGACATCCTTACATTAGTTTCATAAAAAATGAGGCCCCTTAGCGTGCACCCAAAAGAGTCTTGAGATACATCAGAGGTACAAGACAGTTTTGGATAGAATACAAAGGAAGTCATCCACGGCGGTTGCATGGATACTGTGACAAAGACTATGCTGGAGATCATGAGACCAGGAGATCCACATAGGGATATGCATTTTTCCTTAGTCAAGGTGCTATATCATGGTTGTCAAACAAACAGCCAACTGTTTCTTTGTCTTCGACCGAAGCAGAATATAGAGCACTCACTCCAGGTGCATGTGAGGCTATATGGCTCTGAAGACTATTGTCAGATTGATGAATCAAACTCAACCCCTTGCTCAAGCCCTGGCCATCCAAAAACCATGGTTTTTGACCTCATGTGGCAGACTCATCCCCTACCATCCAAGCTTCTTTTTTTCCTTGTAGTGCAAATGCACACATCTAGGTGCGGGTGTGAGTATCCTATGAGTTCATGCGAGTTGTAATAATTGGGGGGGGCTACATTAGGGTGCACGATTGAGTCCAACAGAATGTGTTGGACTTGTTTGAGCAACGATTGCTAGATGTCTTGGGCAGATTGGGTGCAACCAATCACCTACCTGAAGCTTGCCTCCCCCGTAACAATCCCTTTCACCATGCCTCTCCAGAAAAGACAACATCTCCATTGCCTTGAGTGTGAGCATACCACCTCATACAAGCTGGTCTTCCACAGAGAGTTCCCTGTGCGTAGCCTGAATTGCCAGGTGCTCCTTGGTGTGCATTCGTAACGATCCCTTTCACCATGCCCCTCCAAACAACACCACATCTCCATTACCTCCAATGCAAGTAGACCTCATACAAGCTGGTCTTCCACAGAGAGTTCCCTGTGCCTAGCTCGAATTGCCAGGTGCAGGTCCGGCTACCCCACTCGCGCCTGTCCGCGCAAGAGGCCCCAGGGCAGAGGCCCACTCAACTCTCTACTTTTGGAATCATGCCAGGTGCAGAGAATCATGCTTTTCGAATCATGCCGAGGCATGCCCAGGTGCCGGTTGGGCGAGTGAACTCGCACGTGTTGGGGTTGGAATGCTGAAATCAACCCCATTCAAAGGTCACGCTGATGAAATGCGATGAAAGGAGGATGGATGTCCACGGTATGCACTCGAAGGAGAAATATGAAGGGCTACATATAAACTAGGTCGGATTGATAAACAGATTGTAGTAGCAAGAAGCGAAGAAGAAGAGGAGCAGAAAATCATGGGAGGAGGGTCTGTTCTGAGGGGCGTCGCCCGCTTGATGGGAGCTGCATCCGTCGGGGCTGCCTCAGCCCCGCCCAGTGCTTTCTGCCACGTCTCTTCCCCCTCCCTCAAGCCTCAAGATCACCTCTCTTCTTCCCTCGATCCCCCCCCTATCGACCCTTTCCTTGCCTCTTCCTTGCCTTCCAAACCCCTCGTCCTCCTTCGTCATGACAGCGCCGACGACTGGGAATGCCCTGCTGAGGAAGAGTGGAACGAACGCCCGCGTAGTCACCTCGTCTTTGCTCCTTCGCCGACCAGGGAGGAGGTGGAAGAGGCCACCAAAGAACTCCATGCCGCTCTTCATCTGTATGATTCTCAACCCGCCTTTCTCCTTTTGGTTTAATTTCATCTTCGCCCATTCACCGAATATCTGTACCCGGCATGCATGCAATTTCAAACTGATCCTTTGTCGTTTGAAACTGCTCTCCTTTTCTTTCTGGCAATAAGGATTTCCTAGTTTTCCTGATATCGTTTCACGGATTTCTGGGGATTTCATCCAGCTCGATCCCGGTTCCTGGTTTTGGCTTGGATGGAAGCTCCAATGAACCATCATTATGCGTGCCAGAAAGCACTTCTTTGGATCCGACTACGGAAAAGGCGCTGACAGTTCCAGAAAAACCAGAAGCAGCGTTCAAACGATCTCCCATCTTGGCCAGTCATTTGGGAATGCTTGCCGCAGGAAGCAGCTCTGTGTACCAGGCATTTCATCTGCTGCAGACGAACCCACAGATTCAGGTTTGCCTTTCAGGACTAAACGCTGGTCGAGTTCTTTGGCCTCATTACGACTTCATCATCAATTTTACCTGCCTGTAGAGAGTAAATCTGTAATAGGACCTGTTTGTGTAGTATTGCTGTGTTTGTTTAGCACTACTGGTCCAAGCATTCATATGTTCCTGGAGTCTTGTTGCTGTCATGCCAAAGCAATGAAAGACACACTGAATAACGTTGCAACTGCTTGAGGTTGTGTAAAAATGGACATATTTACTTGCTTCCAAACACCACCCTATCGCCTTAGAGAATAATTGGGCCTTCTCCTTAATTGCATCATGGCAGGAACTCGGTACCAAGGTACGTCTATGCATCTATTTCTTTATTCTTCGGGTTTTAATAGACACCTAGTACCAAGATATGTCCGTGGATTTATGTGCATGTGTGCTGAGGGGGGCTGGAGGCTTTTCTCTCTCAAAAATACCCGTCTTCTTAAGTGCTAGCCTTCACCATAACAGAGTCTTCCCTTCACTCTTCAAGTTTTAATAGAACCTCAGTACCAAGATATAGGGGGGTGTGGATATGTGTGAGTGTGTGTGTGTGTGAGAGAGAGAGAGAGCTCAATAAGCTGGCAAGTCCTATGGGGGTAAAGACTATATAGGTCTCCCCTCTTGTGCCTCTTCTTGCTAAAATCTGAATTTGTACGAACTCACACTATGATAACACGAATTAACTAAGGCAACATTGGCACAAATTAGCACAACGTGACTTAATTTATCCTCAAATTATAGGAGGGGGCTTGGCACGACTTAATTGACCACATCACACAATTGATCTCGTTGAAACAAGTACTCATTCTATATGTGGATGACATGTTGATTGCCAGTAAATCTCAGCTTGAGATTAGTGCTTTAAAGAAACAACTGCATAAGTCTTTTGACATGAAAGACTTGGGTGATGCAAACCATATTCTTGGCACGTGGATTACTCGTGACAGGTCCAAGGGACTTTTGTTTCTGTCACAAAAGGAGTACATTGACAAAGTACTGCAGAGGTTTAAAATGGAGGGGGGGAAGTCTATTAGTACCCCGTTGCCTCCACATTTAAAACTCAGCAGTAAGGACAGCCCCAGATCAGATGATGATAAGGCTGAAATGGCCAAGGTTCCGTATGCATCTGCAGTTGGTTCTTTGATGTATGCCATGGTTGCCACTCGTCCGGATATTGCTTTTGCGGTGGGAGTCATCAGCAGGTATATGGCAAATCCAGGCAAGCGGCACTGGGAAGCAGTGAAAGGTGTCTTGAGGTATCTCAAGGGTACCAAAAACTTGTGCATATGCTATGGTAGGCAGGATGCATTGGTGCATGGTTTTACAGATTCAGACTATGCAGGGAATGCAGATAACCGGAAGTCTACTATCGGTTATATTTTCACATTTGCAGGAGGTGCTATATCATGGGTGTCTCAGTTGTAGAAATGCGTTGCACTATCAACTACTGAAGCTGAATATGTTGCAGCCACTGAGGCTTGCAAGGAAGCAATATGGCTTACTCGGCTGGTGGGAGACTTGGGCATTACAGGAGATATGCCAGTTTTGCATTGTGATAGTCAGAGTGCTATCATGTTGGCAAAGAATCCGGTCTTTCATCAGAAGACCAAGCACATAGATGTGAAATATCATTTCATCAGGGAGGTATTGGAAGAGATGCGACTTGAGCTTGTGAAGGTGCATACTGATGATAATCCTGCAGATTTGCTCACTAAGAGCTTGCCTACAGAGCGGTTTGCACATTGCCGTCACATCATGGGATTAGGATGAGACCACTCTTATTTTATGGTCTTGTATACAGTAACTGTATATTGCTGTAATTTTTATTCTTTTCTTCCCTTTAGGCATATTGGCCTTTAGGTGGGAGGTTGTTGGGGTAAAGACACATTGCCACCCCTTTATTAAAGATATGACACCTATGACTGTCTTAAGACATTCATAGGGGGAAAACCTAATCCTAATAAAACTTAAGAGTTTGTGGTGTGGCTCATCACTTCACACCCGCACATTTGGAGTCTTCTCTCTCTCTCACTCTCTCCCTCTTGTACTTCTACCACTCACCTTCCCCCTTGAAGTTGTTCTTTTTTGCAAAGTGAAAGGTGAAATTGGGCTGAATTTGTCCCAGCTGGAGGTATTCGTTCAATTGCCTATGCACCTTCATGTCTTTAACAAAGCTTAATCTTTAGGAAGGCCTATTTACCAGTTTTGCTTCATGGATAAGTTCAATCTTACGTTGAACATTCCGCTCAAGAGGCAATTCTTAAGGCAACTCATTTCTAAAACAATCAGAGAACTTTTTGCGATGTGATCAGCCACCAACTTGGTCATTTTCCCTTTCCATCTAGACGACGGATTACAAATCGACTATCTCGATGCTGTATTACAAATGGTGAATGCTTTGTCCCATTTGTGTAACCAGCCCTCAACTACGGTCTGTCTTTCCAACTAGAATACTTTTCTGGTCTATAGTTGGCAATATCAGGTATTTTAGCCTTCATTGGCTCGACTGTATGTACATTGGTTTCAGGCTTCATAGGAGACTTCCCTTTCTGCTCGTTGGATGGTCTCAAGATAGACTTTGAATAAATCTCCTCAACTCGGATTGCCTCACAGTAGCCTATAACTGCTGAGTCATCATTTGCTGTGTGAGGCATCCTATAACAATGCAATTCTACCATAGGGGCTACAAGGTGCGACACCTGTTGTTGTCACATTCACCCTTGCAGTTGGGTGCAAAGTGATACAGTGGCTACATCGACAAGTGCGTAATAGTTCCCTAGTAGGAGTTTTTGTCGTATGCTATGACCCCTTTGTGAGCCCTTGTCCAGAGTTAGGCTAGTCTCTCAGCCTTAGGTCAAGTTGGAAGATCAGTCCTTGTTCACTAGGACCCACTAGAGAACCGTAGGGTAGTGTTTCCGTCTTAAGTTTAGGTCCAGCCTAGGATAGGAGCCCTTTTTGGGCCCCCTCAAGGCTGGAACAAGTGAAGAGAATGGCAGGGGAAGGGCTGCCTTTATAGGCTACCTTGCACCCCTCCCTAGGGCTGCCTTTATGGGGCAAAGGGCCCCATTTATGGGGCCTAGGGCTGCCTTTATGGGGCCAAGGGACCAGCCAACCAGCCCCAAAAGCCCTATAAATAGGGGGCCTCCAGGCCCTCTTTCCTCATTCAGTTCCCCCCCTCCTTCGGCCTCCTACAGCTCCTCCTCAGCCCCCTCTCAACAGCCTGACACTCACCCCCAATGGTCCTCTGACCAGCCTCAGCCTTTGGCATCAGTTCAGCCTCTGGGAAGGTGTTCACGCAGCGCATCAGACGGGGAGTCGGGACAGCGAACGGAGTAAAGTTTGGGGTCTGTTTCAGCAGCTCTTTTCAATTATCTCTTACAGTTTTACACAGCTCATTCTCAGTTCTTTATTTCAGTCATCTCTCAGCTCTCTTATAGGATCTATCACTCCTAGCTTTCACTCTCTCACTCATGCAATAACCTTGCATTCCGATGGACAGCACAAGCCTCTCCCTTGCCTTGCAGAAGCGTCCTACATCGTCAGTGTGGACAGCATCAAGGTCTCAGTATTGGTTGGCGTCGCCTCTCAGGTCTTTGTTTTGCTATACATGTGCATAGTGAGCTCTTCAGAAGCGCGTTTCTGGTGCTCTCTCAAAGAGTGTTCTTTGTATTGCTTAGTTCTCCAAGTATAAAGCAAATTCTCCGCCCTCAGTGGGTACATGACCCAATCGGTTGTCGACTCTACTCTCTCTCTCTACCCTCATCTCCTTTCTCTCTCTATGGTGTACAACGCTAATTCCTCGCTAAAGGTTTAAAGAAGGTCTTGCTGTGAATTACACGATTAGATTACAGTTGCATGTTACAATTGTGCAGGCCGGACTCTTGGTTCTAGAGGATCCACCCGTGAGGCTTCTCCCTCAACTTCCATTGCTGCCACTTTACCTTTATCCATAAGGTCTCAAATCTTGAATCTATAGAGTTTCTCTACTTGTGTTGGTTTGTTTTTCTCCCCAAACATGCGCCATTTATATAAATCAAATCTAATCTCATTGCTGTAAAAGCATACCCCAATTATAAGGATGTGACGGTAAATGAACCGAATTCTGTTTCAGCAAATCAAAAATAAATTGCAAAACACCCATAATTGCAATTTGAAAAATGAGAAAATTGTGCACTAAATTCAAAAGGGAAATAAAGAGTTTTCTGGTTCTATTTATTCTTTGCAGTCTATCATCTGCGTACCATGCCTAACTTCACATCACCAATCTTGATTTGTGGCAACTACAAAGGCATTTGCAGTTTGAATGATTATGTAATAAAAAAGAATCGAAGCAAAGAAATCCTGTTTTATTGCTTTTTGCATGCATGTACAAACGTTCTCAAAGCAGTTGCACTAGTGCGATGAGTACATCCATTTACATGGGCCTGGTCTTTCCCAATTGGCTTGTGCCATGCCAAGCCCATTGCTCATCGCTACAACAACTGTGGGATTGCAGACGAGGCATATGGAATCATGGAGCGAGTACGTCGATTGGAGGGAGTTCGAAATGGACTCTGTCAAGGGAAAACGACCTTGTTAGAGAGGGACATTGTGTGTCTGTAATTCATGTGTCCCCGAATGTCACTTAGACTTTGACACCTGGTATCGTAGTGGCGAGGCTTGCGCTTTCCTTCAAACTATCTAACCAAATGCCAAGCGGCTAATCCCAACTTCCAAGGCTTTGAATCTCTCTTAGATCATACCATGATCATTTGTTTTGGTGTCAACTTGGACCATTGATTGACACTGATGAGCACACAAGCACAACACTTATAGAGTAAGTTCATACCACACTTTTTCAACTCCACGGTTTGCCAAAGAAAATCATCCTAGATCAAAGGTGGTGAGGAGTTTCAAAACACCATGTTTCGAAATGCGTTTGGGGGTTTCGTAAATGTTTCGAGCCAAACCCGAAACATTTGTAAAAACCTCTCGTGCATAATAGGGTATTTAAAAATATATATTTTTTCCAAAAATATTAAAACATTTTAGATTATTACCACCAGAAGTCCACTTGAAAAAAACTCATGAAACATAGTGCACAGACATTTGATATGTTAGAACTTGAAATTGGATGCTTGAAACATATTACTAAATCCTAAATAAAAAAATTAACAACACATCATTGTAGATTCAAGCGTCAATTGTCATAATTTAAAATTAAAAAAGATACATGGAATCATGAATCACGATTTATGTCGATGCTCCAATTGGACGGGCTAAAGAAAAACGTACGGGCCGAAGGTCAATTTTAGTATATGTCAATTTGACATGTACGGGTGGCAAAAATGCGACACAACACCAAATTTCCCAAAATTGGGGCAAATTGAATTTTTTGAACATTGGGGGTTTTTTGGGGATCCTGGAACGCGAGTTTGAGAACCGAAACGTTTTCGGGCCTACGATGTCCTAGATCCACTTGCACCAATCACTTTTGTATCTCTCTGAGTCTTTGGGTGCATTAGGCTCAATGTATCATCTTGAGTGTGCTCAGAGACTAAACGAGTAAATCAAGCTTTAAGAAATGTTGTGTCACTACATTCAATTATGACAATCATCATGGGAAGCCTATTTTCTACTCATTGAGTTCCAAGCAGCTTAAAATCATACTCTGATTGTACTTATATACTTGTTCTCCAGCCCTTGCAGATCAAACTGCACAAGAATTGCAAGACATTTTGCTAAAAGACAAGGGCTCAATGAGAAAATCTTAAGAGCAATATGAAGATTAAGCCAACAAACCCAAGTATCTATATTAAATGGTGCATTGCCCTACCAGCTAGATTGAGATTTAGATGCTCGTTTGGGAGAGACTAAAATGAAATCGTTTAGACTTCACAAGCAGTTGTAGCTTGAATGAAGAGATTTGGACTACTTTTTGATTAGCCTTCTCCTTTAGTGCTAGCCTTCGTCATGGCTGAGTTTGCCCTTCACCTCCGGAGTGCCGACAGAAACTCAGTACGAAGACTTTGTATAAATGGATGCTCAAGTATGTGTGGGTGTGTGGATTTGTATGTGTGAGAGCATACTTTTATACTATGGTCTACACCCACCATTGGGCGCTGATGACGTTAGTGGGGATGCCATAGTAGCTAGTCCTTGCTATGCATGATGGAGTTTATGGTTCTCAATCTTATGAGTGACTCTCGAGAGATTGAAACTGCACTATGTTGTGTTTTTAGAGGATGAGTTCGGGAATGTTCTTGGATTCATCTGGGTATATGCTTCTGCCGTATTAGCGGACATGCAAATTTCACCTTGTGAAGTTTTCGTCCAAGTTGCAGCCTGTTGGTATTGCGATAATTCTTTCTATCTTAGATGGTGCGTTGCCCTACCAGCTAGATTTAGATTTAGATGCTCATTTGGGAGAGACTAAAATGAAATTGTTTAGACTTCACAAGCAGTTGTAGCTTGAATGAAGAGATTTGGACTACTTTTTGATTAGCCTTCTCCTTTAGTGCTAGCCTTCGTCATGGCTGAGTTTGCCCTTCACCTCCAGAGTGCCGACAGAAACTCAGTATGAAGACTATGTATAAATGGATGCTCAAGTATGTGTGGGGGTGTGGATTTGTATGTGTGAGTACTTTTATACTATGGTCTACACCCACTGTTGGGCGCTGATGACGTCAGTGGGGATGTCATAGTAGCTAGTCCTTGCTATGCATGATGGAGTTTATGGTTCTCAATCTTATGAGTGACTCTCGTGAGATTGAAACTGCACTATGTTGTGTTTTTAGAGGATGAGTTTGGGAATGTCCCTGGATTCATCTAGGTATATGATACCAAGGAGTTGTCATCCCATCCTTTGTCTCCTAGTCTTCAATCCTATCAGCATCTATGTGAGGTTTTTTGGATATGCTTGCAACAATCTTCCATAAGCCTTTCCAAGCAAAAGCATCTTATGACCTTCCATGTGTTGGAAAGGTCACCTCCCCATCTGTAAGCCCCCATATGAGGAGAGCATGGGAGGGGATGGACCTGGGTCTTGAGGGATGGCCACATGGGCAACAAGATGGCTGCCATGGGGGCAGAGATCAGAGAGAAAAAGGAAAGTACCTGGAGTATCAAAGTGGCTGCAACACATGGTGATACATACATTGCATAGATCTGGCCTTGAAGAGGCAGATCTGGAGCAGCACAAGATTCCCGGGGTACATGGCCCAGGCGCCTACATGGCGAGCTATCTGGCGAGGAATGTGGGTAGGCACATGACCTGCAACATACCCTAAAGATGGCGCAGGAATATGCCGGGACAGATCAGCAAACAGGTCGGCCAACAGTAGGGCTGGTTGAGCCAGCCAACCAGGCCTTGGTTAGGCTGGTCAAGAGGGCTGGGTCCCTGCCTGGAACAAAGGCTGTAAAGGGCCTAGTAAAGACCCTTATATAGGCCCCTGGTTGGGCTGTTAGGGGCAGCCAACCAGGTTGGTTTTCAGCCAGACTGAGTCGGCCAAAATAGGGCTGACCAGTCGGCTATTTTGATCAGGCCTTGGGCCTTTAAAAGGAGAGGCCCTGGGCCTTATAATTTATCCAACCATTCAGCAAGAGCAGGAGCAGACAGAAGCCACTCCCTTGGGCCTCACACTGGGGGTGAAGGAGAGTGGAAGGTGTGCTGCAGACTGAGTTCCCTAGAGGCTGGACCTTGGCTGTCTTCTAGGGCAGGGAGGTGTTGTGATCAACATCCTCTGGAGCAGCAAATCTACAGCAGACAGGAGCAGCAGTTAGGGTTTTCTTGGTCCTACTCCCAGGAGGTGAAGGAGACCTACAGAGAGTTGCAGACTGAGCTAGTGAGTGCTGCCTACCTAGGCTGATCTTCAGGCAGTAAGGTGGAGAGAACTACCCTGGACAGAGAGTCTACATGTGCTCGAGGTGGAGCACGCGGGCTCAGAGATCTAGAAGTGCTTGACATCTAGTAGGAGAACCTTTTGGTATTGTATCCTGTCCTACTTTGTGGACGGACGGAAATATAAAGAGTTGCTTCTATATTTGTCTTAACTGGCTTGCACATATATGCACATTAAGTTAACAAGTTTGTGATTCCACACCCCACACCACACTGTGTGAGCTCTTGGGCAATTCTAAGTCTTCCGCTGTGAGTACCCTTTGCTGGGTGATTTCTAACACCATGTGGGGCCATTGTGAGTGCCTTTAAGCTTCTCTGTCACATTAGGAAAGTGTGCCATATTACCTGATGGATGAAAATCAGTCGGTCACACGCAAAATACTCGTGACATCTGCAATTTCACCTTGGAACTTGTGCAAAATATGTAAGAAACCCAAGATGCTTCTTGTCGGCACTATAAAGTATCTGCAAAAATGAAAACACTGCAAAACTTGGCTGTACTAAAGCTACAATCTGTTGTCCAGTTTGCAAATGCAAATTCCGAAATGAGTACCAAGGTGCACATGGCAAAATGGCCATTACATGCTGTTTCAGGGTCACCCAAACTGCAAATGACCTGTAAATGCAGCTGTCGTGCTGTTATAAAAATTTGCCTCGGATTAGAGTTTCACATGAACATATGTGAAATTTTCAAGAGAGAAATTTAAGAAAGTCCCAGCGAATCATGTCATTTGTGTAAAGGATACGTTTTTTTGTTGTAGCTTTGCAAATGTCCATATAGCTCATAGATGTGTTCAAGTTTGCCTCGAAATGTGTGACCAAGAAAGGTTCCTACACGTGATAAACAAGGTTGTTTATCAGAGGTTAAGAGTGTACTGCTTCGTTCTTAGGTCTTCTTACCACAAAATTGATTAAATTTTTTCAAAAACATGATAATTTAGATGTTAGTGTTTTGGAGCCTTTTATAGTACACCAGATGGGGAGCTGAACCTTGGTGTATTTCTATCCCTTATTGCAGAAATTAGGAAATCCAAAGTGGTTCAAACTCTTTGGACATGACAAAGCCTAGCAGACCTAGTTTCCAAAGGTGCACAAAAATATTAACGATCCCTTGTAAGGATTTCATACATCCCCTCCTGAATATTCAAGGACCAAAACCAAGATATAGTTCAAGCTTGTGCCCAATCAAAGCACAAATCATGTAGAAACATTTTGGAGAAAGAAAAATATATTCAAGGGAGTGCTTTCCAAATTCAGCTGTTGAACATGGTTGTGTAGACTACCGCCATAAGTTAATTTGTACTCGTGACTTAACTGTTAGAATTATAGATATAATTCAGCAGTGACCAATGTAATTTAATAAGCTAGTTAGGGGCACTTTTCCCTCTTTAAGAGGTTTTTCCCCCAGTCCACTAACTATGGTTAGTGACTACTAAGGTTTTGTCACTAGGACAAAACCTTATCTCACTCCTTCAGTTGTCTCACTTTTACACTCATCTATTTGCAACTAAGCTTTCATCTCTCTCTCTCTCTCTCCTGTTTTCAGTTCTCACCTTTGCTCTCTCTCCCGATCTCACATTTGGTATTAGAGCAGGTTGACCCTGCTCCCTGCTCCTTGCCCGAAAGCTTCAGCCTGCTCCTTGTCCGTACAGTCCGTACATTGTACAGATTGCTTCCGTACAACCTTCGTCAAGAGTCTGTACATTTCTGCGCCTGCTCCGTACAGCTACTTCCGCAGCTCCCGTCCGTACTGCACCAGCGTCGTACTATCGTACGCCGTACAACTAACAGCAGCGCCGTACGTCATACAAAGTCTCAGCTCCTGACCGTATTGTATCTTCTGCATCGCCGTTCAGCCGTCGTACAACTTGCGTCGACTGATACTGTACCAGTCGTCCGTACATGCGTTGGCATTTCGTACCGTCGCACATGTGCCATCCTTTCGTTGTACGTCTGTTGTACAACAATATGGTTATTGTACCGTCTGTACTTTGCACGAGCGAACCGTACATCTAGTACGTCATCCGTACCAGCGACTAGTTCGTCAGGCGTCCGTACAGTTGCAGGAGCTGAACCGTCTGTACAACTTGATCGCACATTCAGTATAGTTGTACACGCTGTTGTTCGTACAACAATACTGCACCCGTCCGTACAATCGTACCAGCAGGCCCGTACAAAGAGTCAGCGCCATACTGCCCGTACAACGCTGAACCTGCTTCGTGCATCGGTTGTTTTCTTTGCGGGGTCTTTTTTAACAAAGGATTCTTTGCAAGGGCCACTTTGCAGGTGTAGTTTGCACTTTGCATTTGTGGATTGGACAAGTATTGGAGGCAGATTGCAAATTTATCAAGGTTTTAGGGCTTTTGTAAAAATTTTGGCACACATTGCAAGCAAATTGCAAAGATTGGCCAAGAAATTGGGGCTTTTGCAGGAGATTAGCTATTTGGGTGAAATTTGGCTCAATTTCAACTCGAAATTTGGGGCTTTTGCAGATCAATCTGAAATTTGGGGCTTTTGTTCAGAAATTGCAGATTTGGGGCTTTTAGTAAATTTGCCCCTTTCTGGTTGCAATTTCAAGCCACAAATTGGGCTTTTGTGTTGGGAGAGCAATTTGACAGATTTCAGTTCACACTGCCTTTCTGTGAGTGTTTTGAAGCACTCTTGGCAGGTTTTGGGAGAGATTGGATGCTCTGGCAGATTTCTGACAGAGGCATTACAGAGATTTGAGTTGCATTTACAGCCAGTGGTTGGCTGTGTTTTTTGGGAGTTGTGCATTTCATTCCCAGTAAGGGAATTCAGTTTTGTATCTACTAAAATCTCTTTCTCAGATATGGCCCAGCAGAATCAGAATGATTTCCTGTTCGGTGGTCTTTCACAGGAAGACAAGTTGGATGGTACCAACTACTCCCTATGGAGTTTTATGGTACGCAATATTTTGATTTCTCGCAATTTATGGGATTACGTGAATGGGGATGAGATCTGACCAGCAGGTATGGCACCTAATACCCCTCCCCAGCAAGGAGGTGGAAGAGGTCGTGCACAGGGTGTAGTTGCAGGACAGGTTGTTGGTGCAGCTGTAGCCACCACTCCAGAACAAAAGAGATGGGATTCACGGGATGCCTTAGCTTTGTCATGCATCTCTTCTTTCAGTGAAAAGATTTATCATTCCGCATATCCGGTCGTGTAAGACCTCGAAGGCAGCGTGGAATATCTTAGAAAGCATGTATGCTGCCCGGAATGATGCAAGGGTATCTTTCTTGAAAAGAGAGTTAAGTAATACACATATGGAAGAGGGTGACTCCATGTCAGTCCACCTCACAAAGCTACAGGATCTCAGAGAGCAATTATTGAACATTGATGAGATTATTTCTGATTTTGAGATGATTATCACCACTTTGAATTCTCTTCCTGAGACTTATCTCAGCTTTCATACCTCGCTGAACTTATCATTGAGGGGGGGTGCAAATCCTCTCACTTTTCATGAGTTGATAGGACTTCTGCTTCAGGAAGAGCCGACCAGGAAAAACTTGGCTTCACGTGCAGGTGAACAAGCTATGCTCTCAAAGTTCAAGTCAAAAGGAAAGGGACAGGCAAAGACATCATAAATCAGCCTTCCAGTGGGTCAGGACAGCCTTCACAAAAGGCTAAGAATGATGCAAGTAAGCCGAAGAAGAAGGGTTTTTGTCATTACTGCAAAAAGCCAGGTCATCACATTGCAGAATGCAAGAAAAGGCTTGCAAAAGAGAAGAAAAACAGCTCCGGTATGGCTGTTTCAGATTCAGCTCCTCATGCATCTGACAGTGGGGATGTTGCAGCCAACTTTGTTGGACAGGATTATGCCTTTTTATCTTGCATTTCAGATTCTAGGCTGGCTGCTCCAGATGCTCGGGATAGTACAGCTACTTGTAATGATGATACATATGCCTTTTTGACTTGCAGTTATGACCCTTTCACGGATGCATCAGCTTTCAGTGTCAATGAAACACTGAATACTTGGTATTTTGACAGCGGTGCCTCCAAGTATATCACTTCTATGAAGTGTCTCTTCACTGCCTTGCATCCACCTCCCGTTGGTAATAAAGTCACTTGTGCTAACAACTCGTCATATTCAATACGTGGTACAGGAGAAGTTGAGCTTACTGCCATTGATGGCTGAGTTTTCAGACTTTCAGCTGTCTTGTATGTGCTTGGTATCACCAAGAATCTCCTTTCAGTGTCCACTCTTAACAGGGCTAGATTTCAGGTCATCTTTGAGGATGACAAATGTGTTGCCCGAGACAGAGAAAATGATTATGGCTTGAGATTATCTGGTACTCTGTTGCTGCGTGGGCTCTTTCAGCTTGATCTTTTTGAGAAAAGAGCAGCCCATGCTTTTGCAGTTTCTACTCCTACTGCTGCCATGCAGAATGCAGAGTTATGGCATGCCGGATATGGCCACACGCATTACAACAGCTTGATGACACTTTAGAAGCACTCTATGGTTGATGCATTGCCATCTCTTGAGATACCTCCTCCACATGCCTGTGAAGGGTGCATTTTAGGCAAGATGCACAGATTCCCCTTCAAAAAGGATGGTTCAGTTAAAGCTGTCCGAAAATTACAGCTTATACACAGTGATGTGTGTGGTCCCATGAGGACTCCATCATTGGGTGGCCATCTCTACTTTGTTACTTTTATTGATGATTACTCCAATTTCACTTGGGTCTTTGGGCTGAAGCGCAAATCAGAAGTGTTCATGGTGTTTAAACACTTTTTAGCCATGGTTGAAAATGAATCTGGACTCAAGATACAGACATTGCGTACAAATAGAGGTGGGGAATACTTGTCTGCAGATTTTGATGCTTTTCTGAAAGGCAAGGGTATTGTGCATCAGCTCACAGTGAGGCTGGCCCCTCAGCAAAATGGCAAAGCTGAGAGGAAAAATAGAACTCTTATGGAGATGGACAGATGTATGCTGAAAAGCAAACACATGCCTCACAAATTCTGGCTTGAAGGTCTAATGTGTGCCAACTACATCTTAAATCGGTCTCCCACTAAGGCTTTGAAAACAAAAACTCCCTATGAAGTCTGGAATGGGAGAAAGCCTCAGTGGATCATTTCCGTGTCTTTGGATGCCTTGCATATGCTCATGTGCCAGTTGAATTTCGGCATAAGTTGTCAGATAAGGCAATTAAGTGCATATTTGTTGGGTACAGTGCAGAAAGCAAGGGGTACCATCTCTACAATCTTGGTACACGAAAGATCATTGTCAGTAGAGATGTGATATTTGCAGAAAATTCAGCTCACACTCAGGATGAATTTCATATGCCTTCTTCTTCAGAGGATGTTTTTGAGGGGTTGCTACCCATTGCCTTGGGTTCCTCTGCTGATATTTCTGATGCAAATCAGAATTTACAGCCACCTCCTGATGCTCCAGTTCAGCCACAGGATGTCTTGCCACGTCCACAGGCAGTGGAACAGCTGGTTCAGCAAGAAATTGCAGACATACATGCAGCAAAAACAGTCCCAAATTGGCTGTTACAGACTCTCAGGGAGAGTAAGATTGATGCTCCATTACTTGGCAGGACTCGCAGTGCAGTAAGGCACGTGGAAGGTGCTAATTCAGCGGAATCAGCATATGCAGGTACTCTTCTCGATGAGGAGGAGCTTGCAACATTCGAAGAAGCAAAGGACAATGTGCATTGGATGAATGCCACACACGATGAATTGCAGTCCATTCAGAAAAATCAGGCTTGGGATGTCGTAGACTTGCCACTGGGTAAACATGCCATTGGTACACGATGGGTTTTCAAGGTGAAACGGAAGCCAGATGGCTCCATTGACAGATACAAGGCAAGGCTGGTTGCCAAAGTCTATGCTCAGAAAAAGGGCATAGATTATGAGGAGATTTTTGCTCCTACATCCCGGATGACCACCATCCGATCTGTTATTGCAATGGCTGCACATTTTGAGTGGAATGTTCATCAGTTGGACATTAAACAGCCTTCCTAAATGGAGACTTGTTGCAAAGAGGTGAAATTTCAGGAAATGCACTCCAGGTATGCAAGCTGAATAAAGCTTTGTATGGGCTGAAACAGGCCCCTCATGCATGGTATGCTAAGATTCATGCCTTTTTGACTAGCAAGGGGTTGCACAATAGTCCTACTGAGAGCACCCTCTACATCAAGAAGGATGGGGGGAAATTTTAGTCATCATTTTTATGGCGATGACTTACTGCTCACAGGGTCCAATGAAGATAATATTGCAGATTTCAAAGCTGATTTGCAGACCAACTTTGACATGTCAGATTTGGGGCTGCTTCACTTTTATTTGGGGATCCAGTTATCTCAAGAGAGACGTGGCACTGTTATGTCTCAGTCCAAGTATGTACACAAACTCTTGGACAGATTTAACATGCATGATTGTAAGGCCATAGCCACTCCCATGGAGCCGGGGCTGAAACTCACAATGCATGATGCAGGAGAATCAGTTGATGCCACATTTTATAGTCAGGTTGTTGGATGCCTCATTTATCTGTGCAACACTAGACCTGATATTCAGTTTGCAGTATCTCAGGTGAGTAGGTATATGCACAACCCAAAAACTATGCATTGGCAAGGAGTTAAGTGCATCTTTCGTTATTTGTAGGGCACGAAGTCTTTTGGCTTGTTATTTTCCAGGGGGAGTGACTTGCAGATGCATGCCTACAGTGATTCAGATTGGGCTGGTGATTATGACACTAGGCAGTCCACTTGTGGCAATTGTTTCTTCTTGGGTAAAGCTTGCATTTCCTGGCTGAGCAAGAAACAATCTACAGTGGCGACCTCATCATGTGAAGCTGAGTACAGGGCAGCTTTCACAGCAACAGTTGAATGTGTTTGGTTGCATCGTCTATTTGCTGATCTTCATCTGTCATTGGAGGGTCCTCCAACAATTCTCACTGATAGTCAGAGTGCCATTGCAGTGGCAAAGAATCCAATGTTTCATGCTCGCACGAAGCACATTGAGGTTCACCATCACTACGTCAGAGAGAAGTTGCATGCAGAAGAGATCAGTATGATCTTTGTGTCCACACATGATAATGTTGCAGATATTTTCACCAAAGCACTTCCACGTGAAAAGTTTAATTTCACAGTGCCTTGAACTTACATTCGTTTGGTGATTAATCATCCTTGTACATGACATTGGCACTGTAGGGGGGTGTTAGAATTATAGATATAATTCAGCAGTGACCAATGTAATTTAATAAGCTAGTTAGGGGCACTTTTCCCTCTTTAAGAGGTTTTTCCCCCTAACCACAATTAGTCCATTAACTATGGTTAGTGACTACTAAGGTTTTGTCACTAGGACAAAACCTTATCTCACTCCTTCAGTTGTATCACTTTTACACTTATCTATTTGCAACTAAGCTTTCAGCTCTCTCTCTCTCCCGTTTTCAGTTCTCACCTTTGCTCTCTCTCCTGATCTCACATCAACATCAGTAGCGTGCATTAAACACTCATTAAACATAGCATATAAAAATAATATTAGAAAAGGAAACATAAATATAGAAATAGTGCTGTAACCGGTCGTTACAGTTTATGTTGTGAGTGGCTCTCCTTTATCACTGCATAATGATGCTTGCGCCTTGCAGGATGTGCCGTAGTCAAGGTTAATACATTCCATGAGACTTGATTTACACCTAATGGTGGTGCTATTCGTGTTTTAAAATAATAACAATAATAATAATAATAAAATTCGGTGCCGCCAAGGCCTAGCCAGGAATTGAGCTCACGCATGCCCTTATGCCTGCCTCAACCACCAAGGTAGGACCCATTGGCACTATTCATGGTTTACTGATAAGATTTTTTCAAAGCGTACATAGGATAGTGTTTATGGTCTTAACTAGACTGGCTTTCACAAAAGACATGAATGAGATCCCTTTAGTACACCCTTTGTGTTTTTCAACTTTGCTAATTGTTAGTAGACATAGTGGCAGAAGTATTTGATTTCTTTCAATGCAGTTTCTCATTTGAAATTTCGATGCTGCAGGGTGCTGTCAAGTCATTAGCATGTGATCCAGATGTTTGGAAAGCCGTTTTAAACAATGAGAAAGTTCAAGAGCTCACTCAATCCCTTCAAGATGGAGATGGTATTTTTTCAAACGTCCTTTTGTACTGAATTCATTAGTACAAACTGTCACTTCTCATGGGCAAATCCCCCCACTTTCTTTTCTCTGAGAGAGAGAGAGAGAGAGAGAGAGAGAGAACCTTTTAAAACGTAATACGTTGGTGCAGAAGGTTCCAGCCTCAAGATCTTCACATCTTGTAAGGAAGAAAATGCTAAGACCAACAATAACACCAACTTCTGCTTGAAGTTAACTTCTATGGTGTATGACTACGTTACTGGAAAAGTGTTGCAGCTTATGGACAAGATTGTGGAGATCGTGAGCAACATGTTTGGATCTGTCGAAAACACATTTTTTTCAAAAGAAGCTGCCAGTACTGTGGATAAAACCGTTGCGTCATGCATGGTGCTGGCAGTGGCAGTTCTACTAATAGTGGTTGTAAAACGTGTGGCTATCAAATGATTACTTGCAACTGAAACTTGAATGACTTGTATAATTTGTAAATATATATATAGCCTAGGTGCTTTAGGTATTGGGGTGAGTGCAGTAGCAAGTATGATTAAGACACAATTTAATTGTTCTTAGTAGGACTAAGAAAGTTTGACCTGGTTTTGAACAATTTGGTTCTGAAAATATGGTTTGCGGGCTTAGAAAAGCCCTATATGGATTGAAGCAGGCACCCCGGGCATTGTATGCGAAGATACATGCTCTGTGTTGTATGTTCTTTGATCTTATGATGGGATTTTTTGAATGTGTAAAGAAAATAAATCTGTGTTTGGTGTCTTTGAGGGCATATTTGGGACAAAGGAGATCATGCCGACTTTGACTAATAGGCTTATGATATTGTAATGTACCCTACCTGCCATTAAGGGGAGTGTATTGGAAAATATCAAAAAATCAACAGGACTGACTCTGAAAGTTCTCAGCCATTTGAATGTAATATGCTTGGATTTTTTCTACTGAAATTTTGGCAGTTTTAGGTGCACAACTCGTTTTCCGCATGTGCTTCTAGGTTTATGAAGCGAAGTTTTATTAAGGGTGAGAAAGTGTGCGATCATTACACAGGTGATTTTTGCGTGGGTTTGGTTTGTTGTGTTGAAAATTTGGTTGGTTGGCAGGTGCTTGGATGAGGGTCATTGTCCGTGTATGTGCTGCCCAAGAATGGGTGCATGAGGATAAGTATGTGTTATGTTGGCCACAAGTATCTCATTGTGTTGTGTGATAGGGTCAATTTTTTGAAAAGGCAATTAGAAAGGACCCAAAGGCAAATAATTTTCCTTCCAGTGAAACCCATGAGCTGCTTGATGTAATCTATGGAACTAACATCTATGTTCAACGTTTTTCTAGGACTTATTTATTGGACTTGCCAAGTTATAGACTAGCATTAATAGATCATAAATCTATATCTTCTTCATAGTTGTGATTGGTTTTGTGGACGGAATTGGATCTTCCCATTATTTTAAGCATCTCCTCACGTCAATCAATATCCAATAAGACCCCAATGTCATAGTAGCTAGTCCTTGCTATGCATGATGGAGTTTATGGTTTTCAACCTTGTGAGTGACTATCATGAGATTGAAACTGCACTATGTTGTGTTTTTAGAGGATGAGTTTGGGAATGTTCCTAAATTCATCGAGGTATATCCAATAAGGCCCTAATGTTCTTTAAGACGAACATTAGGTACTTTAAGTTTGAAGCCTTGGACTAATAGTTGGCCTTAGGATATTGGAGATCGTTTGTCAAAATAGTTTTTTAAATCTGTCAAAGAAACAAGTGAGTACAAGTACTCGGGAACACTGTCTTCAATTGGTTCTATCAAAGGAAAACAATTGTCAAGATGAATGAATGATTAATTTGCAACACTTGTGATGGAAGCCCTTGTATAGGAAAGTTTGAATGATTTGCAAAGAGAGAGAGAGAGTTCTTAGAAAAAGAAAGTGTGAGTGAGTGAGTGAACCAAAATAGAAGGGGGTCACGTGGCAAAAAATGGTGTGGGACACTTTTTTAATGAAGTGTAACGATAGCGTTGATTGGAAAGCAGTGCGAAAAAGATGAAAGAAAAGATTGTTATAATTATTGACTATGAAGGTCGTCGAGTAATTGGATAGCATGCAATACCTCCAGTCATTTGCAACTACCTCTCAAGTATTGTTGGGTCTAGTCCTTTTTCATCTCCCGATAATAATACTTGTGTACAAAACTTCTTGAGCCCACAAAAAAGTTTGGGGAATGTAAATGGGTCTACAAAGTTCGGTTCAAGTAAGATGGAGAGGTTGAATGATATAAGGCTAGGTTGATAGGCAAGGGATATGCTCACTAGTATGGCGTGGATCATAGTTGCACCAGTTGTAAACATGACCATAGTTAGGATGGCAACTCTTAATTCACCTTTGAGGGGCCTATCCACCAAATAGAAGTGAAGTATTCCTTCCTCAAATTTTTTTTGACGAGGAGACTTGCACGATAGAGCCTCTAAGGTATATTACCACTAGGATGGAACAAAAAGCTTGTAAGTTACAAAAACTAGATCTGGGCAAGTAGGTATGTTTGAGGAGAAGATAGCATTGTGGTGAAAAGTATATGTAATCTCAAGCTTCAACACATTGCACCTAGCACATTGCACGTTGCATTCAGCACGTAGCACTTTGTGCATTTAGCACAGAGCACTTCGCACCTATTGCACAACCATACACTCGTACCGGGGAGATTTGGCACCTTTCCTCTCCAAAAATTATAAGAGCAAGGAATGTGCCCTTTCTTGGGTTATATATTACATTTAGCACATTGCACAAATCGCTTTTCCAAATTGTTTTCTTAAGCACTTTCCTGTTTGGCACTTGTTTTGGTTGTTTTGACCCCTGTGAGAGACTAGATGCAGTGATTGAAAAGGACACAATAATGATGCCAAAACCACCAAATTTCACACGAAAATAGTAGAAAGCCATTTGGGTCCTTGGACGTAGCATTTATGACACTGAAAAAAAAAGTTTATTTATTTCGTGATTCGGCGTAGCATCTATGACATACCAAAAAACAAGAGCGGAACTTCAAAATGTCGATGTGTCAAGCATCTCTATAGAGAGAGTCTTTTTTTTTGAAAAAAACAAGCATTTCCAACGAAATGAGCTCGTCTTTTCCTAATGACCTCGTCCAGGCAAGATGATTCACTTCGATTTTCCGCAAACTTTTGAGCCCTATTCATCGACTTGTCAAATTAAGAAGTGAGTAAAATTAGCCCAGAGGTTAGAGAATACCAGATGGATTTTTAACTTCGCATATTCGAAAACACACATGAAATGCACAATTTTGAAAACAAGAGAGCGCAAGTGCCCATAAGCGCTTTTGTGTAACTAGAAAGCTGTGATAATTCCTACATTAGTTACTTTATATCAATATAGTATATAATTTGTTTTTGTGCGTTTAAGTGTCATGTTGCCACATTGCTGCTGCTCTCCACCACGTGTTCTATTTGTATAGTGAAGTGTAATATCAAAGTAGTCTTTACTTAATCCAACTCGTAGTTAAAAAGTTGGTAGGCTTTGATGCTGTGCGCTTCCGGATTGATATTTTGGGAATGGCATTTTGTTTCCCATTATGCGAAAAGCTTATATTGCTATTATTATTAGCAAGCTCAAGGGCTCTATAGCCTTTCAGGGAACTTGCATGAAGTGTATGGTTTGACACAAGATTATTGTCACCCCAAAATGCAAATTGGATCCCACAGTTTAATGCAATTTCTATAAAGGGAAAAAGGGGATTAGAAAAAAACATGAGCACGACACATGACATAGGGTGTTCTCTTTCATGAAGCTCATTAATTTTGCTTCTGCACTTCCCTTGAAGGATTTAGCAACAAAAGACCTAGCTGAATCTAAACCTACAACTCCTTCTATCCTTGCCAAGAAAATTTTCCCTTCCAAACCAAGCCCAATTGTTTGATCAGTGAAGATCCCATATAGTGTCTTGTGCAACCAAACAACGTAGGCAAGAATTGCTTGGCGGGCAAGCCGCAGGGGTTGGATCTTAACCAGGTTCCTCCATATCCATCTTCGCCTTGGTCAATGCAGTGATTCTTGCCTAGGCTACACGTGTCTTTTGCTTCGCTCACATGGCATTCCAAAGAGCTTGCCTTTCATCGGACAAATGCGGTGCCGTCAATGCAAGCTGCATGCTACTTAATGCTTGATATAATTTTTGTGATGCATTTGAGTAGCTCAGCTGACCAAGCCTCCTCGCCCATCTAACTCGAACCTCGCACCAAGAACATGCATAAAAAGAGAGGAATTTTGTAAGAATTTCGATTGTCACAAAGAAGTATTATGAATAGATAGAACACTGGTATATAACACAAATGCTAATGGTCATATCTATGTTGCAATTTGAGAAATGAATATTTTGCATATGCCAAGCTTGCATATTTCTTTGACTTTCTGCGAGCATGGGAAAATATATGCAAAATAGAAGGCTAAAACCCAATATTTGGATAGATGCAAGAAAAGAAGCTTTCATGGAAAACAGAATGCTAGAAAATATGCAAAGAATGAGAACAAACAATAACCAATACCTAGAATGGCAACGAGCATGTCTATATAGTGTTGCAAATTATTTTTTGGGGAAATAAGGTATGCTCTTTGCCTTTCTTTTTGGGTTCCTTCTTTGGACTCTGCCTTGTGGGTTTTTTCTCGCTCCTTGCAAAATAGCTTTTCTAGTTTAGAGCCTTGCTTGAGTAATATGGCTCATAATCCACACATGTACCCCGGGCATTAGCTATACCAAGGGAATCAGTGTGTTTCCTTGAACTTTGTTAGCTTCTTTTGTTTGGAAATCTGAGGTGCCACAAATGATGGCAAGCACGGGGGGAATCGATATGCAACGTAAACTGGACTATGGCTAGTCCAATATGCTTGAGTTGTCCCAATATAGCTATTGGTAAGGGTTGTATTTGTTCAGATATGATCAATTTGAGATACATAGATTATCATTGGGTCTTTGTTCACCAAGCGCAAATGATGATGTTTCATGAGGCTTGCTAATTGCAGTTTCTTTTGTGAATGGCGAAGCATGTTAATGTTGAAATCCCCTAAGACAAAAGTCGGGTACCTAGGGTTTTGTGAGTAATGCTTTTGACAAGTGGTCTAAGAAAGTGCAAAGGTGGCATGCCTGGGTTCGGTATATTGAAATAATAAACATTGATTTTTTTGGATTTGATTGGAAATTTGTTGTAATCATTTCAAGGCCAGGGGTCGTGAATGTTTGGTGTGATGACAAGGAAAGTTTGCATTTATACATGAGTGATGTAACCATTCCTTATTAGTGGTGATTGCAACGTACTTTTGTTTGTCTATGTAGTTTATCGGATGCGCGGTCCTAGTTTCAGTGAGATAGAGCAAGTGAGATGCCTGGAGATTATAATTTGGCTGCGTGTAATTGCAATGAAATGTGTTCAATCTTTACAAGATAACATGTGTTTGAATCCAATTTTCAAGGAGCGGGACATCGAATCGCCAAAAGCTGCAGCTGTAAGAAGTCTTTGCACTTTTGTTGCAACAGTTAATCTACACGGAAGTGAGTACTGTTTAAGGGTTTTATGAGATATAAGTTTTCTTTGGCATGAACTCTTGAAAGTGCTGTGTAAGTGATGCCGTGCTGTGGCATGCCTATGGGGTCAAAGAATAGCGATTTCAATGTTGAACCTTGCACGCAATGCACTGTGCTTACTGACGCTAGCTGAATTGGTTATTGCGTTTGTGTTATAGTACGGTTGTATTATTTCCTATTTGGGTTTCTTTTGTAATTGGAAGTATTGTAGTACACTGTTGGTAGATAGAATCCCCACAGAGATACTAGGTTGTTGCTGTGTCCATGCCCCTATGTTGGAATTTGAAAATTGTATCCAAACAACTGCAAGTGAATTAGGCGTTGCCCATTTACAAGACCATCAGATGTGTCGTAGTTCTCTGCACATAGCTCGACAACCATGCCTACTTTTAGTTTTATTTATGTATGGAGCCCAACAGTATTATTGGGATCATCTGAGAGAGACAATGGATAAGGACAGCTGTTCTTTTTGTCTATGGTAGGGAAAATATTAACATCACCGTTGGTGTATTGGAATATAGATTCATTGTGCGAATTGACTGATTTGTTCATGTAAAATAAGTAAGGCAATGTCAAGGCCGGCAAAACCTTTTGGAAGCATGTGCAAAGCTGATTGCGCTAATGTCCTTCAATTGTTGCGTGTTTGTTCGGAATCTATTTAGAATGCTAGTAAAGAAGAAATCACCTTGATGCATAACGGTGTTGAGCTAGTAACATCTTAAACTTTGCTTCAAAGGGTTTTCTTCTTGGAACACCTAATTGTCACACACAGGAGGCAATTGGTATAAGTCACCAATTATATTGACATTCCAGCCACCGAACGAAAAATTATGAACATGTTTAATGGTGCATAGGCATTTTTCGACAAAGTCGAACATTCTCTCACCAATTAGTGATCTTTCATCGATAATTACTGTTTGGACCTCCATGTATTCTTTTGTGAGTTTGTCTAATCTCTCGGCAAGTAATTGTGGCATTTCTTTGCAGTTTACTGGTATGCCCAATGTTGAATGTAGAGTTGCACTGCTTATGTTGTATGCATCTCTTCTTATGCATGACATTTTTAATATTCTAGACTTTAGTGGATCTGTTTTGGGGTTTTTGTTATACCAATGCAACAACTTTTGATTGAGAGCACACATGACGGTTATTTTACCGGTCCCAGCTCCTTCCGTTAGGAATATGTAGATGGGCTTGTCAGGGTGGTTATTATTATGTCATCGAATATATGCCGTTGTTCTGGGTTTAGCAACCGTATTTGTGACCAATGCTCTTCTTTGGGTATTAGCTTCTCCGTAGATTGCAGGAATTGAAAAGAAGTAGGAATTTCTATTTTTAGCCTATTTTGAGTCTAGGGTAATGAGATGCCAATTGATTATTAAATGTTTCAGCCCACATGTCATTGTTTGTAGTTGTAGCCATCTCATCTATTTGGTGCTCGAAGTTTTGCCAAGCCTCAGCATCTTGGTTTTCCAAGCTTACATAGAAGTTGAATTTTTCTCTAATCTTAGAAATTTGGTTCACAATTCTGCAGTAAGCATCTTGCCATGTTTCTTCTTCTTTCTTTAGAGGTTCTTCTGAACTACGGTAAGGAGCATAAAGTGTGAGTTGTTCTCTGTAGTAATTGGCAGGGTCTCGTTTGTTGGTCATAATGTATAAATATAATTATTTGTGGCTTTATTTTGTTTATATAGGTTTTCTTATTGTATTCAAAAACAAATTCAGTTGAGGCATATTGAGTCAAGTGTTTCAGTCTTGCCATGTAATGATCACTAATTGAAGTGCACATTATATTAGTTGAATCGACTAGGAGCATCTGCAATTTCTTATCAGGTTTCAAGATAGTAATGCATTGTTGTAATGATGCTGTATTTATGAATTGTGTTGATCTAGAAGCGTGATGCAATGGTAACAAAGTACTGTGTATATTGCTTGCTACGCTGACATTTATTGGAAGTTTAAGAATGTAGCTCTTATTTTTTAATGTAGTCAACAGTGTCACTACTCTCATTGTTTGCTTTTTCTATTATGTCGTGGAATACCTTGGTTATTGTGTTGTCTACTTTTGTGAGGTATGATGTGCATTATGTGACTTGCATATGGATCTAGTATAAACTGAGCATCAGCATTTGTAGCCCATAATGGTGCTAGTAATTTGTAAAATGGATTCATCCAAGCATTCGATGGATTTCTTTTCAAGAACAATATTGGTCGCTTCAAGTTGGATTGTAAAGATAAGACGTATTCTTCTTTGAAAAGTTGCAATTTCTCTAACAATTGCTCCAAGCTTTGCAATGGACTGGGGATTATATCGTTCAGCTCCTTGTATACTTTAGTGAGGGTGATATTACCGTAACAAAGTTTTTGCCCCAAAGGTTGTAAGATAGTTGTTTTTTCCATCAGTGCTAATGGGAAATGGAATCTGCATATTGCTCTCCCCTTGTTCCTACATGCACGCATATGCTTGCTCTCCCCTTGTTCATATATGCACACGTATGCTTGTGATGTTGTGTTGCTTGTAACAATTCAGGGAGCAACGTAAGGTCACAACATATGTACTGGTGAATGAAATTTGTAACAACTTCATCTCGTTCCTTGTTATAAATAGAGGCATTTCTAATCCATAGCAAACCATGGTCATGCTCACTCCCATGATTATGGAACTTGGTTGCAAAGTAGAAATCTTGCACTTGCCCAAAAAAGTGGCTATCAAATTTTAGGAGCTTATTTAAAGCTCTCATTCGGTGGTCATAATAGCGCCCACATGTCACAGGATCATCACGCACAAGTTGGTGGACCAGGGTGTTGGCGTTGATAGCTGGGTTGGGCACAGTTTCTTCAATGCATTTGTTAATGCCATCTAGTTCCTTTCTCTGCTTGTGAATGTCACAAAGAATTTGGGGGGCCCAGCTAGTGCGTCATTGCAAATAATTGTTTATGTTGGCACTGGAAGTAGTGCAAAGATGTTCTAATGCTTTAAAGCTCACGATAACCCACATCTAATTGCAAAAGCAAATTGAAGTTGGGTTTTGTTTTGACATTTGTGGTGGCACTTACAGCTCTACCGTGCAATTGTGCTTTTTGCATTCGGATCCACACTGAACTAGCAATGAAATGAATTAATATTTTTACCATTTTGAAGAGAAGATTTTGAATGTGCATTGCAAAACGCCGGTCTTCTTGCATTATCTCCCATTGTGCAGTTTTTTTGAGCTTAGGAGTTGAAGCATGTGCTCGTGCCTTGGTTGGCCAAAGAACAACGTTGGGTAATTTAACTCCTCGCAGTATTTGTCTCTGTAGATACCCAGCAATTGTTGTGACACTTGAGGCCTATCAAAAAATTTCATTTGCATCTATATACCTATGTACTAGCATATTTGTAAAGGGATCGTCAATTTCATCATCTTGCTCTAAAGCTATTTGATTTTCTGTAAACACTTTTGTGTGTCATCATTCTTTTGTTGGGCATATGCCTTGAGCTGGAAATGCAGGAGCTAAAGGCAGGATATTGCCACACCTTCTTGCTTGTACAAGGATGTTTCGACGAGCTACTTTAGCACCTTCATAACCACATCGAGGTGGACATTGCCACTTACATACATGGTATGGTTTTCTAGTTTCCTTTTTATTGCAATTCCTATGGCCATGTTATCATCCAATTGTCATGGAAGCATAGTTTGAAGATTCTCAACATCAAATGTGACATTTATAATATTGCCCTTCAAAAAATATTGGCCAAAGTGCAAGTACTAGCATATCTGGCTGAACTTTACCCGTGGCACAACTAGCGTTTTTTCAAGATATGAAAACATATGCACCTCTTGGATTTGGTCATTTGGTTTCATATGTATAGGCAAGGCCAAAGTGGGAATTTTACCCTAGTCAATTTGTTGCTTACACTTGGAACAGATAGCACTATCACACACCCCTATGCACTCCTCTAGTATGTTAACGATTTTTAGTAATAGCACACTATTTTATGTTATTTCTTGTTTAGCTTGACACTTAAAAAATAGCCTAATTGCAACAAGAAGAAGGACGTGTGGGTGTATGAGAAATGAGTGCAGTGAAAGCGTGTATAGCTTTGTTATTATCTTCCCTAGGCCCCTTTCTTTTTCCCTTTTTTGAGCATGTCGAATCCAATTTATCTTGTAGGTATTGTAGATGACGGGTCATTGATGATGGTCGATAATGTATAATGTAAAAATCGAAAGAATAATTTGTATTTACTGGATGGTGATCTATATATATTTGCAATCGTGTATTGATAATTGTTTGTTTTGATGCAGGTAGTTGTAATTTCAATTCTAAATTGTGCAATTATGTATGTTTGTTGAATGCTAATGTTATTTTGTATCAGTGTGCAAGTGGAGCGATTGTTAATGCATTCGAAATTTGTAGAGAGATGTCTTTTGCATTGTTTAGTCTTGGTTTCTTGTAAACAAATAATATCTGAACTCATAAGTGTTTGAGTGGCTATAATGTCTTCCTTATGTTTTTGTAAGGATCTTATGTTTAAAGATTGGACGAGAATAGTTGATTCCCTATGTTCTTGCATTCTATTGTTAAGGTTTTCCCATCTTGATCGAGTGGGTAGTCTTTCCATTTCTTCATGAACGTCTTTGTCTATGAGGAAATGTTGTTGTTGTAGTCGTTCAAGCAAGAATAGGTTTTCTGTTTTTAACACGTGACAAGGCTATGTACGTCAGACCGTGCATTCGAATCCTTGTCAGAGAGAAGGAGACCTTGTCCATTGTAAGCCCTGCACTCTATGAATCGTTCTTGTCATCACAGAGCTGGTTGGATTGGGAATTGTCAATGAGTGAGGATTATTTTTTTAGAAGAACCAATTTTTATTTCTCTTGTGACTCTTAATATTGGTTTCCATTTGCGATTAATAGTTGTTGTGTACACATATAAATTACTTTGGCTTGTTTCTTTTCGTATTTGTGGATTTTGAAATGAAATCCATATGATGTCATCATTTTGATGTGTGGACACACTCATGAAAATGCCATCTGCACCATTAATTAGTCCATCTTGTTGATTAATGTTTCCCGAGCATAATTCAACTAACATTCCTTTAATTTGTATAATTGTTCTCAAGCCATTTGTTGCTTTAGGGTTTTCTAATACTTTACAAGAAATTTGGCTATTGTTATTGAATGTATCAATTGCTTTGATGTTATATTCTTTGCCTTTTGTTGCATGAAATACTTTTTTGTTATGGTTGTTCATGTCCAAGTTTGTGTAGTAAGGGTGGGGGAAAGTGTGGTATTGTGGTGGTGGATGGAAGTAGTGGTTGTTAAATGTATTTAATCTATTCCACATTATGCGAACATGTTCTAAAACAGTCGTGTGCTTCTATGAAGTCGGAGTTGCTTTGTCCCATTAGTTGTTTGAGCTTGTAACATTGTGGTTTTGTTAGTCGGTAGGTGTTCGCTAATGTTTCCAATGACTCTTTCTCTGGTTTGAAGACCCAACTGTCTCGTACTGGTTTGGCTTGATAGAAATCCCCACAACAAATGGCATCAATGCCCCCAAAGTATTCTGTGTGTTTTTTTTTGAATGTATACATGCCCTATGCATGTGAAGGTCTATAACATCTAAAGTTTTCCTACCAACTAACCAGATCTCATTGAACACAATGAGTTTCACTTGTTCATAGAGACGGATGTGTGTGTCCAGTTTTTCCCTGGCCAAGCATGTTACGTTCTTTGTTTGTAATGTTAAATGCAATACGGAGTGAATGGTGATCCAGTTTATGTTGTATGTAGCTTTTCTTGTGTAAGCTAACATTAGCACATGTTTTGGATTATATGGTTGTAAAATTGCAGCAAACCTTGTACTATGAGCAACATAAGATTTGTTTTCCCTGTTCTAGCTCCACCTATTAGGAATAAGTGTATTTTTTCATTTGGTTTAATTTGTTTTCGTATCATAACATCATCGAACAGTTGTCTTTGTTCAAAGTTCAACGAGCAAATCATTTTGAAGTATTCATCATTTTGCATGAGTATTTGTTTTTTAATAGGAATGATGAATTTGTCATTTAATGTTTTTTGCTATTTTGTTTTCATGTCTAATGCGATGTCATATTTGGGAAAGTCCTGCCTTTGTGTGGCTTCATTTTCAATTATTGTATTGCCATTCTTGTCAATCAATAGACTATTGCTTGTATTTGTTGGTTGATCGTTGTCCTCATCTTTTATATACAAATCCTTGTTTTGTATAATGGCTTGATATCGAGAGTTGTAAGATTCTTCCCAAGATCCATGTATTAATAATTCATGGTCCTCGTCATTCTTGAAAGGATAGTATAAGAATAATTGTTCACGGTAATAATTGTTTGGATCGTTTGCTATGTTGAATTTTACAAATCTTATCATTCTTGCTTTTTTCTTTTTTTTTAATGTGTTGTCTTTTTGGTCGTATTCTATAACAAATATTGCGAGGTAAATGTTGTTTATATATTCTCATTTTTTGTATTTGTCTATAATAGTTTGACATGTAATTTCTGTTGATTTGATGGGGAGTTGTTGTAATTGTTGTTTTCTTTTAAGAATGAGAGCTCTATTTTGTTGTTTATTTCTATCTATGAAGTAAAAGTCTCTTGTTGTTATGTGTAATTGTAAAGATTAATTAATAAAAGATGCTAATTAATAAAATATGCTAATTGTGCACTCATTTGTTGTGCATGTAAGAATGTATTGCCCATTCCTCGTAATCTGTCATGTGTGCTGTTGTTAAGTTCTATGCACGTCTTCATTGTTTGTCAGAGGCTTGTTGTTATTGTGTTATCCATTTTTGTGATGTATGAAGTACAGTATGTTGTAGCTAAGTATGGATCAACAATATATTGTATATCCATGTTTGATTGCCATAAGAAACTCATTTCATGATTGAAAGCATTTGTGAAAATGTCTTTTGGTTGTCTTTTTAAGAATAGAGTTGGTTTTGATGTTGACAAATGTAGCGCTAGTATATATGTTGGTATGTCTACTCCAATATTGACTATCCATTCAACAAATGTCATCTATGAGTCAGGTTCTATCCATTCTATATTTGTGGAAATGGTTTGGTATGTTTGTTTGTAACTATGCATCATGTTTTGTTGTAGAGGTTGTAGTATAATCATTTCATGAAGTGGAGGCTTTGGATAGTGGAATCTGCAATTGTTATTGTTTTTTTTTTTGGCAAGAAAATGTGTGTTTGTGTGTTTGGATGTCTTTAATATTTGCTAGCAAGCAGGCTCTTGTCACATGTTATGTATTTGTTGATGAAGGAGATGATATTTTCATTCTCATGAATACCATATATAGGTGCATGTTGCACCCATAAAATCCCATGTTCATCCTGACTTCCTCTGTTTTAAAATTCCGTAACAAAAAAGTAGTCCATTACATTTCCAAGTAATTGTTTGTTGTTTATGCATATAATCTCCTGCACATGTCATTGGATTGTCTCTTGTTAATTCTCTTAATTCGATGATTGAGTCTTTGTGTTCTAGATGTATTTTTTTATTGTTTGGATATGTTTGTTGTAGACATTTTGTCAAAGGTTTCGATAGTCTCTTTGCACATGATAGTGTCATAAAAAAGGTTGGACTATCCAATTGTCTCATCATTGCAAACACATCTTTTTTGAGTTTCTCTTTATGATCTGGGGAAGTGCACAGGTTCTTGAAGTCTTTGTATCCAATTTTAGATTTCAAAATAGCTTCAATATTGGTGTTATTCATAACATCCTTTGCATATATTATTTTATTTAGTAGTGCCCCTTTATGCAAACAAACCCAAATTGATTGCATCACCTGATTGATTAAAACTTTAATTGATTTGAAGAACATATTTGGTATACTTTATGAGAAATGAAGGGATGTGTGTGTTAATTCCCATTTTACTATGTCTTGGTATGTTAGCTTGGTGTTTACAATTTGTCTTTCATGTCCAAAGAAGAGTGTTGTAAAGTTTAGTTCTTCACTGTGCCTGTCTTGGAACAACAAACCCAATCGTCTATTATCTTCACAAGGAGAAACATACCTGATGTCTATTTCATAATCTATAGCTTGCTTAGCCGTAATAAGATTATGAATTAGTGTGTCTGTATAGGTATCGTCATTATGTTCATCATCAACTTCATTGTTGTTGTTGTCTTGTGGTCATTATGTATTATTTGTCGCAAATGTTCAACCCATTGGTTGTTTATTTCGACGTTGTTAGCTTTGTAAAGTGGTGTTTGAATGAGTGTGTGTAGCGCTCACATTAAAACATTTGGATGAACTTTTTCAAGGAGGTATGTGCTCTTATATTGTAGTTTTCTCTTGATTTTGAGAATTATGGATGACTCATCATTAATGAGTTGTGGCAAGATATGCTGCACTTTACTTGTGTTGGACATGACATTAACAATGCTGCCTTGCATGCCGTATTGTCCACCATGTGGTAGTTCTTTGATTTGAGTAAATGCTATTCTGGGGGCAACCAATCATTCTTCCATATCATTTAGAATTGTTAGAGCAGATGTTGCAGTATTTCATTGAATTTGGAAGGGGACGAAATATTTTGGTAATGTATTTGCACGTATGGCTTTTTTACAATCTATGCAAATGCGTTCTATTTTCCCATAAAATGGTGTGTCGCATTGTCTTTTGGCCATTACCCCAGAATGTGTGTCTTCTTTAACATATAGTGTTTGTTTTTTGAATAGCAAACGCTCACAGGATATGCATGCATGTGTTGGAGTATCTTCAATTGCGTTAATGTATGCACATATGTACTTTGTAGGAGTTTTGAATGTTTTTAAGTACTTTGCTAATGTTATACAATCAATTATTGCACGTGCACTTTTTTTTTTTGGTTGACAATGTTTCTGTACTTAGATTTTGCTTTGCTGGTGTTGTTTTGGAATGCACGGACGATGGTCAATTTTCTCATTGTGGCCATTGTTTTGGCTTTTGGACTCATGTGTCGATACTAGAATTGTATTGTGGATTCTTTTTTTAAGGTTTGAGATTTTGTGTCAAGTAATATCATTGTGTATTATTGTTGAAGGAAACTATTCATGTAAGGTATGCACTACATCGTTTGTTGAAGTGGAGATGTTTTCTTCACAATTTACTCCAATGCAATCACCATGGCTTTTGTACAACAAGTGTTCTTCTTCTTGGTTGGTTGTAGTATGCCTAAAAAGGTAAAAATTGGTTGCTTTAGGAGTTTCATGGGCATTGAAGTCTCGTAGTTAATTTCATCACTCATGAAAATAATATGTTTTGAATTTGAAACCAAAAATGCTGAACACAATGTGTTGTAAGAATAGATCTTCAACATAGTAGTAATAACCATTCTCTAGCAATCCTTCAAAGTATTCTTTAGTATTGTTGATGTGTGATTAAAGCTGCTTGAAAAGGTACAATTCAAAGAATTGTTGTCCCCATTTTTCATGTGCGAATGTAGTTCTTTGTAGTAATTTGTTTCCTTCAGAGTAAACCATCTTTTTTAGTGTTACTGAAGGCATGATATAAAATTGCAACATATAAGATATACATGTAAATATGTAATTGTTTTGCAGGTAAAGCTTGTGGAAGGAGTTGTTAATGTGTATTTCTTTTGAAGTGTGGGAGATGCTTATTTGCGAGTAGTGATTTTTCATAGCTCATGCTTCAGGAAAAGTTTAATTTCAATATCTTGACGCTTTGGAAGTAGGAACTATGCCATTACTGGCTTTGGTATCCGTGTTAGTGCTAATGAGTTATCCTAGGCTGTAGAATGTATGTAACCAGTGGCCACTAATGCATCTGTGTTGCTAGTTTACACAGTGTGATGCATTTGTCATTCATTTATTAAAATGGTTGTTTTTTACCTCTTATCTTGTACACAATGTAGAGAAAATTTTAGTCGTGGTTGCAATTGCAAAGTTGCATGAATGAATTGTTTTTACTTGTAGGAATACGTTTCAAAAGCATGCAATAGGGTAGGAGAGGAGTTGCTCAAGAATTAATTTCTTTGTCACAATAGTATTGAGATTTTGTAGAATTTCCGCATCAAGAAAGAGAGTAGGTTGCTAGCATTGTGTAATGAAGCAAGAGAGTTGATCGCAGATATTGTGAGATGGCTTTTGTGATTGTTTCACGATTGTGTGTAGTATGTTTCGAATATTGTATGAAATAACTAAAGTGAAATGATCAATTGTATTGTAGCATGCTATTTGAAGATAACATGTCAACAAATTTAAATTTAGAATTTTATTCTCGATATATATGTTCTTTGCGTCAAAATGAGGATTCTCTACTTAAAATGTGTAGCGGACTTGTCTTGGAGTATAAAGAAAATACTCTAGTCAAAGCATATAATAATACGCATTAAATGCAGGGAGGATGTCAATGCAATTGTATAATTATATGTTGTAGATGGTTTTATGTGGGGCTATTTTTCCTTGCACGTGTTTTGTAATGAAACACATGTGCTGTTCTTGAATTTTGAGTTCTACAATACTGTATAAGAATCATATTGTTAGCAACCTATTTGTAAATGTGCTACGAGTATGCGAAAAACGTTTTTGTTTCAGTATTGAGTAATTAAAGTGTTGTAATTAATTCGTCTATAATATGGTATGAGTAAACTTTCATTGGAAAACATTTGCATGATCTTTTTTTTCTTGTCATCATAGTATAATGTTGTACTTAATCTATGGAGTATCATAGTATGTGCAATAATTCCACGTGTGCGATTTTAAATTTTTTTAACGTATTGAGGTATTTTAAAAGTAAAAAACAAGGAAGACGCATAAGTATTAAGTTTGCATGGTGGTTAGTTTCAGTAATGTTGTATGAATGGAACATTACACTTAAAGTGTGTAATGGAATGAAGCACTTTGAATTTATGTGAGAATAAAGTTCGTATGCTTGCACTAATTAATAACATTATCACCAATGATATTAAAATGTCTAACTTCTTAAAACATGTAAAAGTTACGAGTATGAAGTTTTCATAAGTGTAGCATTTGATATTATGCAAATGGATCATTACAATTAAAACGTCGAACAAGATAAAACACAGACAAGCCATTCAAGGATAAATTTTATAGATTTTCTATTACTTTTGAAATAGGTAGAATGTATAGCTCTTTTCTATGTATAATTCCCTTTTCTTTGGGGATTAATACAAGCCATATTTATAAATTTGTTTTAACATATCGACGTAATTTATAAGTAAAAAACAAGGAAGGTGCATATGTATTAAGTCTGCATGGTTAGTTTCATTAATGCTATATGAATGAAACATTACACTTGAAGTGTGTAATGGAATGAAGCATTTTGAACTTACGTGAGCATGTAGTTCGTATGCTTGCACTAATTAATAACATTATCACTAATGAGTAAGCACTTATTGAAACGTCTAACTTCTTAGAACACATAAAAGTTATGAGTATGAAGTTTCTATAAGTAGATCATTTAATATTACTGGAATGAATCATTATAATTAAAATGTCAAACACGATAAACACTGGCAAGCAATTCAAGGATAAACTTTATATATTTTCTACTACTTTTATAACAGGTAGAATGTGCAACCTTTTTCTATGTACAATTTAAAAAGAATAAAATAAAAACAAGCCATATTTACAAAAGAACATGCCATGTCCTTCTCTCAAAAGCGAAGCACTCTACTATGAAGTACTAGGACTCCAATCTTCTTTGAGAGAAATAAAGAAGACGGAACTGTGTTGTACAATGGATGAAAACATGCTGAACACACGATAGTTTATTGTACAAGAGGAAAGTAGAATGATAAACTGGGAAACCATTCACAACCGCATTAAACTATAATAGAACTATGGTGACAAGATTGGCTAAGCAACAACATTCGACAAATGAATAAATCCTGCAACTACACCATGCATGTTAACTAGAAACCTGCCTTCAATCTGCATGTCAAAGAGTTTAGACTTTCAGATACTTTGTGTCGTCCTCAAGCATTTTCATGAGAGGACAAGGTAAATCCAACACCTTGTCTACCCACATGTCCTTTAAGATAATGTCTACACTCCCACCATCTAGACTTGTAATAATACCTTTCACTTTTGGAATTTTCTCTAGAATTGTAACTTGATTGCAGGTCAAACGAGCCATAATATTATCTTTTGAAAATTTTCCTTCTTTGCAAAAAATGCATACGGGCTCGTACAATGTCGAGTTGATTCCGACAATACTAAGAACACCACTTACCTTCATACCAAATGGTGCCAAAGTGAATTATCAATAGGATGAGTTGGATTTACGAAACATTGCAAAGGTTGTAGAGTACTTAAATGTACTTGGTTACCATAGCTGATTTGTTGAATATGTCGATGGAAAACGCGTGCCAACCTTGTAGAGATCAAGGGAATTCAAGCCGAGACCAAAATGGTTAGATCTAACATATTCAGCTCAATAGGCTTACTATTCTTCTTCACCCCAAGATTCCTTAGTATGAAATGAAAAAAACCGGTGGCTTTGAATCTTTCTGCAATGTTGATGTAATCGGAATGCCTATTGCTCCAAAATGTGAGTTGTTTTTAAAAAACGAAAAATAAAATCAATTGTGTAAAAACAAAAGAGAGGCCATGGTTAACTTTATGTGGGTTGGTTGGAAGGGAACCAGTTGTAATAAATCAATACCATTATTAAGTCCTCCACGTCCTCACCATTACCAAACAATCACTTCGTCCATCTGGCGGATTGAGCTCCCGAGCTTGATAATTGTCACCGCAACAATTGTTGCTAGGGGAAGATAATGCACTTGCCCTTTGTTTATAAGATCCTTACATTCCTCCTTAGACTTGCAAATACTTGTTGTCGGAACAAACATTGGATCAACCATAAATGGCTCACATCATTCGATCCTAGTGGAAGGATAAAAAACTAAGGTGAAATCAATAGTCCCCCCATTGTTTTACGAGTATTTCTATTGCATACAGAGAAGTTGGTTATTCTAATATAATCACCAACATTGAGGGTTTTGATGAAATCCACATAGTACACCATCAAAACCCTTAATTTACAGAGCAGCTGCATGGATGCATGCGCAACATAGGAACCAATAATTGATGGATCTGAAATACAAAACATTCGAGTTACAACCTACTGCCACGAATGGATTGCTAATAAAAAACCAGATGATAAATTACATCTACCACACTGAGCAATTGCTTCATGTGAAAAAAGAGGGCACAAACATGTGGCTGCTCCGCTGCTAATGCCACAAAAAAAAGCCAAAAAAAGCTAGTTGAAACACATAGTAGTAGCAACATAGAAGCAGATAATTTTAGTGCAAATCCAACTGGATCTATTGCAATGGTTTGCAACCGACACTAGTGATACCACTGCCTCAATCTAATGGTTTCACTAAAGCAAGCCATGTTGAAATGTTACATAAGAATAACAGTAAAGACAAAAGCAAAGCAAATCTTCGGTGAAATCAATAGTCCCCCCATCGTTTTACGAGTATTTCTGTTGCATACAGAGAAGTTGGTTATTCTAATACAATCACCAACATTGAGGGTTTTGATGAAATCCGCATAGTACACCTCGCCTATTGCGGATTTCATCAAAACCCTTAATTTACGGAGCAGTTGCATGGATGCGTGCGCCACATAGGAACCAATGATTGACGGATCTGAAATACAAAACATTCGAGTTACAACCTACTGCCACGAATGGATTGCTAATAAAAAACCAAATGATAAATTACATCTGCCACACTGAGCAATTGCTTCATGTGAAAAAGAGGGTACAAACATGTGGCTGCTCCGCTGCCAATGCCACAAAAAAAAGCCAAAAAAAGCTAGTTGAAACACATAGCAGTAGCAACATAGAAGTAGATAGTTTTGGTGCAAATCCAATTGGATCTATTGCAATGGTTTGCAACCGACACTAGTGACACCACTACCTCAATCTAATGGTTTCACTAAAGCAAGCCATGTTAAAATATTGCGTAAGAGTTAGCAGTAAAGACAAAAGCAAAGCAAACCATCTTGAAATATTGTGCAAAAAAATATAACTTGAGGCTGATCTCAACTGAATACAATAGCCATATAAGAGATGGCATGATCCCCCAGCACATGCTTCGAATCCATAGTTTGGACAAATCCCAACTTCCGAGCGCCAAACAATTGCACACGAAAGCACACCCACACATGTAAACACAGCTTGCAATATCTATAGCATAATCATAAGAGTCCTCAAAAGTTGGATCAATACGGTTCACAAGCTTGCAGAGTTATAAGCATGATATCTAAGAGACAGTGCACATGAAACGCGAGCAACTATTGATAGTGTACTATCACCACACCCACACATGTAAGCACAACTCATCCTCCCATCCCCTCCATAAATCTGGCTTCTTACACACCTGAATAACCAAAGCCCCATCAACTCTAGACCTTCCATCTACGGCTAAAGCCACTAACTCTATAATATGGCTACATACCAACATAAGCTACTAACGTGGCTACATAGCAACACAAGCATTTATTAGTATTGAGTTATACTTTACTACATTGCTCAACCACCCCAACATACCTCACTCATCCCTCCCCCTTTCAACCTTGATACTCGAAACACGAATATGCAACAAAAAGAGTTTGCAAAAGTTACAACAACCATTATGCGCTATGTAAGACCAACAGGGCACAACACAAGACATGTTGCAGACCAAAAATGGGCTCAAATAATTTCAAAGGAAAAAACACAGATCTCCACACAAAATTAAAGGAAATGGAGGATGCAATACTACTCTTAATGAATACCATAAAGAAACTTGAAGCTGGCCTCAGCTGAATGCAATAGGCCAACTATACAGTACTACACCCACATCGCTCAAACTATCCATTGTCTTGGTAGATTTCACATTGCTCCACCATAGCCAAGTAAACCTAAGTTAGTAGGATGGAAGATATAACAGATGGCAAAACTTGAAGCTGGCCTCAACCGCCGAATGCAATAAGCAAACTATGCATTACTACACCCACATCACAATCCATTGTCTCAGTAGATTTTACATTGCTCCACCATAGTCAAGTAAGTCAAATTTCACGTAAGTTAGTACGATGGCAGATATAAGAGATGGCATGATCCTCAAGACATGCTTCGAATCAATACTTTGGACAAATCCCAATTGCCAGACACCGCCAAACAATTGCACACCAAACTAGCGATGTATAATCAAATTTTCATAGCGCAACGCCCACAAGCATACACGAATCTGTGGCACTTCTTTTTTGAAGAAAGACAGACAAGGCAAACACGTCGGCTAGTAGAGAAGCTGAAGCTTTAATACCATTCTTACAAACAGAGCGAGTGAGACAGAAAGAGAAAGAGAGAGCAAAATCAACAGACAAATGAACAACAGAATCACCTCTCGCACATTCTTCCATTTTCATTTTGCAAACGCGTCATGTCTATCAAACTACTTTGCTTTGATCTACAATACTTCGAATCCACACACACAATTGTAGCACGCTATGACTGAAACCTAGACATACCAATCCACTGTGGGCAAACGCTCTTTTATAGACAAACGAACACAAATAAAAACCATAAAAAGGATATACTTAACGATTCATTCTTCTACTCGCTTCTACAACCTACTTCATCCCATCGTCTCTATGCAGTCAAAGAAATGCTGCCAACATGATGCATCACACACTACACAACGTCACACAACACACGACACAAATGTTTTCTAGAAGGCCCTTTAGCTTTGCGCTTATGCAACAATAGAAAGTTGCATGTCCATATCTGTTGGGCGCAGAAAGCAAAACTGGAATAGCAACCAGGGAGAAAGATAGAAGGGTCAAGAAGCATGCTACACGGTGGTCGACCGCTCAGAGAACTTTTTAGCAGCTTCACCACGCTCAAGAGACTCGCTCATCACCACACAACAAATCCCTCCAGCGACGATGGTACTTGCTCCACGACGCACGTAGGCCAAAAGGAAAGCGATGGCTTTCGCTTCTACGGCAGCAGATCGACAGAAAAATGCAGACAACGCGGAGAGATAGAGACAAAGAGGAGAGACGGCCAGCAGATGGGGACACTAACCCAACAACTAAACCTAAGGTGTCACGAACGTGGTCAACTTGACCACTAACAAAGGACTATAGGGGCTCAAGCGACTGTGAAGCATCCAAAAAACAACCCTTTCCTAGGGCCTAAAACAAATCATCCAAGCAGGGCTATAGTGGTACGACAACCTTCTTTAATACTATTTCTTACTTAAATTTGATTGAAGGCAATCTATGATCGCAACTTTGAGATCGAGCGGGCCAACCTATCGTAGATAGGTCAGGGTATTCGTGTCAGGCCACGAGGGAGTGCCCTTGCTCCTTAGCTTTTGCGTGATTTCTACATACCTCGCCGTGATCTTTACACTGTGAAAATCGTCTAGTTCGTCGCTAGTTGTTTGGGATCCCTGCTCCATTTTGCCATGGATACAAAGAAGGTTGACAGCCGTGACTTTGCTATTCATCTTCGTTTGCTATCCCAAAGCGCTCGCGACACACCTCCCTCGTCTGACACGGCTCAGGACACTGCCGTATTGGAAGCTGTAAAGAGTTCTAGCCTTTGGCGCATTGAGTTTGTCTTCGTGGATCCATTGCACACTCCCGGGTGCTCATTCAATCGCATCTTTAATGCAGATCCACAGACTCCATGCAATGTGCGAGGGCCACATCGACCTGGTTGGAACCGTCAACACGTCTATTAGCAAGCTTTTCCAACGATGTGCTGCCTCCGTGACTCAGTTTCGCTCTAGCACCGGTCTTCTGATGTTGGTACGTTTTTTCGACAGGACATCACTTAAAGACTGAGCAGACCTTTTTTCCGTTAGTCCACTTGTCGTAGGGTGCCATCATTTGTCCCTGCGGGTTGAATTGTCTTCAATGCTTGCTTTAAAAGCAATACTAATGGTCTTCAATAATTGCTTTAAAAGCAATACTTTTGACATAAGACAGAAATAGGTTCTGCAGGGAATTGGACTCTCTTAGTCTTAGAACAGATAATCTCAAGGAACCGGCCTTTTGCAAAACATCACCTCTGAAATAATGTTGCCATGCTTGAGGCCACAATTAAAGCATGTGCACTCCCCTCACCCATCACCGATCTAACATCAGATGTCATAGGCAGGCGCACCCTGGTGCTCCATAATCTTACCGCTATTCTATATTCTAGGAACATGCCCAAACTGATCCCTGAAAACACAACATACAGTGCAGGTTCAATTTCACGACGGTCAAAAGGTTGAAAACCATAATCTTCGTCACGCATAGTAGGGACTAGCTACTATGATATCCCCACCCATGTCATCAATGCCCAATGGTGGGTGTAGCCCATAATTTAAACATATGCTCTCACAAATACATATCCACACACACCCACACATACTTGAGCATCCATTTCTCTTCTCCGAAGTACGTATATTTACTTGCTCTTTGTTACATACAACTACATCATACCTATGATTTACCAGCACGAGATTTCCAACAGTCACATTTTGAGTGCGGCTCTTCGTAATGGCTGCACCAATCCAATGTGGAGTAGTCTCTCAAAGGAAGCATATGTTGGAAATAGAGGATAGAATCACTCACACCTCACACTCCCAATCGCAGCTCACAACACTCAAAGAGACGGAGAAAGAGAGAGAGCAAAAACTCTGATATATTCTTCCACAACAGTGGGCTGACAAAAACTCAAGAGATGAGCGTACAAAACAGCCAATCGATGCTGTCCCAAATCTTGAGTCTACTCCTCTCCCTGCGCGCTTGTCTGTGCAAGTGATGAGGAATGAGGGGGGGAGTGGTGGCCTTTTATAGGCCCATTGCTGGGCTGTGAAAACCGACCAGCAGGGATAGGCCCCCTATTGCAGCACCGACTTGCTGGGCTCCACCATCGACTAGGCTAGTCGGCCTCTTGGAGGCTGATTTGGCTGGCTTGGGCCAGGCCTATATAAAGGCCTGTGTGCCTAGCACATGGGTTGCTGATGCAGTTTGCAGGCGCTGCCTTCTTTCTGGTCCAAGAGACACCTAGGATGCCGTGCCATCAATTCTTGCTACGCATGTTCCAGGACAGGTAGGTTCTCTGTCCTTTTCTTCCCCTACCCCCCTATAGTCTTATGCTCCCTTGTCCCCACAATCGGGGGCTCGCAAGTGGGGCAATGACTTCTAACACCCCCTCTCAATGACAACTGTGGGTTGATCCCCATGCGCCGAATGAGGTGTTTGCTCCCTGGGAAGCGCCTTCATGAAGACATCTGAGATGTTGCCGTGGGTTGGACAGTGCATTAACTGTATAACTTCTTTGTCGATGAGTTCACGAACAAAGTGGTAGTGAACCTCGATGTGCTTCAATTGTGGTTGTTGCACATAACCATTGTCGCATCTGCTTGGGCTACATTCATGTTCTCCAAGATCCACTTGAGCTACAATGCTTCACATGTTGTACAAGCAGCCTTGTATTCTGTCTCCGTAGATGAAAGGGCGACAATAGGCTGTTTCTTAATCAGCCATGAGATAGCTCCTGATGAGAGTAAGAAACAATATCCAGAGGTCGATCTACGGGTATCAATATCACCTGCCCAATCACTATCGTAGAAACCTCCCAACTCAATGCCTCTCGTATAAGTGATGCCGTAGGTGCATGTACCCTTCAAGTACCTTACTACCCTCATACCTGTGTCCCAATGGGCCTTCTTGGGTGTGGCGGAGAATTGACAGAGCAATCCAACTGCATAGGAAATATCCGGTCGGGTATTAGTGAGGTAAAGCAAACTCCCCACCATGCGTCGATACAGTGATGAATCAACTGGTTGAGATGGATCACACACACTCAGCTTTAGACCAGTTTCCATGGGAGTCACTGTTGCTTTGCAATTTTCCATCTGAAAGCATTTGAGTAGTTCCCTGCAGTATTTCTCATGTGAAATAAAGATATAGCTCTTTCCCTGCTTCACCTCAATCCCAAGACAGTAGTGAAGTATGCCTAAGTCCGCCATCTCGAACATCTCCAAGAGAAGTCTCTTGACCTAAGCAATCTTCTTCGTATGATCCCTTGTAATGATGAGATCATCAACATATAGAATCAATACCAGCCACAAATCCCCGTCTGTGTCGAGATAAAGATTTGCCTCTGATGGACTCCGTTAAAGCCCGATCTTTTAAAAGAAAATATCTATTCGTTGGTACCAAGCTCTGGGGGCCTGTTTCAGCCCGTAGAAGGCCTTCTTCAGTTTGCAGACTTTTGATGGGGATCCTGGAATCTGAAATCCTGGTGGCTGTGCCACATATACCGCCTCCTCCAGGGTTCCATTAAAAAATGCAGACTTGATGTCAATATGAAAGTAGGCCAATTGTGATGAGCAGCCAAGGCAATGACTATCCGAATGGTCACCATCCTAGCTGTGGGGGCGAAGGTCTCATCGAAGTCAAGTCCTTCCGACTGTGCATAGCCTTTGACCACCAATCTCGCTTTGTACTTGTCCAAACTCCCATCTGACTTGAACTTAAGTTTGTACACCCATTTAGTCCCAATGACCTTCCACTTGGTTGGTTTGGGCACTAAATCCCAGGTGTCATTTTTCATAATGGCATCCATCTCTGCCTGCATGGCTTCCTGCCATTCTGGAATATCCTTTGCTTCCTGGAAGGAATGGGGCTCCTCAAGCTGAGCCACCATAGTGTAGTTCACGAAGGGAGTCTTCATGTTGCGTTCAGACCACCGCACTCTGGAACTGCTCTCGGGAATGTCCGTGACCCGTGAGTCTGCTAAGGTCTTCAAATACCATTGAGGTAGCATCTTCTCTGATGGAGGTGCCTTTGCTAGAGTCGCCTTGGGAGTTGGTTTTGGAACAGCATGCTCCTCCTCCTCCTCCTCCTCCTCCTTGTCGGGGTCTTTAGTCGTCTCCACCTTTTGGATGGTGACCTTGGGTGGGGGTAATGACAGAAGTTCAGGAACCTCTTCTGCAAGCTGTGGCTCTGACTCCTCTATCTTCGGCCACATGAACAAATGCATGAGAACCGAAAACACTTAAATGAGATATCGTGGGCTTCTTACCATAGTAAGCTTCATATGGAGTCTTGTCATCAACAGCCTTGGTCTTGGTTCTGTTGAGGATGTGAACGGCAGTGTTCACGGCTTCACCTCAGTAAGCTTTCGGGAGATTCCTCCCTCGCAACATGGTCAAACCTGTCTCTGTGACGGTCCTGTGCTTCCTCTCAGCAACTCGTTCTACTGAGATGTGCGAGCTGTCTCTTGATCCCGTGCTTCTTGCAAAATCCATTGAACTCGGTAGAAGTGAACTCTCCCCCTGTGTCGGTGCGGAAGGCTTTGATTACCTCCTCGCTTTCCTTCGTTACCTGGGCCTTCCAGTCTTTGAATTTCTCATAAGCCTGAGACTTTTGGCCAGGCAGAATACCCACGTCATGCGACCGAAATCATCCACAAATAAAAGAGAGTACCGCGAATCTGCGAATGAATTTGTCGACATTGGGCCTCAGATGTCGGCATGAACCAACTTGAGCGGCTTCTTGGCCCATGATGAGGCCTCCTGTGGGAACTTGCCTCTGTGTTGCTTGCCCTCTAAGCAAGCCCTGCAAACATGATCATTGCCTGCAATCGGTGGAAGTCCATCCACCATCTTTAACTTCTGCATCTTGGTGAGAGTGCCATAATTGACGTGACCGAATCGCTCATGCCTCAATTTGGATCTGCCATGGTCCCTGTGCACCAATAGAGCGTTGAGCCAATATAGCCCATGCTCCTTGACTTTTTGAGCCACCACCTTTCCATTTGCCTTGGATGTGACAGTGACTTTGCCATTCTTGAATAAGATTGACATATTGTGCTTGTCCATCTGACAGACAGACAAGAGGTTCTTGCACAAGTTTGGTACATACAATATACCGGAAAGTAGCTCCTCGTTTCTTGTAGTCGTGATGAATGGAATACTACCAACACCCTTCATAGGGCATGTCTGATTATTCCCCATAGTGACCTTGGAATCGGGATGCGTACCTTTCATGGATTTGAACCACTCCTTGTTGGGCATGTGCTTCTATCCATGTACCAACCTTCCTTTCCTTCACTGACTGTGTAAGCGGAGCAATACTCAGTGATGATGAAGAGAGCGCCGGTCGTGACGTTTGCTGATTCTGTCTTTGGCTCCTCCTTGGACTTGGACTCCTTTCGCTTGAGGTCCGCCTTCTTCTTGCGGCACTCTTTAGCAGAGTGACCAAGCTTCTCACAATAGAAGCACTTCATCTGCCTCTTTTTCTCTGCATCCTCTGTCTTGTTGTTGTTCTTGGAGTCTTTGAACTTACCCTTGCCGGGCTTGTCCCTTGCCATGAGTCTCTTCTCGTCCGATTGAGTAAATAGCTTTGCCTGAGCCTCTTCCTGCAATAGCAAAGGGCCAAGTTCCTCGAAGGTGAGAGGCTCTGTACTCTGTCCTACAGTGATCGTAGTCACGAAACTCTTGAAACTGCGAGGTAGCTCGTGTAATGTCAGCAATGCTAGATGACTTGAGTCTACCTTCTGACCAACTGCCGCGAGCTGGTCCCTTACCACCTTGACTTTTGTGAGATGGTCATGAACATTGTCCGCCTCATTCATGTCCAGATGGTACAGTTGATGTTGAAGAAGCAGAATATGAGATTTGTTGTCTGTTTCATATAGATACTTTGCAATCTATGAATTAAATGAGGCAATGTAGGTTGCATTCGTAGATTTGCTCCCAATAGTGTATGATGGTAATAGATTTAAGGATCAAGAACGAAAGTATGAGCTGTTCACACTTTGTTTTGTGGTTTCTTGTTGTAAGCTTCGTTTTGCTTTCATGGGGAAAAGGTGCTCACCAGGTTTCAAAACATTCGGACCCTTCATGCTGCCTCTCTTAAGATTCACTAGCTTACATTGTCACACAATAAGTTGCTTACATTTTGTACTATATTTCAGTTCGTATTTAGGCCTTTGTTATAGGGCTTATGACTATGCTGTTAGAAAGTCACTGCCCCACCTGTGAGCCCCCGATTGTGGGGACAAGGGGGCAGAAGACTAGAAAAGGGCAGAGAACCTACCTGTCCTGGAACCCGCGCAGCAGGAATTGATGGCACGGCATCCTAGGCATCTCCTGGACCAGCAAGAAGGCGGGGCCTGCAGACTGCATCAGCAGCCCATGTGCTGGGCACATGGGCCTTTATATAGGCCTGGCCCAAGCCGGCCAGATCAGCCTCCAAGAGGCCGACCAGCCTGGTCGATGGTGGAGCCCAGCATGTCGGTGCTGCAGCAGGGGGCCGACCCCCTGCTGGTCAGTTTTCACAGCCCAGCAATGGGCCTATAAAAGGCCACCACTCGCCGCCTCGTTCCTCATCACTTGCACAGACAAGCGCGCAGGGAGAGGAGTCGACTCAGGATTTGGGACAGCATCTGTTGGCTGTTTTGTATGCTCGTCTCTTGAGCTTTTGTCAGCCCACTGTTGTGAAAGAATATATCAGAATTTTTGCTATCTCTCTCTCTCCGTCTCTTTGAGTGTTGTTTGAGCTGCGATCGGGAGTGTGAGGTGTGAGCGATTCTATCCTCTATTTCCAACATGGTATCAGAGCAAGGTTTCCAGCTCTAGAACAGAGTTCCTCAGCAAGAAGGCGACTCCAATCAACACTCAGGTTTGCTGCGTGGTCAAGTTCTCTACTGCAAATTCATTTTTACAGTTTGCTGTTCGCTATTACAGCAAGGATGGAGGACAAGGATTCTACCGTTGCCTCTTCAGCCCCTTCTCTTCCTTCCTCCTCCTTCAGATTTCTCTCATTCACCATCCCGAACTTCGGGAGTCAGGGAAACTAGATGGGTCGAACTACCCACTCTGGAAGGTGAAAATGCGGAGTCAGTGGCTCCAAAGTTGTGGAAATTGACCATGAGGGTGGAGGCAAAGCCGGAAGATATGCTGGACAGCAAGGGGAAGATTCTCATTCCAGTAGATGGAGAGGAGCTTGAGAATTGGGAAGACAGAGATGCCCACTCCCTAGCATTAGTCATCAGGACCACAGCGGACTCTGTTCTTCCGCACATCCAGATGGCTGAGACGTCTGTAGAGGCGTGGGCTATTTTGAAGGACGATCTCCAGGCCAACTGGCTATACAGATTCAAGTGAACCTATCCCTGGGATTTCCCTTTTGTAATAATATCCCAAACACAATGTTATTGGAGGTTGACGTGTTTTGACCTCTTATGAAACCCTCCAAATATTCTTGATTTGTGTTGTACAGGACTATATGCACCTTAGTGTTACTTGGAGGAAGGCTAGCTGATGGTGGAGTAGATGGTTCATTGTCCCACCTGTAAGTCTAAATGAGGAGGCACATGAACATGAAGCCTCCATAGGATGGGGGGGCATGAGAGGCTGCTATGTGTGTCAGATATGGATGCCCGATGAGCAGATCTAGTTGGGAATGGTTATCCACATGGGTTGTCATGCAATCAGCACAAAGGCTGACATATGGGCAGCAGAAAGTGGGGTGTGAAGTGCTGTCTGTAGAGCACAGTGGGCCTGAGAGAATGGGCAGGTCAGGGGCACTTATAGGTCCCTGCCCCACCTATATAGGGAGCACACAGTTGAGTAGTGAGAAACATACTCTGGTCCATTGTCTTTCTTGCCTTCGGAGCAAGTCAGGTACCTCCTTAAGGTACCTGTCAGAACAACTCCCTTTTGAATCTTTGGGCATTCACTAGTGTCTTCCACTGCTTCACATTTCGTCAGACACTGGTCCATTACAGCCTTGTTCTCAGCATGATTTCGCGCAACATATGATGTCCATCATGTTCACAAAAGGCCATGGATCCTTTTACCATGGCTGTTATGTTGAACATGCATACTCAATGGCACTAGTCTCAAGGCTATTTGGCGTAATCGCCAAGAAAAACTCACCTCTTACCAAAATGACTGTCTGTGACTTAGACCCTTCCTTCTTCTCCTTTTCTGTTGATCCGCCTTCTTTTTCTTGCAACCTTGCATAAAGTGTCCAGGCTGATCATAGTAATAGCATTTTCTATTTTCCTTGCTGTCGTTGTCAAAAGAGTTGTCATCCCCTAAAGAATCCTTCTTGTTTTGCTTACCTTTACTGGGTTCGATTTTACCCTTCCCTGTACTATGTAGAATTGGTAAATGCCTTCTCTTAATCATCTACTGGGGACCATTTAGTTTCCACAGTAGTTGCATGCAGTTCCTCAGGGTCTTCCACCCATGGGATTATTGCAGCCATTTCCACAGCCAGATCTCAGGGGTCTTCCATCCCTGGGGCTAGCTCAGCTCAGACAGAACGCCTAGATGATGAGCGTCTTGGGTCTACCACCCATGGGGATCATCCAGGTTCCACAGCTTATTCTCTTGGGTCTACCACCAATGGAGATTGTCCAGTTTCAGCAGTTTATTCTCTTGGGGTTCCCACCCAAGGGGATTATTTAGTCAGTACAGTTAGTTTGGATGGATTTTTAACTGGTCCAGCAGCTCCATTTCGTTCCTCTGGGTCTCAGCTGGATCCGCTTTATGAGGGGAGCAAACAGTTCTCACAGTTATTTGTGATGGATCTTCCATTGTTGGAGACGTCTTAGACCGGTCAATAGTTGCCTCTTGGGTCCACCATCGGAGGGGGTTGTCTAGTTCCCATAGTTAGTTCTCTTGGGGCTTCCACCCAAGGGGACACCCCAGATGCAGTCAATTCCATTAAGTTGAGGATAACCTTAGCAAGGGAATTACATTCCCATTGGTACCGTCTATGTAACACACTAAGTAGTTTTGAATAAAGTTTCGGGGCTTTTTGTAAAAAAAGGTTTATTTCATCAATCCAAAGTTTGATTTTTAAAGTTAAGGTCACGGCTCACAATGGATTCTTCTTTTTAAGACCTTTCAAATGAGTACCCATGTTTTATAGTTCTGAGTTCACCTTGACCTTGAAAATTTCTTAACAAGAATCTTGCTTAAAGTGGGCACTCCCACTGCAAAAAGTCCTTAAAAGTACCACTTCGAACATTTCTCTTCCAAAAAGTCCTTTAAAAATCTCTTTTGGGGGGGTTTTAATTTACAAGCATTTTTAACAACGTATTAAGAGGTTTAAGTTAACTAGACTCTCTAAATGCCAATACATTTGTATTCTGCTCTGCACCCCAGTAGAACTCATCAACCTCCCCCGCTCCTCCTGCTGCCCTCCTTCCTGCTCCCCTCCTTGATGCCCCCTCCCTCCCCTCCTTGCTTCTCCTCCCTCCCCTCCCCCCTACCTGCTGCTCCCCCCGCCTCCCCTCCCCCCTACCTGCTGCTTCCCCCCCCGACTCCCCTCCCTCGCTGCTGCAGCCCCCCCCCCCCCCCCCTGCGCGCTGCCTCCTCCCTTTCCTCCCCCCTACCTGCTGCTCCCCCCGCCTCCTCCCTCCCCTCCCCCCTACCTACTGCTCCCCCCACCTCCCCCCCCGACTCCCCTCCCTCGCTGCTGCAGCCCCCCCCACGTGCTGCCTCCTCCCCCTCATGCTGCCTCCTCCCTCCCCTCCCCCCTAGCTGCTGCTCCCCCCCCCCTGCTCTTTCTTTGCTTCCGCCCCCCCCCCCCGCTCCCCCCCCCCTCCCCCGGCCCTCTCCTCCACTCCTCCTCTCCTCTATCCTCCCCTCCTCTCCCTTCCTCCTCTCCTCTTGCTGCCCCCCCTCTCTCTTTGCTGACGACTCCTCTCCTTGCTCATTCCTCTCTCTCCCACCTTCCTTTCACCCTCTCCCTTCATCTGGAGTACCCTATTCTCCTTTAGGGGTCTCCTGGGCTTCAGGAAAGCGGATGGAGTTCTTCTTTGTGTTTGAATCGGCCTTTCCCACCTCGATTGATGACCACCTCGATTGATGAATGGGTTCCCACTCAGTCAATCTGTTACCGCCCACACCGGCCGCGAGAACCATCGCTTTCTCAAAAGATGAGCTGCAGTAGTTGCAAAAGGATTTGGAGCATGAGTGTTCCACGACTCTCTTCGCACGCATCCATGGCTCCCACCCCTCCAGGTCACAAGCTAGAGATTGGATGCTTGCAGTGCTTCCCCAGGAGCGCGCCCCCCACCTTAAGGATGCTCGTTTGTTGGGACGAGGTTTCTTTTAGGTGTGCCTAGATTCCCCGGATGTCACGAGAGACCTGCTACAGGCCGGGTTTCTATTTCTAGGCTACAGGAGGATTTTTTTGTTTCCCTTCCAACTGGGCTTTGACCCAGTTGAAGAGGACAAGCAAGGAGTTTCTGTTTTCATCAGGTTTCCTGGTCTCCCCTCAGTTTATCACCGGCTTCTTTCAGTTATTGGCGAGAGGTTTGTCGTGGTAGCAGAGATCCCCCCTCTTCCTGGTGAGCCCTCTTCGGCTGCTGAGACGGTCAGGATGGATGGGGTACCCAGGATTAGGGTCATTGTCCAGGACCCTAATATTTCAGATGACCACATCATGCTACAGCGACCCGATGGATCTTTCTTCCGCCAGAGATTTGAGGTTGCAGGTCGGCAGGACCAGTGCAAGATTTGCAGATCCTTGAGGCACTTCGCCAGAGATTGCCCAAAGAAGAAAAAGAGGCCCAGAAAGCAATGAGCTCGTACTAGCTTATGACAGAGAGCAGGAGCAGGACCTACCGCTCCACAAGCACCGCCTCAGACACGGGCTTCCCCCCCTCCTAAGGCTACTCGAGTCCCTCCTGCACCCCGCACCACCTCTGGCCCACTGTGGGTTCCGGTCGCGGTTAGGCTCTCTACTTCAGATCACACCTTCACTGCTTTGGAGGCTATCCCCTTGGAGCCTCGGGAGGAGACTAGTGTTCAAGAGCCTTGTTCGACTCCACCCCAGGATCAGGATGTACCTTCCTCAGCAGCCGAGGTTGTTGGCACCTCATCCGCAGCACTTCTTGATCAGGACTCAGTACAGGTGCCTCTTTCTATGGATAGAGGGAAGGGGGTCTTACATTCTCTCCTTGCTTCGGTAGGAATCCTTCGTACCCCCTCCCTAGGACTGGCTCAGCGGAACTTCTTTTCCGCTCTAGAGGACCTCTCTGACCTCCCATATGATGATTTTGTACCTTCCACTTTCGTAGAGCCAGTTATTGGCATCCCTTTTGAGAGATCTTTCTCTCTCTCACCTATGGACTTTCCTCCCCTTGGACCTCGTGTGTATGGCAGGAGGTCAGCTTCGGTGGAGGGTTCTTTTTCCGCCACCAGGTCGGGTAAGGTATTCCAATCCGCTTCCTCCCGCCGATGAGGATAGCCAGTTGGAATATATAGGGATTGGGCGGCATCCCTTATCGCCGTCGCAGACATCTGATCAGGAATTAGCTCCATCTAGATGCTTCAGGTGGTTCCCTAGACATTCTTTTTCTTCAGGAACACAAACTGGATGTCAGAGATTGCTCCAAGTCAGGTAAGTTGCTTTCAGGCAGGACTTTTTGGCTTCCTGCCTTGGGAACCAGAGGAGGTACATGCATATCAGTTTTAGATTCCATTCTCCCTCTGATCATTGGACACGGTACCATAACCCCCTCCAGGGCCCAGTGGTTTTACTTCTGATTGACGGACATAAGGTTGGTCTATTGCTTGATCAGAGAGCAGAGTATGCCTTCCATGCACGGGAGTCCTTTTGGATATAGATTGGAGTAAACCCTTTTTTTCTACACTTGGTCCCAGACATAGTAGAGAGAGTGTCAGGTAGCTTATTGACTCTGACAGCGTTTTGCAGTCTCATCCGGATACCGTCATGCACTTAGCGATAGATTTCTATGCCTCCCTTCTTTCCGCAAATCCTGACACAGAGGCCAGAGATGTGGCTAGAGATGAAATTTGGCAGAGTTTACCTGTGTTGGTCACACCAGAGATGATATGCTCACTTGATGCATGCTTTACTAACATAGAGTTCAAGACTGCTCTCTTCGCCCTTCATAAGGCAAATGCCCTGGTTCCGATGGTCTTACTCCTTTTTTTTACAGCCTTTTGGGATATGATAGGTGATCATATTACTTCAGCCCTGCAGGGCATTTGGGACTCGGGTGAGATGCCTGACTCATTGACCGAGGGACTCATACACCTTATCGCGAAAGGTGGCAACATGAATTTTGTATCCCATTGGAGACCCATCACTCTTTTGGGAACTGTATACAAAATCCTTGCGAAGGCGATCAGCATCCGATTGCAGCCCCTTCTTCCAGACCTCATCCATGATACTCAGACAGGCTTCGTGCATGGCAGGAGCATTTTTGATAATACATTTTCCTTTTGGGAAGCCACAGAGTGGGCTATGCAAAGTGGGTAGAGGCTGGCAGTTCTACTGCTGGACTTTGAGAAAGCCTATAACAGAGTAGATTGGGCTTTTCTTGAGGGCACTCTTCTACGACTTGGATTTTCAGATGCATGGATTAGAGGGGTGGCCTCCCTTTACAGGTCGGTCCACAGCCAGGTTTTGATTGGAGGGGTAAGGGGCGACAGGTTTCAGATTTCCAGATCAGTTCGTCAGGGATGCCCTTTAGCCCCCTTCCTCTTTCTTTTTGTGGCAGAAGCTATGAGTATCTTCCTTAGATCTCAGGCTGAGCTTTATGGGTTGAGATTGCCCTTGAGACAAGAGCAGGAGCTTCTTGACTGTGAGTTGGCTGATGATACTGCTATTTTTATTGAGGTCTCTTCGCAGTCACTTGATTCTTTCCGGACAGCCTTGGATATTTTTTGCTTAGCTACAGGGGCACACATTAACTGGCATAAATCCTTTGGCTTTTGGATCAGTGATGAGGACACTCCAGGCTAGGGAGTTGACATTGGCTTTTCTTGGATTTAGAGGGGTGTTCCTATCAGATATTGGATGCCAGGTAGGATTGGGCATCTCTGCAGCACAGCAGTTTGTCCCAGTACTAGAAAGTATAAGAAAAAAGCTCCTTTTTTGGAGCTCAGTCAAACTTGACCTTGCCTCTAGAGTTGTGGTAATGAACCAGGTTCTCTTGGCCACCGCCTGCTTTGTGTGTTCTTGATGGTGCCGGTCTAGGGATTGCATCACTCAGCTCATTAGACCAGTCATGAATTTTTTATGGAGTGGACTTGATGGCACGGCAGATGTTGCAGCGAGGGTGGCCTGGGAGACCATTATTCTCCCTACATGGGAAGGGGACTTTAATATCATTGATCCAGACTTGCAGTGCAGGGCATTGCTTTGTAAGGTGGTGGTGAGGGGACTCATGCCTGGGTAGGAACCTTGGAAGGATTTCTTTTTTGGACGCATTCAAGCTTGCACACCTACCTTGGGAGATGATTGGGTGGACAGCCCTCGCTGGATTTTTACTTCCGCCTCTCTTAGGTCTCCTGCCTCTTCTCTCATGACTGCCATCCTAAAAGCTTGGGGGAACTTCAGGAACACTCTTCGAAGGGTTCCGCCCTCTACCCTTGAAGAGATTGATAGGAAGCCGATCATCTGGAACGATAGTATACTTGATGAGCATGGCAGACCACTGGGCACTTCCCATTATATGCAGTGGTCTAGATGGGAGAGAGGCCCCGCCTACAGAGTAGGCACTTGGAAGGCTTTTATCAAGCTACGTGAGGATCAGAGGCTTCAGTGTGTGAGTCACCTCAGAGGGGTAGCACGTAGGATTCAGCAGATAGATGCAGCCATCCCGGTGGAATGGACAGTTGAGATGCCTATTACTTCCACCACTTGGATGGGAGCTTTTTCGAGGACAGCAGTTCCTCTACAGGTGATCGCTCTTTGAGATCTCAGGAAAGATGCTCTAGTCTTTGACATTGGGGATGGAGGTATACTCTCTAGATCCACGGATGATATTCTTCTAGAGGTTGCCTTCAGCCTGTCAGGATTGCTGGTTTTGTGGACCATGGAGCGGGCTTGCAGTGGTACTTAGACCCCGACCCTCTGCTCTTGGCCCTGGGATCCTGGAGGTTGTGGTTATTTGGAGGTGCACCTATCAGGTGCTTGCAGTGGGACCTGGGAGAGTGGGAGTGGATAGATCATGGGCATTAAGAGAGGGGGATTTCCTTCTTTTGTTTCACGGTTGGTAATGCCAAGAGATTTCAGCTGAGTAGTAGAGGTTGGATTCCCTCGAGAGCCCCCCATTGGGATAGCTTCTTCATCACCGCAGATTTACGTAGGAATTTTTGGAGGAGGCTCTGGAAATCCCTCAGAAATAGAAAGATCACTCTTTTCTTTTGGCTTTCTATTCATGGAGGGGTTGCAGTGAATTTGTGGAGATCACGATTTGGGGCTGATCCCACTTGCCCTTGCTGTCATTTTACAGAGGAGTCGGTGCGACATTGCCTTTGGGACTGCAATCAAGCGAGAATTGTTTGGAAAGGAGTTGCTCGGATACTCAGCATTTTTCATACTTCCCCTTTTTTCATGACTCGGGGCTTGGTCGCATGGTTATTCCTTACTGGGCCCCAGGTGTTTTATGAGGGTGAGCCTTCTTCTTGGGCACTCTCGATCCGCCAACAGGTGATAGAGCCCTGCTCTCTTTAGGATGTACCACATATTCCTTTCAGAGCTTCACATGTTTCAGTCGACACCTCTTGGGAGATTTTGGCTAGCATTTCCTCTTGGCACATTTGGAGAGCCAGATGCACAGAGGCCTTGGATGACACCGAGATACACCCATCACAGGTGTTCACGGGTATTTGGAGTGACACGGTTCACACTTTGATAGCCATATGGGCTAGCATGCAGGGCCCTTCACGAGCAGCCTCTTCTAGGAGGACTGTATTTCTTCGAGTTTGGAGGGGTTCTCCCTTTTTCTCAGAGGTTGCTACCGGATTGAGATGGCACTATCAGCCCCAATCCTTTGTTTTTGGCTCTTGAGCTTTTCATGCATTGCATGGTGTATCCTGTATTCCCGTATGGAGCTTGCTCTAACGGTTTTCTTTAATACTTAATAGAAGTCTCTTTTTTTGCAAAAAAAAAAAGAAGTCAATACACACTTATGTGAACACTCAATTTATACCGTTAACTAGTGCTCCCTAACTAGTAGGAATAGGCCCTTAGTCCACAACTTCAGCATGGTGATGTAGCAAGCTGATGTGGCATGTTGACTTGGCATGCTGATGTAGCAGCCATGGCATGTGACATGGGACACGACAGCCCATGAGGTGGCACATGACACATGGCAGCATGTGGGGACATGTGGAGGGGCATGCATGAACCATGGCACCACTTGTCAATCTAGGAACTCCAGCCCCCCATGCAGCCCCATTTCCAAAGGAGCCACCCCCATGCCAAACTGGGCACAAACTCCCACGTTTTGAAGCTGCACCCTCCTACATCCATAAAGGAAATACCCACACCCCCCCCACCCCCATTTGCACACATTTCTCTTCCCCTCTTGCTTGTGCACTCTCCTGCAGCCTCTCCTTCTGCAACAGCTCCCACAGTAGCTCCTCTTTCCTTTGCAGGTTCCTTCCCCATTCAGTCTAGCAGCAGGTTTTTCCTTTGCAGCAGCCCTTCTGCAGCCGCTCCTTCTGTTCCTTCTGCAGCAGCAGCAGCCCTTTTGCTCCTTCCTCTGCAACAGCTTCTCTTGCTCCTTCTGCAGCAGCAGCAGCCCCTTCTGCTCCTTCTTCTGCAGCAGCCCTTCTGCAGAACTTCTGCTCCCTCTGCAGCAGCCCCTTTTCCAAAAGCTCCTTTGATTTTGCAGAGTAGCCTCTCCTACAAACTTGTTCTCCACAGTCCTACAGCAGCACATATCCCTATGAAATACTCTCCCTTATGTTATGCTACTTCCTCCCAACAACTACACTCACGTTTTGAGGCAAATCTGTAGCAGATTTATATTGTATTCTGCATGGCTTTTGAAGTTGCATCAGCGATCTAGAAGCACACAGGTATGCTATATCAGAATCTCTTTTCTCAAAGCATTGGCTTAATGTAACCGATGCGTGGAAGCAGTGGTAATAGTGCAGGCATTTGGAGAGCCCTTGGAGTCTTGAGCATCCTTGCTAGGCTACCTATTGAGACACTGTTGTGTATATAGTCTTACTGCTCAGCCTTGAGCTTCATTTTCATGTCTTGTACATGCTCCGACCATAGTTTGAAAGATGTTGATAAGATTTACTTCAACACCTTAGTCTTGTATCTCATTATTATAAAGAGCCTGGATAAAAGGGGGGCATCTCGGCCGTGTTCATCTTTTTTCAAGGAACATTGTATATTTTAGTCTCTGTCTTGCAAATCTATGAAGTAAAGCAATATTCCACAATCGTACATAAAGCAATCTTTCCCGTTCCCCCTTTAAAAGAGCTTGGAGAGGTTTCATTGGTGTCAGAGCTTAGGATAGTGATCCCAAATCTCTGTGCTCCCTTATGAGATCAGCCCTCTTTCTTCTAATTGAGGCAACCAGCCTTCATGGCTAGTCATAGTCCCCATCTACCTCCAGTCTCAATGAGTGGAGTAACCTTCTGACTAGTATTGCCCAACAGATTCATGTCCATGAAGGTAACCATGTTGATTCCCATGAACCAGGGCCTCCATTCGAAGGAAGATGCCATGCAAATGTTCAAGATTTTATAAAGGAGGGTAAGTCACCCTCTGCCTCTCCTTCAAGAGGAAGAAAGCACCTTGGTGTTGTCTCTCATTGTTATAAAGAGCCTGGATAAGGGGGGGCCAGGGGGGGGGGGGGGACATCTTGGCCTGTGTTCATCTTGGAATATTGTACATTTTAGTCTCTGGCTTGCAAATCTATGAAGTAAAGCAATATTCCACAATCTTACATAAAGCAATCTTTCCCCTTCCCCCTTTAAGAGAGCTCGGAGAGGTTTCATTGGTATCAGAGCTTAGGATAGTGATCCCCAAATCTCGATGCTTTCTTATTGAGATCAGCCCTCTTTCTTCTAATTGAGTCAACCTGCCATCATGGCTAGTCATAGTCCCCATCTGCCTCCAGTCTCAATGAGTTGAGTAACCTTCTGACTAGTATTGCCCAGCAGATTCATGTCTATGAAAGTAACCATGTTGATTTCCATGAACCAGGGCCTCCATTCGAAGGAAGATGCCATGCAAATGTTCAAGATTCTGTAAGGAAGGGTAAGTCACCCTCTGCCTCTCCTTCAAGAGGAAGAAAACAACATCGCAGTTCGTGGCCTGTAAGGCATAAGAGAAGGAGAAGATTAACTGAGCCAAAGATCAAACTTGGACACAAGCTGTTGGAGTTCAACAAATACAAAGGTGAAGATAGCCCGAAATTCTGCTAGCATGGATATGAGATCTTGGCTACTTCTTTAATGGAGATAAATATGAAGAAAAAGCCAAGATCCGATTTGCACCCTTACATCTACAAGGCATTGCTTCTCTATGGTGGGTCGCTATGGCTAGCACAGGACAAAAGCCTGGAAGCATCCTTTTGTTGAGGATGAGAGATCATGCATGTGTTTCAATTTGTTGAAGTGAAACACTAGTGATTCTTCTTTCTATCCTTTCCCTCTCAAACATAACCAGAAAAACACTTTTTGTTGCTTTATTTCCTCCAATCTCAATCAAATTATTATTCTGCTAGGCAGGAAGGTGGTTCCTCTCTCAGAATCGTACTGTGCTTAGACTCAAAGCTGCAATAGCTGGTTGCTTTAAATGTTTATTTGTCTCATCATTGTCTGTGCCAGTGTTTCCAGCATTATAAATTGATATGTAATGAAGAAATTTCTTTACACATTGCAGGGCATACTTCAATTTTTCCTTGATTTTGGAGAGTACATTTTACATGATGTAGACCCAAGTCTTCATATTTTTTTCAAATCTTGCCTGAGCCGGTAAATTTTCAGCAGTTATTGAAGGGACTTCTTGGTTCCACAATTTAAAGATTGATTTCTGTGACTATGAATTTATTCCAGACATATTTGTCACCTTATTGGCAGACTATATGCTGATCCAGTGGTAGCTGCTGCAACACTGGATTTTCTCAACCATAATAAAAAGAAGCTTTTGCTTTCACACTCAGCATTACTTCCTCAGGCAAGACTTTTGCTATTATTTGCTGAGGCATGGTTTTTTTTGCCGAATTAAAAAAAAAAGTTTTTTTTGTTAATTATCACTAATTTTACCTGCTTTAGTGCTCACCTCAGTACATACATTTTGTGCAGTACTTTCCTCTTCTATTGAAGGTCATTGTGTGGAACGGAAATAAGTAAGTACATTTCTGCATTGAAGCTGCCGTATTTTTTAGGCTGTAGAATGAACATACACCTATGTGGATTTTGATCATTGCTGCCCCCTGGCCCCCCTGCCCCCCCCTTGAGGGATCCCGCTGCCTCGGCTGTGTCCTTTTAAAAAGAAAAGGTTCCCTTCTGAACTTGGTAAAATGGACCAAGTTTGCTCATGTCAACGTATTTCAGAGATTCAGTTTTGCAGGTTTTTTTGACGGGATTATATAATAGCTATTTAAGATGGAGGTATGGTTGTTATCATCATCGTAAATGTTTTATGAAAGGCAACTTGTACTGCAAGGTGTAAGAAAACAATACAACGTTTGTGCTCAACAGATAACAAGATCTCGTATGCAAGAGAGAAAAGCAAATAGTATGGAGAATCAAAAATTTGATTACTGTAAAACTGATACAATAGATGGCGCTGCCTCCCAGCCGTGCGCTCCTCTGTGAGAAGCTTCGATGGCGTGCTGGAAACAGTAGAGGACGGAGGCTGGATGCTAAGGAATCAGGGTTGCTGTAGCCAGTGATGATAATGGGCGTCACGGGCTTGCTCTTATATAGCCACCAGTTGTAGTCGGTTAGACCCAATTGGGTGATTGACCCAGTTCGCCCAAAACGGCCGACTGGAGGTCGGTCCCGAAATAGGCCACCGACCACATGTTAGAACCGTGGCGCAGAATAGAGCAACTAACCTATTGTCTCCGTTCGGCCCAAAGCCATCCGGGATCATCTGGGGCTCCAAACGAGCCCCACAACCCGAGAGTGGACTGCCTCGATAAATGCTCCGTGCGGTCAGTCATGGGATGTCTTCCTGCACTTGCATGTAGCCTAGTTGGTAGTGTGCCAACTCTATTTGAAGCCGTCCAGCCATCAGGCCACACATGGTCCCCATCTGGTGTCTAAACCAGGACCTACCGGATAACCGAGCTACTCAAATGCCTTCTCCTCATATGGGAGGGCTTACAAGTAGAGTTAGCTGGTTCCCACGTAGTTACACGAGAGTGGAGCATTGATATCTAACACCCCCTCTCAATGTCCACCCGCAAGTGAACTTACTTTTTCGGCCCAATGCCAAGTCGATGAATATGCCTCTCCAGCAAGTCTCTTCCAAGAGCCTTCGTGAAGATGTCCGCAGCATTCTCTGTAATCGGACAGTACACCAAGTCGACCTCTCCATCCATGATGAGCTCGCGTACAAAGTGATATTGAATCTCAATGTGTTTTGTGTGAGCGTGGAACACATGGTTCTTTGCAATTGCCATGCAACTCTGATTGTCACATGATAACTGCGTAGGCTTATTCTGCGTTGCACCCATGTCTCCTAAAATCCTCCTCAACCACACTACCTCACAAGAGGCAAAACATGCTGATTTGTACTCAGCCTCGGTAGAAGAAAGAGCAACTGTGGGTTGCTTCTTATTGACCCATGACACAGCTCTAGATCCAAGTGAGAAACAGTAACCGATCTCCTGCTGTCCACGTCTCCTGCCCAATGTGAGTCACAGAATCCGATCAAGATGTTGCCCTTGGTATAGGTGATGTCATAATCAAGTGTGCCTTTGATGTATTTCAGCACCCGCATCCTTGCCCTCCAATGGTTCTCCCGGGGCTTATTGGAAAACCTGCTTAGTACACCAGTCGCAAAACTGATGTCCGGCCGTGTGTTGCACAAGTAAATCAAAGTGCCCACAAGCCTTCTGTACTTCGCTTCGTCCACCAGTGGTGATGAATCCTCGTTTGAGAGCTTCACGTCAATCTCCATAGGGATGCCAACTGTCTTGCACTCAGCCATGCCAAATGGCTTCAGTATCTCTCGAGCATACTTCAGCTGTGAGATAAAGATATGTTTTGGCTCTTGCCAAACTTCAATCCCGAAACAGAAATGCATCAGTCCGAGGTCTGTCTTCCTAGCAACAGCTTTGTCTGCGAGATCTTTTCTTCATGGTTCCCTGTTATGACAAGGTCGTCCAAATAAAGAACCACGATCATACACCTGCCTCCTTCTCTGTAGATATATGAATTTACATAAGATGGGCTCCTCCTGAACACGTTTTGTAGAAAGTAGGCATCAATCCGCTGGTACCACGCTCGTGGGGCCTGTTTCAGCTCGTAAAGTGCCTTCTTCAGTTTACAGACTTTACCTTCTGAACTGGGGATCACAAAACCTGGTGGTTGTTCCACATATACCTCCTCCTTGAGATCTCCATTCAGAAAGGCAGATTTTACATCCATCTGAAACACGGGCCAACTTTCATATGCTGCTAAAGCCAAAACATTGCGAATTGTGGTTAGTCGAGTTGTGGGAGCAAAAGTATCATGATAATTAAAACCATGTTCCTGTGCAAATCCCTTTGCCACGAGCCGAGCCTTGTACTTATCCAATGTGCTGTCGGACTTGACTTGGTCTTGTACACCTACTTGGTGCCGATTATTTTGCGTTTTGGTGGTCGATCCACAAGGTCCCAAGTGTTGTTCTTAATTATGGAGCCATACTCCGACTGCATAGCCTCCATCCACCTATCATCACCCTGTGCTTCTTCAAGACACTTGGGTTCTTCAGCACGGATCACCTCTGTTATCAAAGCGTAGTTAACCAAATGTTCTTGCGCCCTTCTTTGCTCCTCTAATCTCTTGGACCGGCGGTGTTCGGATGGTTCCTCCTCAATGGTTGGAGGTTCTCTGCCGTCCAAAAGCTGCTTTATTCACTTCGGGAATGGCCGTTGCCGTTGTGGTTCTGCAGGCTCTTCTTCCTCTTCTTAATCTTGAATCCTCCCAAGCACCGTTGGGGGAGTTCGGTCTGCTGTTGGTGGTTGTACTGGATGGATATCTTGGTCCTGGTTGTCTAGGAAGGAAGCATCCTCCTCCAATTGATGCGGCTGTTCTGAGAAGACCACATTGCGACTTACTATTACCTTCTTGGTAACAGGATTATAGAGACGGTAACCCTTCGTCTCTTTATTGTAGCCCAAGAAAATACACTTTCGGCTCTTCGGTTCCCATTTGGTCCTGTTAGCATTAGGGACGTGCACAAAACAGCCACATCCAAAAACTCTGAAATGTGCAGCTGAAGGTTTCTTACCAGAAAAGGCGTGCAGTGGAGTCATCCCGTTCACAGCCTTCATGTAGCTACGATTCAGAATGTAAATTGCTGTGTTACATGCTTCAGCCCAGAAAGTCTTTGGCAAATCTTTCCCTTTCATCATACTCTTGCCCATTTCGTAGATGACACACATCTTGCACTCTGCTACTCCATTTTGCTGTGATGTATGTGGCGGGGGTTTCTGCCTCTTGATCCCGTGACTTTTGTAGTAGCTTTCGAATTCACTTGATGTGAACTCACCACCTCTGTCTGATCTCAACTTCTTCACCTTCCTCCCCGTTTCTTTCTCGACCATTACATGCCATTCTTTGAACTTACTAAAAGCCTCATCTTTAGTCTTCAGGAAGTATAGCCATATCCTTCTACTGTAGTCGTCGATCAGTGTCATGAAGTAGTAGGAACCGCCTAAAGCTTCCGTCTCCATCTTTCCGCAGAGGTTTGTGTGAACGAGCTCTAGAGGAGTCTTTGCCCTGCTGGCCTCTTTAGGAAAGGGTTGCCAATGCTGCTTGCCCATCATGCAAGCTTCACATACATCGGGCAGATTTGTAATTTCTGGGAGGAGGTAATTTCTGGTAGGTCTGCAATCATTCCACTTTTATGCATCTCCTTTAAAGAACTAAGGTTTAGATGACCAAACCTCTCATGCCACAGCTTAGTGTTGCTCACATCGGCTCGAGCACTGAAAACTGAGAGTTCGTAGACGTTGTTGCGCCGTGTACCTTTACCAATGACCTTCCCTTGAAGATCCAAAATCTGTGGCCATTCTTATCGAAGGGAACTTTGAGGTCCCGATCCGTGATCGCAAAAACGGACAACAAGTTCCTCTTGATATCTGGCACATAAAGAACATCGGACAACTATTTTACAACTCCATCTGACTTGAGAGCAATCGTACCTTTTCCTTTTGCTGGACATTTTGCATCATTGCCGACTGCTACCAGGATGTCATTCCCTACCGGATGTAGAGAGGTATACCAATCCTTCCGACTGGTCATGTGGCGCGATGCACCACTGTCAATAATCCAAGGTTCATTTGTAGGTACATGAACTGTCTCCGTGTAAGTCTCCTCAATTGCTACGAATAGCTCTACTGGTACTGCCTGCGCGCTGTTGTTGGACTCTTTCTTTACTCCGTTCTTCTCATCTGCAATCTTCTTCCGGCACTCATTCTGCTTGTGCCCTGTGTTACCTCCTAATCTCGTTTCTTCCTGCTTATCGTTGAATCACGGGCGAAGGCACCTAGTCTATCCTCCCAGCCAACCTCGTTGGTTTCAAGCTTATCTGCTGAATCGTTAGATCATTACGTTTTTTGAAAGCTTTCTGCTTGCATAATTTCAACGAGTCCCAAACTCCCTAGATGGATCTAGTATGCCACATGTCCTCAATTTAGGGTCCTTCTTTAATGCATCATTTACCCCTCTCTTGGGATAACTTTGAATTCATCTGTCCCTAGGCACATTTAATGCATTAAAGTCCCTTAGCCTTAGATCCACCTAGTCTAGTGCCATGTCACCCACACCAAGGACCTTGACCTTTATTCCTTTTTGATTATTTACATGAAGCCCAAACAGATATAATATAAACATTGATCCTTTAAAGGAAAATGTCGACTGACCCTTCCGAGGTCATGTTACCTTGACTTGAGCGTAACATTCCTTCCCTCTTCAGCATCAGCGTCCTCGATGATAAAGTCTGGGAACACTCTTTGTAACTGGTATACGGATTCCCAGGTAGCTTTTGATAGAGGTAGACCATGCCATGCAACCAACACCGTGGGTATCTTCCGATTGCGCACTTGCATTGTTCCTCGGTCCAGGATTCCTGTTGGTTTGCGTCTCGCATTATCCTCTATCTCCTGAAACAAAACAACACCCTCGATTAGTGAGTCACCTATATGTAAAAATTTCTTTAATCGAGAAACATGAAACACTGGGTGCACCTTACAACCTTGTCGCAATTCTAATTTATAGGCCACCTTGCCTATTCTTTTTAGAATTAACCATGGCCCACAATATCGAGGTGATAACTTAACACACTCTCCTGCAGTCAAAGACTTAGAGTGCAAAGGAACTCTGAGAAAAACTTTTTCTCCTTCCTTAAATTCTCTAGCGGATCGATTTTCATCCGCATACGCCTTAGCTCTATCCATAGCTTGGCGGATGTTAGCTCTCGCAAGTGCTAGCATCTCCTGCATCTGAACCACAAAGTTTGCGGCAATAGGCACTTTTTGAGGTACTCCAACTATAGTTGGATTCGCCGGCCTATAACCATAGTTCAGCTCAAACGGACTGAACCCTGTAGAGGAATGTTTTCTATCATTGTAGGTAAACTCTAATAATGGCAACCACTTGTCCCATGTATGTTGCCTCAATGACACATATGCTTTAAGCATATCCTTTAAAATTTGGTTGATTCTTTCCCTCTGACCATCCGTTTCTGGATGATCCCCACTACTCATTCCCAACTTAGTCCTTAGTGTCTCAAATACCGCAGTCCAAAAATGACCGATAAATTTGACATCCCTGTTTGACACTATGGATTTGGGTAATCCATGCAAACGAAATATATGTCTAATAAACAAATCCGCCACTTGCGAGGCACTAACAGACTCTCTAGTTGGAATGAAGTGAGCCATCTTGGTAAGACGATCAACCAGCACAAGGATAGAATCATATCCACCTTGTGTCGTAGGCAGACCTACAATAAAGTCCATGGAAATGCTCTCCCAGTTACTTAGTGGTATCTCCAGGGGCTATAAAAGTCCGGGTGGCTACACCCACTCTGCCTTACTTACCTGACACGAAAAACAACGCGTCACATATTCATGAATATGCTTTTTCATCTTTGGCCAAAAGAAATCTTGCTTCACAAGATCATATGTCTTCTCAACTCCTGGATGTCCCGCACATGGGCTATCATGGCATTGTTGAATGACTCTCTGCATGAGATCATTCTGATTAGGTACTACTACCTTGCCATTTCTTTTCAGCATACCATCCCTTATGGCATATCTTGCATAAGTTTGGCCTTTTCTGGATGCCAGGTTATCCTTTTTCCCAGGTTTGAACACATGAGTCTTAGGCCAAAGGCTCTGGACGAACTCGTCCACCTTTTGAGTTTCTCTAATCTCGGTCATTAGAGCACTCTCTAATACCGTGAAACTCATGTTATGCATAATGCGTGACAACGCATCAGCAACTTTATTATCCTTCCCTCTTCGGTACCGAATCGTCAAATTAAACTCTTGCATGAGTTGTGCCCACCAAGCTTGGCGGCCTCTCAAGTCAGGTTGTTTACAAAAATGTTTCAGAGTATCATGATCAACATCCACATAAAACTCTGATCCATACAAATAATGTCTCCATGTTTTCAAAGCATGGACAACAGCATACAACTCTAATTCATGAGTTGGCCAATTTCGTTGAGAGGGAGAAAGCTTCTTGCTTTCAAAGGCTACTGGCCTTCCCTCTTGGAGGAGAACTGCTCCTACCGCAATGCCACTTGCATCGGTTTCAAGGAAAAACGGTTTCTGGGGATCAACTATTTTTAACACCGGTCCTGTGACCACAGCTTGTTTATGGTGTTAAAACTTTCCTGTTGATTTTGTCCCCATATGAAAGATACTTTATCTGAGGTTAGATCAATTAATGGCGATACTATTTCGGAATATCCTTTGATATGCCTTCGATAAAATTAGACAAATCCCAAGAATGATCGCAAAGCGGTCAAACTTAGAGGGATTGGCCAAGTCAGTATCGCCGCCCCCTCAGGAGTAATTATGAATCCTAAATATTCAAGTCTTACCATACACACTATAGTTTTCTTTTTGTTGACATAAAGATTGGCTTTCCTCAAAGTACTGAAGACTATTCTTAAGTGTTCGTGATGCTCAGTAATCCTTTTACTGAATACCAGAATATCGTCAATAAAGTGTACTACAAACTTTCCGATATACGGACGTAGTAAATCGTTCATAAGCATGACGAATTTAGCTGGAGCATCAAAACCTGCTTCTAAAAGTGGTTTTATGCACATCCTCGGCTCTAATACGGATCTAATGGTAGCCACACTTAAGATCTATCTTACTGAAAATTACGGCCCCATGTAATGCATCTAGCAAATCATCGATCCGAGCCATCGGATACCTGTGCTTAATAGTGATATTATTCAATGCTCTGTAATCTATACAGAGACGAAAAGTATCATCTTTCTTCTTCTTTAATACCACTGGCGAAGCAAAAGGTGAGAAACTTGGTTGAATCTGCCCCAACTTGAGGTATTCTTCTAGTTGTCTTCGCACCTCCGCCTCTTCAGTAAAACTCAACCTATAGGGAGGTCTATTTACAGGTTCTGCCCTTGGGATTAGTTCAATCTTATGCTGAACATTCCGCTCTGGAGGTAATCCATAAGGTAGCTCATCCCTAAAACAATCAGAGAACTCCTCTGTTATTTGATCAGCCAGCTTGGCTATCTCTCCATTTTGAGCAACATCAGTGCTAGCCGAAGAATAATCAATTGGCTCTACCGATGCTGTACAAAGAAACAACAACTCTTCTTGAGCTTTTCGGATTTCCATCACGGAAACCAACGGTCTTTGAGGTATATCCCTCTCACCTCGTAAGACATACAGCGCATCATTCATCTTGAATTGATAAATATGCTTTTTCCAATCTATGGTTGGATTCTTCCTAGAATGCCAAGCCTTACCCAGGGCTATGTCTGCATGAGCAAGCTTGGTCATTTCAAAATCAAGCTTCTCAGCATAGTCCTGAATTCGAAGCTCCAACTGGGTAATCCTTTGGTCCCATACTTGAGTTGAACTTCGGTCTACCATCCTAACTGTATATGCATAGTCAGATGGGCTAGTCTTTAGTTTCAGCCTCTTTACGAGCTTGGAGTTAATCACATTGTGCGTTGACGCTGAGTCAAACAACACAATGACATCATGATTAGCTACTTGCCCTTTCATCTTAATTAACTCCGTATCACTAAAGGCTATATACCCCGTTGCTGCGGGCTTTGACAGGATGTTATCAGGTGCACTAGTTACTAACTTAGCAACAGACACACATAACAAAAAAGGTACTGACCTTTGAGAAGATCCCGCTAGCTGAATCTGCATCTGTTCTGCTCTGGGACTTCCCTCCATTTCCACGTCGCATTTTGAGACCATCATCTTAGCCATCCGACGATCTTTGTTCCGTGGACAATCTTTCCCGGTAACTGTTTTGAAGTGTATTCACAGACATTATGATGCTTCGTAGAAGTAGAGGGGAATAACATGAACTTTTATGCTTTAGTATCCAAAGGATTAGAAAAGAGTGGATTTTTGGACCCAGATGGTTGTAAGCGGCAAAAGACCCATGTGGTATTGTCTAAGTCAAAGGCATTGTGCTATCTATGGAGGATGATTGGACCCAGAACCATAATTATATACATAGAAAAGGGGGGTTGGGGCTTATGACTTCCCAATGCTCTGAGAGACTCATGGGTTTTAAAGAGTAGAGGGGAAAGAACATAAGCTTTTACGCTTTAGTATCCCAAGGATCAGATTGAGTGGATTTTTGGACCTAGATTATTGGTATAGTTGTAAGTGGCAAAAGACCCATGTGGTATTGTCTCAGTCAAAGGAATTATCCTTCCTAAGACTGGAGGATGATTAGATCCAAATCTAGAATTATGTATGCAGAAAAGTGGGGGGGCGAGGCTTATGACTACCTATTGCTCATTGGTTATAAAGAGCAAAAAAAGCAAGGATGTGAGATGCGAGAAAGAGGACTAGAAGACCCACCAAGGCCAATGGTTGAAAATATACGAGATATCAGGGACCTGAGCTCACGGAACTAGTTCAAGTGGAGCCATCTAAGGTGGAAGAAATGGAGGGGATCCTTAAACTAGAACAAACTGTATACCACATAGAGAAGAACCAGCAGGTACCTTATCAAGTTCAAGAACTATTTGGCACTAGCTATCTAGTGGGTGGATGAAGAGTTTTTCTTAGATTATCTTTCAATCAAGGACAATGGATTAGAAGTCGAGGGGATGTCACAAAATTGTACTTCTCCCAAGAAATAAAGAGAGATCTTTTTATCACTGACTCTGGTCAAAGAAAGTTGACTTTTGGTTAACTAGAGTAAAATTACTTTCCTTTGTTTTACATTGGTTATTGAGTACTGTGGGGATGCCCACAATCGACTAGGATTAGGCCAAGCAAACTGAAATGGATGCTTTAGCTAACCTCTAATGTGCCAAAGTGTTGGATATTGTTTATTGATTGTGTAGGACCTTGGAGAGTGCAAAAAGTCCCAAGTTTTAATGAGGAAAACACAAAAAGTAGGTCCCACAAGAGAAAAGAAGATATGGAGCGCCCAATTTTGGGAGAAAGCACATGGCAAGGGTGCAAGCAGCATAAAAGAGGGCCCATAGGGCTAAAAGCAAGGAAAATATTTATGGAGAAGAAAGTTATAGCTTTCTAGGCTATTTTAGCTAAAAGTAGGCCCTAGCTTTTTGGGAAAGCCTAGCTTTTTGGTTGCGTGCCAAGCTTATAAATTAGAGAGCAGCTTCATTCTTCTTTGTAAAAGAATTTTCTATTGCAATAAAGACCGGGGGGCCGGGGGGGGGGGGGGGGGAGGGGTTGGCAGCCCTTATTTTTGGTGCGTGCCTTGCTCTCTCTCTCTCATGGATACATGACCTCACCATACCCCCCCCACCTGGATCCGACCACTCATATCTGGCCTTCGATGTTCTTGCTACCACACCAGGCACAGGGAGAGTTCCTGCCGCTACCCGTACCCAGATCCACTTTGATCGTGCCCTTGATCTAGTGTCCGGGGGGGGGAGGGGTTGGCAGCCCTTATTTTTGGTGCGTACCTTGCTCTCTCTCTCTCTCTCATGGATACATGACCTCACCATACCCCCCCCCCAACTTGGAGGCGACCACTCATATCTGGCCTTCGATGTTCTTGCTACCACACCAGGCACAGGGAGAGTTCCTACCGCTACCCGTACCCAGATCCACTTTGACCGTGCCCTTGATCTAGTGTATGTATGCCACTTAGCCAGAGAGCTTCTGGCCTTCTTGGAGGCTGATTTAGACGTTGCCCACGCCTTAGCCACCCTTGTCACAGTGATACAGGATGCTGTCACCAGATCCTTTCCTACGATCCGATCTTCACGGGTACGAGATGGGAAGATGCCTCAAAACCCCTGGTTTGATGATGAGTGCAGAGAGATGCGAGCCCACCTTACACGGGAGCGAGCCTTGGGTCAGTTGACGTCACATGAAGCACACAGGATCTTTTAGCGGTTGACACGCCGCAAGAGACGAGCCTTCCTCACACATAGGATGGATGAGATCATCAGATCATTTTGCGGAGGAGACCCAACTACTGGGTGGGGATTCCTGGCGGAGGGGAAGCCACCCATCCCCATCACTGATTTGGGCATGTGGCACACTTATGCATGCTCCTTATATGTAGATACTGCTAGACATGTCCACTATGCCTAGGCCTACTACCTATCATCTATTCACTACGCAGAATGTGCGGGCTGCACTTTGCCGCGGCTCCACAACCGGAAAGCATAGGATCACGAAGGCCTTCGGACAGAGCACTTCGCACATGGGCAGCAGGTCCTAGCACTGATCCTCGCACATATGTTTAACCTTGTAGTTTGTTATGGCTTCCCACCAGCATGGAGCACCACTACTGTCGTACCAATACACAAAGCAGGAGACCTCATGGACACTGGGAACTATCGCACCCTCATGATTGGCGACACACTGACCAAGATCTATGATCGGTACTAGAGGGAGAGATCAGCAGTCATACAGAGGCATAGGGGCAACAAGCACTAGGGCATGCAGGATTCAGGAGGCAACACTCTTCTCTCGACCACATTTTCACTCTGAGGGCTATCATTGAGGAGGCGAGGTCTAAACATTAGAGAGTCTACACATGCTTCGTAGACTTTCGAAAGCCTTCGACACTGTTCCACGATCCCGCATGATCAGGAGACTATAGGACATGTAGATCCCAGAGATGCTGATTTGGGGTGTGATGAGCTTATATGAGTCAGTTAGAGGTAGGGTCCGTGCTCGAGGCGGTCTATCGGATTGGGTCGAGAGCACCATTGGGGTGAAGCAGGGCTGCCCTCTCTCACCGACTCTCTTTGGACTCTACATTGATGAGATCACATCTTTCATAGATCGCCTAGGTGGCGAGGGCTCATTACTAGGGGATCTCCTCATACAGATATTGTTATATGTTGATGATATAGTCCTTATATCCTCTTCAGCGGAGGGGCTGCATAGAGATCTGGAGGCTTTAGAGATGTTTTGCAGAGAGAGAGATCCACCGACGAAGGGCTGGCTTTTTTAGACACACTAGTGCAGCCGACTGTCATGTATGCAACACCTTTGTGGGGGTGCGATCTTCTGAGGACAGATTGGAGGAGCTTCGAGCGGCTACAGGTGACAATGGGATCTAGGATGATCCGATGTAAGCCCTCAGTTCCACATGAGATAGTGCAGGCAGAGTTCGCCATGACACCTCTCCAGGTTGATGCCATCTTTTAGACAGTGACTTTCATCCATAGAGTCTAGGACTTACCCCACTGGAGACTTCGAGGTTGGCCCTAGAGTCATCTAGACGATTTGCAGAGAGCAGGGCAGACACATGGTATGCACACATATCTACATGGCTTGCCAGGCACGGTATCCAGATGGATAGGCTTTCCCCTTTCAATACAGCATGGATGCACCTCCTAAGTCGATCCCGCGAGATGAGATCAACCGTATCATACGGTTAGACCTCCTCCAGCTTCACACATCCTAGACTTGGGGGGAGGACAGGAGCTCCCCACCAAGACCCAGTTTTATCGCGACCACTTCCTAAGAGTATCAGAGGAGGGATTCATTATCAGACCCCAATATCTCGAGGATAGAGGAGGATTGCCATTGGTCAGATGCGGGTTTCATCCCATCAGTTGAGGATTGAGACAGGGAGAGCAGCGGGTATACCTAGAGAGCAGCGGGTTTGCACGCTATGTACGCTGGGGGCGGTTGAGACAGAGGAGCATTTTCTTTGTGTTTGCCCAGCCTACTACGAGATTTGGAGACACTACCACTGTCTCTACCTAGAGGGGGGTGGCTTCAGTCCTTTGTCACGACTGATCCATTTTCATGACCAGGTCTGTATCGGGCTTTATCTGATGGAGATGCGGCGACACAGGGAGGCGCTTCTACGACAGATCAGAGAGTAGCAGGGGATGGTCAGACCACTACAGGACATAGAGGGTGACTGGGCACAACGGCACGTCACAGACTTCTATACATTTGAGTCAGCCACCGGACACAGTGGAGTGGAGGAAGAGGAGCTAGCCGATATGAGAGCAGTCTGGATGAGTAGTCGGCACAGTACCACCGAGAGAGGGGCGCAGAGGCCACATGTGCGACAGAGAGCTCCCAGAGTACACTTTATTGAGGTCCGACCTAGCACAACTTTCCTCAAGGGAGACCGACAGAGACGAGGGGTCACTCTAGACATAGCCCAGAGAGTCCAGAGAGCGAGGAGACCGCGCCTCCCACGGCAGCGCGAGACATTTTCGCAGCCCACCAGAGAGCTCACTGTATCAGGCTTCGGTTTCGTCCCAGTGCCTGGATAGATTGATTGATATGACTTTGATTTTGATTATGATTCTGTTAGCATAGACTAGTACTCAGCAAGGGTCCTAGCGTACCCTTTGCTTCAGCCCATTGAGGCTTGTATGAGTTCGCTTTTCTGTGCACTTTGTCCCATAGGCCCACGAGGTCTCCCGTGGACGTTAATATGTCTCTCTCTCTCTCTCTCTGATTACGTAGTGCAAATTAGCAAAAATTGCCACATTATTAAGTATGCAATTACAATTTGATTAGCCAGAAAAGTTTCATTGGCACAGCTGTGGGATCTTGTCAATGCTCAAGTTCGTTCCTTCATCTTCCTCAACTGTACGTGTTAGGTGATCAGCCACTTGAAGCACATGACGCTGGTCAAAGGAATTTGGGAGCATTTGGCATCTCTCTACAACAATGTATCGCCCATGAAACACGTTTCCCTAGTCCGGGAACAATCTCATGGAGCGGCGAGAAGCAACTAGCCTTGTCATCAACTCAGGCTGAGAACCTGGTTGCTTCTGGAACTGTGTATGAGATGGTGTGGGTACGAAGGCTACTTGGCCAGGTCTCCAGCTCGTGGGTTTGGTTCGACTTCAGGAGCTGAGAGTGGGTTTGAAGAGTTCTGGGCATCTCCTATCTGTACTATATGGAGTGAGGGCTGATTTGTGCATGTGCCTGCCCAAAGATAGTTGTAGTATTCTCCCTGTAAGTTATGCAGTTAGCTGGGGGCTGTGCCAGGGCATTATGCCAGGGTGTATAGGCTGCTTACGGCGGAAGTAAGGCCTGGTTAAGAGACTGGTATGTTGGCTGAAGTAGGCTAGGTGAAGAGGCCTGGTAAGGGCCAGGAAGAGCAGGTCCGGTTGGGACCAGTCCGGCCAGCCAACCACCCAACCAATGGGTCACTGACCTGACCAGGGTTAGGTAAACTGTTCAGATCAGGTCGGGTTAGCAGACCAGCGAACCCAGACCCAGTGGGGTTAAGTCAGCCAGGTCAGCAGCCTACACCTTCTTTAAGTAGGGTTCATTGTGCCCTTGTATTCTATGAACTAGAGGTGCAGTTTCAGCCTCTGGTTGGAGTCTTCCAGGGTGCAGTCCTTCCTTGGTTTGTGATCTTCCAGTTGTGGTTTTCTCAGCAATAAGGCAGGCGTTTCTCCAGCACATGGTCCTTGCAATCTTTTGCAGTTTGTTGTGCAGAACATTCTCTCTCTAGTTGCAGTTCGTTCTCTCTCTAGTCGCATTTCTGCATCTCTCTCTTCCACATGCTATCTTCTACTGCGTACTCTGACAATCTATGCCATGCATGTACTCACTAAGAGTGCCATATTAGAGCTGATGATTTTCGGGTTTAAAGAACAAGTCCAAGTTTTGGAATTCCCTTGATGTATGCTTGAGGATAATAATCTGCACTGAGAATATCAGCATCGGAAGAATAAAGTTATCTTCTTCTCCTGCTCCACACAGTTGTATGCCACAATTAGGGTACTAGCACTCGAGTTGGGATCTTCCGTGACACAGATAGGTCTGTAAGAACCGTGTTATGTTGGACCAGCAATTCATTCTTTTTTCAGGAATCCGTATTTGTTTGCCTATTTTCTGTGAGGGAGGAAAAAAATGGACTACTGGACAGAACTATTTTTGCTTTGAAGAGTTTCCAATTGGTCCAATAATACCATCTGACATTTGGAAACAGCAATGAAATGTAAACTCATCTGTTAAGCGATCATATTTAGCATCAGTGTATCGATTGGATAGAGAATAAATCAGTCTCCCTCATCAGTGCAGTCTCTTGCATTTACCCACAGAACCCACTAAATGACTTGCTATTTTCTTGCTGAACCTTGGAACCTGGAAACCAAAATTCGTTTGCCGAGACCCTCTTGTCAGAACCCAGCATAACCCTCTTGCCGGAACCTGCAAATTGGAACCCTCTTGCTGGCATGCAGAACCCATTCGCAGGAACGCGGAACCCTCTTGCCGTAACCCAGAACTCTCACTCCCTCTTGCCGAAACCCAGAACTTGGAACCCTCTTGCCGGAACTGAGAAACTAAAACCCCTTTCCTGAAAACTGGAACCTAGAAACCGGACACCTCTTGCCAAAAACCTGATGCCTCTTGCCAGAAGGCAGAACTCCCTCTTGTCAGAACCTGGAACCCATTTTGCTTGAACCCAGATCCTGAAACTCGAAAACTGGAACCCTTGCTTGAACCCAGATCCTGAAACTCGACAACTGGAACCCTGAACTGTCTTGCCAAAACCCTAAACCCAGGTTCCTGAAACTAAGAAGTTGCCTACCGTAATCCCAAAATCAACATTCCAGGTACATTGAAAGCCAGTCCATGTACAAGATGTTCCCATCCATCCATTGCACACAAATTATTAGAGAGGTATTAAATTGGAAGCTGTTTGTGAAAATCTAAATAAACCACAGGTGTTCTAAGTTCTGAGTTTAGAGTTCTGTTTCTGGGCCAAATTATGTTGATCAAGTTCTTCTCACTACTGGCTGGTCCGCTGTATTAATTAACAAAATTGTTACCTATATAATAAAATTTCACCCTTTCTATGCTCCAAAACAGAAGAAGAGATATGATGCTTGGGATGTCGCTAAAGTAAAAAGTTTCATAGGGTGTCATGTTTTTGACTGCCTTGGTGTGGCACCTATTAAGCACATATGCAGCCATAAGATAGCCTTAGGCTAGGAAATAAATATATGAAAATGGATATTTGTAGGATTGGATATATTCTTGTCTTAAAAAGGTATATACAATTAATGGATTGAGAAGGAGATATAATGAGGATGGCAAATTAGTGATCTAGATCCAAATGGAGCTCGACTCTTATGGGAGAGCCTATCTTCTCCACCCTTCCCTTCTTTTTTCCCATGAAAAGTACTTTAGATCCAAACAGGAAACCCTTGAACTAGCTTGCTGATGCTGCTTAAGTCAAAAGTGATCATTGGACCTACGTGAGAGCCCATGCCTTGAATGCTTTTTAATGTTTAGGCCTCTATTCTAGATTATATTTATCATCTTTAACCCTAGGGCTTGTAATAGATGGATTTTGTTGCCTTCTTTGGGCTTGACTACTCTTGAACTTTGAATCATATTTTGCCCTATAGGATAACCTAACTACAAGATCCTTTTAGGGGAAGATTAGGCAGCAACCTGTTTTGTTGACAAGCACCCCGTTCTTGAAATTGTAAGGGTGGTTGTAATGTCCCTGTTTGTCCTAGCAATGGTTCTCATCCTCTAGAGATGTACATCGATTATTGGTTCGCCCATAATAAAGTCGAAGCTTTTGGAAAGAAAAAGGCCTTGCGCTTTTTAGTGTGCTTTACAAATACACTGCAAACCAAGATTACGCTTACATTGAATTTCGTCTCACAACGAAGACTTGTACCATCACCAAGTGCAGCTGTAGGTGTGCCAAGAAATTCAGCAATTTCTTTCAACCTCGCTTTTGCTGGTGTGTTTGACATAGTAGTTATTTTCTTTGCCCATTGTGGACTAAGGCCAATCGTTGAGGTTGTCTTTCAATGTAACCAATTTGGAATGTATCTTCCATGCTCACAGCCTATCTAGTTTGTTCATTGCCTTAGGGCGTGATTGATTGAAAGGATGTTGATTATAGTAGTTGACTGTGGTTGCAGGCTAGATGAAGCATTTTTGCAGCTTTTTCCTGCTCTTATGGGACCATCTTCGTTTTTGCCTTTATTTCCAGCACTTCTTGACCTGCCAAGTAAGTATAGTGTCTTTTTCCTGTCTGTTCACTTTGTTGCTTGAAAACAAGGTTCTCTCTTTGATGCATATAAAAAATTGAGTTTCCCAAAATTTTGTTACTCTCCCATGCCCTCTTGTTTTATTCATGTAGTTCTTGCAAGAAAATTCTTTGTTTGATAAAATAAATGACTCACTAGTGATGTTTGGATTTTATGATTGCTTCAGCATTAGTGCTGGCTTTGGAGAGCCTTGAGAGGCGTTCTGGATCTTTGCTCAGTGACAATATGGCCATGGTTCAAAAAAGCCCAGCCCCTGAGGCATGCCCCAGTATAAGCTATGTGGTTTTTTGTGGGTGTGTGTGCGAATGTGTAGATATCTCTCCACTTCTGAAAAAGAAGAGGGGATTAAACAAGGAAAATAATAAAGGAAAACCCTTTCCCTTTCATAATCCTACCTTGATGTATGTGGGACCTTCCAAGTTCCATTTGTTTCATGTTGATGGTTTTGTTTTTACTTGCTGATACTTTGAAAAAATAAACACATCTTGTTGCTTTGCAGGCCTTGCTGGCACTAATGGATGAGGCGTACACTGGATCCAGCACTCCAGACCAGGGTGGGGACTCTGGTGATGAAAGCACATCTTCTAAGGACGAGGCAGAAGCCCTGTTTGCAGACCTTTTGAAAGATGAGAATGATGGGCTTGCAGTAAGTGGCTTGCAGCTTGATTTTTGGAGGATGTTTTTGCAAGTTGTGTTAATTAGGGAAACCAAGTACTTTTGTATTCTTATTTTGCTTGTGTCTCAATAAAATTATGCAATGAAATTATTTTGATTGAGGTTGACTAGCTAAGCATGAGTGAAGCTGAATATGCGATGTAACATCAGTATACTATGGACAATGGCAGCAGTATCACCCTTTCTTGTTTATAATATCAGGAGCGACATTGGGCATTCCCAGGAATGGCTGCAGCTCTAGAAGCGGTTATGGGTCCATCTCAATCAGAAAGGCTAAAACATGCCCTGAAGTTGGTGCCTTCACTACTACAGCTATATTTTGGAGTTGCAATTAGAGATGTCAACGATGGTATGATTCCACTCCTGCTTGTAATTTGTTTAAATTTGTAGGTTCCACTTTTGCATGCCATCTATCATCCTTTATGCTTAGTTCATAGTGCAACCCATAGGCCCTACATGATCAAGGCTAGCCATGCTTCTCTAAAGGTGTGCTTTAGGATAGATAGGCCTTGCTCTTGTAAGGTTGGTGCCCTGAAAAGTTGAGCTACAGAGAGCCATTTTTACAACCTTTTAGCTAAATATCACAAGGTAATGATTTCATGGTTACTGTCTTACTTGTTCTTTGTAAATGTGAAAATGACGGGTTTTTTTTTTGGCGCTGTAACTTATTAAGGATAGCCACTGTTATTCTTGTCCGGCCAGTGGACCTGGTCCCTTAGACAGCATATAGAGGACCCACCATATAGGTGGACATCCAGTTTTTTCAGCCTTATGCTTCCCTCCCCCCAATAGTGAGCTCCCACATCTTGTCCCTGATCACTTGATAGGATATGATATTATACGCCATGTACTTCCTCATCACACTGTGTATCTACTTTTCATGGGGTTTTAGATATTAGTATTAGTATTAGTCTTGGGTGTGCCTGCTTAGTAGTAATTACCATTCATTCTTCTAGTTCAATATCAGACAGTTTAACTCAACAAGAACTGTTTGTAAGAAAGGACTAGTCCCCTGATATTTAGAGCTGAATGAATAGCTTTTAAAAAAATCTGGAGTTTGGCTGCAAACTGGGAAGTGGAGTAATTGCAAACTGAGCAAATTAATGGCTGCTAACTGAGCATTGGATGACTGCAAACGGAGCAGATGTGTAGCTGCTAACTGATCACATATATTGCTGAGCATTGGGTGACTGTAAACTGAGCAGATATATGGCTGCTAACTGAGCTGATGTATGGATGCTGGATGAGCAATGACTGGCTACAGGTTGAGCAATGGTTGGCTGCAAGCTAAGCACATGTATGTGTGCTTACTGAGCTGATATATGGCTGCTAACTGAGCAATGAATGGCTGCAAGCCAAGGGAATGTATGGCCATTAACTGAGCATGGGCTGGCTAGATTTGAAGGCCGGTCTCCTCCAAGGATTACTAGTCCTCCAAACTGAATGACTTGCTGCCCATAAGAGTGGTGTTCCGAGAGGGGGATAGTTGCAGTAGCACCATCAAGCAGTAGAGAAGGAGGCTCAAGAAGTGAGGCAAGTTTCCACTCAAGAAGTGAGGCAAGTTTCCCCCTACAAGGCATGCAGCAGTTGGGCTGGCCTCAAGGTAGTAGGTAGGCTTATTTTGGTGGGCTATGGCTTTGGAAAACTTTCCCTTTTGGCTTTGATGGGTTGCGGGAGATTCCCATGATTGCCTTTCGGTATTTATATATTTCTTCTGGCAACAAGGGCTCACCCTTGCACTTTGCTTCACTGGCAATTCCACTGTCCAAGCCAATTCCTGGCTTCAGTAGGCATCCAATTCCAAGCGCCAACTAGCACCCGACTGCCAAGGCAAGGCTAAGGCATTCCCCAATGTCTGTGATCAATTGAAAGCTGACAATGCATTCCACAAGGCATCCAGCCGATAGTCGACTATATATCAATCTCAGCATCCTCATCAACATCATCATCAGCAGCAGCAGGACATCAGGATGGATGAGGCAGTGGAGGCATGAGGTCAGCAATAGAGCGCTCTTGGCCCCTCAAGGGTGCAGTCCTCTCTTGGTCGTAGCTCTGCGTCTAACCAGGGCCACGGTGACCCCCCTCGGTCGGGCTCGACTCGAAACAAGGAGGGGATGTCCCCAAGTATGATCTGTGTGTCAACCCTCTGTTTGAGCTGTCGGGTCACAGCAGGCTTCGGGTCACGGTCATGTCGAGGTCTCGTCTCGTGGGGGTCTATGTGATCTGGCTGAAAGAACTCCGTCATAGAGCTCTGAGAGGTATCAGTCGAGGAAGAAGTCTGCTCCTGTCTCCGTGCTCAGAGTATCCTCTCGCGGTGTCTAAGCACCTCATGAATGAAACCAGCCAAACCTTGTTGGTCTAGGTAGGAGAGGAAACGGGCCAAAACCCCATAGCTATCTTTGAAGAGGCAGTAGAAATGCCCTCGGATCTCATAGTAAACAGGATACCTGAAGATGAAATGCTCCTCTGTCTCAACCTCCTGCATGTCACACAGTGTGCATATGCGCCTCTCCTTGGGTAACCGCTCTGCTCTGCCGCTCTCGATACGAAGTTTGTGTGAAGAGACCCGGAACTGCCCAAAAGAGATCCTCAGCGAGTGGGGTAGGTGAATCTCTGGTGGATCAATGAAACCCTCCCTTGTGATATGTAAGAAGTGATCTCTGTAGAAGCCCAGCTTCACTGGAAGATCACTCGGGCCCAACCAAGTCTGGAATGTGTGTAGTTGTAGTAGATCCTCATGGATAACCTGGTTGACCTCGTATGATAGAAGGGGAGAGAACGGAGCATCCATGCTATATTGGAATGGAGGTAGTTTGTCCATGTGGAGCCCTAGTCCCTCAAACCATCTCTCTGTGGGTGCATACCAGCACCTCTGGTCTCCCCTTGTTGCAAGTGCCATAGAAGAGGATAGTGCTAGCCATGGTATCCTGCTATGCCCAGAGGTGTAATCCCCATACTCCCTGACTCGGTATGGATACGTGATGACTTGAAAGGCAGCAACTAGCTATAATAGGGGTCGACCCAAACTCCGCCCGAATGATCTGGTGAGGAATGGATGGCTTTCCACGGATCATCCTTGATAACATGAGAACCTGTATCCGCTCCACCCTGATCCACTCTATATCCGACAAGTCTGGCTCCCAGCATGGACTGCCATACATCCCTGCTGGGCGGACCAACGAGTTGAAAAGCAACCCTTTGGTCCGTGGATCTTGAAAGTGAGAGCGGAAGCACTGCCTCTCTAGTCTAGCCAATGAAGCATATCCTTTGCTCAGGCGTGCATGCATCAAGGGTCTCATAGTGAAGATGGGTCCGGAAAAGACGACCCCTATCCCAAGATAAGTGTTTGATGAAAATACCGCGATAGGGGACCCATCAAATGCGAACTACTCCTGGCGCATGACGGCTCAAGATGTATTGAAGATCATAACCTTGGTTTTACCCAAGTTGACCTTCAAATCGTGAGACTCACAAAAGGACTGTAATGCGTCAAGGTGTCTCTGGAGCCCCTCTACTGAGGAAGACAAGAGAGCCACATCATCTGCGTAAAGCAATATCCGAAACAATGCGCCCGTGAGAGAGCAACCTACCGCCCTGTGTTTGCATCACTGTCTTGAGCTCGTCATTGTAGAGGCCAAACAAGATAGGTGATAATGGACACCCTTGTTTGACCTCGATAGTGCTCATGATCTCGTCTGTCCATCCAGATCCTGTCCGGACTCTGCCTAAAACTCGCTCATAAAGTGCCATGACAGCCCAAATGCTCTCCCGGTCGTAATCCAAACCCTGTAGGCATCGTATGAGGAGGGCTCTTGGAACCGTGTTAAATGTCTTGCGAAAATCCACAAAGCAACGGTAAACCCTTTGCTTCTGTGCCCTCGCCTCCTCAATAATACATTTGAGTGCGAGAATGTGGTCCATGGTCCCATGATCACACCTGAAACCGGCTTGTCCTACTGCTCTAAGTCCTCGACACTCTGCAAATCTGCTGACCTCAGAATCAAGTACTGATGCATAAATCTTAGACATGACATGTCCAATCATAATGGTCCTGTAGTTCTCCGGGCTCATGGGATCCCTTGCCTTGTGAATGGGTGAGATAGTGTTAATGGTCCAGGTGCGTGTAAACCCCAAGCAAAAGCTTCATTAAATAGCTTTGCTAAGATCGGGGCTAGGAGGTTAATCCCATATGCAATGAACTTAGTGCATAGTCCCTCATGATCCTTCGCTCGGCCATTATGAACTTTCATTACGACATCCTTTACCCCCCTCCCCCCCCCTAGTGAAGAGGGTGCAGGATGTGGGACGTGGCATATGTGATAGGTTAGGGACTGGCTGATTTGGGATATCATAGAGTGTGCGTGCATAATCAAACCACACCTGAGTGTCAATGAGTGGTGAGGGGGACCGTCCCTCTAGAAATCTCCGCCAAAAGTCCTTAGAGTTGTTATTGAATAGAATGTTTAGTAGCTCCTCGTTTCGATGCACAAAATCAAGTTTCTTCTTGCGTACTAGTCGACGGTACTCGTGTAGCGTCTTTGGTTCGCTTGGAAGACTGTTTTTGGTTTCGAATCTGAGTTGACGGCGTAAAGTCTTACTCTCATCATCGTACCAGCTATTACATGGTGCGGTCCCAAGTGGTGGTGGGCGGGTGGAGCGGGTGGTGTGGGGAAAGACGTGAAGAGCAGTCTCGTGTAGTGAGTGGGTGACTAGGGCAGCACGATCCTCTAATAGGGGTATGAAGTGAATATATGCGAGAAGTATGTATAGACGGCAAGAGTCGGCAAGAGTAAGTAGGTGAGTGATTGCGATCAAAGCGTATATCATGGTAGGTGGAGTAAGAACTCAACGGGGTAGAAAGTGCTGTGCGGCGGGGGGTAGAAATGCTAAAGAAAAGATAGGTATGATCAGGCCTTGGAGGGAGAGGTGCTACGGTAAAGTCAGTGATGTGAGATGTGAAGGCAGGGGATCCCATGATGTAGTCCACAACACTGAAGCCTCCCCCATGTGGAAAGCACATGAAGCCACTTGATGTGGGCCATCTGTCAAGACCATTATAAATAATGAAATCATGCATCCTGTCGAGGTCTAATAGGGCCTGCCCATAAGATACGAATGGTCCTCGTATGTCAGTTGAAACTCGTAGCATACTTGCCTCCTCAAGGTCAATATCTGGCAGTAGGGTGGAATCATTCCTGAAGTCGAGGAGTGGTGCCTGACGAGCGCTTGTCCTCGCGTTCAAGTCTCCAACTAGGAGGACTTCTCCACGGCTAGAGAAGTCAACAATGGACTGATAAAGAGCAACAAATGGGGATGTCTCATCCTCCCCTCGGATATCTTTGGTAAAGCGGGAGGTCTCCGGGGGAAAGTAGCAAACTACAATAAACAGATCTTGGCTATCCATGTGCCAAATCCGGATCCAGAGAAACCTAGAATGTGTATCTCTCTACTCCAGTGAGATGGCCCCCAAAAGTGTGGATCTGTAAAGGACTGCGACTCCTCCTGACCCTCGAACACCTCTTGTATCCCTCATCTCATCTCTGTAGGCAGACTCCCATGTATACCCACTCACTACTGGTAGTGGGCGCTCTGGACTCCGATGTGTCTCTATATAAAAGACTGTGTTGTGACCTGTATAGGATTCCAAGAAGTTCCCTGGTTCTGGCCATAAGGTACCATTACAGTTCCAGATGGTGCATGATAGGGTCTTGGATGTCTGAGTCTCATAGACTCCGCCTCCCTATGCCGGAGGAGAGGTGGGTGCCCGACGGGGGCCTGTAAGGAGTCATCCATCTCGTACTACTACCCACTTCCCCTCCTTGCGGGCTTGATCCCGCTGTTGCAACAGAAAGTGCCTCTCCTCAACTTGTAGTGGGGTGTCCTCATCCATGGAGATCGCTGGCTGGTCTCGTAAGACTGACCTACAATGTAAAGCCGAAAGTCGTGCTTGGGCATCATGGAATCGTATGATAAGGGGCTGCTCTCGGTTGGGTTCCTCCCAACCCGCCATGCTCTCTCAATCCTGTGCTTAGTCGCCCCTAGAGTAGTGGCCACGAAGGCGGTCGCATCTTCCATCGGTGTAGCCTCAATGCGTGGGATCCCCATGTACTCTGATGTTGAGAGCCTTGCTAGCTCTCTGTTGCTGCTCTAGGAGGGTAGCCGAAACGGTTGCCCTTGCAGTTTCTCGTTTGGCTACGTTGATCCATCTGGACGTCTTCTCGATGGCTGATTGCATGCTCGCAATTTGTGCCTTCACAACTGGGGTGCTCCCTTGGACTGTACTTATAGCAGTGACCACCTGTCGGAGCTGCGAGATCTCCTGTCTAAGCCCCTTAATAAGATCAGCCTAGTCTCAGATAGCGTGAGACTGCTCTTGTATGAGACATGCCTACTCCTGGGTGAAGCGTGTCTGCTCCTATGCGAAGCATGACAGCTCCCTCTCGTGCTCTCGGATGCTATGAACCTCCATCAGCAAGTTCTCCCAAGCCTCTGATGGGTCAGCTCGTCCGTGCTCTAGCAGAAACTGAAAGGACTGTGGCATGAAAGTGTGAGGATGAGACTGGAGGTTGGGTGATGGCTAGGTGAGATGGGTGCGGTATGGAGATGATAGTGGCTTGGAGGAGGCGATCCCAGCAGGGTGTGGGAACGTGGGCTGACTGAGAGGCAGAGGGAAGAAAAAGGTCGAGTAGTGTGGAATAGTGTATGACCCCTCCAAAGTAGGTGTCATAATCGGAGAGAGAACTGTAGCGGGAGAAGAAGGGAGAGATGGAAGAGATGGTGTTAGTGACAACCCCTCTATCTTAGGGGAGGGTGGAACAATCGATGTCATGGGTAGGGGTATATTAGAGCCAGTAGCTGTAACTGTAGAGGCTGTGGATGGAAGTGGAGCTGAAACTGAAACTGGAGCTGACGTTGAGGCTGGCGCTAAAGCTAAGGATGAGGATGTAGCTGAGACCGAAGCTGAGACTGAGAGTGAGACTGAAGCTGAGACTGAGGCTGAGGCTGAGGCTGAGGTGGACCCCTCCTTTGCTTTGCTGTCAACTCTGAGTCCACTGCGGTTGTAGCGTGTGTTCACATCCTCGAGTTTCAGCTGTGTTTGTTTCTTGGCTTTGTTGTCATCTTTCTTGGCGGCTTTATCCGTATCTTTGCCACCTTTCCCCATTTCGTTTGACTGACCCGTAGTCGGTGCAGGTCTTAGTGTAGGAGTGGGATTAATACCCCCCCCCCCCCCCCGACGGGAGGTACCCCTAGGGGGCTGAAAAAAGGCGGGGAGCGGGAGAGCTCAATGGAGGGGGCAGAAGGTGGGGCTGTAGGTTGGGGCGGAGGAGAATGGGTGAATGTGGAGGGGAATGGAGGAGGAAGGAGTGGTGATAGGATAGGATAGGGCGGGGGGGCTGAGGGGTGGCGAGGCTAGGTGGAGGTAGGCTGAGGGTGGGGGCTGGGAGGGCTGAGGGGTGGCGAGGCTAGTTGAGAGTAGGCGGAGGAGGTTGGGAGTGGCGAGGCTAGGTGGGAGAGGCCAAGCGGGAGGAAGACGCTGCACGGGCGGAGGAGGCAGCGGGAGGGCGGAGCAGCCGGCTAGAGGAGGAGCTGCGGGGAGCTAGGAGGGTGGGAGCTGCAGGCGGGGAAGAGAGATAGAGAGAGGTTGGGAGAGAGAGTGTAGGCAGCACGTAGGAGAAAGGAGGTGGGAGTAGATAGGATTAGAATGGAGAGAGACGGAAGATGGTGTAGAAATGATCACGAGCAGGAGAGGGGAATCCGTACAGCAGCAATGAGCCTTGGTGAGTGTGTAAATGAGCCATACAATCAGCAAATAACCTCGATTGGGCTGCGTGCAAACACAGTACAACCAGAGAACAGCCTCGAATGGCGTGCCAAATGATCCGTACAGCAGAGAACAGCCTCGAATGGCGTGAAGGATAGCCACACAGTCTCGAAATGCGTGAAATGGAGCATGGGAGATGAGCACATGTGAGCAGGGAGAGCTGTACAGCCAATGGGTCACCTCGTAATGCGAACTGGAGAGAGAAAACAACACATGCAAATAAAGGACTGCCACGTGGCTCAGTAAAGCCTCTAACCCACCCACCAAGGTCACACTTGTGCCTTCCCTTGGGCCCTCTTATTCCTTGCCTTGGCCTAGCACTTGGGCCTAGTAGGTGAACTTTAGACCCTATTTTAACATCAAATTTTAGGGACTTTTAGGAAGTTAGCACTTCCTCTAGGCTAGTCCCCGAAGCCAAGGTAGTCACGGTGTATTTGCCAACAAAAATCTTGTCCCCGTGACATATTTTCTTGCGATGCTGTGCCAAATGAGCATCTCTTTCTTTGAATAAAGAATGAGCATCTCTTCATAGTACTTTTCCTCTCTTACCAAATGAGCATCTGTCCTGGTTTTTCAATATGAAAATACTGCTTTAACAGTGAAGCATCAGCAGTCTACGAGTAGGAAATAAAACTCCTTAATCTAACATCCATTTTGTGATAGTGATGTCCCTGTTACAACTCATTTCAAAGACTAGCTTATGGAAATATATATTTAATTCCAATCTATTTTTTTCCTGTCTAAAATATGATGGATACTAGATGTAACAGTATAGTTATCATGATCTTCATCTTTTGACAATATGCAGGCATAAAGATTTTTTAGAAGCAGTGAACTGCATGGATGCATGAAAGATTTTCTCCATTTCTTACCTATCAGACCGTTTTTGATGTTCTACATCTCACCAATACATTAGGACAGATATAACATATAAGCTTATGTCTAGCCCTTAGCTGACTTACTCAGAGAAGGTAACGTCTTAAAGTCTTAAGGCGCATGGTGTGATCAAGGCCTTGGTACTCTAAATTTACCATCTTTATGCATTCATTCTATGACTTGTATGTAGCACACTCTATTCCAAACGGAGAAAAGATTAGTCCTTCTTAAGTAAAAGTGACCCTATTCTTGATCTTATAGTGGAGATCGAAGGAGAAAATACTAGGTATGAAAAACTTATAGAGCTAAACCAAGAAGACAGTCTTGGGAATCAATCAAAATGAGCAACCAATGAAACTACCCCCCTATGTACTTGGTAAGCCTCATTGAACAACTTGAAGTTTGGAAAAAGCCACATTTAATAAGAGTATAAACGTCAAGATCACTGTGGAAATAGCATTGCTCAACTTCAAATAATTGGTTCCAAGACATTATTGAAAGCCTCAAAATTTTTACTCGTAATAAGCACTTATAGAGAGGTTAATATGGGGGGCCCTATCCCCTCATTCTTCACCTGTTTATCAACACTCATCTGAAACCTTTCTTCAGAGATTTTTGAGAAAACATTAGTACAACTCCTAGAGTTCTCTATCTTCTTTAGGAAACAACTTGAAAATGATAAATCATAACTAATTATAAAGCTCTTCCAGATCATACAAATAAGCTAGGCCAATCTTCATGGCCTCAGGCCTATATGGGTTCTCCAACTCTGAGGGAAGATGCCTGCCACAGGATCACTAATTCCAAACATTAGTAATAGCAATTCGATACATTTTTAAATACATCTGTCTAGTGCATTGACAGAGAATTTAATGATTAAGTCAACAAGAATTGTATGCAAGAAAGCCTAGCTCTCTGATATTAAAGAGCTTAAAAGATTGCCTTGAGCTGGCTGCAGACTGGACAATGAACTTACTACAAACTGAGCAAATGCATCAGCTGACTGCAAATTGAGTGGAAGTATGGTGCTAACTGAGCAGATGTATGGCTGCTAACTGAACAATGAATGGCTACAAGCCGAGCAGATGTATGGTTGCAAACTGAGCACTGGCTGGCTGTAAACTGGGCAGATGTAGGGCTGCTAAACCGAGCATTGACTGACTGCAAACTGATCAGATGTATGGCTGCTAACTAGCAATGCCTAGCTGCAAGCTATGTAGAGGAGAAGATGGAAGAATAGCAGCACCACCACCAAGTAGTGGATCATGGAAGTCAAGCTTCATAATGACCCCTAAGTGCTTCATAGAATCAGTTTCAAGGTTTGAGAAGCGTTGCACCATGGAGGGAAGGAGGATTTCATGTTATTAACATCTGCTACAGATCCGATGAGAGAGATATCATACGATGTTGCTAACATCCACGGGAGATCCAGAGAGAGAGGACAAGAAAGAAATAACTTTTATTAAAGTCTTCGAAAGATCCAAGGGTCTATGAGATTGAAGAAAACCAAATACAAAAAATTCTTAGGGATTTTTTTTTTTGAAAAAACAGTGCTAATTATATTACTTTGAGAGCAAGATACAAAAGGTCAGCTTGTAGCTGACGGGCTGCGTTCACAAATCGGACACAGCCCTAAAAGGTAACAAAAAAGTAAATCTCTCTCTCACGGAGGGATAAGGCGAGTGTGAATGAACAGCCATCAGGGTGGTGAGTAGCGCCACCGAAGGCCCTGCGAAGTCTGCTCGAAGAAGAGGCCCTGTGTGTCCCAAGCCCGGAGGAAGCGTCTCCGCTTCTCCCCACCGGCCCGGGAATCTCCCTGAATCTGGTCCCACTGGCCTCTGAGGGTATGAATAATCTCGCTCCAAATATCAGTCATGATCTGGGCAGTCGATAAGGAGGTGCCACCGAGGATCTGCGCGCAACGCGAGGTCCAAATGTGCCACCCTGTGATGCTGCTAATAATCTCCCAGACTGGCTGCCTCTCCTGAACTCCTGTATCAGCCTCTGCTAGGTGCTGCGGGATACCCTCGAGCGGCCCCCACGTCCCCTGTGTAATAAGGAAAGTGGGGTCCTGTTGGCATGCCTCGAATAAGTGATGAAGACCAGGTGCGGTGCTGCACCAACGGAACGCGCCCCAAGTGATCAAACCTAGCTCCGGTGCTGCGCGAGTAAGAATCCCGAAAGTCCACCTCCACACTTCCTGGGCGCGAGTGCAGCTCCACAGGCAGTGTTTTGGTGACTCCTCATCCTCATGGCAGATCTGACAGCGTCCGTCCTGGCCTATCTGCGGCAACCAGCTCCCCACTGGAAGACCTTTGTGGGCAAGAAGCCATAGGAAGTAGGAGATCTTCCGTGGCCGCCAGCTCTCCCACAAGGCCTTCCAGAAGGCCTGCAAAAAGAACCTGGAAATACCCTGTGCATACCAGCTGGGCCGCTGGGTGGGGGGGCGGCTCTGCATCCTCCCAAGAACTCGCCTGCCCAAAGTCGTGCTGTAGGCAAAGAAGGAGGTCGGCCCCTGTCCTGTCACAATCTCTGGCCATCTCCACTCTCCTGGGTCCCAATCAAGCTCTGACAAGGCCCGCCCCTCCCAGAGCCAGAGTCGCCAAAGCTGCAGCTGATCCTGCTCAATGCTAGGATCGGTACACCAGACCTTTCCCAAAAGGCCTACGACCCGAACCCTCTGCCATGGGAGTAGGGGGTCGATGAGTGCATCCTCTATCCTGAGTCGTCCATCCCCCATAACCGCGAAGAAGGAAATAGAGGAATCGTCCATAAGTCCTGCGACCACCAATGGGATGCCACGGGGGGTGAACTGTCCCAGCCAACGGTCGTCACCAGGCATGAGGATCTGAAGCTCAGGTGGAGCCAGCCAATCAGCTGGGATCGCGCCGTCGATCTCCGTGCGTCTCGCCTGGGCTCCACGGGCACCTCCAGCTGCCTCTGCGAGATCAGCCGTCTCCAAATGTCTGTACGTGTCCCTCCAAACTCGAAGGGACCGGGCTGGCCCCCTCATCCAGCCATCCCACTTGATGTGTGATCTCTCCCCCAACTGAAGGCCCTCGGCATCTCTGACCTGATCATTCCAGATAAGCGGCTGGCGATCGATCTCCTCCTGACAGCTAGGAGGGGACTGAATGAGACTGAGGCGGAGCCGCCTCCAAACCATGAGGAGGCTACGAACGAGTGGGGAACGGGGCTGAGTGAGCGGGGCGGAAGTGAAGATCCACCTGAGGGACGGGAGCCACTCTCCACCTCGGCGCGGGACACAAGAACCGACCCCCTGCTGAAGTAGCATCTTCCACGTCTGCCCCCCTGGGGTCAAACCGCAGATGACTAGCTTGCCTAACAAGGCTTGACTCTGAAGCTCTGGATCGATGACCCCCAGGCCACCCTCAGCCTGTGGAAGAATGACTGTCTGCCAAGCAACCCTGGCTCTGGTATCTCTGAGGCCATCCTCCCCGGACCAAAGGAAGTTCCGAACCAGCCTCCTAAGCTGTGCCACGCTGGATCTCGAGAAACACCAACAGGAAGCCACATACCAAGCCGTGGCTAGGAGGACCTGGTTGACTACCGGGGCACGACCTGCAAGGGAAAGCTTAGCAGTGCTCCAGAAAGCCAGCTTCCGTCGGATGGAATCTAGCACCGGGAGAAACTGCTGAGCTGGCGTGATATCCAGGCCGACCTGAAAACCAAGGTATCTAGCTGTCTGTCCCCGTGGGATCCACCTGAAACCCAAAAACCTCCCCCACTGAGAACACGCCCCGGGGTCTGTGAGAAAACCAACTGATTTGTTCCAGTTGATTTTCGCACCAGCAGCCGAACAGAAGACCTCCAGGGCCATCCTCACCCTCTCCAGCATCATCTCATCGTCCTGGACATACAGGGCTGTGTCATCCGCGTACTCCGAGTCCAAGAGCTCCGTGTCCTCCCGGAGTGGAAGGCGAACACCCTTGATCCCTGTAGACCTCGCCCGAAGGTAGTAAGTCATAGCCTCGGCGAAGAAGAGAAACAGGTAAGGAGCAAGGGGGCAGCCCTGACGCACTGATCTCTCCAAGCTAAAACGCTCACCCATCCTGCCGCCAATGATGACTCTGCTAGAAGCTGTCCTGTACAAAGCTGAAATACCCTGAATCCAACCTGTTGGGAAACCTAGCCGCTCCAGAGTCCACTCCAGAAAGGACCAGTCCACTCGATCGTAGGCCTTCTCAAAGTCGAGAAGTAGGATGGCAAGGTGTGATCCGCTGTGCTGAGCCCACTCCGCCGCCTCTGAAAAGGTGAAGACATTATCTAGGATACTGCGATCCTGGACAAAGCCTGTCTGAGTGTCATGAATGAGGTCTGGGAGTAGAGGCCGAACTCTGGCGCTGATCATCTTGGCGAGGATTTTGTAGGCAGTGGTAAGGAGAGTGATCGGGCGCCACTGACGGATCTCCTGTCTATCTCCTCCCTTCGGGATGAGGCAAATCAGTCCCGAGGAGAGGCTCTCTGGCATATAACTGCTGCTGAAAATCCTCTGAAGAGCTGCCAGGAGGGGCTGATGGATCTGGTCCCAGAAGGAGGTGAAGAATGCCCGGGATAGCCCATCCTCACCTGGGCATTTCTGCCCATCGATGGCCATCAAGGCCTCCAGCATCTCATCCGTGGTGAACGGTGCCAACGTCGCCTGCATGCTAGGCTGGACCAGGGATGGAGTGTGCCTCCACACCTCCTCACGGGAACGTCGAGTACGAGGGGCAAGCGGCTCCTGCTGGAAAAGGGTCCTGTAGAAGTCGGTGGCCAACCCCAAGACCTCTCCCGGATCCGTAACGATGTGTCCCTCCGCTGTCCTGAGACTCCGAAGCTGATCACCTGCAGCTCTCTGGCCATGCGTCCTGAAGAACTCCCTGCACATCCGGTCACCCTTCCGAGCCCCAGAAGGAGAGAGAGGCGTGATAGGAAAACTCTAAGCGACGCTGGAGTGTCTCCTCAAGAAGGGCTCTGGCTCGAAGGGCCTGGATCCGAAGCTCCTCCGAGCCCGGGGATGCCTGCTGGAGTCGCTGAATGGAGGCGAGGTCCCTCCGAAGAGCTCTCTCTCTACCCCACCATTCCTGTCGAACCTGTAGGGCTGCGAGCTGGCAGATCTGGCTGGACTCCTGCAAAGCATGCGCCACCGAATCAACCAGATCCATGCACTCGCCCCAGTCTCTGTCCCAAAGACTGCATATACTGCTGCGCACGTCCTCCCTCGAGAAAATGGAGTCGGAAATCCAGCATGAGCGGGGGGGAAGGGCTTGAGCTGTCGAGTCTAATGATAAGAGCACAGGCGCATGGTCGGAAAGTGTCGTCCCTGGAACTATACCCGCCTGACCGCCTCTGATGATGGCCCAATCACTAACATAAAATCTATCCAGCCTCTCCAGGAGTCTGCCTCCTTCCCTGCGGAAGCCCCACGAGAAGTCCAAGCTCCCGTGCCAACGCCAGAAGGACGGGTCTCGCCAATTGTCCCTACCTCCTGTCGCAAAGATAAAAGAGTCCCAAGCGGACTGCTCTGCCTGAGACATACCTGTAAACTCCGGTCCTCTGCCCTGCTGGTCCTCCAAGGTCTCCAGATTGTTGAAGTCACCTCCAACAATCCAGGAATCCATGTCTGGGAGAATCCCTGTAAGTGTCCTCCAGAAGGTGGCTCTGCAACGGAGATCTGTGGGAGCATAAATGTTGAGGATTCCAACTCTGGAGCCCTCCAGTTCCAGGCCTACCCAAAGGGCGCGGCCTGGTATCAACGTGCCATGACCGAAAACTCCCTCGGCTAGCTGCTCGCCCACGGAAGTACAGACACCACCACTCCTCCCCAGTGTGCCGATCGAGGGCTCCCAATAAGTGTGAGAGCGTCCAGGGAGAATCTTCCCGCATCTACGGGAGTGAGCCGCAGAAAGCTTGTGCTCCTGGAGCAGAAGTACATCCAAACGACCAATCACTGCTGGCTGAAGTTCCTGTCTCAAAATGAGCTTCCTAGGACCACGGGTGCCAGAAGAGTGAAACCCGTTCACATTCCAGGATACGAGGTGTAGGCTCATGGTGAGGACTGGGAGGCTGCGAACAACTGTCTGCTCGCGGTCGAAGTCAAAGAAGAAGCTGACATTTCGGAGTGGAGGCGCTGACGCTTATGGGAAGGTTTGGACGGGAAGCGGGGTCGTCCTGCCTGTCCTTCAACACCGAGCTAGCTCGAGATCTCTGAGGTGGACATCCCATAGAAGGCACGGAGTTTCTGAGGAGTCCAGGCTCTGACATCTTGGGGGAGGGGCCAAGAGAGGGGGGGCCTGAGGATCACAATCAGTCTGAAGCGTTTGGCGGCGCAACGCCACCGCAGGCGCACGTCACCCTCGGACCACTGAGTCTCGAGAAGCTGCCCACCGGACGGGCCTATCTAGGAGCAAACCTGAGCATGCGTCTGCTCCCTGAGAGCCTCCCAAACCGAGTCGTCTGTCCAGGTCTCGGTGCCGTCGCTAAGGAACGTGAAAGCAAAGCTGGGGCCATCCCTAGGGGCCAAGGCGGCTATCTTCCCATCCGCCCCTTTGCGGAGCAGGAAGATACTGATGTCGAGGCAAGCAGGGAAGGTCCCGAGGTCGGCCACATCCAAGTAGTCCCAGGGGCCAGATCTGTAAAAGTCGCGGGGGAGCTCTCTCTCTCCTGAAGCTGAGGCCCGTCAGAGTCTGCCACTGAGGGGCTAGCGGGCAGAGAAGCCTGCTCCGGCGGTGGTGTAGACTCAGGGTGTCCTGCCAGCGGAGGGGGAGGGGGAGGAGGTTGGGGAAAAGGCAACTCAGACTCCTCAGGGGCGACTAGCGGAGGAGGAGGAGGGGGAGCGGGGGCTGCCCTCGGCTGAGGAACCGTCGGTGCAGCAAGCTCTGCGGGAGAGCTGAAAGAGGCGGGGGGGGGGAGGGATGGGGATGGGGATGCATCTGGAACTGGGGCTGAGAAGGAGGGGGAGGAGACTGAGGAGGACGAGGAGGGGGCTGAAGCTGCGGGTCGGGAGATATGGGGTGCAGCTGGGGGATGGGTTGGGGCTGAGTGGAAAGAGGCTGGGGAGTGGAAGAGAGGGGGACCTGAGGCTGTGGAGGGCGGACTACCGTCGAAGAAGATGCTCTCCCAGGTCCCTGGGGCGGCTGCCTGTCAGGTCTCTGAGGTGCTGCTGCAGGTTGGGTAACCTCTGCCTCCTTGCCTTTATCAGAAATCTTCTTGTTCTTTCCTCTTTTCCTTCTAACCTCAGTCCAACTGCCAGCTAACTCTGGTCCGGACTCCGGCTGCCTCTGCTCCGCCTGGCGTGGCTGCCCGGAGGGGGCGGAGAGGGAGGGGGCGGAGAGGGAGGGGGCGGGGGAGGCCGAGAAGAGCTGGCGAAGCGTGGACAAACAGCCGCCAGGTGCCCAAAGCCGTGACACCTCAGACACTGTCCTGGCTGTCCGGTGACTACCATGCTCTGGGTGATGCTGCCGGCATCTGTCACGATCTCGATCACTGCCGGGAGAGTCGCAGGATCCGCCACAGCCACACGGACTCGGGGGGCTCCTGCCGTAGTCACCACATCGGCGAAAGTATCGTGCATAACCCAGCCAAAGTGGAAGCCCAGGTCCCTGACAATCGGCCGCAGCTCAGCAGCAAGAGCTGGAAAAACTAGCGTCACTAGATGGCGAGGTATACGGAACCGAGCATCAAAATCCGCTGCACTGAATCCACGGTACCAGGGGACTATCATGATAATCTTTCCATCCACTGACGTGGGGGAGCCAGCAATCAGGTTGCTCGCAGCTTTCGCATTGGAGAGTTTGAGCCAGAAGATGCCCCTTCCCATAAGGGCCACCTCTTCAATATGGCCGTCCTCTAGCATGAGAGTGGACTGGAGCCAGTCCCTGATGGCTGATCTGGAGGGGGAATGTCCAATGACCCTGCCATAAACAGAGGCAAGGGCAAAGTCATTGGCAACCTCCTGAACCCGAGATGATTGTTGCTTTGTCAGGATGACGCGGTAGGCATTTGGAGAGGGAGGGTCCGACTGGGCCTCCGGTTCCGGGCAAGGAGCCGCCATGCCGCCAAGACAAACTACGAGGCTTCCGATGAGGAAGAGGCTGCCACCCAAAAAAAGGGGGGGGATAGATGCGGGAGGGTGGAGCCTGGGTGTGGCGGGGAGGATGGAGGGCGGAGGAAGCGGGATGGGAGGGCAGGAAGCGGAGGTGGCGCGGGGTGGAGGAGTGGGGGCGGAGAGCGGGTGAGGTGGGGAGGCGGGAACGGAAGCGGGGGAGAGGCGGAGTGGGGCGGGAGGACGGACGGGGGGCGGGGGGAAGGGGCGGGGTGGAGCGAAGGGGCGGGGGGGGCGGGGGCGGAGGGCGGGAAGGGAAGGCGGGGGTGGAGTGGAAGGGCGGAGAGGCGGGAGGGGGCGGGGGCAGTAAGGCAAGGGGTGGGGGGGGCAAAACGGGAGGCGGGGGTGAGCGGAGTGGTGGCGGGGCGGGGTGGAGTGGAAGGGCGAGGGGGGGAGGGGGCGGAGCGGCGAGAGGGTGAGCGTAGCGGGGGGGGGCGGAGTGAGTCGGGGGTGAGGCGGGGTGTGAGGGGTGAGGGCGAAGAGGCAGCGGTGAGGGGGGGGGTGAGGCGGAGGTGCGAGGGGGTGAGCGGAGGTGCGAGGGGGGGGTGAGGTCGGAGGGCAGGGTTGAGGCGGAGGTGAGGCGGGGGTTGCGAGGGAGGGCGCGACGGCAACGGCGGGTGAGGGGAGGTGAGGGCGGAGAGGTAGGGGCGGGAGAGGTCGAGGCGAGGAGGAGGGGCTAAGGGAGGTAGAGGTACGGAAGGGGAGGGGGAAGCTCGCAGGAGCACATCTTCTTCTTAAGTTTTGCGCATAATAAAAATTCTTAGGGATGGAGCCAACCAAAGCAGGCATCCACTACCAAGGCTGATGTCTCAATCTTCATCAAGTCATTCTATCTACTAGTATGGGGATGCCATTAATATGAGCAAGCAAGTAATAAAGCGAGCAACGTAGGTAGTGGCTAGCTTGTGATCGAAGTGGATCTCTTGATAGGTGATGTGTGTGTGAGGGGATGTGCTTGGTGTAGGGTGAGAGGTGGACAGCACAAGAAGAATATGTATTGGCGGGGAGATGGAGAAGTCTGTGATTTAAGACCATCTGTCATGAGCATTGTAGATAATCAGGTCATGTATCTTGTCCAAATCCATGAAAGAGTGCCTATATGAGATACTGGGGTTCATCTATTTGGGGAGTCTCGACTCACTGGATATGCATGCCTCATCTAGATCAATGTCTATCAGTTTGCAGTCCTAGCATTGATGTCCTCAAGAAGAACAACTTCCCATGGCTCGAGAAATCTAGGATAAGGCAATGTCTCACCTCCCTATCAGAGGTCCCTGGTGAATTATGATGGATGTAGCAAAGGTCTCACTGAGGTGCACCCATGATCCGAATCCACAAGGTAGGGCCGCTAGTCGGGTGTGGGTGTCCTCGAAGCATATGGATTAGGGACTGACCAGTTGCGCCCTATGCTTTAGACTCCCTCAGTCCCATGCTCCTGTACCCCCAAGATGGAGGTTACAAAGTGGTGGCATTTGTGATGACGGAGGGGGTGTGGGGGATCCCTTGTACTTGATGTTGCAAGCCTTATTGGTTTTCTGCCATTGCTCAAGTAGGGTGGCTAAAACGGTTGCCTTTGCTAGCTCTCGTTTCAACACATAAACCCACTTGGAAGTTTCCTTGATGGCCGAGTGTAGAGTGGTCATGTGCTCCTCTTGCGTCCTAGGGTCATGCCTACATGTCGCCAAAGGTGCACTACTGACACGGCCCCTGAAACCTCTGATCTGCAAGCAAACACAAGAACACACCAATGTGAGGAATCCGAGCAGGCTGCTCACCACCCAACCCTGACATCTACGAGATGCGATCCCGAATCAAGAGATGTACCCTCCGAGCCGCGAGCTGAGCTACTGGCACGAACTCCCAACCAGATCCTAACCAGCCTGGTGTCCCATACTACCAGGTGGTGCTGTGAAGCCTGGGATCTGCTGTTGGGCCTTGGGCTGCGCTATGATGCAGGCGCGCATCCGCGACTCAATCCAGGATCAAACTTAGCACCTGGGAATGAGACTTGCTCCCATTGGCTTTGTGAGAACTGAACCCCTGGGCCCCTTATATAGACTCGGGCCAATGCGCCAAAAATACCGAAGACCTCTAACTGGTTCGTACCCTTGCCACTCAACCCGAGAATCAAGCCTGCCTAGCTCTAAGCCTCCCCAGGCTACCTGAGCTAGTCTTGTGTACCCAGTACATGTCAGATACCAATCCATGCACATGACAATGACCTCCTTCGAAGATCAGTACCCTCGCTCTAGTTCGTCAAGACATGTATGCGTAAAGGAGGGGAGGAATTGGCGGCTGAGGCGGAGGTGGAGAAAGTCTCGCAATAGTGGGTAAAGAGTTTGGTAAGGCATGGGGAATGAAGGGGAGAAGAATGCACTGCATGAGAGGTAGGGGAGACAGAGGAGGGGACTGAGGTAGCAGGGAGATATCATCAGCAGAGCATTGGGCCTGGAGGGTCACATTTGTATATATTGAGCTTTCACCTGATATTTGCACTTTCTTTCTCCCCTTTTCCTCTTCTTTTTTTTTTTGGGTGTGTGTGTGTGAGGTTATTCCCTGTCTGTTCGTCAGATAGATTACTCTTTTCCCTTGTCTTACAATGAAATCTTCTGATATTGTTATTGCATGTCTCCTCTTTGGGGACTTCTTTTTATAATATAAACGTACATGGATTTCACCCTACCCAAAAAAGTGTGTGTGTTCCTTTTTCCTTTTGAATTTGTTCTGCAAACAATTATTTTTAGTGACTCATGTGAAGCCACCCTCCTTGCTGCATTTCAGTCAGTCTAGTATTGAGGTTTGTGTATGATGTAGTCTAGTATCAAGGTTTCTGTATGATGTCTTCATATTTTGACATGTGTCTTAAAAGCATCTTTATTGCTTTGGAGTGATTGTGGGTATGCATGCTTCCTTTGCTTTACTAACAGCACTTTTTGTGAGTCAAGTGTTCAAGCTAGGAGTAGGTCAAAATGCTGGAAGATTTTTATATTGCAGTTGTTTGCCATAGCAAGGTTGATGATGTAAAACAACCTGCTGCATATGACTTGCCCTTTGTCTTTTGGCTTTGTGTCAGCATTATTATGTGCTTTGTTGCCCATCCTGTTCCTTCGGGTTGATGCCATGTTTCCAGACGGGAGTTTCTGTGCAGAGGTATATATCCTTTTCTAAGTTGAAGTTTAAAAATTTTTATTAAAAATGAAAACATTCCTCAAACAGAGTTCCTGACTAGTATGCTCAGGTTGATTATCTAAATATTTATTCAACCATGAGTTTTGCATGCTCTAGGCTCAAAAGCGCTGCCTGGAGTTCATGCTCGCAGCATTTCAAAGATCACCACATCTTATTTCAATTCTGAAGGTGGCTGTCTTCCACTTAGGCATGGAACTTTGATCTTGTAACAAGTTTTCAACTAATACCCAGATCTTATGCAATTGATTGAAAATGAGAATTCAATGCTCTGGCACATTCCAGCTTTTAGACAACAATAAAACTGTGTATATTTTTGTGTGTTTAGAAACCAATCATAGACAAAGTTGGGCAACCCTACAGCAGCCCTGCAAAGGTATGAATTTTAGTCTTCTTTTTTATTGATGCAGTTGCTTTGGAGCTTATTGCAATGAGATCCGAAAATATCCTTTAGAGACACTGGTATTTTTAATGGGGATGACTGCTCTCAGCTGTTCAAACTATCACCATTAATTAACTTGCTCTACTAAAGCACAGGTTTCTTGTTATAGGCTGAGCTAGCACTCCAGCTGTGTTGGGCAGTTGGTGAGCATGGAGGTGGTGGCCTATCATATAAAGATACAGCCAGGGAGTTGTTCGAGTGCCTTGAGCTACTTCTCTATGAAAATCTCTCATCAAGGTGATTCTATGTGAATAAAAGATACTTTGGAGTCCCTCAAAACCTAGATAGTAGCCAGCTCTTTAAAAAAGAAAGAAAGCCAGCTGATGAGATGTTAAGGTTTATGTGGCTTTGTAGGGTATCTTTGTTCTGTTTTGAATGCCCTTCTTTGCTTGTCTTCAGATCGGTTAATGTCTTGGGGTTTCTTTCATATTGGTAATAGAAATTTATATAAGCTGAAAGTTTTCCAATTGGGTTCTTCTCAATTCACATACTCCAAATCTCAGATCTGCAACATTGGAACCAATTTTGAAATTGTATCGTCTTCACAAGCAGTCGTACTGTTGTGTTTTTAAAGGATGAGTTTGGTGCTGATGACGTCAGTGGGGATGTCATAGTAGCTAGTCCCTGCTATGTGTGATGGAGTTTATGGTTTTCAATCTTATGAGTGACTATTGTGAGATTGAAACTACACTATGTTGTGTTTTTAGAGGATGAGTTTGGGAATTTTCTTGGATTCATCTAGGTGTATACATAAATATTCTACCACGAGTAAGACCGTATATCATGTGGTTGATTGCTTACTGGCTTCCTTTGAGGTACAGAGGTGTAGCAGCGCGACAGCTTGATTCCTTTCGATCAGTTGGAGGGGCTCTATATGAGAGGTCTTCTCAAGCTCGCCTGCTTTGTGTTGTTGTGACTTCAATTACAAAGCTTGCTACTTTCCATAGAGAGCTGGGTCCAAGGGCTCGTGTTTGTTTGGCAAAGGTTAGCAGATTCTGGTGTCATCAAGCACTTACCTTGGCAGAAGGGCATAATTGTGCAGAGTTGTTTTGTGTCTTCAATGTTGTGCAAACATTTTTTGCAGGTTGCCAGATCCCACCAGCTCTTAGACAAAGTGGTTTGGAGGCGAGCACGGGATTACCTAGGACTTATGCATGAACAGGCCATCTGCTCTTCTATCCTTGGGCCAGCTGTAGGGTACAGTGACCATCCTGGAAATGTACGGTGGTGTGATGGTAATACAAAGGCAGTTGCTCATTTACCATTTTATTTACTGCAAGAAAAAGAGGGTAATTTCCAACTTTAATTCAGTTTATGGTGCTTTGTAACTAGTACGATTTGACATACTGACCATTTAGAAATGCCAACTCAAGTAGAACATGATGTCACTAATGCTGTCTTGGTGCAGGTCCTCCATTTCATGATTTCTCTCTATCAGACCTTCTGGGCCAGGCTTGAAGAGGTGAACTTTTGTGATTAGCATACTATCAAAATTTTGACTGCCCTCTGCTTTTTGTATAAAATCTTCTAAATCTTTGCATCTTTCGAGCAACATATGGTGCAACAATGAGAAATAAAGGTGGCTTTGAAACAATTGTTACTAGTTGTAACAATCCGTATGGTTTGCTTTCGGAATGGGATCACATGAATAAGCATCTACGAATTGAAGGACGGATTTTGGGGATGTTCTTGGATTTATTAAGATATACGTTCCTGCCATATAAGCAAATATGCAA